>NC_053038.3:21548682-22148682 GCF_002575655.3 Aegilops tauschii subsp. strangulata | reverse complement strand
AGATGGAGATGGAGATGGAATTTTACGTGAACACGGATATGCATGTCTATGTCTATGTGTGTGTGCGCGACGACTCTCGCGACCTGGAAGCGGGGGCGTGTTTTTGATCGAGTTTTCTTTCTTGGTACGTTAAAAAATTGTCCGCCAGTTTTTGTTTCTTTTTTCCGGGAACGCGCGTATTCTATTTAAACTCACTGCTATGGAGAGATTGTTTTACTCCATTATAGCCTCTTGTTTGATAGAGTTTCTCGCGTCTCGCTCTCTCACCCTCTCCATATCAAAACAAGATGACAGTGTCCACACTATCTCTCTCCTCACCGGTGGTCATAGATCCGGCCGAATCCCGTCCGCTGTGGGAGGTGAGGAGGTGCAGCGTTGACGTTGTCGCTGTTGGCGATGGAGGAAGCCGATGCGCACCGTCCTCTCGGAGCCGGCGTTGGCGCGGACGAAGGTCCTCCGCGCCCTTGTTCGCTGCCGTCGTGTGGGCAGATCCCGCCCGCCCGCCTAAGCGACATCTCGCCCACCTGAGGTATAACTTCTTGTACTGGTCCAGCTCCCAGGTCGCTGCATGCGGGTTTTGTTCTATGCGACTACTCCCCAGCTCCCCATGTATAGTAGCTAGGGTTCGTCGGCTGGTCCAACATCACCTACTATTATAGAGGAAATGCCACTCGAAAAGTTGTCCTGATTTATGCCTCGGTGGAGGTATACATTTTTTTCCAACAAAAAGTACATGGTGGTTGTGCGGTCATTGTCCATATGGTCCTATTGCTGCTGCTAATCTAATACTATCACTGGTTAAATGAAGAATTGCTTTTTTTCTTGGGTATCCTGGTTTAGTTCCCATCAAGATAATCATGATGCTTTTGTTTGTTGGTGTACTTTCCATAATTCTTATTGACAATTGAGAGGTCGTTGTTAATCTTGTAAAACAAAGTAACAACACTATATCCCTTTTTTTATATTTTTGGAAACAGCGATGCGTATCTCCATACACGGGCATGTCTTCCTCAATTTTAGTGGAACTGCACAAAATTGGATGGCCATTGTTGTTCCGCCTCACTGTGCTCTGCCACGTGGTTCTTCCTTCCTCGAGCTTGACTACTGAGAAGAAACAGACCATAGTGAGGATTTGTCGAACTTCATAGGTGCCTCACCCAAACTTGATGCCAAATGGATGATGCATCACCACGATGACCTATCGATGCTCATGGTTGTGCCTCATGGTTGCGTCGGCTGGTGAAGCTGATCGATTTTCAATGAAAAACAAGCTGTCTTCCATCAGTGCTCTTTGCTTGTTACCCACAAAGATGATATCCTTCGTCAGTTCACCTTGGTTGCGTTGGAGACGCGGTCGTCTTTCACGTTGGTGCAATTTTATCACACAATTGGCTATGAACCAAATGTTACCTCAAAGAAGGATCGACGTTGGTACTAAGAGCATAAGTTTTGTATTGATTTCTAAGGCTTCTCACAACTTTGTCTCCATATCCCCTGTAATTTTCTTTGTCCAGCTATTAACTTTGATTAAAAAATGGTGTGGACTAAAAACCCGGATGGACGTAGTAGCCCTTCATTTTTATTTACTCCGCATATTAGATTTGACTGAAGTCAAACTTTGTAAAGTTTGACCAAGTTTAGGCCGAACACAACAAACCATAATTATTAGAGAGGGTAAACTGTACATACTCTCAAACCTTTCCGATAATTGAAATTAAAATTCTTTATTTGTACACACTCTCACACGTTTCCGATAATTTGGCGCATGTGTGGTTGTTCACTTAAGGGAGGGTAGTGTACCGCACGTGAAGGACAGGAAGTGCGACCAGGACGCGTGGATCGTTAGTTCATCGGAAGTAGTAGTAGTTTTCTTCACTGGTACGTTAAACAAAGAGTTTCGTTTCGTACTTACACAATTTAAAACAATTGTTATGGAGAGAATAAGAAAACCACTCCACTATATATTAGTCGTATACACGAGTACTATATGGACGCAGCTTCATTGACTTTAGTGCACCTGCCTTTGGGTTTATGACAGGTGGGCCCAAAATGTGGCTGGCCCACCTGTCATACAGCCAAAAGCAGGTGCAGTTAAGGCACCGGAGCTCAGTCCGTACTACAGTATATATATAAGCTGGAGCCTCAGCGCTTGTTTGAAGGAAATATGCCCTAGAGGCAATAATAAAGTTTTTATTTATTTCCTTATTTCATGATAAATGTTTATTATTCATGCTAGAATTGTATTAACCGGAAACATAATACTTGTGTGAATACATAGACAAACAGAGTGTCACTAGTATGCCTCTACTTGACTAGCTCGCTGATCAAAGATGGTTATGTTTCCTAGCCATTGACATGAGATGTCATTTGATTAACGGGATCACATCATTAGGAGAATTATGTGATTGACTTGACCCATTCCGTTAGCTTAGCACTCGATCGTTTAGTATGTTGCTATTGCTTTCTTCATGACTTATACATGTTCCTATGACTATGAGATTATGCAACTCCCGTTTACCGGAGGAACACTTTGTGTGCTACCAAACGTCACAACGTAACTGGGTGATTATAAAGGTGCTCTACAGGTGTCTCCGAAGGTACTTGTTGGGTTGGCGTATTTCGAGATTAGGATTTGTCACTCCGATTGTCGGAGAGGTATCTCTGGGCCCACTCGGTAATGCACATCACTATAATCCTTGCAAGCATTGCAACTAATGAGTTTGTTGCGGGATGATGTATTACGGAACGAGTAAAGAGACTTGCCGGTAACGAGATTGAACTAGGTATTGAGATACCGACGATCGAATCTCGGGCAAGTAACATACCGATGACAAAGGGAACAACTTATGTTGTTATGCGGTTTGACCGATAAAGATCTTCGTAGAATATGTGGGAGCCAATATGAGCATCCAGGTTCCGCTATTGGTTATTGACCGGAGACGTGTCTCGGTCATGTCTACATAGTTCTCGAACCCGTAGGGTCCGCACGCTTAACGTTTCGATGACAGTTATATTATGAGTTTATATGTTTTGATGTACCGAAGGTTGTTCGGAGTCCCGGATGTGATCACGGACATGACGAGGAGTCTCGAAATGGTCGAGACATGAAAATTGATATATTGGAAGCCTATATTTGGATATCGGAAGTGTTTCGGTCTACGAGGGTACGTGGACACCACTCTCCCCTCTCGTTGCTATGCATCACCATGATCTTGCGTGTGCGTAGGAAAATTTTGAAATTACTACGTTCCCCAACAGTGGTATCAGAGCCAGGTTTTATGCGTAGATGTCATATGCACGAGTAGAACACAAGTGAGTTGTGGGCGATATAAGTCATACTGCTTACCAGCATGCCATACTTTGGTTCGGTGGTATTGTTGGATGAAGCGGCCTGGAGCGACATTACGCGTACGCTTACGCGAGACTGGTTCTACCGACGTGCTTTGCACACAGGTGGCTGGCGGGTGTCAGTTTCTCCAACTTTAGTTGAACCGAGTGTGGTTATGCCCGGTCCTTGCGAAGGTTAAAACAGCACCAACTTGACAAACTATCGTTGTGGTTTTTGATGCGTAGGTAAGAACGGTTCTTGCTAAGCCCGTAGCAGCCACGTAAAACTTGCAACAACAAAGTAGAGGACGTCTAACTTGTTTTTGCAGGGCATGTTGTGATGTGATATGGTCAAGACATGATGCTAAATTTTATTGTATGAGATGATCATGTTTTGTAACCGAGTTATCGGCAACTGGCAGGAGCCATATGGTTGTCGCTTTATTGTATGCAATGCAATCGCCCTGTAATGCTTTACTTTATCACTAAGCGGTAGCGGTAGTCGTAGAAGCATAAGATTGGCGAGACGACAACGATGCTATGATGAAGATCAAGGTGTCGCGCCGGTGACGATGGTGATCATGACGGTGCTTCGGAGATGGAGATCACAAGCACAAGATGATGATGGCCATATCATATCACTTATATTGATTGCATGTGATGTTTATATTTTATGCATCTTATCTTGCTTTGATTGACGGTAGCATTATAAGATGATCCCTCACTAAATTACCAAAGTATAAGTGTTCTCCCTGAGTATGCACCATTGCGAAAGTTCTTCATGCTGAGACACCACGTGATGATCGGGTGTGATAGGCTCTACGTTCAAATACAATGGGTGCAAAACAGTTGCACACGCGGAATACTCAGGTTAAGCTTGACGAGCCTAGCATATAACAGATATGGCCTCGGAACACGGAGACCGAAAGGTTGAGCGTGAATCATATAGTAGATATGATCAACATAGTGATGTTCACCGTTGAAACTACTCCATCTCACGTGATGATCGGACATGGTTTAGTTGATATGGATCACGTAATCACTTAGAGTATTAGAGGGATGTCTATCTAAGTGGGAGTTCTTAAGTAATATGATTAATTGGACTTTAATTTATCATGAACTTAGTCCTGGTAGTATTAGCATATCTATGTTGTAGATCAATTGCTCGTGTTTAGCTCCCCGGTTTTATTTTTGATATGTTTCTAGAGAAAACTAAGTTGAAAAATGTTAGTAGCAATGATGCGGATTGGATCCGTGATCTGAGGTTTATCCTCATTGCTGCACAAAAGAATTATGTCCTTGATGCACCGCTAGGTGACAGACCTATTGCAGGAGCAGATGCAGACGCTATGAACGTTTGGCTAGCTCAATATGATGACTACTTGATAGTTTAGTGCACCATGCTTAACGGCTTAGAATCGGGACTAGAAAGACGTTTTGAACGTCATGGACCATATGAGATGTTCCAGGAGTTGAAGTTAATATTTCAAGCAAATACCCGAGTTGGGAGATATGAAGTCTCCAACAAGTTCTATAGCTAAAAGATGGAGGAGAATAGCTCAAGCAATGAGCATGTGCTCAGATTGTCTGGGTACTACAATCGCTTGAATCAAGTGGGAGTTAATCTTCCAGATAAAATAGTGATTGACAGAATTCTCTAGTCACCATCACCAAGTTAGTAGAACTTCGTGATGAACTATAGTATGCAAGGGATGACGAAAACGATTCCCGAGCTTTTCATGATGATGAAATCGATGAAGGTAGAAATCAAGAAAAAGCATCAAGTGTTGATGGTTGACAAGACCACTAGCTTCAAGGAAAAGGGCAAAGGGAAGAAGGGGAACTTCAAGAAGAACGGCAAGCAAGTTGCTGCTCAAGTGAAGAAGCCCAAGTCTGGACCTAAGCCTGAGACTAAGTGCTTCTACTGCAAAGGGACTGGTCACTGGAAGCAGAACTGCCTCAAGTATTTGGCGGATAAGAAGGATGGCAAAGTGAACAAAGGTATATTTGATATACATGTTATTGCTGTGTACTAGTGTTTATAGCGACCCCTCAGTATTTGATACTAGTTCAGTTGCTAAGATTAGTAACTCAAAACGGGAGTTGCAGAATGAACAGAGACTAGTTAAGGGTGAAGTGACGATGTGTGTTGGAAGTGGTTCCAAGATTGATATGATCATCATCGCACACTCCCTATACTGTCGGGATTAGTGTTGAACCTAAATAAGTGTTATTTGGTGTTTGCGTTGAGCATGAATATGATTTGATCATGTTTATTGCAATACGGTTATTCAATTAAGTTAGAGAACAATTGTTGTTCTGTTTACATGAATAAAACCTTCTATGGTCATACACACCAACGAAAATGGTTTGTTGGATCTCGATCGTAGTGATACACATATTCATAATATTGAAGCCAAAAGATGCAAAGTTAATAATGATAGTGCAACTTATTTGTGGCACTGCCCTTTAGGTCATATTGGTGTAAAGCGCATGAAGAAACTGCATGCTGATGGGATTTTGGAATCACTTGCTGCTTGCGAACCATGCCTTATGGGCAAGATGACTAAAACTTCGTTCTCCGGAACAATGGAGCAAGCAACTGGCTTGTTGGAAATAATACATACTGATGTATGCGATCCGATGAGTGTGGAGGCTCACGGCGGGTATCATTATTTTCTGACCTTCACAGATGATTTGAGCAGATATGGGTATATCTACTTGATGAAACATAAGTCTGAAACATTTGAAAAGTTCAAAGAATTTCAGAGTGAAGTGGAAAATCATCGTGACAAGAAAATAAAGTTTCTACGATCTGATCGCGGAGACAAATATTTGAGTTACGAGTTTGGTCTTCAATTAAAACAATGTGGAATAGTTTCACAAATTCGTGCCACCTGGAACACCACAGCATAATGGTGTGTCGGAACGTCATAACCGTACTTTATTGGATATAGTGCAATCTATGATGTCTCTTACCGATTTACCACTATCGTTCTGGGGTTATGCATTAGAGACAGCGCATTCACATTAAATAGGGCACCGTCTAATCCATCGAGACGACACCGTATGAACTATGGTTTGGCAAGAAACCAAAGTTGTCGTTTCTTAAAGTTTGGGGTTGCGATGCTTATAAGAAAAAGTTTCATCCTGATAAGCTCAAACCCAAATCAGAGAAATGTGTCTTCATAGGATACCCAAAGGAGACAGTTGGGTACACCTTCTATCACAGATCCGAAGGCAAGGTATTCGTTGCTAAGAATGGATCCTTTCTAGAGAAGGAGTTTCTCTCGAAAGAAGTGAGTGGGAGGAAAGTAGAACTTGATGAGGTAACTGTACTTGCTCCCTTATTGGAAAGTAGTTCATCACAGAAATCTGTTCCTGTGACTACTACACCAACTAGTGAGGAAGCTAATGATGATGATCATGTAACTTCAGATCAAGTTACTACCGAACCTCGTAGGTCAACCAGAGTGAGATCCGCACCAAAGTGGTACAGTAATCCTATTCTGGAGGTCATCTTACTTGACCATGACGAACCTACGAACTATGAGGAAGCGATGATGAGCCCAGATTCCGCGAAATGGCTTGAGGCCATAAAATATGAGATGGGATCCATGTATGAGAACAAAGTGTGGACTTTGGTTGACTTGCCCGATGATCAGCAGGCCATAGAAAATAAATGGATCTTCAAGAGGAAGACAGACGCTGATAGTAGTGTTACTATCTACAAAGCTAGAATTGTCGCAAAAGGTTTTCGACAAGTTCAAGGTGTTGACTATGATGAGAGTTTCTCACTCGTATCTATGCTTAAGTCTGTCCGAATCATGTTAGCAATTGCCGCATTTTATGAAATCTGGCAAATGGATAAACAAAACTGCATTCCTTAATGGATTTTTTAAAGAAGAGTTGTATATGATGCCACCAGAAGGTTTTGTCGATCCTAAAGGTGTTAACAAAATGTGCAAGCTCCAGCGATCCATCTATGGACTGGTGCAATCATCCGAGAGTTGGAATATACGCTTTGATGAGTTGATCAAAGCATATAGTTTTATACAGACTTGCGGTGAAGCCTGTATTTACAAGAAAGTGAGTGGGAGCACTACAACATTTCTGATAAGTATATGTGAATGACATATTGTTGATCGGAAATAATGTAGAATTATTCTGCAAAGCATAAAGGAGTGTTTGAAAGGAGTTTTTCAAAGAAAGACCTCAGTGAAGCTGTTTACATATTGAGCATCAAGATCTATAGAGATAGATCAAAACGCTTGATAAGTTTTTTCAATAAGTACATACCTTGACAAGATTTTGAATTAGTTCAAAATGGAACAGTCAAAGAAAGAGTTCTTGCCTGTGTTACAAGGTGTGAAATTGAGTAAGACTCAAAGCCCGACCACGGCAGAAGATAGAAAGAGAATGAAAGTCATTCCCTATGCCTCAGCCATAGGTTCTATAAAGTATGCCATGCTATGTACCAGATCTATTGTATACCCTACACTGATTTTGGCAAGGGAGTACAATAGTGATCTAGGAGTAGATCACGGGACAGTGGTCAAAATTATCCTTAGTGGAATAAGGATATGTTTCTTGATTATGGAGGTGACAAAAAGGTTCATCGTAAAAGGGTTACGTCGATACAAGTTTTGGCACTGATCCAGATGACTCTAAGTCTTCATCTGGGTACATATTGAAAGTGGGAGCAATTAGCTAAAGTAGCTCCATGCAGAGCAATGTAGACATAGAAATTTGCAAAATACATACGGATCTGAATATGGCAGACCCATTGACTAAACTTCTCTCACAAGCAAAACATGATCACACCTTAGTACTCTTTGGGTGTTAATCACATAGCGATGTGAACTAGATTATTGACTCTAGTAAACCCTTTGGGTGTTGGTCACATGACGATGTGAACTATGGGTGTTAATCACATGGTGATGTGAACTATTGATGTTAAATCACATGGCGATGTGATCTAGATTATTGACTCTAGTGCAAGTGGGAGACTGAAGGAAATATGCCCTAGAGGCAATAATAAAGTTATTATTTATTTCCTTATTTCATGATAAATGTTTATTATTCATGCTAGAATTGTATTAACCGGAAACATAATACTTGTGTGAATACATAAACAAACAGAGTGTCACTAGTATGCCTCTACTTGACTAGCTCGTTGATCAAAGATGGTTATGTTTCCTCGCCATTGACATGAGATGTCATTTGATTAACGGGATCACATCATTAGGAGAATGATGTGATTGACTTGACCCATTCCGTTAGCTTAGCACTCGATCGTTTAGTATGTTGCTATTGCTTTCTTCATGACTTATACATGTTCCTATGACTATGAGATTATGCAACTCCCGTTTACCGGAGGAACACTTTGTGTGCTACCAAACGTCACAACGTAACTGGGTGATTATAAAGGTGCTCTACAGGTGTCTCCGAAGGTCCTTGTTGGGTTGGCGTATTTCGAGATTAGGATTTGTCACTCCGATTGTCGGAGAGGTATCTCTGGGCCCACTCGGTAATGCACATCACTATAATCCTTGCAAGCATTGCAACTAATGAGTTAGTTGCGCGATGATGTATTACAGAACGAGTAAAGAGACTTGCCGGTAATGAGATTGAACTAGGTATTGAGATACCGACGATCGAATCTCGGGCAAGTAACATACCGATGACAAAGGGAACAACGTATGTTGTTATGCGGTCTGACCGATAAAGATCTTCGTAGAATATGTGGGAGCCAATATGAGCATCCAGGTTCCGCTATTGGTTATTGACCGGAGACGTGTCTCGGTCATGTCTACATAGTTCTCAAACCCGTAGGGTCCGCACGCTTAACGTTTCGATGACAGTTATATTATGAGTTTATATGTTTTGATGTACCGAAGGTTGTTCGGAGTCCCGGATGTGAACACGGACATGACGAGGAGTCTCGAAATGGTCGAGACATGAAGATTGATATATTGGAAGCCTATATTTGGATATCGGAAGTGTTCCGGGTGAAATCGGGATTTTACAGGAGTACCTAGGGGTTACCGGAACCCCCCGGGGGCTTAATGGGCCATAGTGGGCCTTTTTGGAGAAGAGGAGAGGCGGCCAGGGCAGGGCCGTGCGCTCCTCCCCCTAGTCCGAATAGGACGAGGAGAGGGGGGCGGCGCCCCCCTTTCCTTCCTCTCTCCCTCCTCTTTGCCCCTCCACTCCTAATCCAACTAGGAAAAGGGAGGGAGTCCTACTCCCGGTGGGAGTAGGACTCCACCTGGCACGCCCCTCCTCGCCGGCCGCACCTCCCCCCTTACTCCTTTATATATGGGGGCAGGGGGCACCCTAGAGACACAACAATTGATCGTTTGATCTTTTAGCCGTGTGCGGTGCCCCCCTCCACCATAGTCCACCTCGATAATACTGTAGCGGTGCTTAGGCGAAGCCCTGCGTCGGTAGAACATCATCATCGTCACCACGCCGTCGTGCTGACGAAACTCTCCCTCAACACTCGGCTGGATCGGAGTTCGAGGGACGTCATCGGGCTGAACGTGTGCTGAACTCGGAGGTGCCGTGCGTTCGGTACTTGATCGGTCGGATCGGGTAGACGTACGACTACATCAACCGCGTTGTGCTAACGCTTCCGCTTTCGGTCTACGAGGGTATGTGGACAACACTCTCCCCTCTCGTTGCTATGCATCACCATGATCTTGCGTGTGCGTAGGAAAATTTTGAAATTACTACGTTCCCCAACATTGTTCGCTAGGGTTTGCACTCTCCACACTCTCGCCGCACTACATATATATATACACGCTGGAGGCTCAGCGTTCCTTTGCTAGGGTTTGCTATATTCATTGTCTCTCACCCTCTTCACCAGATCTAAACAAGACCGCATTGTGGCCTCTGTCTCTCTCACCCCCCTCACAGACAGCTGGCGAAGGAGGCGTCCGGATCCCGTCGCACCGGGAAGGGGAGGAGGTGCAGTGTTCACTCTATCGCCTTCGGCAAGGGAGGCAATCCATTGCCAGCTGCGCTTTTCTCTTTCACCCAGCGCCTGTGCGGGAGGGCCACCGACCCCTTCTTCCTTGCTGCTGTACGTAGTGTGAGCAGATCCGACCTCCCGCCGCACGTCTTGCCACATCCCGACGACCCTAAGGTATAACCGTATATGTTTCTTTGAAACCGTCATTGGTCTAGCTGCATGCTGATCTTTTTCGATTCTGTAGTCGAATCTAGGTCTTGGTTCAGAGAGGAAATAAGGGTGCGGTGGGGTGGAGCATGAATCTAGGACGTGGTTCAATGAGGAAAGGAGGGAGGGAAAGTAGTATAGACTAGCTATCCAACCGCTTTGTTGGTCGAAAAGGGAAAAAGGGGGTAACCCAGTACACACATCTATAAGGAACCCAACTCTTTGTTGAAAAGGGAAAGAAACTGGGGGGTCGGGTAGTTTGTGCAGGACTAGATTTGCTGCCCTCACATCGGAAAAAGTTTCAAAGAGAACAAATATGGGACCAACGCAGATATGCTGCTTGGCTACATACTCTGCATCACCCATTTATACGTGTGGACGCACATGGTGCTGGCATGTCCCATGTCCCATCCACATGATTGTGCAGTGTGTTTTGAGATGTTGTGCTACTTGTATTGGTACTGTTTTAAATAAATGTTGAATTGAAGCTATTGTATTTTAAGCAATGCCACTCTCAGAATTAACTACTGAACTATTTTAAGAGAATTTCTCTGTTAATATGAATCAATGCAACCGTTTTAGAAATGCTACTGTCCTATACTTTGTTTTCCATCAAGATAAGGTAGATGCTTCTTTTTGTGGCCACATGTTTCATCCTCCTTTATTGGAAGTAATTGTTTCCTTTTTTGCCTCTATTAAATCAGGGATATCTATTCAACTTGTTGTTATAGCAAACTTAAATGTCTCACCGGCGACTTTACTTGATTTCAGAGTAACTGCACAAAACGAGATTGGATTTCCTATTCGTGTTGGCAGATTCGTACGTGATCTTGTGTGCATCATGACAGGTTGGTACTTGCCTTCATCCACATGATCGTGCAGTGTGTTTTGAGATGCTGTGCTACTTGTATTGGCACTGTTTTAAATAAATGTTGAATTTAAGCTATTGTATTGCTGTCTTTTCCCATTAAGTAGTGAACAAAAATGGGACCAACCCAGACATTATGCTTGTTGCTTTGTTACAACAAACTCTGCATCACCCCCTTTATAAGTAGATGGAAGCCCATGTTGTTGTTGCGCCCACTCTCCCCTGGAACTGTTTATGCTTTTTGTTAATCTAATGCCGCTGGTAAAATTAAGCAATGCCACTCTCCGAATTAACTACTGAATCTTATTTTAAAACTGCAACACTTGTTAGGGATTGGCGGGATTACCATTTTTGTGGCTGCATGTTTCATCCTCCTTTATTGGCCAGTAATTGATTCCCTTTTTGCCTCTGTTAAAACAGGGATATCTATTCAACTTGTTGCTATTGCGACATTTTGCTTCGCTTAATTTGGGTGGAACTGCACAAAAGGAGACCGGATTTCCATATATGTGTTGAGATCTCTTTTAGGTCTTCCTCACAAGTTGTTTCAAATCTTGGTCCTGAAAGGTCAGTACCGACTTTCCTCAGAATTAACTACTGAATCTTAGTTCAAAACTGCAACACTTGTTAGGGATCGGCGGGAATACCATTTCTGTTAGGGATTGGCCGGAGTACATGTTTAAGAAATCTATTGTTCAGATAATGTCTATGTTATTATATATCAGTTACAATGTTTTACAAATGGTACTATCCTGCTTTGTAGTTCTTTCTACATGTTTAACCAAGGTATTGTTAAGATAATGTCTCTGTTAAAATGAATCAGTCGCATTGTTTTAGGAATGATTCTTTTCCGCTTTGTCATTCTTTATACATGTTGAAACAAGGCATTGTTAAGATAATGTCTCAGTTACTATGAATGAATCACACTGATTGAAAATTGCTACTCTCCTGCTTTGTTTCCCATTAAGATAAGGTAGATCAGTAGATGTTTTTCTTCTGGGAGTACAAGTCATCAACCATTATTTCTCAGTAATTGTTTCCCTTATACCTTTTGTTGCTTACAGGGATATCAAAATTAAAGCTCGGTTTTATTCTGACTTTGATTTTAGTTGAACTGCACAAAAGGAGCCAATGTGTCTAAGGCAAACTGCTGCATTAGTGGGTCCAGTTGGTCTTACCACTTTGCAGAAAGAAGCAGTCACTGTTTGCGCTACATTACACAAGGAATGATCGAGAAGCTTTACAGAGTATTAGTAGACGCTGGTGACATGACTAGTCTGCACAGAGCATAGGAAACTCTACAACGCATGGAGTGCACTAGGCAAAAAGTGCCCAAACAAGTACAGGAAGCCAGGACAGGACTCCAAATCTGTCAATGTCATTCTAAGCAACAATGATGGGGCATCTGGGTATGGTAATCTGTTTACCGTACTTTCAGTTTGTTAGTCCACCAATTGGTGGGTTGACACTGGGGCCAATATTCATGTGTGTGCTGCCATGTCTTTGTTTTCTTGCAGCATATAAATACGATATCCACAGGGATGCTCAGCTTGATTTTAGTGGAACTGCACAAAATGTCTAGATGGTTTGTGTCCTCCATAATACTTCATCATGCACAATACATCGAATGGTTCTCTAATCATTTGTCGTCACCTTGAGCCACCGGACTATATGTTTGAATGGTGCTGCCAGCGTCAGCCATTAAGAAGGGTAAGAAGAAGGACAAAAAGAGAGATGGCTGCTTTACTTGTGGTTCGGAGGAACACTGGGCAAACAAGTGCCTAAACAAGTACCAAGAAGCCAGGACAGGACTCCAAGTCTGTCAATGTCACTCTAAGCAATAATGATGGGGCATCTGGGTATGGTAATCTGTTTACCGTACTTTCAGTTTGTTAGTCCACCGATTGGTGGGTTGACACTGGGGCCAATATTCATGTGTGGGCTGATGTGTCTTTGTTTTCTGGCAGCATATAAATACTAAATCCACAGGGATGCTCAGCTTGATTTTAGTGGAACTGCACAAAATGTTCAGATGGTTCGTGTCCTCCATAATACTTCACATCATGCACAATGCATCGAATGGTTCTCTAATCATTCGTCGTCACCTTGAGCCACCGGACTATCAGATGACAAACTGATGACAAACCCTGCCCGTTCCACAATCATAGGCATTACATATTTTGGATGGGAAAAGCTTGTCAAAGTTGACATTAGTTTAATATATTGGAATTGGAAAACCTTGTCAATTTTTGCTCATTGATGTTAGCCAGAAGACATGCATTTGATATTTTTGAGTGGGACGCCCTTTGCTGTGAGCAACGTCGATCGTTTTTTCCTATTCCTGTCTTCAGTTCAGAAGTAAATATTTACTCTGCTGAGATGCATAGTCACATGAATGTTGACTTATGTAAGATATTTTAAGTGTTTGTTCTGAATATTGTCTATGTAATGCCAGGCCTTGTGTTTGATTGCAAAGTTGAGCTTGGAATGTTGTGGCATGCGGCATCACGAGCTGTTCACCGTGCCTCCTGAGAATAATGCTTCGTATTGTTTTACATGTCGATCTAATGCCAGTGATTTGCTTCTTAGGAAGATCATCCTCTTCTGTTGTTTCCGTGCTTAAGAAGTTCATTGTCTTATGTTTCATTCATAGCCTATACGACAAGTCGGGTAGGTTAGACGTGAAACCATACGATCTTCTGACCAACTCATCATCTTAGGCCATGATTGGATCATCGTTTCCAACCAAAACCGCTTGTAAAACTGACGCTTGTAAATAAAAGCAGATGGTCTCGGGCGAAGCGCTTGGTTGGTCGATTTCGACTAGTAAAATATACACCGGTCTCTCAAATTACACGCGTAACCCGTCGGTTTTACTTAGAGACCTCGGGCCCTCAGTTTCATTACGCCTGTATGTTACGCGTTGTTTCCGATGACGAGTAATTACACTTGTATCTTAATACAGGTGTGAAATAAACCAGAGCTCCCAAGTGCGGCCTTAACGTTTCATGCCGTCTCAGTCTCTCGAAGGTGCTCATAGGTGTCCGATGATCCTGGCTTCCAGAATGAGCACCGGGTGCTGTATCAGACCATCCATAGGGCCCGCGAGGCCCTCTCTGTCGTCCTTCGAGTTGTTGCGCTCGCCGTGGCGCCGAGCATTGTTAACATGGTCAATGAACATGAGGATTCAGGATATGACTTTATTTTTACTGGATGACAGTAGGGACCCACTAGGGCCATAGCCGTACGTACACAAGTGCCTCCTTATTATGTACAACTATATTTTTTTGCTTCCTCCTGGTTTCCTGACACCACGGTCCCACACCATTGTCAACCTATGTAGTCAATATAAACGAGAGAATTGCACAAGGTGCGGCCGACAGCTGGGACCAAGCAGCTCGAGCAGTATTTGTGTTTTTGAGGTGTGAGCACTGCAGAGTTTCTCTTGGCGATGGTTTCGTTGTTGTTCAGAGGAGAGCAAGGTATTAACTGGGCAGGTTGTCGCTTGTCTAGCCCAGGACAGATATCTAGCCCAGATATTAATTTTTTTCAAGATGAAAATGGCTAGCCCAGCTATACGTTTTTTGAGGAATACCCAGGCAAGGCCAACTTGTTATTCTCCGCCCCGCTGGGCTGCAAATCTTTCCTAGGAGGGATGCATTAGGCTTAACAGGAAAATGGGCTTTAAAAAAATAATAAATGGGATGTAATTATAAAAATTGGGCAGTAACTATAAAAAATGCACCAAGCACGGAATTAGTTTATAAAATATTATTTATGGATTTTGAAAATCTTAATTTTTAATTGTTGCACGCATGTTTCGTTAGATTTTTACGTAATACAAACTTATATTTAATCTGACTAGAAATTTTGGGATAAAAATATTTCGGATCCCATCAAAATGTGGGAATTTTTTTATTGAATTCTGTCTTGAACGGTTGGTTGAAATTATTAATATTGGAAAATGGGTTGTACTTTTAACAAATTGTAAATGGGTTGTAGTAAATTCCATTAGAATTCAAAAATGGGTTGTACATTCTTACAAATCGCAAAGGGGCTATAAGTTCTCTCTCACACACTTGTGGGCCTACTAAGTTGACGCGTCCCCTAAAAAAGAAGAAGTTGATGCATATGCAAGGCTTTGTCAACTTATTATAGTCAACACACGGTTCTAGCAGCAGTGGCCGTTGGATGTCCATCCAACGGATGCCGCGCTTCTTCTTCAATCTCGGATATTCTAGCTTCACCCGCCCAAAAAATGATTCCTCCCCCTGACATCTGGGGCGCATCGTTTCGGAAGCTGACCTGTGGGCCTACTAAGTTGACGTGTACCAAGGGCTTTGTCAACTTAGTCAATATGAACGATTCTAGCTGCAGTGACCGTACGATGTCCATCCAACGGCCGTAGTGCTTCTTCAACCTCTGGTCTTCTTGCTCCAGCCGCCCAAAGGAGCGCCGGTCGTGCCGCGTGCTCCTGCCTCCCGTGGCCGGCTGTGATGCCGCGGAGGCCTCACCCCCCTACTACTCCCACCGCTGGCCAGGCCATCCCTCTACTCTCCCACACCCCCTATTATTCCGCGGCGACGGCAGCCTCACAGCGCAGCCGAACCAGTGAACCCTCGTACTCCTCTCCGCGCGGGCTTCCACTGCCGCGTCTTCCCCGGCTCCGCGTCGTCCCCTTCCTAGGCCTCGCCGTCGTCCACCTCCCTGGTTCTCTCGGTGCGGCGTGGTCAACGTGGTCAAGGAACGGCTTCCATCAGACGTGAACTGTACGTGGAGAGGCTGACAGCTGGGTCCACGACGGCAGCAAGGAAGTGCCTCCTTATTATGCGGAAAATAATGATTCCTCCACCTAACAGCAGGGACCCACCGGACGGGCCACCGTATTTCGCGAAAAAAACGTTTGCCCCCTGACTGCTGGGACCCACCGGACGGGCCACCGCATTGCGTGAAAAAACGTTCCCCCTGCTGTCAGCTCGGACCCACCGGAAGTGCCTCCTTATTACGCAAAAAATGAATACTCCCCCTGCTGGTTGGGACCCACCTTGGTGGGAGGCTGACTTGTGGGCCTACTAAGTTGACGGGGACGGAGTGCTTTGTCAACTTAGTCAATATCAACGATTCTAGCTCCAGTGACCGTACGATGTCCATCCAACGGCCGTAGTGCTTCTTCAACCTCTGGTCTTGTTGCTCCAGCCGCCCAAAGCAGCGCTGGTCGTGCCGCATGCTCCTGCCTCCCATGGCCGGCTGTGCTGCCGCAGAGGCCTCACCGCCCCCTACTATTCCCACCGCTGGCCAGGCCCTGCGGCGACGGCAGCCTCACATCGCAGCCAAACCAGTGAACCCTCGTACTCTTCTCCGTGCGGGCTTCCACTTCCACGTCTTCCTCGGCTCCGCGTCGTCCCCTTCCTAGGCCTCGCCGTCGTCCACCGCCCTGGTGCTCTCGGCGCGGCGTGGTCAACGTGGTCAAGGAATGACTTCCATCGAAAGAGTACTGTCGTGGAGAGGCTGACAGCTGGGTCCACGACCGCAGCAAGGAAGTGCCTCCTTATTACACGCAAAAAAATTATTCCTCCACCTGACAGCGGGGACCCACCGGACGGGCCACCGTATTTCATGAAAAAAAATGTTTCCCCCTGACTGCTGGGACCCACCAGGTACATCTTCGCACGCAAGGAAGTGCGTCCGGGCAAAAAACAAAGAAAAACGATTCACCCCCTGACTGTTGGGACCCACTAGCTACATCTTTGCAGGCAAGGAAGTGCTTGACAGTCGGGACCCACCTGGTCGAAGCGTACGTACCGTTGTCATTCTGGTCGCGAATGTGTACGTACATACTGGTCGATGTAGAGGCGTGCATGTAGCATGTACACATACGTACAGCGGCCAGGGTGCAAGAAAGTAAATACGACCACGTACGTACATACGGGTGGGGTCTCGAAAGCCTACTTGCGCGTACGTACGGCCAGGGCTCGTGTACATGGCTGGGTCGGAACGGAGAAACAACATCGTCCTCGTGTTCATGGGGAGCCAACCGGCTGGGTCGGAATGGAAAGCATCGTCGTGTTCATCGGGAGGGCTTGGACGGAACAACCGATGGAAACGAGGCCTGGCGTACCGCAGAACGGAGGAAACGGCCTTGTGTTCGACCGGCCACGTTCGAAACGGGATCCTGTTCATCGGGAGGGGTCTGGCGTACCACAAAACGGAGGAAACAGACCTCCTACGATCGAAACGGGGGTCCTGTTGATCGGGAGGGGTGTGGCGTACCGCAAAACGGAGGAAACAGACTTGCGTTGGAGCGCTACGGTCGAAACGGGGGTCCTGTTCATCGGGAGGGGTGTGGCGTACCACAAAACGGGACTCCACGGGATACTGTTCATCTCCACCGTCGACCCCCTCCAGCCTCCACCGGCTACTGTTCATCCACCGCCGACCTCCTCCAGCCTCCACCTATGACTGTTCATCCACGGGCTCCCATTCATCCAGCCTCCACCGCGCGCTACTCCACCGGCTACTGTTCAACCAGCCCCTCCACGGGCTCCTGTTCAACCACCCCTCCACGGGCTACTGTTCATCCTGCCCTCCACCGTCTACTGTTCATCCTGCCCTCCACGGGGTGGTCCTGTTCATCCTGCCCTCCACAGGGTCCTGTTCATCCAGCCCCAACCGGCTCAAACGATCGGGGTCCTGTTCATCCACCCCCACCGGGAACTGTTCATCCAAACCCCCCAGCAACGCTCACTGTTCATCCAGAGGCAACGCCACGGGGTCCTGTTCATCCACCCCCACCGGGAACTGTTCATCCAAACCCCCCCGCAACGCTCACTGTTCATCCAGAGGCAGCATCGATCGGCTTCAGTTAGCAGGAGTAGCGAAGGAATCGCTCGATCGGGTTTAGTTAACAGCCATCGATCGATCGCTCGGGTTCAGTAACGCGCAGGCTGCAGTGCAATCGCTTGGGTTCAGTTAGAGCCCAACGCTTCGCACACACGCGCGTACGTACGAGAGAAACGCGCATCGCTCGGCCCCCGACCACCCACCGTAACCGGGGACTCCCCGATATTTTCCGCGCCCTCGCTTCTACCACGGTTTTTTCCGTCATAGACGACCCAAAGAATGTCATGCAGCTGTGTCTCCGGCCCGCCCAGGACAAAAAGCCCATTTTCTGTGATGATTTTTTGTTATAGAAGTAGGACCCCACCACATCTATGATGATACCGGGTTTTTTCACAATTATCGTCATAGAAGTGTCATAAGTATGACAGAAAAGATTTTCGTTTGGCCCAAAATGTCACGGATGTGTCTTTTTTTGTAGTGCTAGCGGTGCTTCCAGGATGTAATTCTTCTATGCAGCAATGAGGATAATCCTCAAGTTACGGACCAAGTCCGTGTAATTGCTACCATCATCTTTCAACTTTGCTTTCTCAAGGAATGCATTAAAATTCAACGGAACAACAACACGGGCCATCTATCTACAACCACATGACAAGCAAAATACTATCAGGTACTAAGTTCATGATAAATTTAAGTTCAATTAATCATATTACTTAAGAACTCCCACTTAGATAGACATCCCTCTAATCATCTAAGTGATCACATGATCCATATCAACTAAACCATAACCGATCATCACGTGAGATGGAGTAGTTTTCAATGGTGAACATCACTATGTTGATCATATCTGCTATATGATTCACGCTCGACCTTTCGGTCTCAGTGTTCTGAGGCCATATCTGCATATGCTAGGCTCGTCAAGTTTAACCCGAGTATTCTACGTGTGCAAAACTGTCTTACACCCATTGTAGATGAACGTTGAGCTTATCACACCCGATCATCACGTGGTGTCTCGGCACGACGAACTTTGGCAACGGTGCATACTCAGGGAGAACACTTTTACCTTGAAATTTAGTGAGAGATCATCTTATAATGCTACCGTCAAACAAAGCAGAATAAGATGCATAAAGGATAAACATCACATGCAATCAATATAAGTGATATGATATGGCCATCATCATCTTGTGCCTTTGATCTCCATCTCCAAAGCATCGTCATGATCACCATCGTCACCGGCGCGACACCTTGATCTCCATCGTAGCATCGTTGTCGTCTCGACAACTATTGCTTCTACGACTATGGCTACCGCTTAGTGATAAAGTAAAGCAATTACAAGGCAATTGCATTGCATACAATAAATCGACAACCATATGGCTCCTGCCAGTTGCCGATAACTCCGTTACAAAACATGATCATCTCATACAATAAAATATAGCATCATGTCTTGACCATATCACATCACAACATGCCCTGCAAAAACAAGTTAGACGTCCTCTACTTTGTTGTTGCAAGTTTTACGTGGCTGCTACGAGCTGAGCAAGAACCGTTCTTACCTATGCATCAAAACCACAGTGATAGTTCGTCAAGTTAGTGCTGTTTTAACCTTCTCAAGGTCCGGGCATAGTCACACTCGGTTCAACTAAAGTTGGAGAAACTGACACCCGCCAGCCACCCGTGTGCAAAGCACGTCGGTAGAACCAGTCTCTCGTAAGCGTACGCGTAATGTAGGTCCGGGCCGCTTCATCCAACAATACCGCCGAACCAAACTATGACATGCTGGTAAGCAGTATGACTTGTATCGCCCAGAACTCACTTGTGTTCTACTTGTGCAAATAACATCTACGCAATAATCTGGCTCGGATGCCACTGTTGGAGAACTTAGTAATTTCAAAAAATTTCCTACGCACACGCAAGATCATGGTGATGCATAGCAAGGAGAGGGGAGAGTGTTGTCTACGTACCCTCGTAGACCGTAAGCAGAAGCGTTATAACAACGCGGTTGATGTAGTCGTACGTCTTCACGATCGACCGATCCTCAGCACCGAACGTACGGCACCTCCGCGTTCAGCACACGTTCAGCTCGGCGACGTCCCGCGAACTCACGATCTAGTAGAGCTTCTGGGAAGAGCTTAATCAGCACGACGGCGTGGTGACAGTGATGATGATGCTACCGACGCAGGGCTTCGCCTAAGCACCGCTACGATATGACCGAGGTGGATTATGGTGGAGGGGGGCACCGCACACGGCTAAGAGATCAATGATCAATTGTTGTGTCTTTGGGGTGCCCCTGCCCCCGTATATGAGGGCGCGCCAAGGGGGGAGTCCTACTCCCACCGGGAGTAGGACTCCTCCTTTCCTAGTAGGAGTAGGAGAAGGGGGAAGGGAAGGAGAGAGGAGGAAGGAAAGGGGGGCGCCGCCCCCCCTCCTTGTCCAATTCGGACTAGAGGGGGAGGGGCACGTGGCCTGCCCTGGCCGCCCCTCCTCTTCTCCACTAAGGCCCATTAGGCCCAATAGCTTCGGGGGGGGGGGGGGGGTTGTTCCGGTAACCCCCGGTACTCCCGTATATGTCCGAAACCTCCCGGAACCCTTCCGGTGTCCGAACATAGTCGTCCAATATATCGATCTTTACGTCTCGACCATTTCAAGACTCCTTGTCATGTCCGTGATCATATCCGGGACTCCAAATTACCTTCGGTACATCAAAACACAAAAACTCATAATCCTAATCTCGATCTATGCCAAGTCAACAAGTACCATCGGAGACACCTGTAGAGCACCTTTATAATCACCCAGTTACGTTGTGACGTTTGGTAGAAAACAAAGTGTTCCTCCGGTAATCGGGAGTTGCATAATCTCATAGTCATAGGAACATGTATAAGTCATGAAGAAAACAATAGTAGTAAACTAAAACGATCAAGTGCTAAGCTAACGGACTGGGTCAAGTCAATCACATCATTCTCTAATGATGTGATCCCGTTAATCAAATGACAACTCATGTCTATGGCTAGGAAACTTAACCATCTTTGATTCAACGAGCTAGTCAAGTAGAGGCATACTAGTGACACTCTGTTTGTCTATGTATTCACACATGTACTAAGTTTCCGGTTAATAAAATTCTAGGGCATATTTCCTTCAAGCATAGCATACTTTATAGAACCTATGACTGAGGTATAGGGAATGCCTTTTCATTCTCTTTCTATTTTCTGCCGTGGTCGGGTTTTGGGTCTTTACTCAACTTCACACCTTGCAACACAGGCAAGAACTCCTTCTTTGACTGTTCCATTTTGAACTACTTCAAAATCTTGTCAAGGTATATACTCATTGAAAAAATCTTATCAAGCGTCTTGATCTATCTCTATAGATCTTGATGCTTAATATGTAAGCAGCTTGACCGAGGTCTTTCTTTGAAAAACTCCTTTCAAATACTCCTTTGTGCTTTCCAAAAAAATCTACATTATTTTCGATCAACAATATGTCATTCACATATACTTATCAGAAAGGTTGTAGTGCTCCCACTCACTTTTGTAAATACAAGCTTCACCGCAAGTCTGTATAAAACCATATACTTTGATCAACTCGTCAAAGCGTATATTCCAACTCCGAGATGCTTGCACCAGTCCATAGATGGATCGCTGGAGCTTGCACATTTTATTAGCACCTTTAGGATTGACAAAACCATCTGGTTGCATCACATGCAACTCTTCTTTAATAAATCCATCAAGGAATGTAGTTTTGATATCCATTTGCCAGGTTTCATAAAATGCGGCAATTGCTAACATGATTCAGACATACTTAAGCATCAATACGAGTGAGCAAATATCATCGTAGTCAACACCTTGAACTTGTCAAAAACCTTTTTGCGACAATTCGAGCTTTGTAGATAGTAACACTACCATCAGCGTCTGTCTTCCTCTTCAAGATCCATTTATTATCAATGGCTTGCCGATCATCAGGCAAGTCAACCAAAGTCCACACTTTGTTCTTCATACATGGATCCTATCTCAGATTTCATGGTCTCAAGCCATTTTGTGGAATCTGGGCTCATCATCGCTTCCTCATAGTTTGTAGGTTCGTCATGGTCTAGTAACATGACGTCCAGAATAGGATTACCGTACCAGTCTGGTGCGGAACATACTCTGGTTGACCTACGAGGTTCGGTAGTAACTTGATCTGAAGTTTCATGATCATCATCATTAACTTCCTCACTAATTGGTGTAGGAATCACTGGAACTGATTTTTGTGATGAAGTACTTTCCAATTCGGGAGAAGGTACAATTACCTCATCAGGTTCTACTTTCCTCCCACTCACTTCTTTCGAGAGAAACTCCTTCTCTAGAAAGGATCCATTCTTAGCAACGAATAACTTGCCTTCAGATCTATGATAGAAGGTGTACCCAACAGTCTCCTTTGGGTATCCTATGAAGACACATTTCTCCGATTTGGGTTCGAGCTTATCAGGTTGAAGCTTTTTCACATAAGCATCGCAGCCCCAAACTTTAAGAAAATGACGGCTTAGGTTTCTTGCCAAACCACAGTTCATACGGTGTCGTCTCAATGGATTAGATGGTGCCCTATTTAACGTGAATGCAACTGTCTCTAATGCATAACCCCAAAACAATAGTGGTAAATCGGTAAGAGACATCATAGATCGTACCATATCTAATAAAGTACGGTCACGATGTTCGGACACACCATTACACTGTGGTGTTCCAGGTGGCGTGAGTTGCGAAACTATTTCACATTGTTTCAAATGAAGACCAAACTCATAACTCAAATATTCACTTCCACGATCAGATCGTAGAAACTTTATTTTCTTGTTATGATGATTTTCTACTTCACTCTGAAATTCTTTGAACTTTTCAAATGTTTCAGACTTATGTTTCATTAAGTAGATATACCTATATCTGCTCAAATCATCTATGAAGGTCAGAAAATAATGATACCCACCGCGAGCCTCAACACTCATCGGACCGCATACATCAGTATGTATTATT
The DNA here is from genome assembly GCF_002575655.3 of Aegilops tauschii subsp. strangulata. Classification (NCBI taxonomy): domain Eukaryota; kingdom Viridiplantae; phylum Streptophyta; class Magnoliopsida; order Poales; family Poaceae; genus Aegilops; species Aegilops tauschii. The sequence continues at coordinate 22,125,476 of NC_053038.3, read as the reverse complement.
TCCAATAAGTCAATTGCTCGCTCCATTGTTCCGGAGAACGGAGTCTTAGTCATCTTGCCCATGAGGCATGGTTCGCAAGCATCAAGTGATTCATAATCAAGTGATTCATAATCAAGTGATTCCAAAAACCCATCAGCATGGAGTTTCTTCATGCTCTTTACACCAATATGACCTAAACGGCAGTGCCACAAATAAGTTGCACTATCATTATTAACTTTGCATATTTTGGCTTCAGTATTATGAATATGTGTATCACTACGATCGAGATTCAATAAACCATTTACATTGGGTGTATGCCCATAGAAGGTTTTATTCATGTAAACAGAACAACAATTATTCTTTGACTTAAATGAATAACTGTGTCGCAATAAACATGATCCAATCATATTCATGCTCAACGCAAACACCAAATAACATTTATTTTAGGTTCAACACTAATCCTGAAGGTAAAGGGAGTGTGCGATGGTGATCTTATCAACCTTGGAATCACTTCCAACACACATTACCACCTCGCCCTTAACTAGTCTTTGTTTATTTTGCAACTCCTGTTTTGAGTTACTACTCTTAGCAACTGAACCAGTATCAAATACCAAGGGGTTGCTATAATCACTAGTAAAGTACACATCAATAACATGTATATCAAATATACCTTTGTTCACTTTGCCATCCTTCTTATCTGCGAAGTATTTGGGGCAGTTCCGCTTCCAGTGACCATTTCCTTTGCAGTAGTAGCACTCAGTTTCAGTCTTGGGTCTAGCTTTGGGCTTCTTCATGGGAGTCGCAACTTGCTTGTCATTCTTCTTGAAGTTCCCTTTCTTTCCCTTGCCCTTTTACTTGAAACTAGTGGTCTTGTCAACCATCAACACTTGATGCTTTTCTTGATTTCTACCTTCGCCAATTTCAGCATCGCGAAGAGCTCAAGAATCGTTTTCGTCATCCCTTACATATTATAGTTCATCACAAAGTTCTAGTAAGTTGGTGATAGTGACTAGAGAACTCTGTCAATCACTATCTTATCTGGAAGATTAACTCCCACTTGATTCAAGCGATTGTAGTACTCAGACATTTTGAGCACATGCTCACTGGTTGGGCTATTCTCCTCCATCTTGTAAGAAACAATACTTGGAACATCTTATATGCTCTGTGGTGTTCAAAACGTTTTTGAAGTCCCGGTTCTAAGCTGTAAAGCATGGTGCACTAAACTATCAAGTAGTCATCATACCGAGCATTGCCCAACGTTCATAACGTCTGCATCTGCTCCTGCAATAGGTCCGTCACCTAGCGGTGCATCAAGGACATCATTCTTTTGTGCAGCAATGAGGATAATCCTCAGATCACGGACCTAGTCCGCATCATTGCTACTAACATCTTTCAACTTATTTTTCTCTAGGAACATATCAAAAAAATAAACGGGCAAGCTATACACGAGCTTATTGATCTACAACATAGATATGCAAATACTATCAGGACTAAGTTCATGATAAATTAAAGTTCAATTAATCATATTACTTAAGAAATCCCACTTAGATAGACATCCCTCTAGTCATCTAAATGATCACGTGATCCATATCAACTAAACCATGTCTGATCATCACATGAGATGGAGTAGTTTTCAATGGTGAACATCTCTATGTTGATCATATCTTCTATATGATTCACGTTTGACCTTTCGGTCTCAGTGCTCCGAGGCCATATCTGCATATGCTAGGCTCTTTAAGTTTAACCCGAGTATTCTGCGTGTGCAAAACTGGGTTGTACCCGTTGTATGTGAATGTAGAGCTTATCACACCCGATCATCACGTGGTGTCTCGGCACGACGAACTGTCGCAACGGTGCATACTCAGGGAGAACACTTATACCTTGAAATTTAGTGAGGGATCATCTTATAATGCTACCGCTGTACTAAGAAAAATAAGATGCATAAAAGATAAACATCACATGCAATCAAAATATGTGACATGATATGGCCATCATCATCTTGTGCTCATGATCTCCATCACCGAAGCATCATCATGATCTCCATCGTGACCGGCGCGACACCTTGATCTCCATCGTAGCATCGTTGTCATCTCACCAACTATTGCTTCTATGACTATCGCTACCGCTTAGTGATAAAGTAAAAACAATTACATGGCGATTGCATTGCAAACAATAAAGCGACAACCATATGGCTCCTGCTAGTTGCCGATAACTTTGTTACAAAACATGATCATCTCATACAACAAATTATATCACATCATGTCTTGACCATATCACATCACAGGAAGCCCTGCAAAAACAAGTTAGACGTCCTCTACTTTGTTGTTGCAAGTTTTGCGTGGCTGCTACGGGCTTCTAGCAAGAACCGTTCTTACCTACGCATAAAAACCACAACGATTTTTCGTCAAGTGTGATATTTTAACCTTCAACAAGGACCGGGCGTAGTCAAACTCGATTCAACTAAAGTTGGAGAAACAGACACCCGCTAGCCACCTGTGTGCGAGGCACGTCGGTAGAACCAGTGTCATGAACGCGGTCATGTAATGTCGGTCGGGGCCACTTCATCCAACAATACCGCCGAATCAAAGTAAGATGTTGCTGGTAAGCAGTATGACTATTATCGCCCACAACTCTTTGTGTTCTACTCGTGCATATAACATCTACGCATAAACCTGGCTCTGATACCACTGTTGGGGAACCCAGTAATTTCAAAAAAAAATCCTACGATCACGCAAGATCTATCTAGGAGATGCATAGCAACAAGAGGGGAGAGTGTGTCCACGTACCATCGTAGACCGAAAGCGGAAGCATTTAGTAACGCGGTTGATGTAGTTGAACTTCTTTGCGATCCAACCGATCCAAGTACCAAACGTACGGCACCTCCGTGTTCAGCACAGGTTCAACTCGATGACGTCCCTCGTGCTCTTGATCCAATTGAGGACGAGGGTGAGTTCCGTTAGCATGACGGCGTGGCGATGGTGATGATGATGTTACCGGCGGAGGGCTTCGCCTAAGCACTACGATGGTATGATCGAGTTGTGTAACTGTGAAGGGGGCACTGCACATGGTTAAGAGAAACTTGTGTGTTCTAGGGTGCCCCCTGTCCTCGTATATAAAGGAGGGAGGGGTAGGCCGGCCGGCCAAGCTAGGCGCGCCGGGAGAAGGGGAATCCTACTAGGACTCCAAGTCCTAGTAGGTTTCCACCTAAAGGAGAAGGGGGAAGGAAGGGATAGGGGGGCCGCGCCCCCAACCCCTTGTCCAATTCAGACTAGGCTTGAGGGGGGGCGCCACCTCCTGGCCGCTGCCTCTCCTTCCCACTAAGGCCCACTAAGGCCCATCAACTCCCCGGGGGGTTCCGGTAACCCCTCCGGCACTTTGTTTTTACCCGAAACTATCCGGAACACTTCCGGTGTGTGAATAACATGGTCCAATATATCAATCTTTATGTCTCGACCATTTAGAGACACCTCGTCATGTCCGTGATCTCATCCGGGACTCTGAACAAACTTCGGTCATCAAAACACATAACTCATAATACAAATCGTCATCGAACGTTAAGCATGCGGACCCTACGGGATCGAGAACTATGTAGACATGACCGAGACACATCTCCGGTCAATAATCAATAGCGGAACCTGGATGCTCATATTGGCTCCTACATATTCTTCGAAGATCTTTATCGGTCAAACCGCATAACAACATACGTTGTTCTTTTGTCATCGGTATGTTACTTGCCCGAGATTCGATCGTCGGTATCAACATACCTAGTTCAATCTTGTTACCGGCAAGTCTCTTTACTCGTTCCGTAATACTTCATCCCGCAACTAAACCATTAGTCACATTGCTTGCAAGGCTTATTGTGATGAGCATTACCGAGAGGGCCCAGAGATACCTCTCTGATACTCGGAGTGACAAATCCTAATCTCGATCTATGCCAACTCAACAAACACCTTTGGAGACACCTGTAGAGCATCTTTATAATCACCCAGTTAGGTTGTGACATTTGATAGCACACAAAGTGTTCCTCCGGTATTCGGGAGTTGCATAATCTCATAGTCAGTGGAACATGTATAAGTCATGAAGAAAGCAATAGCAATAAAACTTAACGATCACTATGCTAAGATAACAGATGGGTCTTGTCCATCACATCATTCTCTAATGATGTGATCCCGTTCATCAAATGACAACACATGTCTATGGTTAGGAAACTTAACCATCTTTGATTAACGAGCTAGTCTAGTAGAGGCATACTAGAGACACTCTGTTTTGTCTATGTATTCACACATGTACTAAGTTTCCGGTTAATACAATTGTAGCATGAATAATAAACATTTATCACGATATAAGGAAATATAAATAACAACTTTATTATTGCCTCTAGGGCATATTTCCTTCAGAGGCATCCGTTCGAGAGAGATGGCAGTTACAAGGGGAGATTTACCCCACAATTAACACATCTAAACTCTAACACCCCCTAATCTACACTTGTCCATCCAGAATCATCATCTTGATTAGAGGCTCCTCCAAAAACCCCGTGGGAAAAATATGAGGAGTATAGTGTTTGATATGTTGCCAAAACTCCTTCAAACCCAATGGAAAAATAAGGAGAAAATGCCGCAACATGTAATGCTTATTGTCTATTTTAACTCGATATGAGGAAAACCCATAGAATTAAAAGGACAATAAATATGTCGTATATACTTTCTTAAAAAGAACCCGGTGGGGAAAATAGAAAGTATGACATATGATCTTGTGTTGATATTACCTCATTAAAAACCTTAATGAGAACCCGTGAAGTAAACTCATAAAGGAAAAAAGAGTATAATATGATGCATTGAACATGAGTAATTCAGGAAGACACCCCCCTGATTCTTGCATATGTCAAAGCCGTCGAATACCAATTCCAGGAACATTTTCTGTATGTCGAAATTGGTAGAGACTTTGTGAACAAACGTATAAGTTTGTTGTATGATTTGACTTGCAAGATATGCAATATAAAGATATTGCTTATTAGTAACCTGTTTGCATCCGGGAAACACAAGCAACATTATCTTTGAGATAATGGTTGGTGGATGTAGCCATGAGGTCTGTTTCGAAGACACTTCATGTGAGGGCTAGCACACCTAAGCTTGTCTATGATCTGACATAGTGGGGATTTGATCGATGTATCCAACGATATCGGTGTTCACATTTCTATGAAACTGAAAAACCAGGACAAGATGTTTGATGCCTTGGAAATATCGAAAGATATTCTTGAGTACCAACCAATTGTGTTTGGTGGATCCAATGGCATTATGGAACACTGAGTCCCAATATCTCATTTCCATCATCTCTTGGTCTAAATAGATATTTCTCTACGTCTAGAGAATAAACTACCATGAGAGTTATGGATGGATAAGATTTGTCCATAATGAATTTCTCCAATATATTTTGGATATAGACAACGTAGTATAGCATAATGTATGAATGAAGGTGCTCAAGTTATAGTAACGAGCGGTATTTTGGTTTACCAAATCCTTCATTTTAAACTCCTTCATTTAGATGATTACATGTGTCGTCATTGCAGACACACAAACATGGATAATCATCATTGTAGGAGTAATCCTTGTGTATAAGGAACTCACTATGTCGGTTGTACCAAATGTACCGACGATAATAATAAGTCATATGGTGACTTATTGATTTTACACAATGTATGTTGTATTTTGCACTTTGATTCAGAGTTGAGGTTCTTCCGGGAACCATCTATATCTGAATCTAGAGATCTACATGGGTATGTAATCACTACATCTATGAACTGCAGAGATAGATGATCATGACCTGCCAATGATATAAGTTATCGGATTGAGATTCCACCTCTGGAGAATAGTTGGATATCTGCGTGAACCCTTGTGCTACAATACTTGCTCTTTGTTTAACCACCTCGTTGTTCTCAATTCTATTTCCAGAAGAAAACTGGTGTAGGTATTGCTTATGAATACCTTCCTATTATTGAGCAAGATCATTTCTACCTAGATTATACCCTTTGCTTGAGTTAAGTACGAGTGTTGTTCACACTTTGCCATGGCCATGGTCTTTGGATCTAAATCATTTGAAAGGTTTTTGCAATCTAGTTGAGAAATGTATGTCGAAAATTGTAGAATTCCGGTTATATGATTCTCCAGAATCTATATATCAATATATAGTTGATGGAAATATCGTTACCCATAGTGACTACTCGCGATTTCCCAATGTGATTGAGTCGGGTATTCTGATGTCCCGGTCATTGTGTGCACTATGACCTGGGTTGGTGGAGGTTTCCCGTCCACTGGGTGTATACTACCATTAGGTGTCTGCCAACGTGAAGTTGACTTGCATTTACTGATTCACAGGCCTTGATATCCTTGCTTGCGAGAAGCTGAATCCTAATGTACTTCTGCCATACATCTCCCTCTGTTGCTTTGAACGGGGAGTGTATTGATTTTTGTTGGTACCTTCACTCTTTCAGGCATATTTTTGCAGGATTGTAGGATTGTGTGACACCTTTATATTCAGTAAATGAATTTGGCAGGTTATTTGCAATGTGTTGCAAATCTTCTGAACGTGTGGTTCAGATCTTTGAGTACGTGGATTTGAGGCAGAAATGTGTTGAACATTCCACTAATGCCTGGAAAATTCCTCAATGTATCAGCATACTAGCCTAGAATAACTCCCCATGAGAGGGGCTTGAGGTATTGACGGAAATACAGTTATTCCTCACATAGACCCCACATATATGTTGAGGGGCCAATGATGTATGCCAGGGTGGTGAAATCGGTGTATAACTGAATTACCGCAGATGGGAAATGCTTGAGAGATTTCCACGTATCAAAGATAAAGGGGAATAATATTATGCAATTTGCCATGACCGTGTAAAACTGCATGACTCCAACGTAAAGTTGGTAAGTTGAAATTTTAAAGTAAAGATCATGAAATGAGCTTAATTATTTGGATAAAGGATTCTACCAAACCATATTGAGTCTAAACACATAGGACAAAGTGCTAAAATTCAATTCTAGGGCCATATTAAAGGCAGCAAGAAGAATTTTGTGACATCGTCTATTCGATTTGCTTGAAATCAATGTTCAGGATAATGAACCAATGGTTTAGTGTGGCTAAATGCACACATGATATATCATGTGTGTATTTTAGAACCATGGAATACCTTAATGGTCTAGTCAATAGTTGGGAAGAGCCACTTACCTCGACTTGATGAATTCAAGGAGTTTGAGTGGTTCAGCGTAGACTTTAAGGTGTACGAGCCTTAAAGTTAGCTTCCTTGCATCGCATGTAATGCACATAAAATCCAAATTTTGTTAGAATGTAGCCTCATTTTAGTCATGATCAATAAAATTGCCGATAGTTTTTGTTTCAACCCAGTGTCAAAATGACCAAGGCGAGTATGCCAAATTTGTCATGTAGAAGACATTTTGGAAGCTATCATGTATGGAACATATGCTACGGGTTTTGTAGTATGTGTAGTACAATTCTGACGATAAGAAGATAATGGATTTGCCATATCCGTATAGGATGATGAGAAGATTTTCTCTTTGTTGTCATCAAAAGTTTTGACTATGGAAACTGTTTTGACGAATATCTCTATAGTTTAGTAGGGTACGAGTTGACCCGGACACGAAAGCATCCTTGATTCTACTCGAGTACCCATAGGGATAGTAAATATTACTCGAGTTGAGTCAATAAATACATCATTGCGTCTAGCGATAGTTGAAAATATCTCCTTTTCTCTCAGAGAGAGTGGAAAATATTTCACTTCCCTGAGTATAGAGTTCGTAGTGCATATGTCCACATGGCACATATCATCTTTCATCTGACTGACCCCCGTAGAAATCTATATATAGATTTGAAGATTTTCAGTATGAAAACCTCTATCATATATATAGAATACATACAAATGTATTTGTATCAAAGTGCTGATACAGTATATTGTGATATACAATATATGATGACAACAATACTTATGTTCTTATTAGAACATCATAAATGGACATGAATAAATAGATCACTAAGCAGATTGAGGGACTAAATGTAGTCTCCAAACATATCGGTTAATGCATATTCAACCATCATGTTCTCCATGCTCTTAGGGTCCCGTGACAGCTGGATAGTCATTTTTATTGCTCTGTTCTAGAAGAACATCATGCAAAACAGTTGACTTCCTTGATGGTGTGTCAGGTTGAACGTTTGAAGTGAGTTTCAAACCTTTACCCTTGAGGTCCTTTGCATCCCGGTGGTGTGGCTTGGATTGCACGCGCTATCCCATGGGATGCAAGACTGATCTTGATGTCCATTACCCGCTTAAGTAAGTTGTGGCCATTGAGGGCAAGAGCCTCAAATTGTTAGCCATCCATTACTTATAGGGGCAAACCAGAGATAATTAATTTACCATTAGTAAATTAAATACCATCATGGCTTTGTAATAAGAATGCAAAAATTTGACTCAAGTGTATAACTTGAAAATGCTCAACCTCAATTGTGGGAACATAACACGTTGAAGATCATATAGATCTCACAGTAATAGGCTGCATAATCTGACAATGTGAGTAGATGCGCATGTTTATATTACCTTGTGTATGTCACAATTTAAATATAAGGAAAAACACATTGAAGGTAATCGTTTGTCGAGAATGACAAAACGTAGGCCTCTCCGTAAGAGTGATAGTCTGCACATGGGCAGGAGATCGAACTCATTACCTAGTGTTTTCCTAATATAGCGAGGGAGATGTATTTGTAAAAAAATTACAAGTCTGTTGTGTGGGAGAAATCAATCTCGACCGTAATGACATGTTCATGAAGAATGGCAATGTGGTAAACACATAGAACATATCATACCGGTGAAAAACAGGTAATTTATTTATATTACAGATTGCATAATATAAATATATCTTAATGTTGCAAAATTAATAGATTTCAAGAAGGTGCCTTGAAATCATTAGTGTGTATCTCAAATTACTAAGTATGACACCTTCAAGATAATCTCTGAAATGGAGTAGATCTCACAGCATTAGGAAGTATAATCTGCTGAAATCAGTAGATACTCACTCCTAATACCTTATTTCATGACTTAGTAAAATGTGTGGAGAGCACTTTGTAAAGCAATCATAATGTTGAGACGACAATATATAGGCTTTATCAGTAGTCATTGATAATCTACGTAGGCAGTAGATCCGATTACCTTGTGATCCCAAACATCAATTTGAAGAAATCATATTGAATTTTACATATGTATTTGTAAGAAATTGAAAATCTCCATTGCAAAATAGACGTATTATTCTCCACATGTGTTTAACATGAAAATAGATACATCATAGAAATATTCCAAAGTACCGCGTACTTAATCGAGAAACAGTACTGTAGAAGTACTTATTTTATCTTTTTTTAACAGATTGAAAATCTCATTTGCAAATAATAGATATAAATAATCTCAATCTTTCTAGCCATGAAAATTATTTATATCTTAAATTTCTGGAGCATTATACTCAACAGAAAAATGTTTGAAACAACGGGTCTAAAACATGTACTAAATACTAGTAAATAGTACTCTTGTTAGGACTGATTTAACCCTTGTTCGGCCTATTTTGCCATTTCCTGCATATGGAAGGATCTTAGTGCAAAATGGCAAAGGGATAAGATTTCCCTATCTTCTCCCATGTGCAGTTACTGCAACTGCCGCTGCCCCTCGGGCTCGCCGGCCATGGGCGGCTGGAAAGAGCGCGGGAGCGCGGTCGGGTGTGGAACTATGGACGGGCGGGGATGACCACGGGCACAGTCGGGCGGAGGCCGGACGGCCGGGAGCGGGCACAGCGCGGCGCACAACCGGGCGGACGGACACAGGGCGCGGTGCGGAGGCCAGGCGAGGTGCGCGGCCGACGGTGCGGAGGCCGTGACCCGGCTTTCGCGACCATGCGGCGACGGCAGGCGGGCGCACGGGGCGCGGGGCGGAGGCCGAGCAGCCGGGCATGGGGTGCGGCCGGGGCAGCCGGCGCAGAGGCCGTAGCCTGCGGTGCGGCCCAGCGTGATACCTCTCCAACGTATCTATAATTTTTGATTGCTCCATGCTATTATATTATCTGTTTTGGATGTTTTATATGCATTAGTATGCTATTTTATAGAATTCATGGGACTAACCTATTAACCTAGAGCCCAGTGCCAGTGCCAGTTTCTGTTTTTTCCTTGTTTTAGAGTTTCGCAGAAAAGGAATAGCAAACGGAGTCCAAACAGGATAAAACTTTCGCGATGATTTTTCTTGGACCAGAAGACACCCACGAGAATTGGAGTGCAAGTCAGAAGATACTCGAGGCGGCCACAAGGGTGGAGGGGGCGCCCAGGGGGGTAGGGCGCGCCCCTCGACCTTGTGGGCCCCTCGTAGACCCCCTGACCTAGATCTTCCTCCTATATATACTCTTATACCCCAAAAACATCCAGGGGAGCCACGAAACCACTTTTCCAAAGCCGCAACCTTCTGTACCCGTGAGATCCCATCTTGGGGCCTTTTCGGCATCCTGCCAGAGGGGGATTTGATCACGGAGGGCTTGTACATCAACACCATTGCCTCTCCGATGAAGCGTGAGTAGTTTACTTCAGACCTACGGGTCCATAGCTTCTAGCTAGATGCCTTCTTTTCTCTCTTTGATTCTCAATACAAAGTTCTCCTCGTTGTTCTTGGAGATCTATTCGATGTAATACTCTTTTGCGGTGTGTTTGCCGAGATCTGATGAATTGTGGATTTATGATCAGCTTATCTATGACTATTCTTTGAATCTTCTCTGAATTCTTATATGCATGATTTGATATCTTTGCAAGTCTCTTCGAACTATCGATTTGATTTGGCCAACTAGATTGATTTTTCTTGCAATGGGAGAAGTGCTTAGCTTTGGGTTCAATCTTGCGGTGTCCTTTCCCAGTGACAGTAGGGGAAACAAGGCACGTATTGTATTGTTGCAATCGAGGATAAAAAGATAGGGTTTTCATCATATTGTTTGAGTTAATTCCTCTACATCATGTCATCTTGCTTAAAGCGTTACTCAGTTCTTTATGAACTTAATACTCTAGATGCATGCTGGATAGCGGTCGATGTGTGGAGTAATAGTAGTAGATGCAGAATCGTTTCGGTCTACTTGACACGGACGTGATGCATATACTCATGATCAATGATTTAGATATTGTCATAACTTTGCGCTTTTCTATCAATTGCTTGGCAGTAATTTGTCCACTCACCGTAATAATTTATATCTTGAGAGAAGCCTCTAGTGAAACCTATGGCCCCCGGGTCTATTTTCCATCATATAATCTTCTATTTTCCATCATATAATCTTCTATTTTCCATCATATAAGTTTCTGATCTACAATTCTAGTTTCCTATTTACTTTCTTTGCAATCTTTATTTTCCGTTCCATAAACCAAAAATACCAAAAATATTACTTTACAGTTTATCCATCTCTATCAGATCTCGCTTTGCGAATAACCGTGAAGGGATTTACAACCCCTTTGTCGCGTTGGTTGCAAGTTGGTGTTTGTTTGTGCAGTTATTCGGTGCCTTTTTGCATTGTATCCTACTGGATTGATACCTTGGTTCTCAAAACTGAGGGAAATACTTATGCTACTTTGCTGCATCACCCTTTCCTCTTCAAGGGAAAAACCAATGCAAGCTCAAGAGGTAGCAAGAAGGATTTCTGTCGCCATTGCCGGGGAGATCTACGCCAAGGCAAGACATACCAAGTACCCATGATAAACTCTCATCCCTTGCATTACATTATTCGCCATTCGCCTCTCGTTTTCCTCTCCCCCACTTCTAAAACGATTTTTGAAAAGATTTTCCCTTTTCTTTCGCCCTTCTTTCGTTCAATCCTATGTTTACTTGTGTTTCCATGTGCCTTCTATTTTGCTTGCATCTTTGCTTGCTAAAAATCTATTGATATGGATCCACTTAAAGTTTTCTACTTGGATCATCTTCGATCTATATGTGCTCATGCTAACACCCCAACTAGTTTAGTTGAGGAAAAATCTTTAGATGAGCATGCTCATTTTGTGCGTCACCGTTTGTCTGAAAAGGGAGACTCTTATGGAATCAAATAAACAGTTTGTTGTGCTATGCTTGGAATCTTTGTGAAATTTGTGATTTTACTTGTTGCTCTAAGAACTCTAAAACACACCTTCCCTACCTATGTGAGTTTAATGATAATGAAATCTTATCTTCTTATGAAAAGGGTGTTTATAGTTACCATGATATCAAACAAATTGAAGAATTTGTTGCTTTTAAGGGTGCTTATGAAGTTGCTTCTTTGATTGAAAAGTATGATATTACTCTCTACAAATCTGAAAATTTTGACATACTTAAATATTGCTATGAAAACTATGCTCATAATGTCCATGTCAAAGAATTTATTGAGAGAATAACCATTGCTTTGGAAGAAAATAATGATATGCATGAATCTATAGATAATTATGATTCTGTTGATTTGATTGAGATATCCCTTGATGAACATGATGCTTGCTATTCTTATCGCCATGATGCCAATACTTATGGAGACGAATTTGCTATTGCACCCATACTTGATAGTTCCTTGAATGAAAAGCATGATTGCAATGATGTTATTACAAATTCCATTAATGTTAATTGTGTTAATGATATGCAAAACCCTAAGCTTGGGGAGGCTGATTTTGCTATGTCTACTACTTGTTGCAATGATCATGATTGGGGTGATTCTTCTTATGATCTTGAAAATTTATTTAAGCCCCATGATGAATATGAGATTGATAATAATGTTTGCAATAATATTGAAAGTGGGTTTGGAAGAGTGTCAACTTTAGAGCCCACATATTTGGAGAATATTCAATCTTATGAAATTTTTCATAAAAGTGGGTTTGGAGAGGTCATGACTTTAGTTAATGTTAATCCCACTATTCTGGAAGAGTGTCAACTTGGCATGCATGTGGATCGTGTTGAGAATATGTTATGTGATAGCTATTTTATTGAATTTTCTTATGATCCTACATGTAATTATTATGAGGGAGGAAAATATGGTTGTAGAAATTTTCATATTACTAAATTACCTCTCTTCATGTTGAGATTGCTATCGTCTCTTTCTTCTTCCTTGCATATGCTAGTTTTTGCTCGTCTTGATTTTGCTTATAAAATACCTATGCATAGGAAGTATGTTAGACTTAAGTGTGTTTGAAACATGTTTTATGATGCTCTCTTTGTGCTTCAATTATTGTCTTTCATGTGAGCATCATTGAAATTATCAATGCCTAGCTGAAAGGCTTTAAAGAAAAGCATTTGTTGGGAGACAAACCAATACTTTTCCTTGCTGTTTTTCAATAAGTATTTCATATAGCCTTTGGTTAGATGTGATTTTGTGTTTTAATTAGTGTTTGTGCCAAGTAAGACCTTTGGGATAGCTTACAATGATAGTTGATTTGATCTTGCTGAAAAACAGAACCTTTTGCACGCACAAAAATAATTTTCATAAATCACAGGAACGTGCTTTTTAGTTTATTATTTCTGCATAAGATTAATAAACAAATTTCTTAGGACGTCCTATTTTCTCAGGAGTTTTGGAGTTACAGAAGTATTTGAAATATCCAGATTGCTACAGACTGTTCTGTTTTTGACATATTCTGTTTTTTGCATGTTGTTTGCTTATTTTGATGCATCTATGGCTAGTATCAGGGGGTATGAACCATGGAAAAGTTGGAATACAGTAGATATTACACCAATATAAATAAAGAATGAGTTCACAACAGTACCAAAAGTGGTGATTTATTTTTCTTATACTAACGGAGCTTACGAGATTTTCTGTTGGAGTTTTGTGTTGTGAAGTTTCCAAGTTTTGGGTAAGGATTTGATGGACTATGAAATAAGGAGTGGCAAGAGCCTAAGCTTGGGGATGCCCAAGGAACCCCAAGGTAATATTCAAGGATGTCAAAAAGCCTAAGCTTGGGGATGCCCTGGGAAGGCATCCCCTCTTTCGTCTTCGTCTATCGGTAACTTTACTTGAGGCCATATTTTTATTCACCACATGATATGTGTTTTGCTTGGAGCGTCTTGTATGATTTGAGTCTTTGATTTTTAGTTTGCGACAATTATCCTTGCTGTACACACCTTTTGGGAGAGACACGCATGAATCGTGATTTATTAGAATGCTCTATGTGCTTCATTTATATCTTTTGAGCTAGGCAATTTTGCTCTAGTGCTTCACTTATATCTTTTTAGAGCACGACGGTGATTTTATTTTATAGAAATTGATGAACTCTCGCACTTCACTTATATTATTTTGAGAGCCTTTAGAACAGCATGGTAATTTGCTTTGGTTATAAAATTAGTCCTAATATGATAGGCATCCAAGAGGGATATAATAAAAACTTTCATATAAAGTGCATTGAATACTATGAGAAGTTTGATTCCTTATGATTGTTTTGAGATATGAAGATGGTGATATTAGAGTCATGCTAGTAAGTAGTTGTGAATTTGAGAAATACTTGTGTTAAGGTTCGTGAGTCCCGTAGCATGAACGTATGGTGAACCGTTATGTAATGAAGTTGGATCATGAGATATTTTTTGATTGTCATCCTTTGTGTGGAGGTCGGGATCGCGCGATGGTTAATCCTAGCAACCCTTCCCCTAGGAGCATGCGCGTAGTACTTTGTTTCGATGAATAATAGATTTTTGCAATAAGTATGTGAGTTCTTTATGACTAATGATGAGTCCATGGATTATACGCACTCTCACCTTTCCGCCATTGCTAGCCTCTCTAGTACCGCGCCACTTTTGCCGGCACCATAAATGTTGGAAATATGCCCTAGAGGCAATAATAAAGTGGTTATTATTATATTTCCTTGTTCATGATAATTGTCTGTTGTTCATGCTATAATTGTATTAACCGGAAACCGTAATACATGTGTGAATACATAGACCGTAATATGTCCCTAGTAAGCCTCTAGTTGACTAGCTCGTTGATCAATAGATGGTTGTGGTTTACTGACCATGGATATTGGATGTCGTTGATAACGGGATCACATCATTAGGAGAATGATGTGATGGACAAGACCCAATCCTAAGCATAGCACAAGATCGTGTAGTTCGTTTTGCTAGAGCTTTTCTAATGTCAAGTATCATTTCCTTAGACCATGAGATTGTGCAACTCCCGGATACCGTAGGAATTCTTTGGGTGTACCAAACGTCACAACGTAACTGGGTGGCTATAAAGGTGCACTACAGGTATCTCTTAAATTGTCTGTTGGGTTGGCACGAATCGAGATTGGGATTTGTCACTCCGTATGACGGAGAGGTATCTTTGGGCCCACTCGGTAATGCATAATCATAATGAGCTCAATGTTACTAAGGAGTTAGCCACGGGATCATGCGTTACGGAACGAGTAAAGAGACTTGCTGGTAACGAGATTGAACGAGGTATGAGGATACCGACGATCGAATCTCGGGCAAGTAACATACCGATGGACAAAGGGAATTGTATACGGGATTGATTGAATCCCCAACATCGTGGTTCATCCGATGAGATCATCGTGGAACATGTGGGAGCCAACATGGGTATCCAGATCCCGCTGTTGGTTATTGGCCGGAGAGATGTCTCGGTCATGTCTGCATGGTTCCCAAACCCGTAGGGTTCGGTGACGCTAGAGTTGTTATGGGAAATTGTATGTGGTTACCGAAGGTTGTTCGGAGTCCCGGATGAGATCCCGGACATCACGAGGAGTGCCGGAATGGTCCGGAGGTGAAGAATTATATATGGGAAGTCCAGTTTCAGTCACCAGAATAATTTCGGGTATTATCGGTATTGTACCGGGACCATCGAAAGGTGTCCCAGGGTCCACCGGGTGGGGCCACCTGCCCCGGTGGGCCAAGTGGGCTGAACAAGGGTGGGAACGAGACCCCTAGTGGGCTGGTGCGCCCCAAGGGCCCAAGGCGCCTAGGGTTAGAAACCCTAGGGGGTGGGGGCGCCTCCCACCAAACTTGGGGGGCAAGTTCCCCCCTGGCCGCCCCTCTTGTAGATGGGATCTAAAGGGGCCGGCCCCCTTCCCCCTTCACTTTATAAATAGAGGGGGGGGGGGTGGGAGGGAAGCAGCACCCTTCCCTGGCGCAGCCTTCCCCTCTCCAACACCTCCTCCTCCTCCGTAGTGCTTGGCGAAGCCCTATCGGAGAACTGCAAGCTCCACCACCATGCCGTCGTGCTGCCGGAGCTCTCCCTCAACTTCTCCTCTCCCCTTGCTGGATCAAGTACGAGGAGACGTCCCCGGGCTGTACGTGTGTTGAACGCGGAGGCGTCGTCCGTTTGGCGCTAGATCGGATCTTCCGCGATTTGAATCGCCGCGAGTACGACTCCATCATCCGCGTTCCTTGTAACGCTTCCGCTTAGCGATCTTCAAGGGTATGAAGATGCACTCCCTCTCTCTCGTTGCTAGCATCTCCTAGGTTGATCTTGGTGACACGTAGGAATTTTTTTAAATTATTACTACGTTCCCCAACAGTGTCATCATGAGCCAGGCCTATGCGTAGATTCTATGCACGAGTAGAACACAAGTAGTTGTGGGCGATGGTTTGTTCAATTTGCTTACCGTTACTAGTCCTATCTTGATTCGGCGACATTGTGGGGTGAAGCGGCCTGGACCGACCTTACACGTACGCTTACGTGAGACTGGTTCCACCGACTGACATGCACTTGATGCATAAGGTGGCTAGCGGGTGTCTGTCTCTCCCACTTTAGTCGGATCAGATTCGATGAAAAGGGTCCTTATGAAGGGTAAATAGCAATTGGCATATCACCGTTGTGGCTTTTACGTAGGTAAGAAACATTCTTGCTAGAAACCCATAGCAGCCACGTAAAACATGCAACAACAATTAGAGGACGTCTAACTTGTTTTTGCAAGGTATGCTATGTGATGTGATATGGCCAAAAGGATGTGACGAATGATATATGTGATGTATGAGATTGATCATTTCTTGTAATAGGAATCACGACTTGCATGTCGATGAGTATGACAACCGGCAGGAGTCATAGGAGTTGTCTTAATTTATTGTATGACCTGCGAGTCAATGAAAACGCCATGTAATTAATTTACTTCATTGCTAACCGTTAGCCATAGTAGTAGAAGTAATAGTTGGCGGGACAACTTCATGAAGACACGATGATGGAGATCATGGTGTCATGCTGGTGACGAAGGTGATCATGCCGTGCCTCGAAGCTGGGGATCAAAGGCACAAGATGATATTGGCCATATCATGTCACTTTATGATTTGCATGTGATGTTTGTCATGTTTACATCTTATTTGCTTAGAACGACGGTAGCATAAATAAGATGATCCCTCACTAAAATTTCAAGAAATGTGTTCCCCCTAACTGTGCACCGTTGCGAAGGTTCGTTGTTTCGAAGCACCACGTGATGATTGGGTGTGATAGATTCTAACGTTCGCATACAACGGGTGTAAGCCAGATTTACACATGCGAAACACTTAAGTTGACTTGACGAGCCTAGCATGTACATACATGGCCTCGAAACACGAGAGACCGAAAGGTCGAACATGAGTCGTATAGTAGATACGATCAACATGGAGATGTTCACCATTGATGACTAGTCCGTCTCACGTGATGATCGGACACGGCCTAGTCGATTCGGATCATGTATCACTTAGATGACTAGAGGGATGTCTATCTGAGTGGGAGTTCATTAAATAATTTGATTAGATGAACTTAATTGTCATGAACTTAGTCTAAAATATATTTACAATATGTCCTGTAGATCAAATGGCCCACGCTAATGTTGCCCTCAACTTCAACGCGTTCCTAGAGAAAACCAAGCTAAAAGACAATGGTAGAAACTATACGGATTGGGTCCGTAACTTGAGGATCATCCTCATAGCTGGCAAGAAAGCATATGTCCTTGAAGCACCGCTAGGTGACACACCCATTTTCACAACAACTCAAGACGTTATGAACGCCTGGCAGTCACGCAGTGATGATTACTCCCTGGTTCAGTGCGGCATGCTTTACAGCTTAGAACCGGGGCTCCAAAAGCACTTTGAACAACACGGAGCATATGAGATGTTCCAAGAGCTGAAAATGGTTTTCCAAGCTCATGCCCAGGTCGAGAGATATGAAGTCTCCGACAAGTTCTACAGTTGTAAGATGGAGGAAAACAATTCTGTCAGTGAGCATATACTCAAGATGTCTGGGTTGCACAACCGCTTGTCTTAGCTGGGAGTTAATCTTCCAGATGACTCGGTCATTGCCAGGATCCTCCAGTCGCTTCCACCTAGCTACAAGAGCTTTGTGATGAACTACAATATGCAAGGGATGGAAAAGACCATTCCTGAGTTATATTCAATGCTGAAATCAGCGGAGGTGGAGATCAAAAAGGAACATCAAGTGTTTATGGTGAATAAGACCACTAGTTTCAAGAAAGGCAAGGGTAAAAAGAACTTCAAGAAGGACGGCAAGGGAGTTGCCGCGCCCGGTAAGTCAGTTGCCAGGAAGAAGCCAAAGAATGGACCCAAGCCTGAGACTCAGTGCTTTTATTGCAAGGGAAATGGTCACTGGAAGCGGAACTGCCCCAAGTACTTAGCGGATAAGAAGGCCGGCAACACCAAAGGTATATATGATATACATGTTATTGATGTGTACCTTACCAGCACTCGTAGTAGGTCCTTGGTATTTGATACCGGTGCGGTTGCTCATATTTGTAACTCAAAACAGGAGGTGAGGAATAAGCAGAGACTGGCGAAGGACGAGGTGACGATGCGCGTCGGGAATGGTTCCAAGGTCGATGTGATCGCCGTCAGGCACGCTACCTCTACATATACCTTCGGGATTAGTTTTAAACCTCAATAATTGTTATTTAGTGCCAGCTTTGAGCATGAGCATTGTACCTGGATCTCCTTTAATGCGAGATGGCTACTCATTTAATCCGAGAATAATGGTTGTTCTATTTATATGAGAGATATGTTTTATGGTCATGCCCCGCTGGTCAATGGGTTATTTTTATTGAATCTCGAACGTGATGTTACACATATTCATAGTGTGAATGCCAAAAGATGTAAGGTTGATAATGATAGTCCCACATACTTGTGGCACTGCCGCCTTGGTCACATTGGTGTCAAACACACGAAGAAACTCCATGCAAATGGACTTTTGGAGTCTCTTGATTATGAATCATTTGACAAGTGCGAACCATGCCTCATGGGAAAAATGACCAAGACTCCGTTCTCCGGAACAATGGAGCGAGCAACCAACTTATTGGAAATAATACATACTGATGTATGCAGTCCAATGAGCGTTGAGGCTCGCGGTGGCTATCATTATGTTCTCACCCTCACTGATGACTTAAGCAGATATGGGTATATGTCTACTTAATGAAACACAAGTCCGAGACCTTTGAAAAGTTCAAGGAATTTCAGAGCAAGGTAGAGAATCAACGTGAGAGGAAAATAAAGTTCTTACGATCAGATCGTGGAGGAGAATACTTGAGTCACGAGTTTGGCACGCACTTAAGGAAATGTGGAATTGTTTCACAACTCACGCCCGCCTGGAACACCTCAGCGTAATGGTGTGTCCGAACGTCGTAATCGCACTTTATTGGATATGGTGCGATCTATGATGTCTCTTACCGATCTACCACTATCATTTTGGGGTTATGCTTTAGAGACAGCCGCATTCACTTTAAATAGGGCACCGTCTAAATCCGTTGAGACAACACCGTATGAATTATGGTTTGGGAAGAAACCTAAGCTGTCATTTCTGATAGTTTGGGGATGCGATGCTTATGTCAAGAAACTTCAACCTGAAAAGCTCGAACCCAAATTGGAAAAATGCATCTTCATAGGATACCCTAAGGAAACTATTGGGTATACCTTCTACCTCAGATCCGAAGGCAACATCTTTGTTGCCAAGAATGGATCCTTTCTAGAGAAAGAGTTTCTCTCGAAAGAAGTAAGTGGGAGGAAAGTAGAACTTGACAAGGTACCCCCTCTTGAACCGGAGAGTAGCGCAGCTCAGGAAGATGTTTCTGTGGTGCCTGCACCGACTAGAGAGGAAGTTAATGATGATGATCATGAAACTTTGGGTCAAGTTGCTACTGAACTTCGTAGGTCCATGAGGACACGTTTCGCACCAGAGTGGTACGGCAACCCTGTCCTGGAAATCATGTTGTTAGACAATGGTGAACCTTCGAACTATGAAGAAGCGATGGTGGGCCCAGATTCCAACAAATGGCTTGAAGCCATGAAATCCAAGATAGGATCCATGTATGAAAACAAAGTATGGACTTTGACAGAC
Organism: Aegilops tauschii subsp. strangulata; assembly: GCF_002575655.3. NCBI lineage: Eukaryota > Viridiplantae > Streptophyta > Magnoliopsida > Poales > Poaceae > Aegilops > Aegilops tauschii. The sequence continues at coordinate 22,105,173 of NC_053038.3, read as the reverse complement.
TTGCCTGATAATCGGCAAGCCATAGAGAATAAGTGGATCTTTAAGAAGAAGACTGACGCGGATGGTAATGTGACCGTCTATAAGGCTCGACTTGTCGCTAAGGGTTATCGACAAGTTCAAGGGGTTGACTACGATGAGACCTTCTCACCCGTAGCGAAGCTGAAGTCTGTCCGAATCATGTTAGCAATTGCCGCATTCTATGATTATGAGATATGGCAAATGGACGTCAAAACGGCATTCCTTAACGGTTTCCTTAAGGAAGAATTGTATATGATGCAGCCGTAAGGTTTTGTCGATCCTAAGAATGCTGACAAGGTATGCAAGCTCCAGCGCTCCATCTATGGGCTGGTGCAAGCATCTCGGAGTTGGAACATTCGCTTTCATGAAATGATCAAAGCGTTTGGGTTTATGCAGACTTATGGAGAAGCCTGTGTCTACAAGGAAGTGAGTGGGAGCTCTGTAGCATTTCTCATATTATATGTGGATGACATACTATTGATGGGAAATGATATAGAACTTTTGGAAAGCATAAAGGCCTACTTGAATAAATGTTTTTCAATGAAGGACCTTGGAGAAGCTACTTACATATTAGGCATCAAGATCTATAGAGATAGATCGAGACGCCTCATTGGTCTTTCACAAAGCACATACCTTGACAAGATATTGAAGAAGTTCAATATGGATCAGTCCAAGAAAAGATTCTTGCCTGGATTCCAAGGTGTGAGATTGAGCAAGGCTCAATGCCCGACCTCGGCAGAAGATAGAGAAAAGATGAGTGTCATCCCCTATGCCTCAGCCATAGGGTCTATTATGTATGCCATGCTGTGTACCAGACCTGATGTGAACCTTGTCGTAAGTTTGGTAGTGAGGTACCAAAGTAATCCCGGTATGGAACACTGGACAGCGGTCAAAAATAACCTAAAGTACCTGAAAATGACTAAGGATATGTTTCTCGTTTATGGAGGTGACGAAGAGCTCTTCGTAAAGGGTTACGTCGATGCTAGCTTCGACACAGAACTAGACGACTCCAAGTCACAAACCGGATACGTGTACATTTTGAATGGTGGGGCATTCAGCTGGTGCAGTTGCAAGCAAAGCGACGTGGCGGGATCTACATGTGAAGCGGAGTACATAGCAGCCTCGGAGGCAGCACACGAAGCAGTCCGGATGAAGGAGTTCATCACCAACCTAGGAGTTATTCCCAATGCGTCGGGCCCGATGACTCTCTTCTGCGACAACACTGGAGCTATTGCCCTTGCCAAGGAGCCCAGGTTTCACAAGAATACCAGGCATATCAAGCGTTGTTTCAACTCCATTCGTGAATATATTCAAGATGGAGACATAGATATTTTTAAAGTGCATATGGATCTGAATGTCGCAGATCCGTTGACTAAACCTCTTCCACGAGCAAAACATGATCAACACCAGAACTCTATGGGTGTTCGATTCATCACAATAAATAGATTATTGACTCTAGTGCAAGTGGGAGACTGTTGGAAATATGCCCTAGAGGCAATAATAAAGTGGTTATTATTATATTTCCTTGTTCATGATAATTGTCTGTTGTTCATGCTATAATTGTATTAACCGTAAACCGTAAAACATGTGTGAATACATAGACCGTAATATGTCCCTAGTAAGCCTCTAGTTGACTAGCTTGTTGATCAATAGATGGTTGTGGTTTGCTGACCATGGACATTGGATGTCGTTGATAATGGGATCACATCATTAGGAGAATCATGTGATGGACAAGACCCAATCCTAAGCATAGCACAAGATCGTGTAGTTCGTTTTGCTAGAGTTTTTCTAAAGTCAAGTATCGTTTCCTTATACCATGAGATTGTGCAACTCCCGGATACCGTAGGAATTCTTTGGGTGTACCAAACGTCACAACGTAACTGGTCGGCTATAAAGGTGCACTACAGGTATCTCCGAAAGTGTCTGTTGGGTTGGCACGAATTGAGACTGGGATTTGTCACTCCGTATGACGGGGAGGTATCTCTGGGCCCACTCGGTAATGCATCATCATAGTGAGCTCAATGTGACTAAGGAGTTAGCCATGGGATCATGCGTTACGGAACGAGTAAAGAGACTTGCTGGTAACGAGATTGAACGAGGTATGAGGATACCGATGATCGAATCTCGGGCAAGTAACATACCGATGGACAAATGGAATTGTATACGGGATTCATTCAATCCCTGACATCGTGGTTCATCCGATGAGATCATCGTGGAACATGTGGGAGCCAACATGGGTATCCAGATCCCGCTGTTGGGTATTGGCCGGAGAGATGTCTCGGTCATGTCTGCATGGTTCCCGAACCCGTAGGGTCTACACACTTAAGGTTCGGTGACGCTAGAGTTGTTATGGGAAATTTTATGTGGTTACCGAAGGTTGTTTGGAGTCCCGGATGAGATCCCGAACGTCACGAGGAGTTCCGGAATGGTCCGGAGGTGAAGAATTATATATGGGAAGTCCAGTTTCAGTCACCGGAATAATTTCGGGAGTTATCGGTTTTGTACCGGGACCACCAAAAGGTGTCCGGCGGTCCACCGGGTGGGGCCACCTACCCCGGTGGGCCAAGTGGGCTGAACAAGGGTGGGAACCAGCCCCCTAGTGGGCTGGTGCGCCCCCCAAGGGCCCAAGGCGCCTAGGGTTAGAAACGCTAGGGGGTGGGGGCGCCTCCCACCAAACATGGGGGGCAAGTTCCCCCTTGGCCGCCCCTTGTAGATGGGATCTAAAGGGGCCAGCCCCCTTCCCCCTTCACCCTATAAATAGAGGGGGGGGTGGGAGGGTAGCAGCACCCTTCCCTGGCGCAGCTCTTCCCCTCTCCAACACCTCCTCCTCCTGCGTAGTGCTTGGCGAAGCCCTGTCGGAGAACTGCAAGCTCCACCACCACGCCGTCGTGCTGCCGGAGCTCTCCCTCAACTGCTCCTCTCCCCTTGCTGGATCAAGAAGGAGGAGACGTCCCCGTGCTGTACGTGTGTTGAACGCGGAGGCACCGTCCGTTCGACGCTAGATCGGATCTTCCGGGATTTGAATTGCCGCGAGTACGACTCCATCGTCCGCGTTCCTTGTAACGCTTCCGCTTAGCGATCTTCAAGGGTATGAAGATGCACTCCCTCTCCCTCATTGCTAGCATCTCCTAGATTGATCTTGGTGACACGTAGGAATTTTTTTAAATTGTTACTACGTTCCCCAACAATAAACCCATCACATATCCTTCCTCAAAATAGCCACCATACCTACCTATTATGGCATTTCTATAGCCATTCCGAGATATATTGCCATGCAACTTTCCACCATTCCGTTTATTATGACACGCATCATCATTGTCATATTGCTTTGCATGATCATGTAGTTGACATCGTATTTGTGGCAAAGCCACCATTCATCATATTTTATACATGTCGCTCTTGATTCATTGCACATCCCGGTACACCGCCGGAGGCATTCACATAGAGTCATATTTTTGTTCTAGTATCGAGTTGTAATTCTTGAGTTGTATGTAAATAGAAGTGTGATGGTTTTCATTATTAGAGTATTGTCCCATGTGAGGAAAATAAGAGAAAGGCCAAATAAATAAAGAGAAGGCCCAAAAAAATGAGAGAAAAAGAGAGAAGGGACAATGTTACTATCCTTTTTGCCACACTTGTGCTTCAAAGTAGCACCATGATCTTCATGATAGTCTCCTATGATATCACTTTCATATACTAGTGGGAAGTTTTCATTATAGAACTTGGCTTGTATATTCCAACGATGGGCTTCTCAAATTGCCCTAGGTCTTTGTGAGCAAGCAAGTTGGATACACACCCATTTAGTTTTATTTGTTGAGCTTTCATAAACTTATAGCTCTAGTGCATCCGTTGCATGGCAATCCCTACTCACTCACATTGATATCTATTAATGGGCATCTCCATAGCCCATTGATACGCCTAGTTGATGTGAGACTATCTCCCTCTTTTTTGTCTTCTCCACAACCACCATATATTCCACCTATAGTGCTATGTCCATGGCTCACGCTCATGTATTGCGTGAAAGTTGAAAAGGTTTGAGAATACTAAAGTATGAAACAATTGCTTGGCTAAAACCGGGGTTGTGCTTGATTTGAATATTTTGTGTGATGAAGATGGAGCATAGCCAGACTATATGATTTTGTAGGGATAAGCTTTCTTTGGCCATGTTATTTTGAGAAGACATAATTATTTTGTTAGTATGCTTGAAGTATTATTGTTTTTATGTCAATATAAACTTTTGTTTTGAATCTTACGGATCTGAACATTCGTGCCACAATAAAGAGAATTACATGGATAAATATGTTAGGTAGCATTCCACATCAAAAATTCTGTTTTTATCATTTACCTACTCGAGGACGAGCAGGAATTAAGCTTGGGGACACTTGATACGTCTCCAACGTATCTATAATTTTTGATTGTTCCATGCTATTATATTATCTGTTTTGGATGTTTTATATGCATTAAAATGCTATTTTATATGATTTTTGGGACTAACCTATTAACCTAGAGCCCAGTGCCAGTTTCTATTTTTTCCTTGTTTTAGAGTTTCGCAGAAAAGGAATACAAAACGGAGTCCAAACGGAATAAAACTTTTGCAATGATTTTTCTTGGACCAGAAGACACCCAGGAGACTTGGAATGCAAGTCAGAAGAGCCTCGAGGCGGCCACAAGGGTGGAGGGCACGCCCAGGGGGTAGGGCGCACCCCCCGACCTTGTGGGCCCATCATAGACACCCTGACCTAGATCTTCCTCCTATATATACTCTTACACTACAAGAAATATGTCAACTTGTGACCCTCACTATTGGCCGCTGAAAGGTCATTGTTTTTCATTTGCGACCTTTTTTTACCAAAACAGAAGGTCAAAAGCTGGCGGTCGTAAACTGAAATTAACGACCTTCTGTAAAAGGTCGTTGGTTCTTCGACCAAAATTTTGGTCACTAGCAGCCTCCCCAGAACACGTAGGCATCCAGCGTGGCAAGCTGATGTGGCACAAGAATCAGCCCGGTCCAATTCGGTTTTCTACATGGGCCTAGCCCAACAATTCGGCCTTTTTAATGTATTTTTTTCCTGTGCTTTTATTAGCTACATGGGTCTGGCCCAACAATTCAGCCTTATTGATTTCTTTGCGTGGCCCTTTTAACAACAGATTTTCTTTTTGATCATGTATTTTTCTGGGCCATTTCTTTGTTGGGCCTCCCATGTTTTTCCCTCAAACATAATTGTCCAATATAACTTGGGCCTAGCCCAATTCCGAAAAAATTGATCCAATCCAGAAACAATTATTATGCCATTGACATTACAACACATCACACCACAAGATATCTTGGGCCTAGCCTAGTTCTGACACAATTTCAAAGCAACATACAATGTTATTATTACAACCATTCATTCCAGCAATACTGTTTGAGGCTGGCTGGCTGGCTGAGCTACTACTGACTGACTGCGGGCTAACTCTAAGTTTTTACAATAGGTGAATCAGAAACCTAACGCTACTGCATTTGCATGGCGCTGCTGAAATACTCCAGGATCGTGAAAAAAAATAGAACTAGCCTATCTGGTACTTCACAGCAACCAAACATGTAATCTGCTTAATGGAAAGATTTCTTCTCCAAGTCCCGCTTCTCCCTTAGCAATGACAGGTTGATGCAAAACATCTGAGCATTCAAAAGAGAACAAAAGGTATGTCACTGATAGAATACAGAGTACTTTTAAAATAAAAAGTAAAGATACACCAGTATATTATCATTCTACATATTATTATTATTAACCAGATCATTCTACTTATCGAGAATATGGCTATTCATCAAAATTGGGAATTGAATTGGCACATATGACAAACTTAGCAGCAAACGAGCAAGGTGCATGATTCAAAGTTACAACAGATCGAAGTTCCATTTGAGTATAAGGAATAACATTCATATTCAATCAATAGTACCTATTAAACTACCAGGTGCATGATTGAATTAAACAGACACTAGCTATTCATCTTGCCATCTACTGTAACAGAGCAACTATGTCAAAGTTAATTCTGTGTATGTCACATGATACATGCATCAGGCACCTACCCAACTACAAGTCAGGAGGCCACTACTGTTAAACCAACTCAAGTGAGAGAGCCAGCAAACTAGGTAGGATCTTTCCTTATCACTAAAATTAAAAATTTGAGCACACCAAAAATTGATTGTGTATCATGAGATGATCCTGAGAGTGCAGCACCATGTTACCATCTCTAAAGCTGATTAGCCAGCAGCAAATATTGTGTAACATATGTATAACCATTGCAAACAACCTTAGCAGAATAAGCAGAACAAAATTTCATGTAAAATCTTGGTATAACCAGTAGATTATCCCCTAACAGAAGCTATTTAGGCTCCAATACACAAGGCACAGCAAGCAGAGACTAAATAAGCCACGACATGAAACAAAGCATGGTATTACAGCAGCTTAGAGATGGAGGTAGAGGTAGGAGATGGACTCACCGGAGAGGAGGTTGTAGTCGAAGCCGCACACAGGCACCGCCGCCACCGTCACCCTCTAGAGGAGACGCTGCCACTTCATCGACGGACTCATCTGGTACAAGGAGATTATCAAAATGCATCACACTCATGATCATCAAAACGCAGCAGCAGGAGCAAATACAAGTTTAGCCCACCATGAACAGGGGCGCTAGGCAATCCAGTAGCAATGTCATATATAGGTAATAATAACAGGACCTTAGATAATTAGTTTTCGTTCTTACTGACACACAAGTTGACAGAATGTACTCAATATATTCTAATAAAAAGGATTGGGAGCAGAGGGAGAGGGCTGTGTAGATGGACATGCTACCTGCTGCTGCGATGGTGCCTCTTGGTGGTCGTGCTGGAGCTCCTCCTCCTGATGCTGCTCACTAACCTGTAGGACAAACAAGACCATGGGTGAGCTGCAGCACAGGCACATACAAGTGAATGTAAGGAGAAGAACCTAGAAGAAGAGAGGTGCTCTGTCCTCCTCCGTCCGTGCCCGTCCTCCTCCTCCTCCGTGCCTATGTTGAACAACCTCCATTCGTCACTTGTGAGCACCATGCACCTTGGTTGGCCATATGGATAACAAGGATAACTGAAGAATGAACATTGTCGGACAGTAAGCCCATCATTAAACGGACCTTGAAACCAAAATTTATTCATACATATTTTCAGTGAAAGTTAAACCAAATTCACACGTACAAACTGAACCAAACTATGGTTCTTCTTCATATTCATCTACAGATGCAGGTGCCATCCAGATTGTTTCAGTAAAATTTAAAACATATCGACGCATACACACTGAACGAAACCATGGTGCTTATTTCATACGTATGTATTTACAGATGTAAATGTCATCCAGATTTTTATCTGGGATTTTTGGAACCATACAGCAACAGCCTAGGAGTATGTACAAGTTGAAGGTGTAGTATTGTTCAGAGTAGTCTCGTAATATTTATTTTCCAAAGTGATTTATTTTCTGGACGACAGCCACTGTACCATCTAGTAAGACTACGTGTCAAAGCAAGAAACTTTCAGGTAGGTTTTGAAACAATTTCTAGTTTCACGCTAACCATTACAATAGGAAGGTCAAAACTTCACATTTGTGGTACTCAAGCTCAAGCAATTAGCATGCTGCTGACCTAACAGATGTACATGCAATTTGCATGTTGCAAAACTCCAGTCGGATGGTGAATGGCAGCAAGCAAAAATAACAACCTGTGTTATGTGGGTATCCTAGGCACAAGAATCATTGGGCTTGCAATGTGAAGCTAGGGGAAGTTGCACAGCAGTACAGTGATCCATCCAACCTGAAAATCCATCCAGCAGTAGTAGAGTATTCAGTTGAAACCTATACAGAGACACTCACAACCAAGGGTTTCAGCAGCATTCGACCCCTTCACCTGGCACTTGCAGCACCTTCCTTCTCCTTCTCACCATCCTACAAGCAAAAAAAATGTGTCCATTTCAGTCCCAATTGTAGTACAACCAGAGAACCCAAATGACCAATTGATGTCCCCAACGCCATTTTCAGTTCAACCAGATCCAATTACTATAGCAATTACTAAAATAGAGGCATACAGATCTAAAGATTTTAACAAAACAACAAAAAATTGGTGGCCAAGGTTGTTGTTTTAGCAGCAAACAGAGGCATGCAATTGTAAAGAGGGAAAGTAGCAGAGGCATACCATAGGCAACGCGGTCAAGCAGGAACCAAGATGTCAACCCCTCGCTCCTCAGGTGCATCCCGTTCTTCCATTTTCTCCCAGCAGCACCCTCACTCCTCTCCTTGCATATAGTTCGTGGTGCAGGTGCCTGTGTGAGGAAGAAAAACAAGAGAAAATGCATACCTCAGGGAAGGAAATGGAAGAAGGGCAGATCGAAGAGGGGAAGAGAGAAGGGGGCGGATCTGGATGGGGGTCAAAGCAGTGGAGCTTGACATCGCGTCCATGGAATCTCCTCACGCACGGACGAGCAGAAGCAACGTGAGGAAGCAATCCTCCTGTCCCATACCGGCAGAGCCTATAGCCTTTGCAAGGAGGGAGAGGTGCCTGCGGCCATCCCAGATCTGGCTGCGGCCATCCCAGATCCCAAATGAGATGTGAGTGCGCCACGGGGGAGGGGCAGCGGGCCGGCGGCGGCGAGGAACCGACCGCGGTCGTTCGGGAGGAAGGCAGATCTCTCTGGTCTAGCGTTGGGAGAGAGGCGGATAGGGAGACGACCGACCACGGCCTTCGAGGACGACGAGGCCGCCGTCATCGCCGCGGACGCAACCACCCGCGAGGGCGGCCGACAGGTGACGCGGTGGGCGCCGCTGTGGGACGGGGAGGAGGTGGCGGCGGCGAGGAGCCGAGGGAAGAGGAGTGCGGGTGAGGGAGGAGGAGTGCGGGTTAGGGTTTGGGTGGTTGGGCTGCGGTTGGGTGAGGGGGTGAGGGCTGCTGTTAGATCCAGAAGCATCCAATGGTGGTTGAGCCATGATCCGCGTGATATGCCTATGGACCAATCAGAGCGCATCAAACAATTTAAAGATTTTTTGACCATATAAATTGGTCATGATTGATTACATACAAATTTTTCATTTCATTTTTCAATGCTCAAAATGAGTTTTTTTATGAAAGACCTATCAAATATTTGTTCAAATGATGTCATATTTTGCACAAGTTTACATCTTAGATTGGCAAACAACATTGACAAAGGGAGTTTTTATTTCTTTTGCATGAAAAAACAATTTTCCATTTTTTGAGTGCCCAAAATAAGTTTTTTGTGAAGGACTTACCATATATTTGTTGCAAAATTATACCAAATCAATTTTCTAAAATACTAGGTCATATATAATGCACAATTGACCAAATGGTTAGGTGTCAATAGTTTCGATGCACCTCTCATGAAAAAGACAAATTTCCGCCGATTCAGCAGGAAGTGGGTCAAATTTGAATTATAGTTGCCTCATAGTTTGCTATCTATTTTTTCAAAAATCATTTCTAGGTAGATAAGTATCTATTTAATTAGAGAAACATCAAATTTTTTCCAATATTCAACCACTAGCTAGGAACGGTCAAGCCCGCCGTTTTGACCGCATTTTGAAACGGGCATAAAAAAATAAAAGTAAAATCAAAAAATTGGAAAACCTTCGCATCGTGTCATCATATGTGACCAAGTTTCCAGGAAAAATAATAAACTTGTAATACGACAATTATTTTAAAAAAGTGTTCTCAGAAATGAGCTATCATGCGTGAAGATTCATGGCTTTCAAGCCAAATGATCAATCTTATGGCCATATTCATGGCATAGTTTGTTCAAATGATCTGATATTGTGCACAAGGGTGCATATTGGAATTCCAAACAATGTTGCCTAAGGGAGTTTTCATTTTCTTTGGACAAAAAAAAACCATTTTCCATTTTTCGAGTGCCCAAAAGGAGGTTTTTTTTGTGAAGGACCTCCCAAATAATTGTTGCAAAAATGGACCAAATCAATTTTCTAAATTACTAGGACATATTTAATGCACAATCGACAAAATGGTTGGGTGTAAAAAGTTTTGATCCACCTCTCGTGAAAAAGACAAATTTCCGCCGATTCAGCTTCAAGCGGGTCAAATTTGAACTGTAGCTGCCTCATAGTTTGCTATTTGTTTTTTTTCAAAAATCATTTCTAGGTACATAAGTATCTATTTAATCAGAGAAACACCAAAATATTTCTAAGATTCAACCACTAGCTAGGAATGGTCATTCCCGCCGTTTTGACCGCATTTTGAAACGGGCATAAAAAAATCAAAAAAATCAAAAAATTGGGAAACCTTCGAATTGTGTCATTATATGTGGCCAAGTTCCCAGGAAAAATAACAAACTTGTAATACCGCATTTATTTTAAAAAGGTGTTATCAGAAACGAGCTATCATGCGTGAAGATTCATGGCTTTCAAGCCAAATGATCAATCTTATGGCCACATTCATGGCATAGTTTGTTCAAATGATCTCATATTGTGCAAAAGGGTGCATATTGGAATTCCAAACAATGTTGCCTAAGGGAGTTTTCATTTTCTTTGGACGAAAAAACCATTTTCCATTTTTCGAGTGCCCAAATGGAGGTTTTTTTGTGAAGGACCTCCCAAATAATTGTTGCAAAATTTGACCAAATCAAATTTCTAAAATACTAGGACATATTTAATGCACAATTGACAAAATGGTTGGGTGTAAAAAGTTTTGATCCACCTCTCGTGAAAAAGACAAATTTCCGCCGATTCAGTTGGAAGCGGGTCAAATTTGAACTGTAGCTGCCTCATAGTTTGCTATTTATTTTTGCCAAAAATCATTTCTAGTTACATAAGTATCTATTTAATCAGAGAAACACCAAAAAAAATCTAAGATTCAACCACTAGCTAGGCATGGTTTGGTGGCGATACGTCGAGGTTTGGGCGGTGGTCGAGGGCCCCAACTCTAGAGCACGTAAACTCGCATGCCCGCCGCGTGGTCACCGCATGACCGTGGCGTTGCCATGTGTTCTGGGCGGCCTAGGCATGTCTAGTGGTTGGGCACTCCCCAGGTAGGTGCTAGGAATAAAATTACAACATAAGATTCTCACGAGGAGACCGATCGATGCTCAAACATGAATTAGCAACCAAGTGTTTGATTAGCAGTACGGGAAATGCACATGGCTAATGGGCGTGAGTTTTGGCTGAGGATGATCAGTTACTAAGAAGACCGTCTTCACAAATTTTCAGCTCAAAAGGAGGAGCCTAGGTGGTACTTGCTTTGCAAAGTACCACACTGGACATAAATACGAATGTTGAAGCTGGGCTCAAAATAATGAATGGATTGAGCTGGCATTTGGTGGAGGATGGTTATTTGGGCATAGGAAAGCACTGTAGAAAATGGATAGTATTTGGACATGCCAAAGTGGTACTTCCTTCACAAAGTGCTACTCTGAACAGAATAGGAAAATGAATATTGTTGAACTATTTTTGAACTAGGCAAGGAAGGTTTTTGACATATTTGATGAAGATATGATCCAAACAATTTATGAGAATTGTTTGGGAATTTTTGGAATAACAGAAATATAGGTTGCTTCACAACCTAGGGCAAAAATTGACACATGGACATGACACATAGGCAAAACTGATGAGATGGCGCCTAGTCATCGCAACCCACCACAATTTACAAGGCTATGACCATCTATATTGGTCGTTAACAACTAGAAATAAGGCAGCGGACTAGCGCTGTTTGCTTTATGACCATTTCGTGTAAGGAAATTACGACCTTTCTGACCAAATGGTCGCAATGGTTTAGGGTTTGGAGCCCCCCGAACAGCTTTTGACCAATTGGTCTCAAATGGTCATAGATCTATGACCAATTCTTCCAGGGTCACTAACAGAAGGTCACTAGTTGACATATTTCTTGTAGTGTTATACCCCAAAAACATCCAGGGGAGCCATGGAACCACTTTTCCACCGCCGCAACCTTTTGTACCCGTGAGATCCCATCTTGGGGCTTTTTTTGGCATCCTGCCGGAGGGGGATACGATCACGGAGGGCTTCTACATCAACACCATTGCCGCTCCGATGAAGCATGAGTTGTTTACTTCAGACCTACGGGTCCATAGCTAGTAGCTAGATGGCTTCTTTTCTCTCTTTGATTCTCAATACAAAGTTCTCCTCGTTGTTCTTCGAGATCTATTCGATGTAATACTCTTTTGCGGTATGTTTGCCGAGATCCGATGAAATGTGGATTTATGACCAACTTATCTATGAATATTATTTGAATCTTCTCTGAATTCTTATATGCATGATTTGATATCTTTGCAAGTCTCTTCGAACTATCGATTTGGTTTGGCCAACTAGATTGGTTTTTCTTGCAATGGGAGAAGTGCTTAGCTTTGGGTTCAATCTTGTGGTGTCCTTTCCCAGTGACAGTAGGGGCAGCAAGGCACGTATTGTATTGTTGCCATCGAGGATAAAAAGATGGGGTTTTCATCATATTGTTTGAGTTAATTCCTCTACATCATGTCATCTTGCTTAAAGCGTTACTCCGTTCTTTATGAACTTAATACTCTAGATGCATGCTGGATAGCGGTCGATGTGTGGATTAATAGTAGTAGATGCAGAATCGTTTCGGTCTACTTGACACGGACTTGATGCCTATATTCATGATCATTGCCTTAGATATCATCATAACTTTGCGCTTTTCTATCAATTGCTCGGCAGTAATTTGTTCACCCACCGTAATAATTTCTATCTTGAGAGAAGCCTCTAGTGAAACGTATGGCCCCCGGGTCTATTTTCCATCATATAATCTTCTATTTTCCATCATATAATCTTCTATTTTCCATCATATAAGTTTCCGATCTACAATTCTAGTTTCCTATTTACTTTCTTTGCAATATTTATTTTCCGTTCCATAAACCAAAAATACCAAAAATATTACTTTACCGTTTATCCATCTCTATTAGATCTCACTTTGCGAATAACCGTGAAGGGATTGACAACCCCCTTGTCGCGTTGGTTGTAAGTTGGTGTTTGTTTGTGCAGGTATTCAGCGGCTTTTTGCGTTGTCTCCTACTGGATTGATACCTTGGTTCTCAAAAATGAGGGAAATACTTACGCTACTTTGCTACAACACCCTTTCCTCTTCAAGGGAAAAACCAATGCAAGCTCAAGAGGTAGCATGGCGCACGGCCGAGCGCGATCGGGACGGTGAGGGCGGGTGTCGGCGACAGCGGCGCAAGCCATTCCGCCGGTGGAGGAGCAGGTGGGGGCGGAGCACCGTATGCAGGCGCGCATGCGGCTCCGGTTGCATGCAGCGCGAGCGACGGCGTCAAGGCCGTGTCCAGAGGCGTGCTGAGCGCCCCGGATGGCGTCTCCAGCGGTGCGAACGGCCGAGAGGCAGCCGGGCGGCTGGGCGCGAGGCCCGCATGGCGTGGGCACGACCGACGCTGGAGCAAGGGTGGCCTCGGCGAGGGAGGGCACCATGGCCAGCGAGTTGATTGGCCTTCTCACTCTTGGCAGAGCAAAGTGCGTGATAACGTGTTGAGAGAAAAAGTGAATCCTCTGTCACTTTCATTAGAGGATTGTTGGCATTTATACAAGGAGAAGGGATGCGATGAAGAGGCAACCGTTCGGGAGAGATGGCAGTTACAAGGGGAGATTTACCCCATAATTAGCACATGCTGTAGCACCACCTTTGACCCCCTTGCATCCTCCACCTTAACTCTAAAAATTTGCCACATCGAAGGTCTATGAAGAGCTTTGTCTACACATTGGTTCTCCACGGGCTATGTCTTCGTGAACTAGAGTTCCAAACTCACAGTTTTGAGGATTGAAATGTACTACACAACATACAAAAATATCATTTTGGCGCATTCCCACAGCCCTCTCACCCATTGCTAGAGCGAAGGAAGGTGTGCAACCCTCTCTTGTCTCCAAATAGGCTTGCAAATTAACAGGTTTCCAACTTTTGGTTTGCTTTCTTTCTTCTCTTCGTTTCTTTTTTATTGTAATTTCCATTTTTCCACAATTGAAGTGAATGGATCCAAGGACAATCAAATATGAGGCGATGCTGCTGTTATTAACTCGAACAACGTTGTGGATCATGGCAAGCCAAAAAGGGAGGTGGGGAGCGATGCTGGTTGGAGAGTGAAAATGCATCTAGGCCCCGTAGTGGGTTTTGATTATTCATGACAATAAGATTAAGGGGCTAATGTTTTGCTCTTAAAGCGTTGATCAATTTAAATCCAAAATACAGTGACTACTTGGAAGACAACTCCTCAAAGCTTTGGAGATTTTTTTCATTTGATATCACCTTTAAGATATAGGTATGTCAGTACTATTAAATGGGGATCTTAGACCTAGTGAGGAGAATATATTTCTTGCTAAGTGCTCAAACTCAAGCCTCCATTACTGCCCCAGAAACCCTCACTCTTCCACCTAAACTTCTCTTTGTTTTTCTTGTTCAGAGCCTTCAAGTGGTATGTCTTTGGATCCTTTGAGTCTTCGAGAGTGTGTGCCTAAGTTAGCTACGACTATTCAGGCACTCCGAACGAGATGTTCTTGTATTCTGGGATGCTAGAGATATGTTCTATTCTCTTTCGATTCCTCCGAGTGTCACCCATACGGAATCTTCGAGCCAGTTCAATCAAGACACCAAACTTACTTCGGACACTCTAACCTATATCCGCCCAGACAAACCAAAAGTGTGCGATGGTGAAACCACAACCCTATTATAGTTCAAACTCTTCTAATGGTGAACGGCCGGAGCCTCTGAGTTGGGAACCATCCAAAACCCCATCTTTCATCTAGAATCTCCGAGTGATGTTCGTTTGGAACTTCCAAACCTTTAGGACATATTTGTTTGAGCTTGTTTGGAACCTTCAAGTATGTTTCTTTTGGACCCTCTAATATCTATTCTTATGACTTTGGACTCATTCAAAACCTTCTCATAGGGCTGGCTCAGACCCTCTGAGCGTACTGGAAGTTGCCACCTTTTGTGGCATTCAGATCTTCCGAGCTATAGTCTCCCGAATCTCTGACCTGTGCAAATCCATGTGTATAGGTAAGATCCCCTATATTAATTCTCCATTTAGCTCCTCGTTGGGTTCGACACTCTTACTTACCAGAAAAGGCTACAAATGATCCCCCATACTTGTGGGTTATCAATGTTCATCTCCCTCTATCTATTTTTGTGGTGAATTGAGTCTTGCACTTTGAAGTTTCTGTATGTTGGATTGAATACTCTGGATTTGAGCTCACTTGATGCATTTCTAGTAACTAACTCACGGATAGCCATGGTGACATTAGGTACTCTAAGCATAAAGGTTGAACGATAGTATCATATGGTGTTTAGTACGATCTCTAGGACTATCTGTGACACTTTGGGGGTGGTTCAATAGATTGATTGGAAAGACAACTTTGAGGTGGTTTGCTACCTACCTGATTTCATCCTACTTTCACCGATGTAATAGAAACTTTGGTGTGATTCTTTGCTGCACTTTGAGGGATTATCACGTGGCACTAGCAAAAGTGTGAACCCTAGGCCTCGTTTCCAAGCATTGCAATATCGTTTTATCTACTTTTGTTACTTGCAACCTTGCCATTTTATTTATTCACATTACAAAATTATATTTCTACCCTCCATATTACACCTATATCACCCTCTGTTCACCCAACTAGTGCACCTATACAACTGACAATTGTATTGGGTGTGTTGGGGACACAAGATATTTCTTGTATTTGGTTGCAGAGTTGTTTGAGAGAGAACCATCTTAATCCTACACCTATTGTACATTGATACACCTTAGGTCATACAGTTGAGGGACATTTTCTACTGTCCTTCAAAACTCTGCGCTTGGAGGCCCAACAAAGTCTACAAGAAGAAAGTTGCGTAGTAGACATCAAGCTATTTCTGTCACTATTGCCGGGGAGGTGAGTGCTTGAAGGTATCTCTTTAGATCTTGCAATTGAATCTTTTTTAGTTTCTTGTTTATTCACTAGTTTGGTTTTTTAAAAGGAAACTATTAAAAAATAGAAGTGAAGTTGTGTCAAATGCTTTATCTTTATAAAGTTTTTCTTGAAAACATGGATTCCGATAATTTGTTATGAAGTGTTAAAAGAAGAATTTAACAAAATGTTTGATGTGAATTCTTTGAATGATAATCATGATTGCAATGTTGTTAGTATATATTCTATGAATATCAGTTGTGCTAATGATATGCGAAGCTATAAGCTTGGGGATGCTATGTTTGATGAAGAAGATTTTTCTAGTCCCCCTACTTTTGATGAGTAAATTTTCTATGATGAAAAATTGCCTCCTATTTATGATGATTACAATGATGATGAAAGTGGGTTTGGAAGAGTGACAACTCTAGGTAGTAACGATCCCACTATTTTGGAGGGTCTTGAACCTTATTGGAATAGTTATGAATGTGTATTTGGAGAGGTAAAGACTTTAGATAATTTTGATTCCACTATTTTGGAGGATGTCTCAATTGATTATTATGAGAATAAAGTAGCTATCTATGATGATTATTGTGATGACACATATGATATAAAGAATAATCGTAACCATTTTGAGCTCCAGAGAATTGCTATCTCTGATGTAGCTTTCTCACGTCAGAATTCTAGCATTTTTCCGAGACTTTTTAGTCTCTACCATTCCTTTCCTCACTAGGACAATGCTTTAGTATTGATGTTCATTGATAACCCACAAGTATAGGGGATCACAACAGTTTTCGAGGGTAGAGTATTCAACCCAAATTTATAGATTCGACACAAGGGGAGCCAAAGAATATTTATAAGTATTAGCAGTCGAGTTGTCAATTAAACCACACCTGGAGATTAAATATCTACAACAAAGTGATCAGTAGCACATTAATATGATAGTTTGATAGTAGTAGTAATGATAGCAGTGGTAACGGTAACAGCAATAACAGTTTTGTAGCAGTTGTAACAGTAGCAGTAGCAATAGCAATAGTAACTTAGCAAGAGCAATGTGTGGAAAACTCGTAGGCATTGGATCGGTGATTACGTTGGATGATATTCATCATATAACAGTCATAAGCTAGGGCGACAAAGAACTAGCTCCAGGTCATAAATATAATGCAGGCATGTATTCCGTAAATAGTCATACGTGCTTATGGAAAAGAACTTGCATGACATCTTTTGTCCTACCCTCCCGTGGCAGCGGGGTCCATAAGGAAACTAAGGGATATTACAGCCTCCTTTTAATAGAGAACCAGAACAAAGCATTAACACATAGTGAATACATGGACTCCTCAAACTATGGTCATCACCGGAAAGTATCCCAATTGTTGTCACCTTGGGGTTTATGGATCATAACATGTAATAGGTGCATATGACTTGCAAGATCGGATCTAGAACATAGATATAATGGTGAAAGCATAAATGGTTCAAATATGAAATCATCGCACTCGGTCCCTAGTGACAAGCATTAAGCATAGCAAAGTCATAGCAACTTCAGCAACATCAATCTCAGAACATAGTGGATACTAGAGATCAAGCCCTAACAAAACTAACTCGATTACATGATGAATCTCATCCAACTCCTCACCGACCAACGAGCCTACGAAGAAATTACTCACTCCCGGTGGGGAGCATCATGGAATTGGTGATGGAGGATGGTTGGTGATGACGAAGGCCGAAGATACCCCTCTCCGGAGCCCTGAACGGGTTCCATATCTAGCCTCCCAATGAAGAACAGGAGGCGGCGGCGGCTCCGTATCGTAAAATGCGACAAAACTTCCTCCCCTATTTTTTTCTTCTGAAAAAAGGATTTTGTAGCGTCGAAATTAGGGTCAGCGGAGCCTCGTGGGCCCCACTACCCACCAGGGCGCGCCAGAGGGGGGTGGCACGCCCTGGTGCCATGTGGGCAGCTGCCCCCCCCCTCCAGTGGGTCTTGGTTCCATAAATTCTTATATATTCCAAAATACTTCTCCAAAGAGTTTCGTCCAATTCTAAGAACTTCTATTTCTGCAAAAAAACAACACCATGGTAGTTTTGCTGAAAACAATGTCAGTCCGGGTTAGTTTCATTCAAATCATGCAAATTAGAGTCCAAAACAAGAGCAAAAGCGTTAGGAAAAATAGATACGATGGAGACGTATCAACTCCCCCAAGCTTAACCCATTGCTTGTCCTCAAGCAATTTAGTTGACAAACTGAAAGTGATAAAGAAAAACTTTTACGAACTCTTTTGTTCTTGTTTACATATATATGCTTTAATAGCACCCAGGTTTTCTGCAAAGATCATGACTAACCATGCCAACAATAACTCATATAAATTATATTAACTCATATCAATGGAATAATCAAATAGCAAGCAATAATAAGATATCTCAAATGCCGACACTTTGTCAAAAAAATCATGATATAATATGACAATAATGGTATCTCGCTAGCCCTTTCTGAGACCGCAAAACATAAATGCAGAGCACCTCCGAAGTTCAAGCAGCGACTAAACGTTGTAATTCATGGTAGAAGAGATCCAGTCATGATGCATTCAACATTAACTATACATAATGCATAAGGATGACAATAGTGCTCTTAGGACTAGCGCTTGTTTGAGAAGGTGATGACTCAACATAAAAATAAAATAACATAAAAATAAATAGATAGTCCCTTCGCGGAGGGAAGCAGGGATTTGCAGAGGCGTCAGAGGTCAAAGCTTAGATCAGAGATAAATATAATTTTGGGAGGTGCACCCTTCCTGTCAACGTTACGACCAAGAGTTTTCAATATCTTCCATGCTAAACAAATTAGTGGCGGTTCCCAAGCGGTAAAAGTAAAAGTTTACTCCCCCTCCACCAACAAACACAAGCTATGGCTAACCGAACCCATGGCTGCCTTCCGTACCAACAACAGTCCTGGGGGGAGTTTTGTTTAATTATTTGCAATTTTTTATTTCGGGACTGGGCATCCCTATCACCAGTCCCTCTCGTGCAAGGATGAGTGAATAAACACTCATCATGAGAATAACCCACTTAGCATGGAAGGTACTGACCACCCCTTGTCGCTCCTTGAGCGGTCCATCAACACAAAACAAATGTTCATTTGAAATTTTAGAGGTGGCACATGCAAATTTACTTGGATCGGCAGGATAATACCGCTTATAGGTCGATATAGTGGATTCATCTGGAATAACTTTGGTTTAAGGATTTTGATGCACAAGCAGTATTCTTGGTTAGTATAGGTGAAGGCTAGCAAATAGGTTCAGAAGTGGCCAGCTAGAGAGCAAAAACGGTCATGAACATGCATTATGAATAATCAACATGGAATACTAGCATGAGTAGGATATAAACACCATGAACATAAATATCGTGAAGGCTATGTTGGTTTTGATTCAACTACATGTGCGAACATGTGCCAAGTCAAGCCGCTTGAAACATTCAGAGGAGGATACCACATCATCATACTACATCACAATCATCTTAATGCATGTTGACACCTAAGATAAATCATTCTCCACTCCTAGCTACTTAAGCATGGCATGAGCAACTATAATCTCTAATTGTCATTGCGAACATGTTTAATCATAATATGTGTTGAATCATGGATACTGAGTTAAACATATTTACAAAAACAAAAACAAGTTGAGTTCATACCCGCTTTTCCCTGCCAAGTCACTTCATAAAATATCACCATTATTGCCTTTCACTTGCACGACCGAATGATATGAAAATAATAATAGTGCAAGACTGCCATGGACTAAGCTGGAATCTGCAACATTTTATTCAGAGGAGAAGACAAAGTAACATGGGCTCTTTGTTAGATCAACAATAATGCATACAAGAGCCACTCAACATTTTCATCGTGGTCTTCCCCTTGGTACGACTCAATAAAAAGAAAAGAATTTTAGAGAAACACACTAAAATATTTGTGGCGTTTTTAGTTTTTCTTGAAGAAAGCAAATTAAAGAAGGAAAAACAAAAACAAGAAAAACTATTTACACGGGAAAGCTCCCAACAAGCAAAAGAAGAATCGAGAAATATTTTTGGGTTTTCTTTTAATACTACAACTAACTTGAACTAAAAAGAAAAACTGGAAAGAAGTGAGAAATATTTTTGGATTTTCTTAAAATTTTCAAACACACGAGAAGAAAACAAGAAAATAAATCTAACATGGATAATACAATAAAAAAGTGTGGACACCGACAACTGAAATGAAATGTGTGAACATGAATATAATGTCGGTGGAAATACGTACCCCCCAAGCTTAGGCTTTTAGCCTAGCTTGGTAATCACCATCCGTAGCCTGGATAATAGTCAGAGTGATAGCTCACGGAGGCTCTTGGTGCGGCCTGCTCAGCCCGTCGGGCAGCCTCGACTGCCGTGTTGTACTTGCGGGCTTCGCTCTCAAGAATGTAATATCTTCTTTTACTGTGATAATCAAAGAGAGCAGGTGCATGCAAAATAACATGCACAATGGGGTTTTTATTGAACATCAAGTTGTAAGTGTAGTTAGTGGCTGTGGCCTTAATGAACTTATGGCGCTTCATTGCCTCAAAGTCTAAGTACTTAGTAGGTAGAATGGGATCAGTAGGCCAGGGTGACAAACCCAGCTCCTTAGCTACACGGGAGGCATAAATCCCCCCATAAAAGTGGCCACTATCAGCATTGTGTTGCAACCTCCGTGCAACGATTGCTCCAAGATTACGTTTAATTCCTGTCAGAGCAGTGTGTATGAGGCTCAAGTCAGGCGCACACAGTGTGCTGCTATCTTGTTTGCCCATGATGCATTTGCCATTAAAGAGTGCAAAGTAATGAATTGATGGGAAATGTATACTCTTTATTCTACCTTGTGCCACTCCTCTATCCTCACCATAACAGAGACTAGTCAAAAACGACTCATACTCATATTTTGGTGGTTCATCCAATGAACCCCAATATGGAATTTTACATGCAACACAGAACGCTTCTAGAGGCATGGTGAAAGCATTATTATAAAGTCTAAATGAAACTCTAGACTCACGAGGATGATATTTAAATTTCTTAGTGAACGTCTCTGTGAGGTTGAGATGTTGGATGCACTTATCTGCGATGAAGGGAGTGAGCTCGGTGTTGTGAACATACTTCTCAAATTCTTCCTTGATACATGCACCAACCATGAACTCGTTACACGGCCATATGCACGATTTGGTATCGGTGTCCCGCATCGAGCTTGCGCTTGGTTCAACATAGGACTGTTGAATCGAGCTTCCGCTCGATGATGCCTCTGAGGACCTCCTCCTTGAAGAACTCCTAAAGAGGTGCATTTTTATTTGCGAACAATTTCTGAAAAATTTCGAGACACAAAATTTTTGTCAACAAAACTTCACAAGATTGATAGCAACTACTCATATGGATGCCTAGAGGCCAAATAAAGCATTCAAACTACTTGGAACTCAAAGAATTCAACATGAAAACTCATCTATAGAAGCACCAAGAGTAGCTAACTACTCAAAATATAAACCACTAGAGTGAAAACTAATTGGAGCAATGGAGGAGTCACATACCAAGTAGCGATCCCCCAAAACAGTTTCGCAAACGGAGCTTCGAGCAAAGAGATCAAAATCTATGGGTTTGAGAGCAAGAACACGAGAGAGGGAGAGAGAGCAATGGTGATTTTTTTCTGGAGGTAGGTGATGACATGGGCTAAAGGGATAAGTGAGGGGCCCCATGTGGGGCCCACTACCCACCAGGGCGCGCCTGGGGTAGTTGGCGCCCTGGTGCCTTGTGGGCTCCAGGGGCACCCCTGCAGTGTTATTTGCATAAAAAATTCTTAAATATTTAGAAAAAAACCATGTTAAAATTTCAGGGCATTATGAGCACTTTTATTTTTGGGCACTTCTTTATTGCACGGAAAATTCAGAAAACAGGATAAACATGGCATTTTATTTTATTTAACTAAAAATAACAGAAAAAAATTGGGGATAGAAGGTTGTGCTTACTAAATTCATCATCCACATGCCTCTAAAAAATAATCCATTTATAAGGTTGATCAAGTCTTATTAACAACCACTTTCGATTAGCATGAAGCCGAAGAATTTTCGTAAAACACTAAGTTACCTCAACGGGGATATGCATATCCTCAACAATAAGTATTTCATATTTCTTTTTGGCAGTAGGAAGGGGAAGTTGGAAGCTTCCAATAGTAAGTGTTGGAGATTTTTCAATAACATTAATACCATTCACTTGGAATTGTTTCTTCGGAAAATGCACCCTATGCTCATTACCATTCATATGAAAAGTGACTTTGCTTTTATTGCAATCAATAACAGCCCCTGCAGTATTCACAAAGGGTCTACCAAGGATAACCGACATGTTGTCATCCTCGGGCATCTCAAGTATAACAAAGTCTGTTAACATAGTAACATTTGCAACAACAACGGGCACATCCTCACAAATACCGATAGGTATGGCAGTTGATTTGTCAGCCATTTGCAAAGATATTTCAGTAGGTGTGAGTTTATTCAAATCAAGTCTTTTATATAAAGAGAAAGGCATAACACTAACACCAACTCCTAAATCACATAAAGCAGTTTTGACATAATTTCTTTTGATGGAGCAAGGTATATATTCCAAAATAATTCTCCAAAAAGTTTTGTCCAATTCTGAGAACTTTTATTTCTGCACAAAAAACAACACCATGGTAGTTCTGCTGAAAATAGCGTTAGTCCGGATTAGTTCCATTCAAATCATGCAAATTAGAGTCCAAAACAAGAGCAAAAGCATTAGGAAAAGTAGATACGATGGAGACGTATCATTCATCACACTTTGATTTACTTACAACTCGATAAACTGAAAAATATGACTACATATGAATTCCTCTGGCAGTGTACTAGGGTGCGCAATGATCTAGCGTAACATGTATAACAATGATGAACGGTGCCTTTGCCACAAATATCATGTCAGCTCTATATGATCATGCAAAATATGACAAGGTATGCTCAAGTCATGTATATGATGATGCTGGAAGTTGCATGGCAATATATATCTAAATGGCTATTGAAATGCCATTATAGGTAGGTATGGTGGCTGTTGTGAGGAAGGATATATAAGGCTTATGTGTGATAGAGCATATCATATCACGGGGTTTGGATGCACCAGCGAAGGTTGCACCAGTCTCGAGGTGAGAACGGGCAATGCATGGTACCGAAGAGGCTAGCAAATATGGATAGGCAGAAGTGCTTATAGTCCAAAAACTCACATTAGTCATAAAGAACTCAAGTAATTATTGTGAACAACGTATTAGCTCTTGAAGCAAAGCAAGACTCCGATGCCCCTATGGAGGAGGTTGGGAGGAGTTAACCATCACGCCCCCCGATCGAACAACCCAAAAGATATCAATTAAGGATAAATCATGCTCCAGCTTCGTAGTTATGCCAAAGCTAACACTTTAGTGAATAGGGAATCACAAACCTTAACACCGATATTATTTGCTAAACCAAGATTATCCACTAGTACACCTACATATGACCATCTCAATATTGCAAAACTATTGCAAGAAGTCAAACACGACATATTAGGTGATCTTCATGCAAGTTTTTATTATACCACCTTTGTATACCTATTATTCTTGGCCTAAACATATAACTCATGCAAATTACCACTACCTATTTAAAAGGATATAAATGAAGCAAGAGAGTGCAAATGATTTCTATAAAATATATGTACCATGCTCAAGAGATATAAGTGAAGAACATGATGAATTGACTCAACTCAAAAGATATAAGTGAAGATCAATGAGCATTCTACAAATTGTGATGAAAATGTGCCTCTCATAATTGGTGTGATCTGGTAACAAAGATTGTGAAAAAAACAAAAAAAAACAAAAATAAAACACACGACGCTCCAAGCAAAACACATATCATGTGACGAATACAAATATAGCTCCAAGTTATATTACCAATAGATTGAAGATGAAAGAGGGGATGCCTTCCGGGGCATCCCCAATCTTACATGCTTGGATCTTCCTTGAATATTGTCTTGGGGTGCCATGGGCATCCCCAAGCTTAGGCTCTTGCTGCTCCTTATTCTTTCTTCCATCATTATCTCACCCAACACTTGAAAACTTCAGCCATAGAAAACTTAACAAAACCTCGTGAGATCCATTAGTATAATAGCATAAATCATTAACTTAGGTACTATCAATGCAAGATTCATAATTGTTCTTACATATTACCCACTGTATTCTATCATCTCCATGACTTATACCCCCGATCCAATCCATATAAACTTTAAAATAAGCACACTATGCAATAAAAATAGAATAAGTCTAAACCAATTATGAAATTTTTAGTCATACTTCTATAAGTCCAAAATTTCTAAAAAATAGAAAACATAGACAATTTGTCGCCCGATACTATGTAAAAATTTGAGCAATTGATCACGCTCCAGTACATAATGAAAATTCATATACTAGACAGAAAACTTTCTGTTTCTGCACATGATCAAATCAACAAGTATCCAAACTGTCCCAAAGGCTTTACTTGGCACAAAAATAAAAAGAAAAGATAAAAACATAATTACTACAGTAGCAATAATCATGTTGACTCACTGAACAAAATAAAAATAAAGGATAACTATTGGGTTGCCTCCCAACTAGCGCTATTGTTTAATTGCCCTAGCTAGGCATAATGTATAGTATCAAGTATTGCCATATTTGTCCAACTCCTCAATTATGCAACATGATTTCTTAGGAGGTTTAGCAATCATCTCATTAATAATAACACTCCTAGGCATAAAATCAAAGAATTGAGTGTCAAATATAGGTTCCCTTTTATATTTATAAAATTAGGGTGAACACTAATCATTTTTAACTCTCCATTCTCCTTACTAGAGGAAGCACCCTTGTTATTTTTAGGAACATATACAAGATTCAAATTCTTGTTCGTGGGAAGTTCCTCACTAGTTTTAATGGAAGAAAAACTGAACCCAAGGTATTGATGAACTCTTTCAATTTATTTTAGCAGGACTTTATTCTACTCTATCAGTGATTGATTCTTTATCCTTTAGCAATTTTAAAGTAGTTCCCACTGTAGAGCCAAATTTAGTTACTTGGTTGTCCACCTTTTTATCCAAATTTTCAAGGTGTTCAATAGTTGGCATTTTGTTTTCAATAACGTCTAATCTTCGCATAAGGTGTCCCAAAGTTAATGATGTTTTATTGATAGTAATAGGTGGTGACCCCGCTAAATTCCTCATTGCGTGAAAAGCATCCAAAGGGTGACTAATCAAAAAAATTCCTCCACTAATAGTGTCAAGCACAAACCTATGCCAAGTAGTAACACCCACATAAAAATTTCAGAGAAGAACAGTGATTGATTGCTTACAAGTAGATCTATTTTTAGCATCGCAAATCCTATACCAAACATCTTTCAAACTTTCTCCACCCTGTTGTTTAAAATTAAGTACTTCATTTTTGGGAGTGGAAGCAACAAGCGAAGAACTAGCCATAATAGCAAGCAAAGATAGCAACACATTTTTTGGTATTTTTAATTTTTTAGAGAGGGGGAGGAAGAAAAAGAGAAGGCAAATAAAAAGCAAATGACAAAGAAAGTGAAAACAAGAAAATTGATAAATGTCAACGAAGGGCACCTGGATTGTTTGGTGAAGCCTCCCCGCCAACGGTGCCAGAAATTCTCCTGCTACTCTCTGTAGAGTTGTTGGGCTTCCCTGAGGAGTAAGAGTGAACTAGTATATTAGTAGATAGTATTCCCCTCAGTTGAGAACCAAGGTTTATCGAATCAGAAGGAGACAACACACAAACAACGTGAACATTACCTACACACACACAAAGCAAATGCTTGCACCCAACGAAGGCAAGAGGGTTGTCAATCCCCTTGTTCTCACCAATTACAAGGATTAAATCTAATAGTGATAGGTAAACAAATACAATAAAATTAAGTAAATAAAAACAACGAGCAATTGTAGGATTCTTAGTAATAATGTAAAATGGACCCGGGGGCCATAGGTTCACTAGAGGCATCTCTCTCATAAGCATAGCATCGGTGGTAAATAAATTATTGTTAGGCAATTAATAGAATTGCACATAGTTATGATTGTGATTCTTCATGGCACAATTCATATATAGGCATTACATCCGTGACAAGTAGAACGTTAATCCAACTGCACCTACTACTATTACTCCACTTCAAGACCGCTATCCAGCATGCATCTCAAAGTATTAAGTTCATGACTGATACATCCATTTTGCATCATGTTTTCGTACTGTTATTTATAGTGTTTTTATTCAATATAACACTTTGTGGAGTATTTCGAATGCCTCTTCTCTCATAATATGCAAGGTTTACATAAAGAGGGAGAATACCGACGACTAGAATTCTGGACCAGAAAAAGCTTTGTTAGAGATAACTATTCTGCACATCTCCAAATGAGCTGAAGTTTTACGGAGATTTATTTTGGAATATGTAAAAAATATTGGAGAAAAGAAATACCAGAGGGGGCCACCCCGGTGCCCACTAGGCACCAGGGCGCGCCTACCCCCTGGCGCCCTGGTGGGTAGTGGGCCCCCTGGCCAGCCTCCGGTGCCCATCTTCTGGTATATAAGGTCATTTGCCCTAGAAAAAAAATTAAGGAGAGGACTTTCGGGATGGAGCGCCGCCGTGTCGAGGCGGAACTTGGGCAGGAGCACTTTTGCTCTCGGGCGAAGCGATTCCGCCGGGGATACTTCCCTCCGGGAGGGGGAAATCGAAGGCATCGTCATCACCAACAACCCTCTCATCGTGGGAGGGCCAATCTTCACCAACACCTTCACCAACACCATCTCATCTCAAAACCCTAGTTCATCTCTTGTGTTCAATCTTTGTATCAAAACCTCAGATTGGTACTTGTGGGTGACTAGTAGTGTTGATTACATCTTGTAGTTGATACTAGATGGTTTATTTGGTGGAAGAATATATGTTCAGATCTATTATGCAATTCAATACCCCTCTGATCCTCAGCATGCATATGTTTGTGAGTAGTTACTTTTGTTCTTGAGGGCATGGGAGAAGTCTTGTCATAAGTAATCATGTGAATTTGGTATTCATTCGATATTTTGATGATATGTATGTTGTGATTCCCTTAGCGGTGTTATGTGAACGTCGACTACATGACACTTCACCATCTTTGGGCCTAAGGGAATGCATTGTGGAGTAGTTATTAGATGATGGGTTGCTAGAGTGACAGAAACTTAAACCCTAGTTTATGCGCTATTCCGTAAGGGACTGATTTGGATCCATATGTTTAATGCTATGGTTAGATTTTATCTTAATTCTTCTTTTGTAGTTGCGGATGCTTGCGAGAAGGGTTAATCATAAGTGGGAGGCTTGTTCAAGTAAGACCATCACCCAAGCACCGGCCACCCACATATCATATTATCAAAGTAGCGAACGCGAATCAAACAAACATGATGAAAGTGACTAGATGAAATTCCCATGTGTCCTCAAGAACGCTTTACTTATTATAAGAGACTCAAATACTTTCAATGAACAACCAGATCATAAACCCACAATTCATCGGATGCCAACAAACTCACCGCGAGAATTACATCGAAAGCTCTCAGAGGAGATCATTGTATGGAAGATCAAAATAGAGAGAGAGAAAGCCATCTAGCTACTGCTATGGACCCTTAGGTCCTGAAGGAACTACTCACACATCATCATGGATGCAGCAAGGTCGATGAAGATTGACTCCCCAATGGTTTCCCCCTCTGACAGAGTACCAAAAAGGCCTCCTGATGGGATCGCAGAAGAACAGAAGCTTGCGGAGGCGATAAAATTGTTTCGGGTCTTGCTTTGGGGATTTTGAAATATATGGGAATTTATAGGCCAATAATTAGGTCAAATGGAGACTCAGGGGGGCCACAAGTGTTGAATGGCCCCCCGAGGCATCCCCTAGAACTTGTGGTGCCTCATGTATCTTCTGGTCTCTCCCCGAAGCTTCTAGGGTCTCTTATGGTCCAGAACAAATCACCATAAAGTTTCATCACGTTTGGACTTCGTTTGGTATGGTTTTTCCGCGAAACAATGAAATAGACAAAAAACAGAAGCTGACACTAGGCACTAAGTTAATAGGTTAGTCCATCAAAATAATATAAAATTCCATATAAAGTATACAATAATGATAATATAATAGTATGAACCATTAAAAAATTATAGATACGTTGGAGACGTATTACACCTCGCGGCGGATCCATGCGTCATTTGGGCAGCCGCAATGGATTCCCGATGGAAGGAGTCCGAGCGCTGCTGTCGGGCGACCTCCTCTCGGGGGCGGCGAAGTGTAACACTACAAAAAAATACACTTCCGTGATAATACGTGTTTGTCACAGTAGGTCACGTTTTCTGTCATGCATGTACACCCATGACGATTTTGTGACAGAATCAAGATAGTCATACCTGTGTTGTCGTAGAAGTGTTCCATGACATTACCAAAATTATCATCACGGAAGTGTCCATTTCCATGACGATAAATCGTGCGTCATAGAAGTGCTTTCGTCAAGGGTGACCGACACGTGGCATCCACCGTAACGGGTTGCCGTTAAGCTATCGGGTTCCAGTTTGGATCCGATAAACCGTTAACAGCCCAGACCAATGGGGATTTTCCATGTGTAAAATTGTCATTCGCCGGCAGATCCATGTGTAGGCCTGGCATTCGGACAGTTTTCATCCAGCGAATGGACGGGACGCGCCTATGATACGTCGACACGTGTCTCGGCCCAACAGTGGCCCATTCAGGTTAAAAGGCCGGGCCTGTCAAAATAAGCGGGCCGGCCCATTAGTGGCCTACTTGAGTCAGGCCCATTCACAAGCACGGGCCATACAAGTTACACAGAATCGGCCCATCAAAGGCCCATTCTAGATTTGACAATTTCCAGCCCATCGTCAGTTTCAGCCCGTTAACGGCCCGCTACGTCTTTGGGCCCAATTACGGACCGAGCTTCTTTCGGCCTGTTAGTAGTCCATTGTCAGTTCCAGCCCGGAACGTCTTTCAGCCTTTTCTCGGCCCATTCTACAGTTGGTCCAACTTCTAGCCCATTGTGACTTTAGGCCTGTCCTCGGCCCATTCAGTAAATGGGCCAATTCCTAGCCCATTTTGTCTTTTGGCCTGTTAACGGCCCGCACAACAGTTGGGCCTTTGATTGTGCAACCTAATTTTGGGTCCATTAGGAGCCCACGTTCCGCAGGGCAAAATTTCAGCCTGACGTGACTTTCGGCCTGTTAAAAGCCTAGTTTGCAAATTGGGCCTCCTTTGGCCCATAACACTTTCGGCCTCTTACTGGCCCGTAAAGTAAAAGGGCCGAGACAAAATTGACATTTATTTCAGCCTGCTAGAGGCCCGCGAGCCATTTACATTTATTTCGGCCTGCTAGAGGCCCGCGGGCCATTTCCATTTATACGGCCCTATCGAGCTTTTGGCCTGTTAACAGCGTGCTAAGAGCCGTTGTTACGGTGGGCCACATCATTTGGGATCCACTAAATATTATTTTGACCAGACCAATTAAGGCCCGCTTTGACTACACATGTTTGTTTGTTCGTATGGCGTCCAGGAAATGTTTGGGCGTGCTGGCCCCCGTTTCAACGATATAGCATACTCAAAGAATTATCCTACTCTATAGTATCGCCTCTAAAAAACATACACTATACAATAAAAAGACTAAGGCATAGAAACGTAGAATAATCCTACACTACACAATAAAGAAATTATAGCTGATTATACCCACTGGGCATTATAGTTCGGCACCAGTGATAATAAAGCGTACACAAACAGCAAATTACATACACTGGGCAAATAAAGCTCATACATCATGGACACGCATCAACAGAACTTACCATTTGAACTATAATCTCTTCAGAAAATAGGACTGGCCAGATTCAGATAGCACAAATTTCAGTCTGCAAAATCATCAATTCCTTCGTGGTTACCTCAGTGTCTCATTTCATTTTTTGACTCCTGCATCTAATACCTGCAAGTCCAGTCTCAACTTGTTGAATGCACGTGGAGAATCATGTACACATTGTCTTGCCACCTCTAGTTGATGCTCGAGAACAACAACACATTCCAATTCCAATCCGTAATCATTTGATAACGGCCATGCCGCACTGCTCGCAGATCTTTGTGTTGATGTCACTTCATCCTGAAAATGTTTCTGTAAGTACACATGACTAGGGCAAATATATAGTTACAACAGTGAAGCGAGCAAGACATACTATTTTGTACATGGCAAAACAGGACTAACAATAATGTTACACGTCATGAAGCATAATCAGGTGATATTTAAAAAATTATAAAATGGTAGTCTGTGTAGCCCGCATACAGAAATCTCTCTTAGCTCATCAGAGGAGCATGATGTTGGGGCCAAATCCAAAACACAGACATGTTACAGATTTAGACAACACATTGCGTATAAGTAAGCAAGCAGTTGGCCATTCTGTAGCTCAATTAAAGTCTTAGGGAGCATAATGAACAGTAGAGGGATTCATACAAACCTACCACATCAAGCAAAACTATGCAATCATTAGCCTAGTATAAACTTCATTGTGAGCCTCATGCAGTAATAGTTGGTTAATAGACTTCAAAGCTTCAGGCACACTTTGCCAGAGTAATTAAATGGTAAGGCCTTTAATTATGTCAACTAATATTTATACAAGTACCCAACATCAAGCATCATTGTTTGGTCATCTCATTATCTGAGGACAAATAAAGCAATTGAAAAGAGCAATTTAACTATGCCTGAAACAAACAAGAAATTGAACTGTTGAGTTGGAATCATGCATACATGTACGCCTTAATAACATCCATGGCCTAGCTACATTTACTATAGAAAGGAATAAGTAATGTAATATTGTTTGCCCCCTATGAAGTATCTCGACTAGTATGTAATCAATATCCTAGTAATGATAGGGAGGCTAATGATGTGAATATGCGTTTGGTTATGACATTTATGACATCGACAACTCTACCATGGCAGGAAGTAGTTTCACACTGTTCACTACTATAAGATGCTTTAGATATTTAAAAGTAGACTACATCCGTAATGAGTGAACAAACACATTAAAATGTGTTTACATACATCTGATTTACAAAAAATTTAGAACATCATATAGTAGTGCATGGAGGGGGTTTTAATTAATGGCCCAATGACTGGGTTACAGGTGAAGAACCCTGCGCAACCACAATGTCAGACAAATAGGATGTCCTGGTAATTGTAATACAGTGTGACTTACCTTAACTGGTTGAACAGGCTCAGCGCTGCTCCTCCTTCTCTTGCAAGGCTCCTTCCTAACATCTTGTACTTGGAAATCCTCAATCTTATCTTCATTGCACCCCCTCTACAAGGTGACACACTACAGGAATAAGGATCTTTACCATCAGCCATGGCTGACGGCAAAGGCATGCCTGGCAAACGGCAAAGACCTTTGCCGTCAGCCGGCGAACGACAACACGTCTGGCTGAATGAGTTACGGCAAAGGGTACTTTGCCGTCTGCTGGTGGATGGCAAAGATGCAAAGGCCTTTGCCTTCAGCCAGCAGACGGCAAAGAGGATGGACGACAGGTTAGGTCCGTTAGGGGTTAATGGCGTGCTTTGCCGTCTGCTGGCTGACGGCAAAGATGCAAAGGCCTTTGATGTCTGCCAACGGACGGCACTGTCGTTATCCCAGGTGCCCCCAGGTAGCTGACACGTGGCATGCTTTGCTGTCCGCTGGCAGACGGCAAAGATGCAAAGGTCTTTGCCATCTGCCAGCAGACAACAAAGCATGCCATATAGGCCAGCCCAGTGCACCCCAGGTTGCACAGGTAGCTGACACATGGCAGCTTTGTTGTCTGCTGGCTGATGGCAAAGCTCTTTGCCGTCTGCCGACGGACGGCAAAGTGCCTGTATAGCCCCTATTTTTTCTTAAATTCAATCAATTTCACAGAATTTCACACATATATATACACATTTGAAAATACTTTCGACAAGCATACCAACACATATACATACCAAATCATATCCCTGCCATATGGATATGATCATCCAACACATATACATACCAAATCAAAAGTCCATATGCAACATATATAGCTAGCCAACATATCCAACAACAAGCATACAATGTTTCATCCATACATACATATATAGATAGCAAGTTTAACATTGTTCATCCTACAAAATCAAAACAGAAAGGAAGCATAAGGAGAAGATTAGACACCATCAACGCAAGCTTCCTCATCTAAAGCAAATCTGCAAATTGGGAAGGAAGAAAGTTAGAAGAAGAAGACTAGAAGAAGAAGACTAGCTAGAAGAAGAAGAAGAAGAAGAAGAAGAAGACGAAGAAGAAGAAGAAGAAGAAGAAGAAGAAGAAATTTTCTTCTCTTTCTTTTCTCCTCTCCTCTTCTTTATCCTCTTCTTCTAACCAAGGTAGGTAATAATACCATAGTTTAGCTAAGCTAGGTAAAATGCTAAGTGTAGGTCATTTTAGAGCTAAGATAGATAAATAGGTCATTTTGGAGGTTAGTAAGGTTATCATGCCATTTTTGAAATAAGTATGCTAAGTATGTCATAAATGAACTGAAGAAGCTAAGTATAGGTCATTTTTTAGCTAACCTAGGTAAACTTACCCTCATCACAACAAATGCGATGAAGATCGCAACTAAGGTAACAATTGATCCAATGGCATAATGATACCAAGCCTCATTATCAATGGCATATTTTCTAATCTTCTTAATCTTCAAGCGCATTGCATTCATCTTCATCTTGTGATCATCGACGACATCGGCAACATACAACTCCAATTTCATCTTCTCTTCTTCAATGTCCGGGGGGGGGGGGGGAGATTGAGTGGAAAGACAAATACGGGCCAACAATTGTATTGGGCTGCCGTCAGACCAAACACACTGAACCCATCCATGCTGATGCCAACTCGAGGATGCCTCGGATCTGCCGCTTTGTCATCATGTAATGCGTCGAAGCGCTTCCATGCTTCACCGTCTGATGTGTGCACCATCATCAGCTTCCCATCTGCATCTAGTTGGGTTCTTTTGCCCGTTTTGTGCCATGTCATCTGTCTGGCCGTCTCTTCGATGATGAAAAGACGTTGAAGTCTTGGTACGATTGGCATATACCGAAGAACATTAACAGGGATTTTGGTCTGCATCTTCTCACCCATACCGTTGTCTACCAAAACATACCTGGATGACTTGCAAATGGAACAATAGTTCAAGTCTGCATACTGCAGCCTAAATAAGGCACATCCTTTCTCACAGGCATGTATCTTCTCATAGGGCATCTTAAGAGCACGGAGGATTTTGTCTAACTGGTACAGGTTAATTTGCAGGTAGTACATGGCCTTTGGGTAGAAAACGTCCAAATACTGTCATCATTGCGCCGTAGCATTCTCTGCCCAACTTGAATTGAGCCTTCAGAGCCATTATTTGTGAGATGGCATCCAGCTGACAAAGCTCAGTGTGCTCGTGGAGAGGATGTTTTGAAGACTCCAACATTTCATTGAAGGCCTTTGCAGATTCCTCCATCTCATCGTCCAAGTCCCGAGCATCATCAAAGTCTTGCACCATGTCTTGCATCCCGGTACCATGCTCGTCGGTGCGACGACGAAGCACCTCAGCTCTGGCACGTTGGGCAGACTCGCCGTGAAATGTCCACACTGTATAATATGGCGTAAAACCCCTCTTCTGCAGGTGTTTGCCCATTTCATCCTCTGTCCTCTTGTGCCAATTGTTGCACCCGACAAAAGGGCACCAGGCTGTCCTCTGGCCATTTGCAAATGCGGCTCTCAGAAACCCCTTGGTTTTTGTGAACCATTCAGTGGTCATGTCTTTCTTACTAGTGTGACCGGTGTACATCCACGCACGATCACTCATCTTGCCTAGCTACTGGACACATAAGAAATATATATATATATATAAATCATCATGTATATATTCATCAGTTAATGGAGTTTGTCACTTTTATTACGTTCATGCAACCTAGACGCTAATAGGTAAAGATAGGTCCTAATCCCACCCGAGTATGTGTAGATTGGGTTCGTTTTACCATGCTCTGCTCTGGATCCGACAAAAAAATTTGGCAGCACCTCCCCGCTGTTCTCCTGATACACGTCTCGACAATAAGTAGAGAGCATGTGTACCCGGAGAACAATAGGGAGGCACTGACGAAATTCTGCATTGGATCCGGAGCAGAGCATTTGGGAAAATGAACCCAATCTACACATACTCGGGCTGTCCATGGATAACGTTGGACAATTCGAAAGGATCACGGTTATAAATATGCATGCATTTGCATATTTATATATGTAACCCTTTCAATCGGGAGACACATAGTGGTCACGCATACTGATGATTGAAGACACCTATAGCTAGCAAGTTTCACCGGCACGAAGACCGAAATAGAGCAAATGAAGGGGGAGGAGGAGATGTCATTTGTGCTCACCCACGAACGCAGGGGCGGAGCTCGTCGAACACTAGACCCTCGCAGCGACGAAAAAACTGCACATTTAAATCAAAAGATGAGTAACATAGCAATTTTGTTTTTTTGCCAACCTAACTAAATATTTACAATACGATGAGCGGGTTAGGGTGTTCCTCGGTGTCGATGGAACCCTAAATAGCAAGTATCATCGGTGCGAGATACATGTGGCGCTCGGCGTTGAACACTAGATCCACATCCCACAAGTGAAGCCGGCGCCCGGCGTCCCGCAACAATAGTTCTGGTGGCCGATGACGGTCGAAGACCTTGGCGAATTTGTCTCGCAGGCTTTGTGATGAGGATTAAAGCCAAGTTTTGAAAGTTCAAACAACCACACCGACTTGAGTCAGTTTGGGTGTTTCAAGTTTCAACACTTGGCTTTTAATCGTCATCGGAGAGGCTGCAAGACAAATTCACAATGGTGTTCGACCGCCATCGACGCAGAGAACTGTTGCTGCGGGACGGCGGACGCCGGTGTCACTTGTGGGACGTGGATGTAGTGTTCGACACCGACTGCCACATGTATCTCGCACCGACGATACTTGCTATTTAGGGTTCCATCGACACCGAGGAACCCCCTAACCCGGTCGTCCCCGGGCGCGCCCTCTGGTATGGGCGACGGCGTCAGGACCGGCGGGACCCACTAGCTCCACCATCTATCCCCTCGGCAACCGGCCACCCCTCGACCCCTCGGCTTCTTCTTCTTCCTCTTCTTCCTCTTATTCTTCTTCTTCTTCTTCCTCTCTTTTACTTCTTTTTATTCATCTTTAAACTAAATTTAACCTCAACTAAACTATAAACTAAATGTAACCTAAAATAAACTAAATTAACCTAAACTAACCTAAACTAAACTAGACTAACCTAAACTAAACTAAACTAACCTAAACTAAAGAAACATAAACTAAATCTAACAAAATAGAAAAAGAACAAAACAACTCACCATGAGGAGGGGCGGGGTGGGGCGGGGCGGCCGGCGAAGGGGGTGGCGCGGGGTGGCGGCGGCTCGGGCACAGGGCCGGGGCGGGGAGGCCGGCGACGGGGGTGGCTCGGGCACGGCGACCGCGGCTCGGGCTCGGGGCGCCAGGGCGGGGCGGGGCGGCGTGGCGGCCGGGCCGGGGCGTCGCGGCGGGGAGTAGCGCCGGGGCGGCGGGGGCGGCTCAGGCACGAGGGCGACGGCGCATGTGTGGTGAGGGGAGGGAGAGAGAGGAGAGAGAGAGAGAGAGAGGGGGGGGTGGGGCTGGCCGATTTTAGTTTAGGTCCCAGCTCTTTGTCGTCTGCTAGCAGACGACAAAGATCCTTGCTAACGAACGTTAGTTTGGCCACTTTCTTTGCCGTCTGGTAGCAGACGGCAATGAAGATTTGCCGTCCGCTAGCAGATGGCAAAGAAAGTGGCTATTAGGTGGTTCTCGCTAGTGGGCCACCCTCCCTCTTTGCCGTCTCCTAGCGGACGGCAAAGCTTCTATGCCGTTTGCTAGCAGAAGACAAAGAGGTGGATGACGGCAAACACCCTCTTTGCCGTCAGGTTTTTGTTAGTTGATGGCAAAGACCTTCCTTGCCGTCAGCTGGCTGACGGCAAAGAGCTGGCTGACGGCAAAGATCTTGATTCCAGTAGTGACACAAACCAGTTACTGGTCTCCATGGAAGATAAATATGCATACTTTCCAGTCTGTGAACAACACAAAATGATGATATTATAACAAAACAACACCACATAATGAAACATGCCACATCTCTTGCACACAATGAAATGAGCATTTACTATTTGTGCACTATGTAAAAACTAGGCATACCTTCGAACTAGATCTCCGGGTACTCTTGGAGAGCCTACTTTAGTGTACAACCAAACCTTTATGTCACCTATCAGTTATACAAGCCCCCACTACAGTAGCCCTTAGTGTTTAAATCGTTGACAAGCTCTGTTAGGTCAAGAACAACAAGTAATCAAAGCAAACAATCCTAGTATGGCTGGCTGACACAAACAAGTAATTGAACAGATGTGTGAGCAAATCTTACATATCAAGAAAAGAAGCATAGAAGGAGGCTTAAAGACCATCACTTGACTGACCAGATTTAAGGGGCATTTAAACATCATGTGCAACGTATGAACTAACATAAACATTGCATATTTCACATTCTATAATGAAATGCACATGTATTAGGTTATGCCATGTATGATGATGCCTAAATGTACACTATAGCAGGCATGAGTGATTCATCATTGCACGCACAATTGAATTGCAGGTTAAGGGCCAGTTCTATTCTGCCTTTTCAGAGCTTATTATCAAAATAAGCCATAAAAGATGTAAAGAAGTCTTTTTTGAGTTATGGGCTTGGGCTTAACTTATTTCGCTTTGGAGGGGGGTGTTTCGGGTAAAGGCTCATTAAAAATTGAAGGGAAGGGTGTAACGCCCACGATGCGGCTATATCTACCACGTGTCGAGGCACGACTTAGAGGCATAACCGCATAGTGGTTTTGTCGCAAGAAGGGTCATCTTCACACAATCCCATGTAATGAACAAGAATGGGATAAAGAGTTGGCTTACAATCGCCACTTCACACAATACATAAATAAATATCATACATCATCCAAAATACAATCATATAGACCGACTACGGTCAAAATCCAGGTGAAAATAAGACAACCCCAAATGCTAGATCCCCGATCGTCCCAACTGGGCTCCACTACTGATCATCAGGAAAAGACACATAGTAACGACCACGTTCCTCGTCGAACTCCCACTTGAGATCGACGCCATCATCTGCACTGGCATCGTCGGCACCTGCAACTGTTTTGGTAGAATCTGTGAGTCACGGGGACTCAGCAGTCTCACACCCGCGAGATCAAGACTATTTAAGCTTATAGGAAAGGGAGGTGTAATAAGGTGGAGCTGCAGCGGCAAAAGCATATATGGTGGCTAACTTGCGCAAATGAGAGCGAGAAGAGAAGCAACGGAACGGACGTCATCTAGCAATGACCACGAAGTGATCCTGAACATCTACTTACGTAAAACATAACTCAGACCGTGTTCACTTCCCGGACTCCGCCGAGAAGAGACCATCACGGCTACACACGCAGTTGATGTATTTTAATTGGGTCAAGTGACAAGTTATCTACAACCGGACATTAACAAATTCCCATCTGCCTCATAACCGCGGGCACGGCTTTCGAAAGATAATACCCTGCAGGGGTGTCCCAACTTAGCCCATCATAAGCTCTCACGGTCAACGAAGGATAAACCTTCTCCCGGAAAGACCCGATCAGTCTCGGAATCCCGGTTTACAAGACATCTCGACAATGGTAAAACAAGACCAGCAAAGCCGCCCGAATGTGCCGACAAATCCCGATAGGAGCTGCACATATCTCGTTCTCAGGGCACACCAGATAAGTCAAGCTACGAGTAAAACCAGACCTCGAGTTTCCCCGAGGTGGCCCCACAGGCTGCTCGGTTCGGACCAACACTCGAAGGAGCACTGGCCCGGGGGGGGGGTTAAAATAAGATGACCCTCGGGCTCGCGAAAACCCGGGGGAAAAGGCTTAGGCGGCAAATGGTAAAACCAAAGTTGGGCCTTGCTGGAGGAGGTTTATTCAAGGCGAACTGTCAAGGGGGTCCCATAAATCACCCGACCGCGTAAGGAACGTCAACTCAAGGAACATAATCCCGGTATATCAGTAACTAGGGCGGCAAGAGTGGAACAAAACACCAGGCATAAGGCCGAGCCTTCCACCCTTTACCAAATATATATAGATGCATTAATTAAATAAGAGATATTGTGATATCCCAACATATCCATGTTCCGACATGGAACAAACTTCAACTTCACCTGCAACTAGCAACGCTATAAGAGGGGCTGAGCAAAAGTGGTAACTTAGCCAAACAACGGTTTTATAGGAAGGATGGTTAGGGGCTGACATGGCTAAAATGGGAGACATGATATAGCAAGTGATAGGTAGTGGAGCATGGCAATAGAGCGAAAAACTAGCATAGCAAAGATAGAAGTGATTTCGAGGGGTGGTCATCTTGCCTGCAAGGTTCTCAGAGTTGTCGAAAGCTTGATCCTCGTAAGCGTATTCAACAGGTTCCTCGTTCACGAACTCGTCTGCCGGCTCTACCCAAGACAAGAACACAAACAAACAGAACCACAATCAACCACGAGAAATGCGCAAGCAACATGATGCAAAACATGTATGATATGCAAGATATGATATGCGATGCATATGCGTGCTCCGGAAGGAAAATGATGAACATGGCAGTAACTTGGCAAACCAAGCATGCCACTGGAAAGATGAGATGATTTTGGTCGAAATCGATATAACGATCACCGGAATCGGATGCACGGTTTGCAAATGGCAAGCAAAACAAAAATGACACGAATCTGCGATTAACAGCAAGATAGCACTTAAAATGCAACAAGTAACAAAGCTACAGCACCCCAACATAGCAACAAAGCACATGGCAGTAATCTACAGGAGATTCTTGACAAAAGATGAACAATGATCTACGGCCAGTTCACAACATATGAAGCCCAAACAAGCATGGCAAAAGTGCAAAAGATTACAGGTTCACAGACTTAGTGAAAAACTGGACATGGCAGTAAACAGCATCAGGTAACAATGTTCAGAGCACGAAATCAACATGCTACAGGAACTTAACATAGCAAAGCAAGGCATGGCAGTGTTCTACTAAATGCACATGACAAAAATCCCTTACTGACCATAAGCCAAAAAGGAACAGAAGATATGATGGCAAGCATGTAAACATAGCAAGTTTCGTTATCAGGTTTCAGACTTAGCAGAAAACAGAGCATGGCAGAAATAATAATATGTAGGCCCCTTTATGAGCTTGATGCACTCACTACAGAGCAATGCACTACAAACCAAGCACATCGATAGCAAGATGGCATGTTTATGAAGCTATCCAAGGCAAGAACAATTGCATAGCATGTATGGATCAACTACAATAAGCTTGGCAAAATTGCATATCATGTTAAGAATCTCCCAGAAATATTTTATAGCAAAAGTAGAGCAAGATTGAGTCATTCTATGGCACTCCATAATTGCAAACAATTACAGGAATGGATCAATTACAACTATAGCTACACAAAATCCTTACTAAACATCTCCAAAATATGCATGGATCTCTCTGTAGCATCAAGTTTACATGGCAACAAAATTACAGCAGACAAGGACTTAGAGAAATCACTGTCCCTGAAATCAGAAATATTACGGGGCCTATTTTGCATGCTTGTGCTAGTCACCACAGAGATCAAAAAAATACATCGACTACACCACTGGAAAGATGGCATGGCATACTTCAAAACACATGTAAAGCTCATGCTCAAAAGATGCACAGATTAAATGATACAAAAATGACAAATCTCCAAGTTCTGTCAAGAACCAGAGAATAACAGCAACTAGCCCTGTTCCAACAGAGATTTGGGCATCAAGATGACCTCTAATGAACATGGTGCAATTTAACAAAATGAAGAGCATCACGAGACGAACAATTTGACATATTACACGCGTGAATCGGAGCTACATGCATGGAGTTATCGCATCACAAACAGAGAAAGATGCTGTAGAATTTTGAGGACTTAGAGAAAAATTAGGGCACGGGAGAAAAGTCAACGGCAGCGACCTCAGATCGGATCGAGCGTTGCTTGTGCTCGCGCTCGGGGCTCCGGCCGGCGATGGCGATGGAGGACGACGGCGGGGCCGAGAGGCAGCACCGGCGGGGAAGGAGGAGACCGGAGGGGCGGCACGGCAGCACCGGAGGGCGGCGGCGCCGGCGGGCGGAGGTCCGAGGCGTGGCGGCGGCGGGACGGCAGCACGGCGGCCGGAGGCGGCGAACGCGCGGGCGGCGGCGGCGAGCGCACGGGCGGCGGCAGGCGCGGGGCGCGGGGCCCGAGCGGCGGCGAACGGGCCGGCGCGGTGGAGAAGGCGGCGGCGACACGTGGCGTCAGCGGATTCGCCGGGCGGCGCGGCGGACTTGTCCGGCGGCGCGAGGTGGAAGACGCTAGGGTTAGACTGCGATTTCGTTTTTCGGGATGCCCACATATAAATAGGTAGAGGGAGCTAGGAGACTCCAAATGAGGTGCGGTTTTCGCCCACACGATCGTGATCGAACGACCTAGAGCATGGAAGAGAGTTTGGTGGGTTTTGGGCTGGTTTTCGAGGGGGTTTTTGGTGGACACTCGAATAGACTTTGCGGATGCCCGGTTAACCGTTGGAGTACCAAACGACCTCCAAATGGAACGAAACTTGACCGGTAGTCTCCGGGTGGTATATTAAGGCCACTTGACAAGCATCGGTCCATTCCGAGAAAGTTTGACACATACACACACACGAAAGAAAACAAGAGGGGTGCACCGGAGGAGATAGGAGCGCCGGATTGGAAAACGAACAACGGGGAAAATGCTCGGATGCGTGAGACGAACACGTATGCAAATGCAATGCACATGATGACATGATATGAAAATGCATGACATGACAAAATACAAAACGAAAAACAAAACCCGACAACGGAGGGAATATCATAGCACATAGCCGAAAATGGCAAGAGTTGGAGTTACAAATATGGCAAGTTACATGCGGGGTGTTACAAAGGGGAATAGTGAAATAACTCTATTGTCTGCCTATATTACACTCAAAATGCCACTGCTCACGCCTGCGTCACACCTGGCCCTCAAGTAAAAACAAACACGCAAGCGTTCACTGCCCTGCCCGCTTGCATCTCCTCTCCACTTTCCCTCTACCTCGATCCCCTGCGTGCAGCGCTAGGGTTCCTCCAGCGAGCCGTCGCCACTGGTCCCATCTGGCCTGGTCCTCGATGATGCTCTGTCCAGCTAGGCTACATGGCCGGCGGGTAGGGCCAAATCTCCCCGGCTGCACCTCCCTCTAGCGTCGCCCCTCATTCTCATGGTCTCCAGCAGCTGGTCCCTTGTGGTCCGTCCAACGCACTACTCGGGTGGGCGCCGCACAACTACGGCCGATGCCACACTACGGCTAAAGGCACCTCGTTCCCCCTCCCCTCCTCCCAGGCCGTGGCCTAGAGGTGCTGTTGAAGGATGAGCTCATCCAACATGGTGAGGATCTCCTCTGATTTTTTGCCAATTTTTCATTTTGATCCGCTATACGATGAATTGCTATGAGCTGCTGCTGTTATATGATGCAGTGCTATGAGCTGCTCCTGCTGCTGCTATATGATGAATTGCTATGAGCTGCTGTTGCTATATGATGAGTTGCTATAAGCTGCTCCTGCTGCTGCTATATCATGAATTGCTATGAGCTGCTCCTGCTCCTGCTATATGATGAATTGCTATGAGATGCTGCTGGTATATGATGAATTGCACACTGCTGCTGCTGCTACTGTATGATGAGTTGCTCCTGCTGCTATATGATGCTTTCAGGTGGTGCTACTATATGATAATAACCAGCCACTTGGACCATCGAATTTCGATAAATAATTGTTCTTCATTTAAATTTAGGTCATGCGTTCTTCGTTTAAATTAGTCAATGGGATCCCTGTGGAAGACATTGACCAAACTAGATTGTGCCAAGTAGATGGTATCTTTGTATTTGCATTTTGAACAAATATTGATGGTCTGTTTTCCTATCATATTAATTATTGCACTGGGTTCAATTTGTGATGTTTGCAAGTCAAATTAATTTTCATATGGGCAGCAAAATGAAAAAATATAATGCAACCTAGACTTTTCACTAATCATACCACAGATAAGCTGAAAAGGCAGGCAATGAAAAGAACTGGTTGGCTTATTCCCTGAAGCTTATATTCAAAGGTGCTTATTTTCTTAGGATAACTCGAAATAACTGTCCCTAAGAAACTTGGCCAATAGAACTGACATACAAATAACATGTCACGATGATTGCAATGGAGGAGTGACCTACCATAGCACACTGTATAGGCTCACCGCTGCCTCTCGTTTTTTGCGATGTTCCATGAAATTGCCACATACATCTTGTACTTTTCATTGCGTAACCCTATCTGCAAGTTGAGACGACTAATTTCAGACATCTCTACATGATAATACATTGCATATCCCTTGCGCATATGTAAACCACCAATTAACGATTGTGTGCGTAGCATAAACTAGCCATGACTCTGTGTGCTGGACTAGCAGGCACTCTAAGGGAGCCTAAAGTAGTGCACTGGAATTCCAACATGCCACCTACAATTTTGTGTAATGTACTACCTCTGTTCCTAAATATATGTCTTTGTAGAGATTCCAGTATGGACCACATACAGATGTATATAGATGCATTTTCGAGTGTAGATTCACTCATTTTGCTTTGTATGTAGCCTATAGTGGAATATCTAGAAAGACTTATATTTAGGAACAGAGGGAGTATCATGTATGACATCTACATATCTAATTTAGCAGCCAGTAGTAGAAATCATTGTCTGCACAAAGGGAGTACCGGTCGAAAATCCTAGCAAAGCACGTTGGCAGGCACACAACAATACAAGAGAGAGAGATGCACTTACAAGATCATAGCAATGACTCAGTCCAAGATCTTAGTTGGCCAAGCTGTTAGATCCAGAAGAAACATCGTCCTTGTAGTTTTTGCCAGCTGCATAACATGTAATAGCGACCTGTTATTATATTTGAAGTACATCGGGCAGGTGATGCTGGATGGGTTTAAAGGTGACAAGTACCTAGGCCGTGGCGGGTGCTTAGCATCTTGCCAGACGGTGGGAATCAAGTTAGAAACGTCAAGGGTGATGATGTTGCGCTGGCTGTCGGGTCTGGTAAGGAGATCTAGAACCGTCGAGTAGGGTGTTTGTGGAGTGACTCCGGTAGGGTGGACTACGGTGTGGGCGAAGCAGATCTGAGGCCGTGGACGAGGGCGCCGGTGAAGCTGCTTCGGTGGTTGGGTTCAGGATGGTGTCGACGATGTGGATCTGCGGCCGTGGACGGGGCGTCAGAAGCTGCTCCGGTAGGTTGGAGGAGGGTGCAATGAAGCGTATCTGAGGCCGTGGACTTGTGCGTTGGCAAAGCGGCCCCGGTAGGGTTGAGAATGGTATAGGCGAAGCTACTCC
The DNA here is from genome assembly GCF_002575655.3 of Aegilops tauschii subsp. strangulata. Lineage (NCBI taxonomy): Eukaryota > Viridiplantae > Streptophyta > Magnoliopsida > Poales > Poaceae > Aegilops > Aegilops tauschii. The sequence continues at coordinate 22,061,644 of NC_053038.3, read as the reverse complement.
GGTAGGGTTGACGATGGTGTCGGCGAAGCGGCTCTAGTAGGGTTGAAGAAGGTGTCGGTGAAGAGGATCAGAGGCCGTCGACGGGGGCGTCGGTGGGGCGGCTTCGGGGGGGTGTGGACGAAGCGTCTCCGGTGGGGAGTACGAAGGAGCCACTGCAGATGCGCTGCGGTTGACGAGAGTACCGGCGAAGCAGATTCGGCGTCGTGGACAAGGCCGGCAATGAATGGGCTGTGGTACAGTGGTGGATGAGCAGTCTACTTGTTTCTAGGGGAGGTGGGAGGGGTAGATGCGGCCGTAGAAGTAGATCCGGTGAGGTGGACGCCGCTAGCAGTGAATGGGCTCTGGTACGCTGGTGGATGAGCAGTCTAGGTTTTCGAGAGGGGAGGGGTAGAAAGGTCGATGAAGTATGGACGACGTGATGTAAGATGCTCTGGTGCTGTGGAGTTAGTCGTTTTTGCGGGAGGGGGAGAGGAAATGGGGGTGCCATGTGGTGGGGGGAACCGGAAGTTACCAAAGCAACCCTGACCTATTATCTAAATGAGGGCCGTATTGTAACTATTGTTCTCCATGCACCAATGATAAAAGGGGAATTTCACATGCTAAAGACTAGGTGGCAGAAACTTTAGAAGGAGGCGGGAGATTTTGCCGCCCACGGGATCGTTCGCATCCAGTTTCAACTAATTTTGGATAGTGCTAGCGGGAAGGTCATGCGAGACTGTGTACACGGGGCAGACGTCAGCAGTTAATAACTGGTGTGAAGTCCACCCCAAAAAAAAGACAATAATTCGGGATGATGCATGGATAACTTGGACGTTCACATGGGCGCGGCCAATTGTACGGGTGTAGAGGCGCGTTCACAAAAAAGGGATCAAACACTCAGCCTATGTATTTCACGTGTAAATAGATAATTTAGTGCCAGTGGTTATTTACTTTAAACATAATGCATTGACTTGTTATTGTAGAGGTGCACAAAACAAATGGATAATGTAGTCCCACAAAAGAAATGGATATTGCAGTCCGCTACTTAAAAGTGTTACCTCATATGATTACATACCCTTGTGCAACGCTGCGTGGGATGTCAGCTTTTTGCTAATCAAAGTCATATGCCTCCCACTGCCTTAAGAACAATCCCCATCACTTGGCCTGTCGCGGTCTGGGGGCTAGATATGGTCGGACCCCTTAAAGAGGGAAGCCACAAGAAGAAATATTTACTGGTTATGGTGGATAATTTCGCTAAGTGGATAGAGGCCAAGCTAGTAAAAACGGCTGAAGCAGGGCCAGTGATCGACTTTATATCCGGCGTGGTACACCGTTATGGTGTCCCGCACAGCATCATCACTGATAATGGCTCCAATTTCACAGCCGATGAGGTGAAAACGGGTGTGCCAACTTGGGCATTAAACTCGACTATGCATCCGTCTACCACCCTCAAACAAGCGGTCAGGTTGAACAGGCTAATGGCCTAATAATGAGTAGCATTAAACCCAGACTGGTGCACTCCCTACGGGAGTCTGATAAGCACTGGGTTGAGGAACTCGATTCCGTGCTCTGGGGGCTATGGACTACGCCTAATCGAACGACCTGATACACACCTTTTTTATGGTGTACGGTGCAGAAGCTGTCTTGCCCTGCGGCATTATTCATGACTCACCTTGAGTGTGCATGTATGAAGAGAGAGAAGCTGAGCTCGATCGGCAGGACGACCTAGACGGCCTTGAAGAGGAGCGTGATATTGCACGAGCCCGTTCCGCATTTTACCAACAACAGGCCAGGCAATACCAAAGTAGAGAAGTGCGGGCCAAGACTTATAACGTCGACGAACTCGTCTTGCGCCTCCCAGAGAAGAAGAAGGTTAAGCTCAAACCAAAATGGGAGGGCCCCTTCATCATAGATGAAGTTCTCACAGGAGGAGCCTATCGCCTTTGTAATGCATCGGATAATCGCCTCGAGCCGAATCCATGGAACGCTACTCGGCTCCGACAATTCTACGGATAGTTCGTCCACATCCTTTTTGCTTTTTCAGTTCCTTTTTTCTCTCCTCTTCTTTTTAGCTTCTCCTTTTTTATACATCCCAGGGTATGTTTGGATCCACCGAACTATTAGGGGTACACATCTTTAAAATGTATACACCCCACTATGACTGGGGCTTCTTTGACGAAGCTTATTGCTAAAAGCTTGTGGCTTACATTGTCTATGTCATTTGTTATATACAATTTTCTGCCATTATATGCACCTCTATGACTTAAGTTTTTGCCAAGCTGGGTTGCCTCGCTCCTGTGTTTATACCCTATCTTCCCGATTGTTCGGCTAGGGTGTAAAGGGAGCACCTCTACGATTGTTACAACCGGGTAATCCACACTTGTACCTCAAACGGGTGAAGCCGAAAGCTGGCGTTCTTAAGAGAATAATTGGTCGGCAAGCAACGATGGATTGTTTACATTTTTGTAACTCTTCTAAAAAAAGCGATAGGCTCCCCGTAATTCGGATCAAAGCCTAGGCACGCATAATTAAGCATGCCAACCCAAGGAAAGGAACCCTTAATGGAACTATTTTCCTTGGAAGATGTTTCTTACGTTAAATAAGTAATATAACATAACTCCCCGAACAAAATTTTGTCTGTTTGAGCAATATGGCTGGGTTGCCTGGTTTTCAGACATAATGAATGTTTTTTACATTCCGACATGGTATCCGGAAACACTCCACCTTTCCGGTTTGGAGGTTGAAGCCGAAGGCCCGCAATGACAAATTTTGACATGTTCGGTTGGAGATAGGTTCGATGATAAAAGTACATTGATACATAGAATCAAACGCCTACTCTTTATCTATACCATCTATAAGACTGTCTAAACTACAGTCTTCTTGCGAATATTTCGCAACTATCATCACTTGGTCATATACCAAATTCACGGGAATCTCTTTTCCGTCTGGTCCCCAAGGTCCAACTCGGGCGATATGATTCGGATTGAGTCCAGTGTAGCGCGTCTTCACCATCGCCCACGCCTCTCGTGCACCTTCTCGGCATGCGGACGCTTTCCATAGCTCGAAACGGCGCCGGGCACCTTTGAACAGGTTCGCCAACCCCTCCATACTTTTTGGAGGGGCATCGGATGGCCATAGGGCCTTAGCCATACTTCTCATAGCTTTCTAGTCCCGCTCATGCACCACAGACAGCTCCTTAAGCATGTCACCTCAAAATCCGGACACTTCCTCTTCAGGTCAACCGGTTAACAGACCTGCAACAAGAGAGTTGTGACAATCCGAATTATAGGACACTGTGAGTCCCTTGGATGGTTCAGGAGGTCATACCGAATATGCCGCCTTTCAACTTCTTATTTTCTTTCTGTACGATTGATAACGGAGCCTTTAGGCTCTTTATCTCTTTGGCTTGTTTATCCTTTTCCTCCTCGAGTTTGTTCTTCTGATCAGTGGTCATTGTGGCCTTTTTCATCTCCGCAAGCTCCTGGGACAGCGCGTTGTTCTTCTCCCTGAGAACCTGCAGGTCATAACGATCCTTAAATCGGTTAGCCTCAACCGCTTCAAGTCTCGGGGGCTATTGGCATATATCTATTAATTTTGCACTAACTATTACCTGCATATCCTTTGAAAACTATTGAGTAACTCCAGCAAGTCCATCCTAGGTGGCCCGGATATATGCATCCACGGAGCTGAGTGCGGTAAAGTCCTGTTCAATGAACACTGGAGTGTGCATGGCCTCCTTCAGTCGATGATGATTCATCACGCTCTCCACCTCAGAATTCATGACGGATACGTCATCCTAATCCTCATGAGGAGGCGGATCTGGCATTGTATCCGCTCTCATCCTGGTTGATGAGTCCGGTGCCGGATTAACTGATATTCGGCTAGCAGGGCGTTTTCCCATGGTTTGCCGCATGCTCCTCCTAAAATGAAGGTAGAGGAGAAAGTTAACAACCTTATCTCATGCTTAGGCACACATCAAAGGATATACATCTTTGAAGAAGGAGGGGGCTCGACAGCGCTCCCGGTTTCCTTTTGCTTTGGATGAACGCCCTGCATAGAGGCCACTCTCGATGGTGTGCGGCTTGCCGAACGCCGATCCTATGAGGTACAGTTTAGTGTAATGGATAAGGTGCAAGTAGGGGCTTCTTTTTTAGGAAGCTTTCTGAATACTTACAATGGAGAAAGGGTAAAGGCGAGGGTAGTCGGCCGTAATAGCCACTTCCGAGCCGTCAAGGCTCGCCTGATAAAATACTCCATCATCGAACTCTATATGTATATCCGGATCCTTGTAGAAGCCGGGGTCTTAATTGCGAGCGTAATCCTCTCGCTGTGAGGAGGGACAATAAATGTTCTTGACCACCTTCCTCCATGACTGTTTTAAGACAAAAGAGTAATTTGATTAGCATGCCTTGATAACAAGGTAAAACAGCGCTGATAATCAAAAGCTTACCCATTCAATGTGGTTGTACATGGAAAAGCCTTCTCGGCAGTTTAAGCGAAGGAAGTCTTCTTTCTCCCCCTTATACAGATCGGCCAGGATTATGGCCAGTTCAGCTGGGGTATCCGGGCTCTTTCATCTGTAACGAGATGCGTCGTCTTCTCCATTGTAACACCATAGAGGAGTTACTCTGGACTGAAGGGGCTGAATACATCATTTAATTGCAATGGCCATGACTTCGATGATCGAGAGCTCGGAATGAGCCAGTAATCTGATCTTGCTGACCAACCTCTTTACTTCCGCACTGTCTTCCTCCTTGGGACTCCGAGGGCGCCAATTGAGGCGTTTCTTCAAAGGAGCACTAGAGAATTCGGGCAGTCCGTGCCGAACTGGGTCCGAAGGGGGACGTCCTCAATATAAAACCATTTTGAAGACCATTCTTGGGATACCTCCTTGGGAGTTCCAATAGGGTAGCCTGATCCGGCTATGCGCCATACTTCGGTGCCTCCCACTTAAAATATGGAACCCCCTCGATGGCGAGGGACGAGGCAAAAGAACTTCCTCCATAATTCAAAATGGGCCTCGCAGCCCAGAAATAGTTCGCAGAGAGCGACAAAGCCCGAGATGTGTAGAATCGAACCTGGGGTGAGGTTGTGCAGCTGGATTCCGTAGAACTCCAACAAACCCCTGAGAAAGGGATGGATCGGAAATCCTAAGCCTCGCAAAAGGAACGAAAGGAAGCACACCCGCTCCTCCTTGTTGGGGTTAGGGAAATTTTCTGTTAGCACATCATTGCCGATCGAGGCTAGTCCCGCTCGCACAGAGACTAGGTCTGCGAGAGGGAGATAGCCCTGTGTCTGAAGTCAAGTCAACGGAAGGTGAGACACAGAGAAGCTTCGTCAATCACCCTCTTGAGGGCCATGGGGGCGCGAAGAGGAGCTAGGGGCACTGGCCATGTTTTGGAGTTTTCCGTGGCTAGCTCTGATGTTCCTACATGATGTGGATGGCATTTGGGGATCTAACCTCTTTATAGACGCCACCCCAGTGTGGTCAAGGGCTTATTTGTAAAAAAATTATTATGGACCGTCGCATTGGCCTGGCGTGTGGAAATCGAGGCGATGACAGGGAGGAGTCATAAAAGCATAACGTGAAAGTCAAGGGCGGACTGTTATCCGTCCAAGGTAGCCCTTGCAAAAGCCGAAGACGTCAGCCGGATACTACATCGTCATGGAAAGCAAGTTCGGGGGCTACTGAGGGAGTCCTGGATTAGGGGGTCCTCAGGTGTCCGGGCTATTTGATATGGGCCAGATTGATGGGCCGTGAAAATACCAGCAAAAGACTCTCCCCCGTGTCCGGGTAGGACTCCTATATGCGTGGACGGCAAGATTAGTGTCCAATATGTTATTTATTCCTCCTCAAACCAACTCTGTACAACCCTAGGCCCCTCCAGTGTGTATATAAACCAAAGGGGTTAGTTCGTAGAGGCCATCAGAATTCTCATAGGCTAGACAACTAGGGTTTAGCCATTATGATCTCGAGGTAGATCAACTCTTGTAACCCCTATACTCATTGAATACAATCAAGTAGGACGTAGGGTTTTACCTCCTTTAAGAGGGCCCAAACCTGGCTAAACGTTGTGTGCTACCTCTTGAGCACTGCGTTGGTTTTTCCCTTGAAGAGGAAAGGGTGATGCAGCAAAGTAGCGTAAGTATTTCCCTCAGTTTTTGAGAACCAAGGTATCAATCCAGTAGGAGACTACACACAAGTCACCTCATACCTACACAAACAAATAAGAACCTTGCAACCAACACGATAAAGGGGTTGTTAATCCCTTCACGGCCACTTGCAAAAGTGAGATCTGATAGAGATAATAAGATAAATATTTTTGGTATTTTTTATGATAAACATTGAAAGTAAAGATTGCAAAGTAAAATAGATTGGAAACTTATATGATGGAGAATAGACCAAGGGGCCATAGGTTTCACTAGTGGCTTCTCTCAAGATAACATAAGTATTACGGTGGGTGAACAAATTACTGTCGAGCAATAGATAGAAAAGTGCATAGTTATGAGAATATCTAGGCATGACCATGTATATAGGCATCACGTCCGCGACAAGTAGACCGAAACGATTCTGCATCTACTACTATTACTCCACACATCGACCGCTATCCAGCATGCATCTAGAGTATTATGTTCATAAGAACAGAGTAACACATTAGGCAAGATGATATGATGTAGAGGGATAAACTCAAGCAATATGATATAAACCCCATCTTTTCATCCTCAATGGCAACAATACAATACGTGTCATTTCCCTTTCTGTCACTGGGATCGAGCAACGCAAGATTGAACCCAAAGCTAAGCACTTCTCCCATTGCAAGAAAGATCAATCTAGTAGGCCAAACCAAACTGATAATTCGAAGAGACTTGCAAAGATAACAAATCATACATAAAAGAATTCAGAGGAGATTCAAATATTGTTCATAGATAATCTTGATCATAAACCCACAATTCATCGGATCTCGACAAACACACCGCAAAAAGAGTTACATCGAATAGATCTCCAAGAAGATCGAGGAGAACTTTGTATTGAGATCCAAAGAGAGAGAAGAAGCCACCTAGCTAATAACTATGGACCCGAAGGTCTGTGGTAAACTACTCACACATCATCGGAGAGGCTATGGTGTTGATGTAGAAGCCCTCCGTGATCGATTCCCCCTACGGCGGAGCGCCGGAAAAGGCCCCAAGATGGGATCTCACGGGTACAGAAGGTTGTGGCGGTGGAAATAGGGTTTCGTGGTGCTCCTGGATGTTTTAGGGGTATATGGATATATATAGGAGGAAGAAGTAGGTCCGTGGAGCTGCGAGGGGCCCACGAGTGTGGGGGGAGCGCCCAGCGGGGGCAGGCGTGCCTCCCTGCCTCGTGGCCTTGTCGCTTCTTTCTTGACATCCACTCCAAGTCCCCTGGATCACGTTTGTTCCAAAAATAACTCTCCCGAAGGTTTCATTCCGTTTGGACTCCGTTTGATGTTCTTTTTCTGCGAAACACTGAAATAGGCAAAAAAACAGCAATTTGCACTGGGCCTTCGGTTAATAGGTTAGTCCCAAAAATAATATATAAGTGCTTAGTAAAGCCCATTAAACATCCAAAATAGATAATATAATAGCATGGAACAATAAAAAATTATAGATACGTTGGAGACGTATCAAGCACCCCCAATCTTAATTCCTGCTCGTCCTCGAGTAGGTAAATGATAAAAAAACAGATTTTTTGATGTGGAATGCTACCTACGATAATTTTCAATGTAATTTTCTTTATTGTGGCATGAATGTTCAGATCCGAAAGATTCAAGATAAAAGTTTAATATTGACATAAAAATAATAATACTTCAAGCATACTAACAAAGCAATTATGTCTTCTCAAAATAACATGGCCAAAGAAAGTTCATCCCTACAAAATCATATAGTTTGGTCATGCTCCATTTTCGTCACACAAGAATGCTCTCACCATGCACAACCCCGATGACAAGGCAAGCAATTGTCTCATACTTTAGTAATCTCAAACTTTTTCAACCTTTACGCAATACATGAGCGTGAGCCATGGATATAGCACTATGGGTGGAATAGAATATAATGATGGGGGTTATGTGGAGAAGACAAAAAGGGAGAAAGTCTCACATTGACGCGGCTAATCAACGGGCTAGGGAGATGCCCATCAATTGATGTCAATGCAAAGAGTAGGGATTGCCATGCAACGGATGCACTAGAGCTATAAATGTATGAAAGCTCAACAAAAGAAACTAAGTGGGTGTTGTCAATGTCAAAACCGGCGGATCTCGGGTAGGGGGTCCCGAACTGTGCGTCTAGGATCGATGGTAACAGGAGACGGGGGACACGATGTTTACCCAGGTTCGGGCCCTCTCTATGGAGGTAATACCCTTCTTCCTGCTTGATTGATCTTGATGAATATGAGTGTTACAAGAGTTGATCTACCACGAGATTGTAATGGCTAAACCCTAGAAGTCTAGCCTATGTGAATGTGGTAATGAGTATCCCTATCCGGACTACGCTCTCCCGTTTATATAGACATCGGAGAGATCTAGGGTTACATGGAGCCGGTTACATCAGAGGGAATCTACATAGTCGGTTGCCAAGCTTGCCTTCCACGCCAAGTAGAGCCCAATCCGGACACGGGTACAATCTTCGGTCTTCATGTCTTCACAGCCCATCAGTCCGGCCCCCGAATAACAGGCCGGACGCCCGAGGACCCCTTAGTCCAGGACTCCCTCAGTAGCCCCCGAACCAGGCTTCAACGACGAGGTGTTCGGCGCGCAGATTGTCTTCGGTGTTGCAAGGCGGGTTCCTTCTCCAAGTTATATATTCGGCTGTTGATCCAATATCGCTCCCCTCGGCTTCTGTGCGTTAATAACTTCATCTTCCATGTGTCAAGCGAATGCGGAAAGTTAGGGTATTTTTGCGAATAACACCCCGTCCACGCAAGGCAGGATGCCTATTTAAAGGTACTGGATCTTAGATCCAGGCGACACTGCGTCGAGAAAATCCCCAGAGACTGCCAGGAGAAACCATTCCATCATGGCTAGCATTCCCAGCTCCTCCTCCCGCTTCAGCCCAAAAAGAAGCGAGTGGGAGAAGTGCTCTGTGACTCATAGTCAACTAGCAAAGTTGCAAACGCAGGGATTTCTTCCTCCCGCGGATCTGGTCCCTATTCGAGCAGGGTCGGCCTCCTTCAATGGCGTGACTCAGGCGGAGGACTTCCCTAATCCATCCGGGGGAGAGCGAGTGTGCTTCGTCCCCTACCTGCTAAGAGGCGTTGGATTTCCCATCCATCCATTCCTCCGAGGGCTTCTGAAATATTATGGCCTCCAGCTACACAACTTCACTCCCGCCTCTATCCTGCACATCGCAGGTTATGTCGCTCTGTGCGAGTTATTTTTGGGTGTTGAAGCCCATTTCAAACTGTGGAGAAAATTGTTCTGTCTTGTCCCGCGCAACCACGAGGGGTCTATATTTGAAGTGGACGGAGCTGAAGTGTGGCGCATCGCCGACACCGGATACCTGTCCGGCACACCAAGGAGGGCAGCAAAGGGAATGGCCTTCCGAATGGTTCTACATCAAGGACGTCGCACTTCCCGACCCAGTTCGAAAGGGTCTCCCTGGATTTGCAAGCGTCCCGCTAAAGAAACGCCATAGTTGGCGTCCCTGGAGCCTCGAAGAGGATGACAGTGCGGAGGTTCGTCAGCTCCTGGGCAAGATAAAGACACTCGCCCAGTCCGGATTAACAATGGTTGAGGTAGTGGCGATCTCCATAGTGCGAGGGGTTCAGCCGCTTCAATATAGAGGGCTCCCAATGTGGCACTACAACGGGGAGGACGACGCCTCCCGCTGTGGTCGGAAAGGTCCGGACACCCCTGCCGCTCTAGCCAAGATATTGGCTGAACTGTTCAAAGGGGAGGAAGAGGAATTTCTTCACATCAATTGCAGAGATGGATATTCTATGTATAATCCTCCCACAGTTGGGTAAGCCCCAATCCTTCTGTTCTACTTACTCTGCCTTCCGGATTACCTTTGATAAATTTTTAATCCGCTTATGACAGCATTGGCGAAAAATCACCGAGGGGTTTCACAGCCCCGCCCCATAGCCTGAGAACAACAACCGGGAGCTGGATCCTGGGTTCGAAGAAGATCCAGATATATTCTTGGTACTCGCGGAAGGGGTGCTTTACCAGGCGAGCTACGATGGCACGGAAGTGGACATTATCGCCGATTACTCTGGTCTTCTTCCTGCTTCCCACATAAGTCATCAAGAGAAAATCCCACTCGGAAGAGCTTCCTCGCACTGCCTCACCCATCGCACTGCCTCGTGCTCCATAGGGGAGGCGTTCGACGCGTCACGCTACTCCGGGGGCGGCTCCAAAGAGAGCGGCTCTGGCGCCGAGCAAGGCTTCCAAGAGGAAGGTCGGTGAAGACATGACCGGTCCCTCGTCAAAGAAGTAAGAATTTGAAGGTATACTTTAGTAGTCACATCCAACTGTAACTTGTACGTTCGTTTGGTACCAGGAAAAAGGTTCACCGGACTAAGTCCGAGGGTCCGACCGGCCGTACTCCCAGCGCCTGGGATTTAGACCCCGTTGAAGAGGCGGAGGCTGATATAGGAACAGTGCCGGACTGTCCTTCGGCCGAGGGTTCGGAGAATATGTCCGTTACCAACTCGGAAGTGGGGAGCGCCATGAATCATCGGCGCTGTAGGACTATTTTACGAGACCCTGGGTTCTCGGAAGAGGCATTCAATGCCTTCAGTTCAGCTAATGCATACATCCGAGCTGCTCGAAATGGGCTTAGTAGAGCCACAAAGTAGCATTTAACAGACGTGCGGGTAAGTTTTTTTTGTCCGAATAGGATAACTATATGCCAGTAGCCCCAGAGACTGAAACAGTTGGTACAACTGATTTAAGGACCGTTGCATCACCAGGTTCTTACAGAGAAGAACAACCTGCTAACCCAAGAGCTGGAACAGTGTCGGGCGCAGCTAAATGCTGCTACCGCCGAACTGGAAAACTTCAAGAAGCTGTCCACTAGTAATGTTCCCCTCCATCGAGGAACAATAATTGTTTACCAACTGTGCTAATACTGCCACTGATCGTAGAATAGGGTCTCCTGATCAACTTGAGAAGAAGTTGAAGATCGCCCAAGAGGGAGAAAGAGAGGCAACACGCCACAGGCGAGCGTGTGCTGACCCGCGTCAGGGACGAGAAAAACAAGCTACAGGATTCCAACACTGCGTTGGGTGAAGAGTTGAAAGATGTGCGGTCCCAGCTAGCCGACTCCGTGAAGCAGAACAAGAAGCTGCGGGGCGGCATATTCAGTATGTTGCCGAACTTTTTTTTTAAGTAGTTCGGAGATAAATGGGACTGATATAGCTATGTTTGCAGGTATATTGACAGGCCGTCCTGAAGAGGAGGTATCCGGATCAGCAAGTGATCTGCTGCAAAGACTGTCGCAAGTGCACGAGCATGCTCGGCTGGCCATGCGGAGTGTTGCCAAAGCCTTATGGCCATCCGCCTCCCCTCCAGGAAGTATGGAGGAGCTTGTAGAGCTGTTCAAGGGAGCGCGGCGGCGTATCCGATTATGGAAGATATCAGCCTGCCGAGAGGGTGCGCGAGAGGCCTGGACCATGGTGAAAACGTGATATACCAAGCAGAATCCTAATCACATGGCCTGGGTTGGACCGTTAGGGCCAAATGGGGAAGAAATTCCCGTTAGTTTAGTATATGACCAAGTAGAGGTGGCCGCCAAATATTCCCAACAGGATTCTAAGTTAGACTGCCTGTTAGATGGTATAGAGGAGGAAGTGTTTGAGTCCAAGTGACTATGTACTTTCCTCACCATGTGGAATTCTAGCTGAATTGTATATTATTTGTCATGGCAGACCTTTTCGCTTCAACCTCCGGACCCGAAGGTGCGGAGTGTTTCCGAATACCGTCACGGCCGAATAGGCCGGGGTATGCGTGGAAAACTAAGTGTAGGGGTCATAGTTGCTTGAGCAGACAAGTTGTATCCAGCTAGTTATGTTATATTACATTGAGATTGTAAGAAACATCTTCCAGGGAGAATAGTTCCGTTAAGGGTTCCTTTCCCTGGGTGTGCATGCATTAGTAGACATGTCCGAATTGTGATGTAAAAATCACAGTGTGTATAGCTTCTGGGGGTTCACAATAGAGTGAGTGCAAAAAACATTTTTCATCCACCGACCGAATATTCCCTTAAGAACGCTAGCTTTCGGCTTCACCCAGTCTGAGGTACACATCCGGATGACCCGATAGTAACAATCGCAGAGGTGCTCCCTTTACCACCTAGCCGAACAATCGGGAACGTAGGGGTAAGCACTGGAGAAAGGCAACCCAGCTTGGCCAAAACTTAAGTCATATCGATGCATATAATGGTGAAGAAAAGACATACAGGAGAAAGCGTATGTGTAATGAGCTTGATGCTCGGAAAATAATATTAACAAGCTTCTGTTAAAGAAGCCCCGAGGTATAATGGGCGTACATATGTAAAGATGTGTACGTCAGCAATGTTCGATCAAGCCGAATGAGAGCTTTAAAGCGAAAAATGTGTAAAAGAGAGAGAGAAAGTAATGGAGACTATAGGGGAGAAGGAGACTAACAAAGAGTTCGGCGCTAGGCATAGAACCTTCGGAGTCTGGCCGCGTTCCAGGGGTTCGGCTCTAGGCGATTGTCTGATGCGTCACGAAGACGGTACGCTCCTCCGGTAAGAACTTCGTCAATTATGAAGGGACCCTCCCATTTGGGCTTTAGTTTGTCCTTTTTCTTCTCCGGCAAGCATAGAACAAGTTCGCCAACGTTGTAAGTCTTGGCCCGTACTTCTCTGCTTTGATATCTTCGAGCCTGCTGTTGATAAAATGATGAACGGGCTTTGGCGACGTCGCATTCCTCCTCCAGGGCGTCTAGGCTGTCCTGCCGATCCAACTCGGCCTCTTTCTCTTCGTACATACGCACTCGAGGTGAGTCATGTATAATATCGCAGGGTAATACAACCTGTGCACCGTACACCATGAAGAAAGGTGTGTATCCGGTAGTACGGTTGGGCGTGGTCCGCAGCCCCCAGAGTACGGAGTCGAGCTCCTCGACCCAGTGCTTGTCTGATTCTTTCAAAGACCGCACTAGCCTGGGTTTGATGCCGCTCATAATAAGACCATTGGCTCGCTCGACTTGACCGTTTGTTTGCGGGTGGTAGACAGAGGCGTAATCGAGCTTAATACCTAGATTAGCACACCAGGTTTTCACCTCATCGGCTGTGAAATTGGAACTGTTATCAGTGATGATGCTGTGCGGGACACCATAACGGTGCACCACATCGGATATAAATGTAATCACTGGTCCGGACTCGGCCATTTTAGCTGGTCTAGCCTCTATCCACTTGGTGAATTTGTCCACCATGACCAGTAGATATTTTTTCTTTTGGCTTCCACCTTTAAGGGGTCCAACCATGTCCAAGCCCCAGACCGCGAAGGGCCATGTAATGGGGATTGTTTGTAGGGCGGTTGGGGGCATATGGATTTGGTTGGCGAAGAGTTGCATCCAACGCAGTGCTGGACGAGGTCCTCTGCGTCTGCCCGGGCCGTAGGCCAATAAAATCCTGTCCGGAAGGCCTTGCTGACAAGTGCCCGGGCTGCGGCGTGGTGCCCACCGAGACCGGCGTGAATTTCTGCCAAGAGTTGCCGCCCCTCCTCCTCGGAGATACACCTTGGAAGGACTCCGGTAGTGCTTTTCTTGTAGAGCTCTCCTTCGTGAACTTTATAGGCCTTTGAATGCCAGACAATGCGGCGAGCCTCGTTCTAATCTTCTGGGAGCTCTTTCCTATTAAAGTAGGCCAAGAATGGTTCGGTCCATGGGGCAATTACTGCCATGATGAGGTGGGCCGATGGTGTTATTTCGGTGGCTGAGCCTTCGATGATATCGGCGTGTTCGCTATCTATGTTTGTGTTCGGAACGGGGCTGTCGTTGCTGTCTCCCCCTTGCCACACCACGGATGGCTTAAAGAGCCTTTCGAGGAAGATATTAGGTGGGACGGGATCGCGCTTAGCGCCGATGCGAGCAAGGACGTCTGCCGCCTGATTACTTTCGCGGGCAACGTGATGAAATTCGAGCCCCTTGAACCGAGCCGACATCTTTAAGACGGCTTTGCGATAAGCTGCCATCTTCAGATCTTTGGCATCAAAGTCTCCATTAATTTGAGATATTGCGAGATTTGAGTCCCCGCGCACCTCGAGGCGTTGTATGCCCATTGATACGGCCATCCGAAGGCCATGTAGTAAGGCCTCGTATTCGGCTGCGTTGTTGGAGTATGTGTATAATATTTGGAGTACGTACTGGACGATATCTCCTGTGGGGGACGTTAATACGACGCCCGCCCCCAGCCCTGCCAACATTTTGGAGCCGTCAAAATGTATAACCCAGTTGGAATATGCGCCATACTCTTTAGGGAGTTCGGCCTCTGTCCATTCGGCGACGAAGTCAGCCAGTACATGGGATTTGATGGCTCGACGTGGTTTGTACGTGATGTCGAATGGCAGGAGCTCAATGGCCCACTTGGCAATCTGGCCTGTTGCATCCCGGTTGTTGATTATATCATTGAGGGGCACTTCGGAAGCCACCGTGACCGAGCACTCCTGGAAGTAGTGTCGCAATTTTCGAGATGCCATGAAGACTGCATATGCTATCTTTTGATAGTGAGGGTACCGGGATTTGCATGGCGTGAGGATGGTAGACACGTAGTATACCGGCTTTTGGAGCAGAAATTTGTGTCTGTCCTATTCTCGCTCGATGACGAGTACGGCGCTCACCACCTGGTGTGTTGCCGATATATATAGGAGCATTGGTTCGCCGACGTTTGGCACGGCCAGGATTGGGTTGCTTGCCAAAAGGGCTTTTATTTCTTCCGGTCCGGCTGTTGCCGCGTCTGTCCACTCGAAGTTATCGGTGCACCGTAGAAGGCGGTAAAGGGGCAGCGCCTTTTCCCCCAACCTGGAGATAAAGCGGCTTAAATCTGCCACGCACCCGGCGAGTTTTTGGACCTGTTTGAGTTTGGTTGGCGTGGCCAATTGTGACAGAGCTCGGATTTTGGCTGGATTTGCTTCAATTCCTCTATTGGAAACGATGACGCCCAGTAGTTTACCGGCGGGGACGCCGAAGACGCACTTTTTCGGGTTAAGCTTGATGTCGTATGTGCGGAGGTTGTCGAATGTGAGATGCAAGTCGTCTATTAGTGTCTCGACGTGTCTAGTTTTGATGACGACGTCGTCCACGTAGGCCTCCACTGTCTTGCCGATCTGTTTCTCAAGGCATGTTTGAATCATGCGCTGGTAGGTGGTGCCGGCGTTCTTGAGCCCGAAAGGCATGGTGTTCAAGCAAAACGGCCCGTATGGTGTAATGAATGCTGTTGCGGCTTGATCGGACTCCTTCATTTTGATTTGATGGTATCCGGAGTAAGCATCAAGGAAGCACAGCGAGTCGTGCCCTGCTGTAGCGTCAATGATTTGATCAATGTGAGGAAGGGGTAAGGGATCCTTAGGGCAAGCCTTGTTAAGGTCTTTGAAGTCGACGCATAGGCGCCAGGATTTATCCTTCTTTGGTACCATTACCAAGTTTGCCAGCCAGTCCGGATGTTTAATATCTTTGATGAATGAGTTTGGCTAGCTCCTCCCCCATAGCTTGTCGTTTGGGTTCGGAAAAGCACCGCAGTGTTTGTTTGACCGGCTTATATCCCTTTAATACATTGAGGCTGTGTTCGGCCAACTCGCGCAGGATTCCTGGCATATCTGAGGGGTGCCAGGCGAATACATCCCAGTTTTTGCGCAAGAAGTCCCGCAGTGCGGCGTCGACCGTGGGGCTGACTCGCGCTCCGATAGAGGCTGTCTTCTTCGGGTCTGTTGGATGGACCTGAAATTTGACCGTTTCTTCTGCTGGCTTGAAAGAAGTAGATTTGGGTCGTTTGTCCAGGATGACATCGTCTCTATCCACAGTGGAGCGTAGTGCGGATAGTTCTTTAGCCGCAAGGGCCTCGGATAATGCCTCGAGGGCCAAGGATGCGGTTTTGTTCTCGGCGCGGAGTGCTGTATCCGGATCGCTGACGAGGGTGATTATTCCATTAGGCCCGGGCATTTTTAGCTTCATATACCCATAATGGGGTATGGCTTGAAAGTGCATGAAGGCCTCTGGCCCTAACAGGGCGTGGTATCCACTGTTAAAAGGGGCCACCTGGAAAGTTATTTCTTCGGACCGATAATTCTCCGGCGTGCCGAATACCACATCGAGTGTAATTTTTCCCGCACACCGTGCTTCCCGACTGGGAATGATGCCTCAAATGGTTGTTCTGCTTTTCTCGATGCGGCTCCTTTCTATTTACATCTTGTGGAGCGTGTCCTCGTAAATGAGGTTTAGTCCACTGCCGCCGTCCATGAGGACTTTTGTAAGTCGAAAACCGTCCACGATGGGACTGAGGACTAATGCAGCTGGCGCTCGGACTGTTCTGTATTTAGGTTCGTCACTGGTGTTAAAGGTTATGGCCGTGTCATTCCAGGGGTCAATTGCGGCGACCTGGCAAACTTCGGCGAGATCGCGCAGTGCCCTTTTACGCATATTGTTTGAAGCAAATGTCTCGAAGACTGTCAATACTCTAGTGTCGTCGTTTGTTGGAGGGTGTTGTTCTGGGGTGTCCTTGTTAAGGATGTCCTCGCCGCTCTTGGCTACCCGCCGAAGTATCCAACATGCTCTAAGGCTGTGGGTTGCTACGGTTTTCCGCGTCGTGTGTATTTTGCATGGGCCATTGAGCCATCCCTCCAGATCGGTGCCGTGCAACGTAATGGGTTTATGTTTTTTGACTGTTCGACTGGGCGTGCCACGGGGGTGCGTCCTCTTCGCCTGTAGGATGAGTTGGGTTGGGACCGACGGTTCCCAGCGAGCTGCCTGAGTTTTCCAGGCGCTTTCCATCGCGCTGTACTTTTGTACGATAGTTTCTAAGTCAGCGAACTTTAGTATGCGGCGGCGATTGATGGCATTGAGGATACCTTCGTCCGCGCAGTTGTTGCAGAATGTTGCTATCGCGTCTTCGTCGCAGCAATCTTTTACCTTATTTTTGACAAGGAGGTATCTGGCCTAGAAGTGGTGGACCGTTTCTTGAAACTGTTGTTTGATGCTCATGAGAGCGTCTATGTCCGGGTGGGTGGGTGGAACGAAATCCGAACCCTGACCCGATTTTGGATCCGGAGTTTGAAGATCTATCGGACCTGGCAGTTCGGGCTTCGGGATATCGACTGATTTTTTAGGCTCATCGTCCGACTCCATGTTCAGAGGACGGGGCATGCCTTTCTGCCGGAGAATATCCGGACCTTCAAGATCGGGGATCCGAACATAGTTCGTCTTCAATATAGTAGAAGAGTTGCTCCGCTCCTCGACTACCGCTATCGGGTGGGCGATCGGTGGAGTTTTAATTTCTCTCTGGTCGGGTTTAAACCCAACCCGATCGTAGTCTGTAGCAACCCCCAAGCCGGCCATGCGATCCAGGAGTTCATTCAACGACGATAACTCCATTGGATCCATCCGAGCGGAGTATCCGGGTTCAACGCGGAGGCGATTTTCGATGACTTGAGAGGTCATCGTTGGTTAAGGGCCGACCCGGCGGTCACGACGAAGCCAGCCAACCGGAGAGTTTGGCCTGGGGCCAGGGCTCCTCCGGAGATGACATTATCCTTGAGAACAAGGCGAGCCATCAGCCCTCTTAGCGACGGCACAGTGGAACTCTCAATGAAAGCACCAATGTCGGTGTCAAAACCGGCGGATCTCGGGTAGGGGGTCCCGAACTGTGCGTCTAGGATAGATGGTAACAGGAGACGGGGGACACGATGTTTACCCAGGTTCGGGCCCTCTCTATGGAGGTAATACCCTACTTCCTGCTTGATTGATCTTGATGAACATGAGTGTTACAAGAGTTGATCTACCACAAGATCGTAATGGCTAAACCCTAGAAGTCTAGCCTATGTGAATATGGTAATGAGTATCCCTATCCGGACTGCGCTCTCCCGTTTATATAGACACCGGAGAGATCTAGGGTTACATGGAGCCGGTTACATCAGAGGGAATCTACATAGTCGGTTGCCAAGCTTGCCTTCCACGCCAAGTAGAGCCCAATCCGGACACGGGTACAATCTTCGGTCTTCATGTCTTCACAGCCCATTAGTCCGGCCCACGGATAACAGGCCGGACGCCCGAGGACCCCTTAGTCCAGGACTCCCTCAGGTGTGCATCCAACTTGCTTGCTCACGAAGACCTAGGGCATTTGAGGAAGCCCATTGTTGGAATATACAAGCCAAGTTCTATAATGAAAAATTCCCACTAGTATATGAAAGTGATAAAACAAGAGACTCTATCATAAAGATCATGGTGCTACTTTGAAGCATAAGTGTTGAAAAAAGGATAGTAGCATTGTCCCTTTTTATTTCTTTTCTCTTTTTTGGGCCTTTTTTTTTGACATTTCTCTTCTTTTTTGGGGGGACAATGCTCTATTTATGATGATCATCACACTTCTATTTATTTACAACTCAATGATTACAACTCGATACTTAGAACAAAATATGACTCTATATGAATGCCTCCGGCGGTGTACCGGGATGGGCAATGAATCAAGAGTGACATGTATGACAAATTATGCATGGTGGCTTTGCCACAAATACGATGTCAACTTCATGATCATGCAAGGCAATACGACAATGATGAAGCGTGTCATAATAAATGAAACAGTGGAAAGTTGCATGGCAATATATCTCAGAATGGCTATGAAATGCCATAATAGGTTGGTATGGTGGCTGTTTTGAGGAAGATATAAGGAGGTTTATGTGTGATAGAGCGTATCATATCACGGGGGTTGGATGCACCGGCGAAGTTTGCACCAACTCTCAAGGTGAGTAAGGGCAATGCACGGTACCGAAGAGGCTAGCAATGATGGAAAGGTGAGAGTGCGTATAATCCATGGACTCAACATTAGTCATAAAGAACTCACATACTTATTGCAAAAATCTACAAGTCATCGAAAACCAAGCATTACGCGCATGCTCCTAGGGGGATAGATTGGTAGGAAAAGACCATCGCTCGTCCCCGACCGCCACTCGTAAGGATGACAATCAAAGAACACCTCATGCTTGAAATTTTTTACACAACGGTTACCATACGTGCATGCTACGGGACTTGCAAACTTCAACACAAGTATTTCTCAGATTCACAACTACTCAACTAGCATGACTCTAATATTACCATCTCCATATCTCAAAACAATCATCAAGTATCAAACTTCTCATAGTATTCAATGCACTCTATATGAAAGTTTTTATTATACCAATCTTGGATGCCTATCATATTAGGACTAATTTTATAGCCAAAGAAAATTACCATGCTGTTCTAAAGGACTCTCGAAATAATATAAGTGAAGCATGAGAGATCAACAATTTCTATAAGATAAAACCACCACCGTGCTCTAAAAGGATATAAGCGAAGCTCTAGAGCAAAATTATCTAGCTCAAAAGATATAAGTGAAGCACATAGAGTATTCTAATAAATTCCGATTCATGTGTGTCTCTCCCAAAAGGTGTGTACAGCAAGGATGATTGTGGTAAACTAAAAAGCAAAGAATCAAATCATACAAGATGCTCCAAGCAAAACACATATCATGTGGTGAATAAAAATATAGCATCAAGTAAAGTTACCGCTGGACGAAGACGAAAGAAGGGATGCCTTCCGGGGCATCCCCAAGCTTAGGCTTTTAGTTGTCCTTGAATTTTACCTTGGGGTGCCTTGGGCATCCCCAAGCTTAGGCTCTTGCCACTCCTTATTCCATAATCCATCAAATCTTTACCCAAAACTTGAAAACTTCACAACACAAAACTCAACAGAAAATCTCATGAGTTCCGTTAGCGAAATAAAACAAACCACCACTTCAAGGTACTGTAATGAACTCATTCTTTATTTATATTGGTGTTAAACCTACTGTAGTCCAACTTCTCTATGGTTCATAACCTCCGATACTTGCCATAGATTCATCAAAATAAGCAAACAACACACGAAAAATAGAATCTGTCAAAAACAGAACAGTCTGTAGTAATCTGTATCTAACGCAAACTTCTGTAACTCAGAAAAATCTACCAAAATAGGACGACCTAGATAATTTGTTTATTGATCTACTTCAATTGTAATCAGTATTTTATCACGTTCTGGTGATTTTTAACAATTGTTTTCGTGAGAAGAAAGTTTCTGACTTTTTTAGCAAGATCAAATAACTATCATCCAAGAAAATCCTATAGGTTTTACTTGGCACAAACACTAACTAAAATATAAAACCTTATCTAACCATAGGCTAGATCAAATATTTATTGCTAAACAGAACCAAAAAGCAAGGAACAAAAATAAAATTGGGTTGCCTCCCAACAAGCGCTATCGTTTGACGCCCCTAGCCGGGCATTGATAATTTTAATGATGCTCACATGAAAGATAGCAATTGAAACACGAAGAGAGCATCATGAAGCATATGAAAAACACATCTAAGTCTAACATACTTCCTATGCATAGGCATCTTATAGGCAAACAAATTATCAAGGCAAGCAAAAACTAGCATATGCAAGGAGGCGGAAAGAAACAATAGCAATCTCAACATAACGAGAGGTAATTTAGTAACATGAAAATTTCTACAACCACATTTTCCTCTCTCATAATAATTACATGTAGGATCATAAGCAAATTCAACAATATAGCTATCGAAAAACATATTCTTAACACGATCCACATGTATGCAAAGTTGACACTCTTCCAAAATAGTGGGATTAACATTAACTAAAGTCATGATCTCTCCAAACCCACTTTTATCAAAATTCATAAGATTGAACATTCTCCAAATATGTGGGATCTAAAGTTGACACTCTTCCAAACCCACTTTCAATAATATTTCAAACACTATTATCAATCTCATATTCATCATGGGGCTTAAATAAAATTTCAAGATCAAAAGAAGAATCACCCCAATCATGATCATTGCAACAAATAGTAGTCATAGAAAAACTAGCATCCCCAAGCTTAGGGTTTTGCATATTATTAGCACAATTGACATCAAGAGAATTTATAATAACATCATTGCAATCATACTTTTCATCAAAGGAACTATCAAGTATGGGCGCAATAGCAACGATCTCATGTTTAACATAAGGAATTATAGCAAATTCGTCTTCAAAAATATTGGCATCATGGCCACAAGAATAGCAAGCATCATATTCATCAAGGGAAATTTCAATCAAATCATCGGGATCATCATTATCTATAGATTCATGCATATCATTATTTTCTTCCAAAGCAACGGTCATTCTCTCAATAATTTCTTTGACATAGACATTATGAGCATGGTTTTCATAGCAATATTTAAGTATGTCAATTTTTTTAGATTCGTAGAGAGTAATATCATATTTTTCAATCAAAGAAGCAACTTCATAAGCACCCATAAAAGCAACAAATTCTTCAATTTGTTCGATATCATAGTAATTATAAACACCCTTTGCATAAGAAGATAAGATTTCATTATCATTAAACTCACATAGGTAGGGGAGGTGTTTTTTAGGGTTCTTAGAGCAACAAGTAAAATCATAAATTTCACAAAGATTCCAAGCATAACACAACAATTTGTTTATTTTATCCCATAAGAGTCTCCCTTTTTCAGACAAACGACGACGCACAAAATGAGCATACTCATCTAAAGATTTCCCATCAACTAGGCTAGTTGGGGTTTCAGCACGAGCGCATAAGGATCGAAGATGATCCAAGTAGAACACTTTAAGTGGATCCATATCAATAGATTTTTAGCAAGCAAAGATGCGAGCAAATAGAAGGCACATGGAAACAGAAACAAAGATACATACGGGAGGAAGGCGAACAGAAAAGGGCGAATAAAACGGCAAAGGTGAAGTGGGGGAGAGGAAAACAAGAGGCAAATGGCAAATAATGTAATGGGTGGGATAAGAGTTTGTGATGGGTACTTGGTATGTCTTGACTTGTGCGTAAATCTCCACGACAATGGCGCCAGAAATCCTTCTTGCTACCTCTTGAGCACTGCGTTGGTTTTTCCCTTGAAGAGGAAAGGGCGATGCAGCAAAGTAGCGTAAGTATTTCCCTCAGTTTTTTAGAACCAAGGTATCAATCCAGTAGGAGACTACACACAAGTCGCCTCGTACCTACACAAACAAATAAGAACCTTGCAACCAACGTGATAAAGGGGTTGTCAATCCCTTCACAGCCACTTGCAAAAGTGAGATCTGATAGAGATAATAAGATAAATATTTTTGGTATTTTTTATGATAAAGATTGAAAGTAAAGATTGCAAAGTAAAATAGATTGGAAACTTATATGATGGAGAATAGACCCATGGGCCATAGGTTTCACTAGTGGGTGAACAAATTACTGTCGAGCAATTGATAGAAAAGTGCATACTTATGAGAATATCTAGGCATGATCATGTACATAGGCATCACGTCCGCGAGAAGTAGACCGAAACGATTCTGCATCTACTACTATTACACCACACATCGACCGCTATCCAGCATGCATCTAGAGTATTAAGTTCATAAGAACAGAGTAACACATTAGGCTAGATGACATGATGTAGAGGGATAAAATCAAGCAATATGATATAAACCCTATTTTTTATCCTCGATGGCAACAATACAATACAATACAATACAATACATGTCGTTTCCCTTTCTGTCACTGGGATCGAGCAACGCAAGATTGAACCCAAAGCTAAGCACTTCTCCCATTGCAAGAAAGATCAATCTAGTAGGCCAAACCAAACTGATAATTCGAAGTGACTTGCAAAGATAACAAATCATACATAAAAGAATTCAGAGGAGATTCAAATATTTTTCATAGATAATCTTGATCATGAACCCACAATTCATCGGATCTCGACAAACACACCGCAAAAAGAGTTACATCGAATAGATCTCCAAGAAGATCGAGGAGAACTTTGTATTGAGATTCAAAGAGAGAGAAAAAGCCATCTAGCTAATAACTATGGACCCGAAGGTCTGTGGTAAACTACTCACACATCATCAGAGAGGCTATGGTGTTGATGTAGAAGCCCTCCGTGATCGATTCCCCCTCCGGTGGAGCACCGGAAAAGGCCCCAAGATGGGATCTCACAGGTACAGAAGGTTGCGGCGGTGGAAATAGGGTTGTGTGGTGCTCCTGGATGTTTTCGGGGTATATGGATATATGTAGGAGGAAGAAGTAGGTCGGTGGAGCTGCGAGGGGCCCACGAGGGTGGGGGGCGCGCCTCCCTGCCTCGTGGCCTCCTCGCTTCTTTCTTGACGTCCACTCCAAGTCCCCTAGATCATGATTGTTCCAAAAATAACTCTCCCGAAGGTTTCATTCCGTTTGGACTCCGTTTCATATTCCTTTTCTGCGAAACACTGAAATAGGCAAAAAACAGCAATTTGCACTAGGCCTTCAGTTAATAGGTTAGTCCCAAAAATAATATAAAAATGCTTAGTAAAGCCCATTAAACATCCAAAATAGATAATATAATAGCATGGAACAATCAAAAATTATAGATACGTTGGAGACGTATCATTGTGTCCCAGTCATCCCTTGTTACCATTGATCCTCAGACGCACAGTTCGGGACCCCCTACCCGAGATCCGCTGGTTTTGACACCGACAATGGATAGCACCGTCGACGCCGTGTAGTGCGGATTTGGGCAAAGCCTTCTACCGGTGGTCCTTTTGTAGCCTGAAACATGGGAGTGAGGCCTGAGGACTCTGACTTGTGAGCTATACGGCCGGGGCTGTGGGGGCGGGGGGGAGGGGGTGGCGACGCTCGGCGAAGGAAGCACTTCGACCGCGGGGAAGGAAGCGGTTTAGCGGCAGCCACGCTCGAGCAGCAGCTTGGGTAGGGGGCGACGCAGGGGAAGCACGTGCTCTCGATGAGGTAGTTGAGAGTGGCCTCCAGCCCTCGACGTCGTGGTACAGTCGACCACGAGTGCACGACCATGGAGCTGGCGTGCCGGCGAGCTGACTCCGGCGTGTTTCTATAGGTTTCACCTGTTGTCGTTGGATTCGCAATGAACGGCCTACACACAATAACGTCCCTCTGCAGTAGTATCTTGTACGTCAGAGGATCTCGTTCTGGCTCAACGGCGTGCGGCGACATGCCAGCGTAGGTCGGCAACGGAGAAGCAGCATTGGTGTGGTTCGACATGCCCAGCTGGCAATGATCTATCCATGGAGATGCATAGCAACGAGGGGGAAATTGTGTCTACGTACCCACGTAGACCGTAAGCAGAAGGGTTTGACAACCCGACTGATGTAGTCGAACTTCTTCTAGCTCCGGCCGATCAAGTACCGAACGTACGGCACCTCCAAGTTCTGCACATGTTCAGCTCGGTGACGTCCCTCGCCTTCTTGATCCAGTAAGTCATCGAGGGAGTAGATGAGTTACGTCAGCACGACAGCGCGGTGATGGTGATGGTGAAGTGATCCTCGCAGGGCTTCACCTAAGCACTACAAAGAAATGACCGAGGGTGTAAACGGTGGAGGGGGGCGCCGCACACGGCTAGGAAATTGTTTTGTGTGTGCTAGGGTGCCCCCCCCACACACAGATATATATATATATATATATATATATATATATATATATATATATATATATATATATATATATATAGGTGGGAGGGAGGGAGGAGCAGACATAGGAGGCGCCCAAGTAGGAGGAATCCTACTTGGAGTCCCTCCCAAGCTGCGCGCCCCCTGCCATATATAACCGAGGGGGAAGGAAAGAGGGGGGGAGAGGGAAGGAAGTAGGAATCCTAATCCACACTTTCCTTGCCTTCCCCTCTTTCCTTCTCCTCCTCATAGGGCTGGCCTCTATAGGGGCGCACCAGCCCCTTGTGGGCTGGTGTGTTCCCTCACTTGGCCCATAAGGCCCATATCTTTGACGGGGGTGCCTGAAACTCCTTTCCGGTGACCCGATAAGTACCCGGTACCCTCTGAAACACTTCCGGTGTCCGAATACCATTGTCCTATATATCAATCTTTACCTCTCGACCATTTCTAGACTCCTCGTCATGTCCGTGATCTCAGCCGAGACTCCGAACAATATTCGGTCACCAAATCATATAACTCATATAACACTACATCGTCAACGAACGTTAAGCGTGCGGACCCTACGGGTTCGAGAACTATGTAGACATGACCGAGACACCTCTCAGGTCAATAACCAATAGCGGAACCTGGATGCCCATATTGGCTCCGACATATTCTACGAAGATCTTTATCGGTCGAACCGTTATGACAACGTACGTAATTCCCTTTGTCCATCGGTATGTTACTTGCCCGAGATTCGATCGTCGGTATTTCTATACCTAGTTCAATCTCGTTAACGGCAAGTCTCTTTACTCGTTCTGTAATACGTGACCTCGTGACTAACTCCTTAGTCGTTTGCTTGCAAGCTTATGATGTGTATTACCGAGAGGGCCCAGAGATACCTCTCCGATACTCGGAGTGACAAATCCTAATCTCGATCTATGCCAACTCAACAAACATCTTCAGAGATACCTGTAGAGCATCTTTATAATCACCCAGTTATGTTGTGACGTTTGATAGCACACAAGGCATTCCTCCGGTATCCGAGAGTTGCATAATATCGTAGTCGAAGGAATATGTATTTGACATGAAGAAAGCAATAGCAATAAAACTGAACGATCATCATCCTAAGCTAATGGATGGGTCTTGTCCATCACATCATTCTCCTAATGAGGTGATCCTGTTATCAAATGACAACTCATGTCTATGGTTAGGAAACCTTAACCATCTTTGATCAACGAGCTAGTCTAGTAGAGGCTTACTAGGGACACGGTATTTGTTTATGTACTCACACAAGTATTCAGGTTTCTGATCAATACAATTATAGCATGAATAATAAACCTTTATCATGAATAAGGAAATATAAAATAACAACTTTATTATTGCCTCTAGGGCATATTTCCTTCAGGTCGTTGTCACGACGGTGTTCGCGACTCACTCGTTCGAGTTGAACCGGCCGGTGGTGGCCTAGCAGTGGCGAGGGTGCCACAGCTGGACGTCGGGGTGTTATGAGGCGTAGATGTCCATGGAAGGAAACTGTGGCAATTTTGCAAAAAGATACCCACACCCCTCTCCACATTTGCAAATAAGGCCTTCCCTTGTTCATCCTTTTCTCCCACAAGATAAACTACTCATACAAATGCATCTTGATGTTCCGTGCAACACACGGGCAGCTTGCTAGTAAGAAACAAATCTCGAGTTTGGCACGAGTTCGTGCAGCGGTAGCACCACAAGGCCTGGCGCAGAAGTTACATGTCCCTCTCGGGGCTCACGGGACTGAGCTTCAGTGGACCCGATAGGTGGCTGGTCCACATGTCATGCTCCCAAAGGTAGAGGGGCGGTGGGGCCGAGAGGGGTAAGCCGCAGGTCGGGGGACGTGTGGTGTCATGGGTTCGAGCGGAGTCGTGGGAATCGCATGTGGCTGTGGTAGAAACTGTTGGGGAATGCAGTATTTCAAAAAATTTCCTACGATCACGCAAGATCTATCTAGGAGATGCATAGCAACGAGGCGGGAGAGTGTGTCCACGTACCCTCATAGACCAAAAGCGGAAGCATTTAGTAACACGGTTGATGTAGTCAAACATCTTCACGATCCAAGCACCGAACGTACGGCACCTCCCTGTTCAGCACACGTTCAGCACGATGACGTCCCTCGAGCTCTTGATCCAGTACAGGACAAGGGAGAGTTTCGTTAGCACGACGGTGTGGTGACAGTGATGATGAAGTTACCGGCACAGGGCTTCGCCTAAGCACTACGACGATATGACCGAGGTGTGTAACTGTGGAGGGGGGCACCGCACACAGCTAAGAGAAGACTTGGTGTCCCTTTTGGGGTGCCCCCTGCCCATGTATATAAAGGAGGGAGGGAGAGAGGCCGGCCCCCTAGGGGTGCGCCAAGAGTATGGAGTCCTACTAGGACTTCCAAGTCCTAGTAGGAATCCCTTTCCTTTTCGGAGTAGGAGAGGAGGAAAGAGGGAAAGAGAGAGGGAACATGAGAAGGCAAGGGGGGCGCCGCCCCTTCCCCTAGTCCAATTCGGACCCATGGGGGGGCGCCACCTCCCCTTGGCCTGCCTCCTCTTTTCCTGTATGGCCCATTAAGGCCCATTACTTCTCCCGGTGAATTCCCGTAACTCCCGGTACTCCAAAAAATACCCGAATCACTTGGAACCTTTCCGATGTCCGAATTTAGCCTTCCAATATATGAATCTTTACCTCTCGGCAATTTCGAGACTCCTCATCATGTCTGTGATCTCATCCGGGACTCCGAACAAACTTCGGTCATCAAATCACATAACTCATAATACAAATCGTCATCGAACGTTAAGCGTGCGGACCCTATGGGTTCGAGAACTATGTAGACATGACCGAGACACATTCTCCGATCAATAACCAATAGCGGAACCTGGATGCTCATATTGGCTCCGACATACGAAGATCTTTATCGGTCAAACCGCATAACAACACACGTTGTTCCCTTTGTCATCGGTATGTTACTTTCCCGAGATTCGATCGTTGGTATCCTCATACCTAGTTCAATCTCGTTTACCGGCAAGTCTCTTTACTCGTCCCGTAATGCATCATCCCGCAACTAACTCATTAGTCACATTGCTTGCAAGGCTTATAGTGATGTGCATTACTGAGAGGGCCGAGAGATACCTCTCCGATACTCGGAGTGACAAATCCTAATCTCGATCTATGCCAACCCAACAAACACCATCGGAGACACCTGTAGAGCATCTTTATAATCACCCAGTTATGTTGTGACATTTGATAGCACATAAGGTGTTCCTCCGGTATTCGGGAGTTGCATAATCTCATAGTCAGAGGAACATGTATAAGTCATAAAGAAAGCAATAGCAATAAAACTAAACGATCATTATGCTAAGCTAACGGATGGGTCTTGTCCATCACATCATTCTCTAATGATGTGATCCCGTTCATCAAAAGACAACACATGTCTATGGTTAGGAAACTTAACCATCTTTGATTAACGAGCTAGTCAAGTAGAGGCATACTAGGGATACTCTGTTTGTCTATGTATTCACACATGTACTAAGTTTCCGGTTAATACAATTCTAGCATGAATAATAAACATTTATCATGATATAAGGAAATATATAAATAACAACTTTATTATTGCCTCTAGGGCATATTTCCTTTAGAAACTTGATGCTCGCCACATTTCAGCTGGCCCACATGTCATGCGCACAAAGGTAGAGGGGCGGTGCGGCCGAGAGGGGTGAGGTGCACGTGGGGGGACGTGGTGCTGTGGGTTGGAGAGACGTTGTGGGAATCGTGAGTGGCAGTGTATGAAACGTGATGGTCACCGTAGTTCAACTTCCATGGACAAGCTGTCATGTCTACTGACACATGCATTGCATACCGATCACTTGAAGGAGTAGTAGAGAAAGCTAGGCGGATAAATAGTTCCTTATAGTCAAGCGGACCTATGCTGCTACTTGTTCCAATGACATGCACACCATCAAAATAGTTCATCTATATCAATATACACAGAGAGGAAATAGTGCATCCATCCATAATGTCGTGCTGCTGGTGCAACTTCTTCTTATTCTTATTATTATTATTATTCTTCTTCTCATTTTCTGTGGGAGACGGCTTCACAACAAGCTCTTTGGACCTTGCAGCTATTTCGAAACTCACAAGGGCATCGAGGGCAGGATATTTTATCAGCTCGTATGTGAAGGGATAATTCTCCCATCCAGACGGCCTTAATGCCAGCGTCTCGTCACCCTTCTGAAGATTTGTACCGAGCACAAAATTTGCTATGTCGAATAGGGTTGGTGTCTGTTTATCACAATCTTCTACAGGAATTTTGATTCTGGTTTGTAGGTCAGCGATGCTTTTCAAATCAAGGTTGTACGACGCCAGCTTCTGTTTGCCCCATTCGATGGCTGCCCCACAGAAGTATATATCCTCCTGAGACAAGAAATCGTGGAGCTCACCTGGTATGGAGGGCGCGTGTATGATGTGGTACACCAAAACATCATCTTCGAGGCACAGCTGAAGGACGGCGGCGCGTTGGATCTTCCCAGTGGGACGCTCCGTGTACTCTGCGTCGAGACCGGTGACCTTCATCTCTACCTTTTGGAGGGACTTGGATACATTATTGATCCACTTTCGAACAACCCTTGGGTGGTCGGTGACGGTGGAAACTACGCTCAACGAGCCTTCGACGAGGACATGTTGGACGCTAAAAACCTGCGTCTGGATCTCTTTTGCCATTTGGAACCGCTGGACCGGAGGGCTATGGTTTAGAGAATTAGGATTAGATGGCTAGTCTAACGGAAGAAGATGATTATTTAAAGGGGCTTCAGAATTACTCCAGGAGTATGTGAAGAGGTTAAAACAATGTGAATGCAGTGGGGTTTGGATGCAAATGAAGATGAAGGAGAGGTGAAGAAGTCGAGGAAAATCAATTCCCGATGGAGAAGTAAATGGGAGAAGTGTCATGCAGGCAGTTGATTAGATGGCCAGGTAGACTAAACGAAAAGGCTATGCGGGTAGACTGAGGAGTGGTACCTGTGCGTGTATGTGCCCATCCTTCTAGCGCTACATGTGCCACTAGCTAGTTGAGGTCACTCTTACGAATCACCGTGGCGAGACATTTTATGATTCCTTTTTATTTCTGCACCCCTCCTGACAGGTGGGACCTATGCAAACAGATATAAAAATTGTGTCATAGCTGGTTCAGATAGATATCGGCGCATGCGTGGGAGACACAACATTCTCTGAATAAGGAATATGTGGTTATCCTCAAAAAAGAAAAAGAAAAACCTTCTTCGCGCTTCCGCATGCACGAGAATTTGGTACTGCTCGCAATATGGATGATACCTGGAGGATGAAGTGAACATAGAGGCATGCTAGCACGGGAGACCTATTTCCGCTATACAGTACTACTTCGTATGTTCCTACTAGTAGTAGTACAACTATGGTATACTTGATGGTCAAAATATTATTCATCCGTTCCTCACAATGAAGTGACAAGACCCTGTGCCCGAGGTGACACTAGTCCAGGCGGCATGTTCGGGTTGCCAAAGTCAGCCTCACCTTGAGCAGTGTGCAGTCACTGTCACTGCTGTTGTATAGCATGCCCCGCCTCGTCTCCCTCTCCCCTAGCACCACTCCATATCCATCTCCGTCTCGCCGGAGATCCTGAGGTCACTCTTCATCATCTCACTGTGCCCCCACGTACCCTTGATGTCGCTTGAAGCTACGTCGGTATTTCCCCAAAGAGGAAGGCACGATGCATCACAGCGGCGGTAGGTATTTCCCTCAGATATGAAACCAAGGTTATCAAACCAGTAGGAGAACCAAGAAACACAACGTAAACAGCCCCTGCACACAAATAACAACACCTCGCAACCCGACGTGTTAAAGGGGTTGTCAATCCCTTTCGGGTAACGGCGCCAAAAACGGCGTGCGGATGGCAGAAAGTTGTAATAGATTGAATAAATAGATCACAAATAAAATAAAGTGCAGCAAAGTATTTTTGTATTTTTGGTTTAATAGATCTGAAAATAAATGCAAGGAAAAAGTAGATCGCAAAGGCAAATATGAGGAACAAGACCCGGGGGCCGTAGATTTCACTACTGGCTTCTCTCGAGAAAAATAACTGTCGGTGGGAAACGACACCTATGGGATCACTGGAATCCCTTCTACGGTTGGCGGGCGCGAGGTTGTGAGAAGAGCAGGTCTGACAGGAAGCACACAGATCGTTTACCCAGGTTCGGGACGTGAAGATGCGTAATACCCTAGTCCTGCTTTGGTGGATGTATTGAGCGTTGTTGTGTTCTTGAGCTAGCTACGGGGTGTAACTTGCCCAAAAGAGCCTAATCCCCCTCCTGGTCGCCTCGGGCCTCCTTTTATAGGCAAAAGGGGTTGCCACAATGGCACACAGGAGGTGGAAAGGTGTATAGTGCACGAGCTTATCGCCCGGCGTTACGGGACAAAGCGCATTAAATGCGCTACTTAGGTGTCCATTAGCCTTATCGGGGACGGGAACGAGGCCCGTCCCGTCCATCGCCGCCCCGCCTCGCTTTGACACGCGCCCGGGCCAGCGATGCGTGCAGTGCCATGTAGGCAGGCAGGCTGCTGAGGTGGTGCGGTGGTAGGGTCTTCACGAAGATCTGCATGCCACCACGCAGGTGCTTGCTGAGTCGGTGTAGAGGCCGCCCGTTGCCATGCAGGTGCCTGCCCAGCTGGTTGAGCTAGCAGCTGCTTGGGGGCGGCGGTGGCATCTTGGCAGACGTGGGCCTGGCTACGGCCCCGCTGGTGTCCTCGGCAAGGGCCTTGCCGGGGGGCCTGGCAAGGGTCTTGCCATGGTGTCGCGGTTGTCCCCGGCTAGGCGCTTGCCGGGGGTCTTGTGGATTTCCTCGGCTAGGATCCCGCCGAGGGTCATTGTCTTTTGGTTCTCATCTGATCTTATGTATTCATGATCTTGACAAAGATCTGCATGCCACCACGGAGGTGCCTCCCGAGCCCTGGTTCCAACGTAGTTTTTGACGGCGTCCGAAACCCCTGGGCTCAAGGGTGGCTCGCTCCGCTGGTGTTGGGTGAGCTGCCCCAGCAAGGCTCTTGCCGGGGCTGCTGAGGCTGCCGCGACAAGGGTCTTGCCGGGGGAACCTGCATCGCCCCTTTGCTCTTTGGGTTCTTGGTCTTGGCGTTGTCTTGTTTGTCTTGGGCTTCGGCTTCTCTCCGGCTTCCCTCCTCTGCTCTGCTAAGTGTGGCCATGGCGCGCGGCTCTGACTGCCCGTGCACAAGTAAAGGGGTCAAAAGAAGAGCCCCTACTTTTGTACACTGGCAGGAGCCCCCGGGCCTGGGCCACACATAAGCGCGACGTGTTGTTGGGCGAGGCCCAGAACGGTGCGCGGGCAGGTGGGGCGGATTTTTACCGTAGTAACTGTTTCGTCCACTGCACTTCCCCACGACCTGCTTTGAACGCGCGACGTGGAGGATCGTGCATGACGTGGGGGCCATGCGCGGGGCGGTTCCCGCACACATGCGTCACATCGCAGTTAATGGGAAAAGAGGCGGCCCGCGCCTTCCCCGTAAAAGGGAATAACCGTGGGCACGCTGCTGATTTACCTTTCGTGCTTTCCCTAACCTCGGAACCGCCGTCCCCTTCTTCCTCCTTCTCAAACTCTTGCCTTTGCTCGCCGCCGCCGTGCCTTCGCCATCCTCCATTCCTCGCTTCCTGCAGCCACCATGGCACTCAAGACCAGCAGAGGCAAGGGAGTGGCCAGGGACGCCCGGGACAAGGAGCCGCCGGAGAGCGGGTTGGCGGTGCGGCGGACGCAGCACGCCTACTTCCCGTCGACGGTCGACGCGGTCGAACTCCGGGACTACTTCAAGCACCTGTGGGGGTGCAAGACGGGAAGCGAGACGACGGGGCATCCAGCCACGCGCGTCATCCCCGCCGCCTTCGCTGAAGCCGGCCCGAATCGGTACCCGTTCTTCGTTGACTACTTTTCTTGCGGCCTCTGCCCCCCTTCTCTGATTTCTTCAGCGACATCATGCACACCTACGGCTTCCACCTTCTGGATTTTACTCCAAATGCCGTGGTGTGCATGGCTCTTTGTGCGCACCTCTGCGAGGGTTTCGCCGGGGTGCATCCCAACACAGCGCTCTTCTGCCACTATTTCTTCCCTCGCATCCAAAAGGGGGGCGCCATTTCCGGTTGCGTCGCCTGGATCCCTAGGACCCAGGAGAAAGAGATATCCGGACGGCGCCCAGAAGGAGAGGTGGGAGGAGTGGCGAGGCCGGTGGTGCTGGATTGAGGAGAAGGACCCACCAGCATTCTGCGAGGTTCGCTAGGCGCCGCCGGTCCGCAGAAGCGACTGGAGTGGTGTCGATGTCGATGACAAGAAGCTCACGGTCGCGACCACCAGGATCCTTCATCTCACCGAGGCCGGGCTCACCCTTGAGATGATCGGGGCGGATTTCATCCGCCGCCGAATCGCTCCACTGCACAACAAGGGGAGGCCGGCCTGGCTCCTTACGAACGCCGCCGACATCATGTGGCTCCAACCCGGCTTGGACCACAACTTCACGGTGATGGGGCATGCCCACTTCTGCCAGCGGCTCTTCCAGCTCGACGTGAATCCCGACGGCGAGGTTGAGCGGTCCGGCAAGGCCGCGAAGGCCGACAAGGTCGCCAAGGGGCACTTGTTTAAGTTGCCGGTGGGGGTGGTCCCGCTGTGCAACAATTCATGTCGGAGCGACATCATCGCCATGATGCCGGAGTTCAACGCGCACGGCCTCGTCCCAAATTGGGCTGAGCCGCCGGAGGACCAGGTGCAGTAGTTTTTCGACACCTTGGAGGAGAAGTATGTCACTGCCGAGCCGCGGCTCGTCCAGGACACCACCCAGGTGGAGCTGGACTATATCGCCGCCAGGGCGGTGGAGGCGGAGCTCGCCAAGGAGGCCGGCAGCGCCGACGGTGTGGAGGACAAGGCCGCGGCGGCCGCGGAGGAGAAGGAGCTTGCCCAGTGGGCGGAGTCCGCTAGGGAAGCCAGCAGCACCGGCACCGGGGCCCCTCTCGTCGAAGATGTGGCCGACGAGTTGTCGGAGAAGGAGGTCAAGGCTGTCGACCCTCCGGTCGCGGGAAGAGGGCGAGTCCTGCGGCGGGCCACTTCTGGTGAGCCGGTCCGGTCCGGCAGGGCCGTACAACTGCGGCAAGCCGAGGAGGGGTCTGCCGCCAGACAAGGGCCGCGGCGGTGAAGAAGCTGGTGAAGGCCGCGATGGCGAAGAAGAAAGCATCTGCCTCTTCTTCGTCCAAGCGCCCACGGATCCTCTCTGCTTCCCCTTCCCCCGCCGATGACGACGCGGAGGTTGTCTTCAATTTTGGGTCCCTCAGCCCAAGGAGGAAGAGGAAGGAAGCAGAGGAGGAGGTGGAAGACGAGTAAGTATCTTGTTCCCTCTTTCTTGCCATCTCTGCCTCAAACTGTGCCGCTTATCTTGAGTTGTTTCCATCTTTGCAGGGATGCGGAGACGCTGGCCCAGAGGGTGAAGAGGGCCAGGGCTTCGGCGAGCGGCCAGCCCCCGGCATGCGCTTCCGATACGCCACTGGTGGTGTTGAGCAGTTCGGACAGCAGCCCCCGGCACAGCCCCCAGCATAAGTTCACCAGTCACCCCTCGTCGACGTGTGTCGGGGGTATGATCCTTTGGCGCTGACCTTACCGTGGTTGCAGGAGGAGGGCAGCAGCGGGAGGAGCCACCGAGGGCTACCCCCAACATGCTGCCCCCATCGACCATGCCGCCCCGAGGGGCGTCCCCGGCAAGGGCGCCAAGCACCGAGCCCATGCACACGGAGGAGGAGGATGAGGTGAACTCGGGCGCTGGTGGCTTTGCCTCGGCGCCAAATGTTGGCGGGGAGGGGACCTCTGCTTCTCAGCCCGGCACGGGTAAGTCACTCGCCTTCTGTCCTTGTTCCTTTTTCTCTTCTTTCTGAATCTTGGTCTTGGCTTCGCCTCATCCTCTTTTCGGTATCCAGGTCCTTCCTCGGCGGATCCGGAGGATATAGACACCGTCATCGAGGACGTCGCCAAGGATGCCGCGGCGGAGACCGAGAAGATCACCACCGAGGAGGCCGCCAAGGGCCCGCCGGGGAGCCCGGCAAGGCTGCTGCCGAGGAGGCCGGCAAGGCCGCTGCCGAGGAGGAGGTGGTTGACGACCAACCTTCCTCCTCCGCTGCCTCTGGCTCAGGCAGGTACTTGAGGGTGAGCGACGACCTGTTCGTCCACCTCCCAGGGACGGCGAGCACCGGGGCGCCCGTCGAGGGGGAGGTGTTCGATGACGAGGTGCTTGCCGCACCGGGCTTGAGGTTGTTGACGAGCCGAGCGCCGGTGGTGGCAGCTCCCAGGAAGAGCGGCTCCTCCAGGCCATGGGCGCCAACTTCCAGAAGCTCCGGGAGCTTCACTGCGCTCGCCTGGACAAGGCCAAGTCTAGGATGGCGGTGGTGGACAAGGCGGAGGCGGACCTCGAAGGGCGCGTCACCGAGGCGCAGGCTTGGTTCCGCCAGGCCCACAAGGACCTGAAGGCCGCCCAGGACGCGCTGGCTGAGTGAGAGGTGGAGCTCACCATGAAGCGGGCCGACATCGAGAAGGCCCAGGAGACGGCGAAGAACCTGGCCGCCGAAGCCGAGGCCGCTCGAACCCAGCACCAGGACGCGCTGAACTCCCAGGAGGAGGACCTTGCTGCACGTGAGGAGAAGCTTGCCGCAACGCTCCACGGCAAGGACGAGGAGGTGGAGAAGCTCATCATGCAGCAGACCCAAGAGCTGGAGAAGAGGCACAGGGACGCACTCAATGCCCAGGCTCTGGTTCACGCCGGCAAGGTGAAGGAGCTGGAGGTGGAGCGGGACGGGCTGAAGGACCAGACCCTGAAGCTGGCTGAGCAGAAGAACACGCTCAACGGTGCCCTGGTGGAGGCGCAGGGCGCAGTCCTTGGCAAGGCTGAGCAGCTGTCTGATAATCCCCAAGTGCAAGGAATCATCGTAGCAATTTCCAAAGGTGGAAGTGATAAGTATGGAGTGTCGAACCCACAAGGAGCTAAAGGTAAGATCAATATTCTCTCAAGCCCTATCTGCCACTGATACGACTCTACGTACACCGGACGTTTGCTTCCAACTAGCAACAAGAAATAAAACTACGTTGTGGGTATGAAGAGGATAACTTTGTATGGTATCAGAGAGCTAAAACATAAAATTAGGTGTTGTTATCATAAAGTTAGAATATATTACTAAATATTATAAATAGCGAGTGTGGAATAATGATGGATCGGTGTGCGGAATTGTCCTAGGTAATCGTTGACAAGACCGGTGATCACTATCGCAGTTTCATATGAGGGAGAGGCATAAGCTAACATACTTTCTCTACTTGGATCATATGCACTTATGATTGGAACTCTAGCAACCATCCGCAACTACTAAAGATCATTAAGGCAAAACCCAACCATAGCATTAAAGCATCAAGTCCTCTTTATTCCCATACGCAACAACCCCCTTACTCGGGTTTGTGTTTCAGTTACTCACCAACCCACTATAAGAGAATCATGAACGTATTGCAACACCCTACAGCGGGAACCCCTCACGCTTGCATGACACGGAGGGCACCATAGGACAGCATCAAAGTAAAACATACAACTCATACCAATCTAGATCATCAATCAGCCCAAAGACAAAAGATATCTACTCAAAACATCATAGGATGGCAACACATCATTGGGTCATAATATGTGGCATAAAGCACCATGTTCAAGTAGGGATTACAGCGGGATGCGGGAGAGTGGACCACGTAAAAGAGATGAGGATGGTGATGATGATGGTGATGTTGATGAAGACGATCACCGCGGTGATGATTCCCCTCCCGATGGCACTCCGGCGCCACCAAGAGAGAGGAGGAGAGTTTCTCCCCCTTGTGCTTCTTCCTCCATGGCCTCCCCCCTCTGGTCCTTGGCCTTCATGGTGATGATGGCCCCTCCGGGATCCTCCTCCATGGCCTCCCGTGATGATGGCCCCCTCCGGCAGGGTGCCGGAGAGGGCCTAGATTGATTTCTCGTGGCTACAGAGGCTTGCGGCGGCGGGACTCCCGATCTAGGTTAATTTTCTGAGGTTTCTGTATTTATAGGATTTTTTGGCATCGGTCTCACGTTAAGGAGGTGCCCGAGGCATCCACGAGGCAGGCCCATGCGCCTGGGGGGGGTTGGCGCGCCCCCCACCCTCGTGGGCGCCCCGGGACTCTCCTGGCCCAACTCTTTTACTCCGGGGTCTTCTTTTGGTCCATAAAAAATCGTCAAAAATTGGCACGGCAATTGGACTCCGTTTGATATTCCTTTTCTGTAAAACCCAAAAAACAAGGAAAAACAGAAACTGGCTCTGGGCACTAGGTTAATAGGTTAGTCCCAAACATCATATAAAATAGCATATAAATGCATATAAAACATCCAAGGTTGATAATATAATAGCATGAATACTTCATAAATTATAGATACGTTGGAGACATATCACTCTCCGAGGCCAACGACTCCATCAGAGATATGAAGCTGAAGCTGGAGGGTCTTGAGAAGACGCTCTCGGAGGCCAAGGCCCGGGAAGGGACCCTGGCCAAGAATCTGGAGGCCGAGAAGTAGCTGCGGAAGAACGAAGCCGCCAACCACAAGGATTTTGTGGAGGGCGAGAATCGCTGGATCGGCCGCCTGGAGGACGTCGCCGGCAGGATCACCATGCAGCTGGCCACCATGGGTATACCAAACGTGAGGTACGCCCCGGATCGCAGCACAACCTCCAACGCCAGGCTGACCCTATTCTTCGAGGGTGTCCTTGGAGCCCTGGAGGCCCGGAGGCTTTGCCGGGGTGCAATGACCAAGGTTCTCACCAAGGTGGCAGACTGGAATCCCACCCTCGACTTCCACGCTGCGCTGGAGAGCTTGCCGGAGGATGTGTACCTCGCGCCGCTCAGGGAACGTATCGAGCCCGTCATCAGCGGCATCGATGGAATCCAGAGGGTAGAGGGCCAGCGCCGGGACTAGGCACCCGTTTCTTTTCGTTGCTGCAGGTTCACAACCAAGATAATTTTTATCTTTAGTTAGAACTACGGCAACAAGTGATGTAATATAACTCTGCAACACTTTTGATATTATGCATGTTACTTTCCTGTTCAATCCCCCCTTTGTATGTTCACCCTACGCTAATCGGGTAGGCTTGCCGACGCGTAAACCCAGGGCGGCTCCTCGGGGGCGGATCCGCAATGGCCTGTCGGGTGTGCTTGCTGCCAGGCGAACCACCTTACCGCTCTCAACGCGGCCGCTCGAACTGTCGAGCTTGACTCGAGTCAGAATCGAGAGCGTTCACAATTACGGAAGGCTACCGTCCCGTTCTCGACGCGGCCGCTTAAGCTGTTGAGCGGACTCGAAACAGAGTAAGGGCGTTGCCAATAGCGGAATGGCCCCATTGCGTGCAGGTTTTCCATACAAAGGACGAGATCTCTGAGGGGAATAACCTTATATAAAAAGTAATGTTTAAAGTTCGGCATGACTTAGCTTTCCTGTCGTCCCACGGGCGTCCATGATACGTCTCCAACATATTTATAATTTTTTATTGTTCCATGCTATATTATATTCTGTTTTGGATGTTTAATGGGCTTTATTATACACTTTTATATTATTTTTGGGACTAACCTATTAACCGGAGGCCCAGCCCAAATTGCTGTTTTTTTGCCTATTTCAGTGTTTTGAAGGAAAAGAATATCACGGAGTCCAAACGGAATGAAACCTTTGGGAACGTGATTTTTGGAACAAACGTGATCCAGAGAACTTGGAGTCTACGTAAAGCAATCAACGAGGAAGGCACGAGGCAGGGGGCGCGCCCACCTCCCCAAGGCGCGCCCTCCACCCTCGTGGGCCCCTCGTTGCTCCACCGACGTACTTCTTCCTCCTATATATACCTATATACCCTGGAAACATCAGATACGGAGCGAAAACCCTATTTCCACCGCCGCAACCTTCTTACCCGTGAGATCCCATCTTGGGGCCTTTTCCGGCGCTCCGCCGGAGGGGGCGTTGATCACGGAGGGCTTCTACATCAACACCATAGCCTCTCTGATGATGTGTGAGTAGTTTACCTCAGACCTTTGGGTCCATAGTTATTAGCTAGATGGCTTCTTCTTCTCTCTTTGGATCTCAATACAAAGTTCTCCTCGATCTTCTTGGAGATCTATTCGATGTAATCTTCTTTTGCGGTGTGTTTGTCGAGATCCGATGAATTGTGGGTTTATGATCAAGATTATCTATGAACAATATTTGAATCTCCTCTGAATTCTTTTATGTATGATTGGTTATCTTTGCAAGTCTCTTCGAATTATCAGTTTGGTTTGGCCTACTAGATTGATCTTTCTTGCAATGGGAGAAGTGCTTACCTTTGGGTTCAATCTTGCGGTGTCCTTTCCCAGTGACAGCAGGGGCAGCAAGGCACGTATTGTATTGTTGCCATTGAGGATAAAAAGATGAGTTTTATATCATATTGCATGAGTTTATCCCTCTACATCATGTCATCTTACTAGCATTACTCTGTTCTTATGAACTTAATACTCTAGATGCATGCTGGATAGTGGTCGATGTGTGGAGTAATAGTAGTAGATGCAGAATCATTTCGGTCTACTTGTCACGGACGTGATGCCTATATACATGATCATACCTAGATATTCTCACAACTATGCTCAATTCTATCAATTGCTCGACAGTAATTCGTTTACCCACCGTAATACTTATGCTATCTTGAGAGAAGCCACTAGTGAACCCTATGGCCCCCGGGTCTATTTCCCATCATATTAATCTCCCGTCAACAAGCTATTTCTTTCGTCGTTTATTTTGCTTTCTTTACTTTTAGTCTTTATCATAAAAATACCAAAAATATTATGTTATCATATCTACCAGATCTCACTCCGGTAACTGACCATGAAGGGATTGACAACCCCTTTATCGCGTTGGTTGCGAGGTTCTTATTTGTTTGTGTAGGTGCGTGGGACTCGTGCGTGGTCTCCTACTGGATTGATACCTTGGTTCTCAAAAACTGAGGGAAATACTTATGCTACTTTACTGCATCACCCTTTCCTCTTCAAGGGAAAACCAACGCAGTGCTCAAGAGGTAGCAGTCCACCACGTCTACAGACAGCACCGTCAGGCTTGGTCGTCTCCCTCCTTGGGACGACCGCCACGATGGAGCCGCTACTCCGATCAGACCAGATTACCACATCTGCGCGGCCCCCTACCTGGCGCGCCAAAGATGTCGGTGGGAAACGACACCTATGGGATCACTGGAATCCCTTCTACGGTTGGGGGGCGCGAGGTAGTGAGAAGAGCAGGTCTGACAGGAAGCACACGGATCGTTTACCCAGGTTTGGGCCGCGAAGATGCGTAATACCCTAGTCCTGCTTTGGTGGATGTATTGAGCGTTCTTATGTTCTTGAGCTAGCTACGGGGTGTAACTTGCCCAAAAGAGCCGAATCCCTCTCCTGGTCACCTCGGGCCTCCTTTTATAGGCAAAAGGGGTTGCCACAGTGGCATACAGGAGGTGGAAAGGTGTACAGTGCACGAGCTTATCGCCCGGCGTTACGGGACAAAGCGCATCAAATGCGCTACTTAGGTGTCCATTAGCTTTATCGCGGACGGGAACGAGGCCCGTCCCGTCCGTCGCCGCCCCGCCTCGCTTCGACACGTGCCCGGGCCAGCGATGCGTGCGGTGCCATGTAGGCAGGCAGGATGCTGAGGTGGCGCGGTGGTAGGGTCTTCACGAAGATCTGCATGCCACCACGTAGGTGCTTGCTGAGTCGGTGTAGAGGCCACCCGTCGCCACGCAGGTGCCTACCCAGCTGGTTCAGCTAGCAGCTGCTTGGGGACGGTGGTGGCATCTTGGCAGACGCGGGCCTGGCTGCAGCCCCGCTGGTGTCCTTGGCAAGGGCCTTGCCGCGGGGCCCGGCAAGGGTCTTGCCGTGGTGTCGCGGTCGTCCCCGGCAAGGCGCTTGCCGGGGGTCTTGTGGATTTCCTCGGCTAGGATCCCGCCGAGGGTCGTCGTCTTCTAGTTCTCATCTGATCTTATGTATTCATGATCTTGACAAAGATCTACATGCCACCACGGAGGTGCCTCCCAAGCCCTGGTTCCAACGTAGCTGTTGACGGCTTCCGGAACCCCTGGGCTCAAGGGTGGCTCGCTCCGCTGGTGTTGAGTGAGCTGCCCCGGCAAGGCTCTTGCCGAGGCTGCTGAGGCTGCCCCAGCAAGGGTCTTGCCGGGGGAACTTTCTTCGCCCCTCTGCTCTTTGGGTTCTTGGTCTTGGCGTTGTCTTGTTTGTCTTGGGCTTCGGCTTCTCTCCGGCTTCCCTCCTCTACTCTGCTAAGTGTGGCCGTGGCGCGCGGCTCTGACTGCCCGTGCACAAGTAAAGGGGTCAAAAGAAAAGCCCCTACTTTTGTACACCAACAATAACAAACGGTGGGTAAACAAATTACTGTTGGGAAATTGATAGAACTTCAAATAATTATGACGATATCCAGGCAATGATCATTATATAGGCATCACGTCCAAGATTAGTAGACCGACTCCTGCCTGCATCTACTACTATTACTCCACACATCGACCGCTATCCAGCATGCATCTAGTGTATTAAGTTCATGGAGAAACGGAGTAATGCAATAAGAATGATGACATGATGTAGACAAGATCTATCTATGTAGAGATAGACCCCATCGTTTTATCCTTAGTAGCAACGATACATACATGTCGGTTCCCTTTCTGTCACTGGGATCAAGCACCGTAAGATCGAACCCACTACAAAGCACCTCTTCTCATTGCAAGATAAATAGATCAAGTTGGCCAAACAAAATCCAAATATCGGAGAAGAAATACGAGGCTATGAGTAATCATGCATATAAGAGATCAAAGAAACTCAAATAACTTTCATGGATATAAAAAAGATATAACTGATCATAAACTCGAAGTTCATCAGATCCCAACAAACACACCGCAAAAGAGTTACATCATATGGATTTCCAAGAGACCATTGTATTGAGAATTCAGCGAGAGAGAGGAAGCCATCTAGCTACTAACTACGGACCCGAAGGTCTACAAAGAACTACTCACGCATCGTCGGAGAGGCACCGATGGAGGTGGTGAACCCCATCCGAGATGGTGTCTAGATTGGATCTGGTGGTTCTGGACTTTACGGCGGCTGGGTGAATATTTCATTGACTCCCCTAGGGTTTCTGGAATATTGGGGTATTTATAGAGCAAAGAGGCGGTCCGAGGGGCACCTGAGGTGGGCACAATCCACCAGGGCGCGCCTGGGCCTCCAGGCGTGCCCTGGTGGGTTGTGCCCCCTCGGGGCACCCCCAGGCGCAACCAGGGCCTGTTGTGTTCCTTTTGTCCCATAAAAATTCTCCGTGAAGTTTCGTGGCATTTGGACTCCGTCTGATATTGATTTCCTGCGATGTAAAAAAACATGCAGAAAACAGCAACTGGCAGTTGGCACTATGTCAATAGGTTAGTACCAAAAAATCATATAAAATAACTATAAAATGATTATAAAACATCCAAGATTGATAATATAACAGCAAGGAACAATAAAAAATTATAGATACGTTGGAGACGTATCAGCATCCCCAAGCTTAACTCCTACTCGTCCTCGGGTAGGTAAGTGATAAAAACAGAATTTTTGATGTGGAATGCTGCCTAACATGTCATATCATATTCTTTTCGTTATAGCATGGACAATTGGACGTTTATGTGATTCAAAGCAATAGTCTAGTTTTGACATAATAATTTAGATACTCAAGCATATCAACAAGCAACCATGTCTTTCAAAATATCAATGCTAAAATAAGTTATCCCTAGCCCACCATGCTCGAACATTGATCCATTCATGAAACACACTCGAATATTAACTAAACCCCAATACTTAAGTACGATCATATTGCCTCCTAGTTGGTGCTTTTTATGAGAGAATATGGACACTCAAATTCAAAATAAAAATTGCATAAAGTAAAAAGAAAGGCCCTTCGTAGAGGAAAGTAGGGATTTGTAGAGGTGCCAGAGCTCAAAGCGAATAAAATAGAGATAAAAACATTTTGGGAGGTGTATCCATCCCACCAACGAAAACGACTTAGATTACCCAACACTTTCCATGCTAGATATGCCATAGGCGTTTCCCAAACAGAAAATAAAGTTTATTCCTTTTTCCACCATACTTTCACTTTCCATGGCTAGCCGTATCCACGGTTGCCCTCCATACCAACACTTTCCAAGGAATTTATTATTTGACAACATAAAGTAAATTCATTTTTGCATTTCGGGACTGGGCATCCATAAAACCTTTGCCTTACTCTCGTGCAATGACAAGTGAATAAACACTCATCGTGAGAATAACAAATCCATCATGGAAAATATTAGCCACCCGTCACCGCTCCGCGAGCGAAACAAACACACAAAAGAGAAGTTTATTTTGAAAATTAGAGATGGCACATGCAAATTTGCTTAGAACGGCAAAAGAATACCGCATATAGGTAGATATAGTGGACTCATGTGGCAAAACTGGTTTAAAGGA
Source organism: Aegilops tauschii subsp. strangulata (assembly GCF_002575655.3). Taxonomy (NCBI): domain Eukaryota; kingdom Viridiplantae; phylum Streptophyta; class Magnoliopsida; order Poales; family Poaceae; genus Aegilops; species Aegilops tauschii. The sequence continues at coordinate 22,018,414 of NC_053038.3, read as the reverse complement.
TTTTGGATGCACAAGTAGAGATCATACTTGGTGCAAAATGAAGTCTAGCAAAAGATTGAGAAGAGACCAACCAAGAAACGAATAATCTCATAAGCAAGCATTAAGCATAATTAACACCGAATAATGCACCATAAGTAGGATATAATTTCATTGCATGACTATTGACTTTCGTACTTGCATAGGGAATCACAAACCTTAACACCAATATTCTTACTAAAGCATAATTACTCATCAACATAACTCACATATCACATCATCATATCTCAAAACTATTACTAAGAACCAAGTTTATTTTGTCCAATGATCTTCATGAAATTTTTTATTATATCCTTCTTGGATACCTATCACTTTGGGACTAATTTTTATGTGTTGCTTTTCATAAGCTCAAACAAATATAAGTGAAGATCAAGAGCATAATTCTTTTTATTTCTCTCAAAATAATTTAAGTGAAGCAAGAGAGAATTTCTTGAAAATTTTACTAACTCTCAAATAAATCAAAGTGAAGCAAGAGATCATTTCTTCAAAAATACTAAGCACACCATGCTCAAAAAGATATAAGTGAAGCACTAGAGCAAGTCCATTGCTCATAAAAATTGAAGTGAAGCATAGAGAGCAATTCTAACAAGTCATGACATAATTTTGGCTCTCTCAAATAGGTGTGTCCAGCAAGGGTTGATGACTTAAAACAAAAAATAAAACAACCAAAGACTCATATCATACAAGACGCTCCAAGCAAAACACATATTATGTGACGAATAAAAATATAGCTTTGAGTAAAATATCGATTGTCGTTGGAAGAAAGCGGGGATGCCACTCAGGGGCATCCCCAAGCTTAATTGGTTGCTCATTTTTGGATAATAGCTTGGGATGCCGGGGCATCCCCAATCTTAGGCTCTTCCATCCTTCCTTCATCCATCGTAAGATAACCCAAAACTTGAAAACTTCAATCACACAAAACTCAACAAAACCTTCGTGAGATCCGTTAGTATAAGAAACCAAACCACTACTATAAGTACTATATCAAACCAATTCATATTTTGTTTTTGTATTATATCTACTGTATTCCAACTTTTCCACGGCAAAAACTCATAAAAGAAAACCATAGAGCCATCAAAATAAGCACACAACACAAACAAAATAGAATCTGTCAAAACAGAATAGTCTGTAGCAATATGACTATTTCGAAAACTTCTGTAACTCCAAAAATTCTGAAAAATTAGACGACCAGGGAAATTTGTATATTAATCTTCTACAAAAAGAATCAGGGAAAAAGAAAATTATTTTTGTGAGTGCATAAGTTTTTGTTTTTCAGCAAGATCAAACAACTATCACCCAAGAAGATCCTAAAGGCTTTACTTGGAACAAACACTAATTGAAACGCAAAAAACACAACCATACCAGTAGCATAATTTTGTAAACACTCAAGAACAGAAATCAAAAAGCAAAAATAAAATTTATTCATTGGGTTGCCTCCCAACAAGCGCTATAGTTTTACATCCTTAGCTAGGCACAAGATTTCAATGATGCTCACACGAAAGATAAGAATTGAAACACAAAGAGAGCATCACGAAACATATGACAAACACATTCAAGTCTAACATACTTCCTATGCATAGGAATTTTATAAGCGAACAAATTATCAAGACAAGAAACATCTAACGTATGCAAAGAGGAGGAATAAAACATTGACGATCTCAACATAATAAGAGGTAATTTAGTAAAATGAAAATTTCTACAACCATATTTTCCTCTCTCATAAAAATTGCATGTACGATCATATTCAAATTCAACAATATAGCTATGACATAACATTTTCTCTTCATGATCCACATGCATGCAAAGTTGACACTCTTCCAAAATAGTGGGATTATCATCAAATAAAGTCATGACCTCTCCAAGCCCAATTTTATTAAAATTTTCATAAAATCTAACACTCTCCAAATATGTGGGATTATTTTTAGCTAAAGTTGACACTCTTCCAAACCCACTTTAATATTATCGCAAGCATATTCATCATGAGGTTTAAATAAATTTTCAAGATCATAAGAATCATTATCACCCCAATCATGATCATTGCAATAAGTAGTAGACATAGCAAAATTATTATCCCAAAGCTTGGGGTTTTGCATATTATTAGCACAATTGACATTAATAGAATTTATAATAACATCATCGCAATCATGCTTTTTATTCAAGGAGCCATCATGAATCACTTCATAAATTTCTTCTTCTAACAATTCATCATAATTTTCAGATTCACGAATTTCAAGCAAAACTTCCTAGAGATCATCAAGAGCACTCAAATCACTAGCAACTGGTTCAACATAATTAGATCTCTTAAAAAGATTAGCTAGCAGACAAAGATCCATATCAATAGATTTGTAGCAAGCGAAGATGCAAGCAGATAGAAGACACATGGTCACATAAGCAAACAAGTGACCTGACAAGAAAAAGGCGAACGAAAAGAAGGCAAATAAAAAGGAATTTTTTTTGTGAAGTGGGGGAAAGGAAAACGAGAGGCAAATGGCAAATAATGTAAATTGCAAGGAGATGAGATTTGTGATTAGGAACCTGGTATATGTTGAAGATCCTCCCCGGCAACGGCGCCAGAAATTCCTTTTGATGTCACATGAAGCTACGTCGGTATTTCCCCAAAGAGGAAGGCATGATGCAGCACAGCGGCGGTAGGTATTTCCCTCAGATATGAAACCAAGGTTATCGAACCAGTAGGAGAACCAAGCAACACAACATAAACAGCCCCTGCACACAAATAACAACACCTCGCAACCCGACGTGTTAAAGGGGTTGTCAATCCCTTTTGGGTAACGGCGCCAGAAACGGCGTGCGGACAGGAGAAAGTAGTAATAGTTGAATAAATAGATCGCAAATAAAATAAAGCGCAAAAAGTATTTTTTTTGTATTTTTGGTTTAATAGATCTGATAATAAATGCAAGGAAAAATTAGATCCCAAAGGCAAATATGAGGAAGAAGACCCGGGGGCCGTAGATTTCACTAGTGGCTTCTCTCGAGAAAAATAACAAACGGTGGGTAAACAAATTACTGTTGGACAATTGATAGAACTTCAAATAATTATGACGATATCCAGGAAATGATCATTATATAGGCATCACGTCCAAGATTAGCAGACTGACTCCTGCCCGCATCTACTACTATTACTCCATACATCGACCGCTATCCAGCATGCATCTAGTGTATTTAGTTCATCGAGAAACGGAGTAATGCAATAAGAACGATGACATGATGTAGACAAGATCTATCTATGTAGAGATGGACCCCATCGTTTTATCCTTAGTAGCAATGATACATACGTGTCGGTTCCCTTTCTGTCACTAGGATCAAACACCATAACATCAAACCCACTACAAAGCATCTCTTCCCATTGCAAGATAAATAGATCAAGTTGGCGAAACAAAACCCAAATGTCGGAGAAGAACTACGAGGCTATAAGTAATCATGCATATAAGAGATCAAAGAAACTCAAATAACTTTCATGGATATAAAAATATATAACTGATCATAAACTCGAAGTTCATCAGATCCCAACTAACACACCACAAAAGAGTTACATCATATGGATCTCCAAGAGACCGTTGTATTAAGAATTCAGTGAGAGAGAGGAAGCCATCTAGCTACTAACTATGGACCCGAAGGTCTACAAAGAACTACTCACGCATCATCGGAGAGGCACCAATGGAGGTGGTGAACCCCATCCGAGATGGTGTCTAGATTGGATCTGGTGGTTCTGGACTCTGCGGCGGCTGGGTGAATATTTCGTCGAATCCCCTAGGCTTTTTGGAATATTGGGGTATTTATAGAGCAAAGAGGTGGTCCGGGCGGAACCCGAGGTGGGCACAACCCACCAGGGCGCGCCTGGGCCTCCTGGTGCGCCCTGGTGGGTTGTGCCCCCCTTGCGGCACCCCCAGGCGCAGCCATGGCCCGTTGTGTTCCTTCTAGCCCATAAAAATTCTCCATGAAGTTTCGTGGCATTTGGACTCCATCTGATATTGATTTCCTGCGATGTAAAAAAACATGCAGAAAACAGCAACTGGCACTTGGCACTATGTCAATAGGTTAGTACCAAAAAATGATATAAAATGACTATAAAATGATTATGTGACTGATCACGCTCAGATGGCGGGAATTCTTTGGGCTTCGTTCAAATCAAGGATGGGCCAGGCCCAAGGGATCAATATGGGCTTCGATTTGAATCATTTAATTCAGCCCATCCCGGGACTGGAGGAGCTCTCCTTGCCGTTTTCTGATGAGGAAATTAACAGAGTTTTGAGGGAATTGCCGGTGGATTGGGCACCTGGTCCGGATGGCTTTAATGGGATGTTTGTCAAGCGCTGTTGGCCTATAATTGAGAAGGACTTCTTGAGGATGATTCAGGATTTTTATGAGGGGAAGCTTTCATTGGAAAACATTAATGCCTCCCTCATTACGCTCATACCCAAGATCATTTCACCAGAAGGGCCCGATGATTTCCGGCCAATATCTCTCACCAACACTTGTCTTAAATTTCTAACAAAATTATTGGCCAACCAGTTGCAGAGGGTGATCCTTAAGTGTATCCACAAAAATCAGTATGGGTTCCTTAAGGGTAGGTCAATTCAGGATTGTCTGGCCTGGAGTTTTGAGTATATTCATCAATGTAAACAGTCCAAGCATCCAATCATAATTCTTAAGTAGGACTTTGCTAAGGCCTTTGACACTATCGAGCATGAGGTTATTCTTCAGATGTTGCAGCATAAAGGGTTTGATGCCAAATGGATTCTTTGGCTTAAACAACTGTTGTCTACAGGTTCTTTGTCTGTACTGTTAATGGCATTCCTGGAAAGCAATTTAAGTGCAAGTGTGGGGTCAGACAGGGTGATCCACTATCACCTCTGTTGTTTGTCATCGCAGCAGATCTGTTGCAGTCTGTGGTCAACCAAATGCTGGAGCATGACACGCTCTCTTTGCCTATTCAAACCCACGACAGAGAGTTTCCCATCATTCAATATGTGGATGACACGATCCTATTTATTGCAGCTAAGGATGATGAGCTTGTTGCCCTCAAGAACATGTTGCTTACCTTCCAACAATCCACAGGTTTAAAGGTCAACTTTGCTAAATCCTCAATGATTCCATTGAATATGACTGATGAGGAGGCTGCTAGACTAGCTGCTATTCTTGGTTGTAAAGTTGGCCAGCTCCCATTTACTTATCTTGGATTGCCTTTGGGAACTACAAGGCCAAGGATCATTGACCTCATGCCCTTAGTTGACAGTCCTGAGAGGAGGTTAACTGCAAGCTCTTCTATGCTGAATCAAGGCTCTCGCTTGCAGCTTCTTACCTCTGTCCTGACCTCTCTGCCAATATACTATCTGTGCAGCCTCAATATTCCAGCAGGGATCATTAAGCAGCTAGACAGAATCTTCAGGCAATGTCTTTGCAGGGGTAATAGTGATGCTCCAAAATAGTCTCTGGCTGCTTGGGAGCTGGTTTGCAGGCCAAGAGATAAAGGGGGTTTAGGTATTATTAATCTGAACATCCAGAATAAAGGACTTCTTATCAAGCATCTTCACAAATTCTATAACAAGGTTGATGTTCCTTGGGTGACCCTGATTTGGAACAGCTACTATGACCATGGGGTTCCACAGGCAACAGCTCATGCGGGATCTTTCTGGTGGAGGGATGTTCTGAAGCTGCATGAGGCTTATACTGCTATTGCCTCAGCTCATATCAACATGGGTGATTCTGCTCTATTCTGGACAGATTCTTGGCACATTGGGGGCTCTGCTAGACCTCTATGTTGGAGATTGCCAAGGTTGTTTTCATTTGTCGATAATGATGGGATCTCTGTGCAGGAATTTCTTCAATCCCAGGATCTTTACTCTATGTTTAATTTGCCTCTTTCTCATGAGGCTGCTGCTGAGTTACACATGCTGGAAGGTTGGATCATGTAGTTAGACAGAGACCCCGCTATACCTGATGTTTGGATATGGCCTGGTTAATCAGGAGGATACACTGCCAAAAGTTTCTACATGATCATGCACTCACACCTACCTACAATACAACCTTGCAAATGGCTATGGCAGAGTAAGTGCACCATGAAGATCAAGGTGTTCGGCTGGCTATTATTCTTTGACAGACTTAACACCAAGGACATGCTGGTTAGGAGACACTGGCACTCAAACCAGGATGACAATCTATGTCTCATTTGCAGTGAGCTGGTGTATGAGGATAGAATCCATTTGTTTTTAACTGCACCTTCAGCTGTAGAGTCTGGAGTTACTTGGGCATTGATTGGTCTGGAGGCTCAGATATTCTGCAATGTATCATGCATGCTAGGTCCAGCTTCACGTGCATGCTAGGTCCAGCTTCACGCACCCTTTCTTCTTTGAAGTTATGCTAACAGCAGCATGGAATATTTGGATTTTAAGAAATGGCAGAACCTTCAGAGCTGAGAGAGCTACTTTCAGTGCTTGGAAGTGTAAATTCATCCATGATATTTCTTTGCTTGCTCATAGGGTGAAGGATTGTATTAAACCAAAACTCTTGGCTTGGGTTGATTCTTTGTTGTAAAGCAGGTAGGGTTGTTTAGCCATAGGTAGACTCTTTTCTTTTTCATTCCTTGTATAGTATGTAATTTGTTTGTACAGTTGTGCTTTCTTTAATAAAGGGCTGTGGGGCTTTGCCTCACAGTAAATATTCAAAAAAAACTATAAAATGATTATAAAACATACAAGATTGATAATATAACAGCATGGAACAATCAAAATTATAGATACGTAGGAGACGTATCAACCCTCACCTCGGCCAGTACCACTATTCCCTTGCTAGCCGCTCCAGCACCGAGAGCCTTCTCCCCCGTAAATCAAGCCCCCCAAAACCCCACATTCCAAACTCCACCATGGCCGAACGCGAACAGCGTAGCATCCATATGAGCCGCGATTGGAGCAATCTCCTCAGTGACATCCTCGACCTCTGTTGTTCGTGTATGGATATGTTGAGCGCCGCGCGGCTGGCTGCATGCTCAAGGGACATGTAGACGGCCATCGTCGAAGCGAGGCCTAAGCTTTTCAAGACACCCTGCTTGCTGCTATCTGGTCATGCGAGATTTGCTCACCATGATACAGAGGCGTACATGATGCTCCTCGACTTAAATCCGACCTCCATTAGCCGAAACTTCTTTGCAGGTATGTAGTGGCTCGTCGTACATCATTTCCCTCGACTTTGATCCGATCACCATCGCCCGAAACTTCTTTGCAGGTATGTACTGGGTTGGCATGAACTCCCACTGGATGGCTGCCGTCAGAGAAGACGGGAAAAAGTTGGTGCTCGTGAACTTCCAGACCTCCCATGAGATTATCCTTCCTTCGTTGGATTATATAGGGTTTTACCATCGCGGTCCAAGTCATCTAGATTACCACATCCGTTGGACGGACCTTGTTTTGCAGAAGATTGTAATCTGCCAAGTGCCCACACGACATGCGGATTACGCAGACTTCAAGCTAATTGCCTTGTTCGACCATGGACCCGCCTATCTTTACGCCGGTGCCTTCTTTAGCTGGAGACAACTTAGCTCGCAATGGATCGTCAAAGCTAAGACACACTTCTGTGATGCTATTGAACACAATGGTATCATCTATGCAATCAACAAAGCAAATGGCACCACGTATTGCTGGGACGGCGCGTGTAAGTTGTTTTCGTCTGATGTTAATGATAACGCCATGATACTGTTTGAACTTTTTGTGATGATTGGCATATCCCTGTTTGAGCAGAATTTGAGTAGAACTATGGCAATGTATTAGAGGCGTCGTAAATCAGCTATATTTGGAATGAGTTAATTCATGCGATTGTGACCATGTCATTACAACCAATTTGTACCCTTGAATAATCAAACAGTTAGGAAGATATGGATATCCTCCTTACTTTATAGTAATCTATATACTACTAAATATGAGTGTGTATCAATAGCCATGTTAGTTTCCTCATTTTCATGATGTAGAAACATGCATCACACTGTTGGTTTCATCTAACCATACATTAGGGAAGTAAATGTGCATATGGAGAACTCTATATTTGGAAGTAGCGAAATCCTGTAATGATTAGCATGTGTACATACCTATATTCGCCCTTCAGCAATCAATGGCTAGAATAATATCCTCACAAAAAATATGCCCACAGAACATGAGTATATAACAATGCATGGTCTGTTAGTTTCCTTGAAGAATTTGTTTGTGAGGACAGAACATGATTACATAACATGCATGACATGGTAGTTTCCTGTGAAGAATCGATTGCGAGATAACATGAGTGTAACCATGCATGGCACTTATATATTTTCGAACCCAGTATACATTTCCCTGTATTTTCCTCTCAGTTCCAATAGGGACATATCAATGATGTTTCTTGCATTATCCTACTCATATTCTGAACAATGTTGATCTTACATTAACAATGTCTGTCCTTTTTGATATGATGCAGTGTCCCTACAGTTACTGCCCTTTGTAATCACACCACCTTTGCCAAAAACAGGGAAGCACAACTGGTTCCTCGCTTGATCAGACGACGGCAAAACACTGATGATCATTCGCACACATGAGCCGGAAAAGTTATATTGCAAAAACCTCACTGTGTACAAGCACCGTGAAATACGTGAGTATCCGGACAATGGCTGTTACGTCTATGCGCAGGATACCAGCTTGTTGGGGCCTTCAGGATTTTTGAGTTGGAGGCGGGTAAACAGCCTTGGTTCACACTCTCTGTTTCTCGGACTCAATTATCCGATTAACCAGGAGATCACCGTTGGCGAGGACCTTGATGGCAGAGAGGCTCTGTTTGTTATGGAAAACTGTGTCTACATGGCAAGCCCTAGGACTTCGGTAGCAAACTCCCCTGATTGTCAATGATACAACCTGCAGCCAAAAGAAGGTGAGAATGACAAAGGCATCTGGATTAACTTTGATCCTTGGATGTCTCAAGTCCGACAGGCAGTGATGTGCTTCAAGCCTTCAGGTTGATAGGTAATTGGGTTGTTGCGTCGAAAGGGTGGAGTACTGGTGTCTCCGGATCACTGGTCGCTGAAGCGGGGCTGCTAATTCTGATGGTGTTGGATCATCCCTCTTTGAATAATTTTTGTCTTTGCTGCTTGTTCTAGATGGGTAGTTCTCTCTTTCGTTATGCATATTCCTTGTCATTTGGTCATCTTCGTCTATGTCACTCTTACTATGTAATAGTTGCCTCTATTTAGAATGTCATTCTCGTCTGGATCACGAGAGTCTGAGCGCTGCAGATGGGTGCGTTTTGGTGGTGTAGGAAGACTTCTTATGAACTATCATGTCTTGCTGTTTATGTCAATAGTAGTCACTAGTCAGTGTTTGAATGTTGTATATATCGTTGTTTCGAACTGTTTATTGTCTCGAACTACTGGTGGGCTAAATGAGGGCATCACCATTCTCCAGTGTTCAGAGTATATCTTCCTTTTTCAAGTTATAATTTGAGCTCAGTGTCTTTTCGATGATGTACACTTGTTTGGGCCAGTGAGGTGTCATTGAATATGGGCCGAGTAGTAATGCAATGCCCAACAGGTCAATTATGACTCTCAGGTCGGCCTCTCAAAAGATCCTCGAAAAAATGTCGGGCTCTCAAAAAAGAAAGAATAAGGACTCTTAGGCTGACATGTGGGTGCCACCGGTGTTTTCGTGCGCTTGCGCGCCGAGAGCATATTGGCACGTGTTCGAAATTCATGCTACCTTTTCAACCCCAACCTCCCGCCCCTCCTCCACCTCTGGAACCTCGATTCCTACTCCAGTCCCCCCAAATCCCCCTCCTGTACTCCTTCTACTCAAGCGCACTATCATGTCGCCGGTCAACGCGGATATCCGAACCGGAGATCCTGAGGTCCGTCCTGCCTCCAGGCGCTGCGTGCTGTCGCTCAATAGTGGCATGGCGGCGCTTGATGACCAGTTTAACGGCAAAGTGCTGATGGTAACCATCAACGGCGACCGGCCTCCCGTCTCGCCGGACGACCTTGTCAAAGCTCTTGGCATTGCGCACGGCATCCAAATAAGTGACTTGCTCGCCGAAGTCTGTCCGCCACCGGATGATTTCTTCGTCAGGTTCCGGACAACTTTTGACTGTAGTCGTGTGTTCGAATCTTCCCGGCGTTTGTTCTGCGATGGCGCGCCGGTGAGCTTTGATCGGTGGCACCCAGGATGGGGCTCGGTGCCCTCTGAGCTTGAGTTTTTAATAAAGCTTACCTTCCACGGCATGCCTCGACGTGCTTGGAACATCGAGTCCATGAATGGGCTTATCAACGACCGTGGAGGTGAGCTCGTAAGTATGTTTGTTCCTCCAGACAGCTGGGCTCTGACGGTTATGGCATGGATGAATAAGCCATCCACCATACCGAAGGTGATTGGTGTTGAGATACCGGTGTAGGAACCGGGGTTGTACTATTCGTCGCCACCAAGGCCGCCATGGACCACATTAGGGATGTACCTGTATCAAGTGTTCGTGCATGTCGAAGAAGTGGTCAATCCATCAATCGAAGTCCTGCCGCCGCCGCTGGTGCCAGGGTCCGTCAACGGCGTCCATTACAGGAGTCAACGTCAGACTTTCCCAGTGTTGCTTGGAACGATGGATGGCACATGGCCTACTCCATCACGCGGCGGAGGCCTGCTTCTTTGGGAGAAGAGGCATGGCTGGCTGCTTGGATGTGCTCTAATTTGAGGTAACAACTGAATCTTGTCAGATACTAGTTAAATCCGAGCTATCGGTGTGAAGCACTGATGTGCCAGTACATTTGATTGTGACCTGTTCTATTTTTGTACCTGAACTTTTTTTAGAAAGGGTTGCACGTCAATTTAATGTGCTAGCAAAACTTATTGTGTTGTGTGTCTGTTTCTTTGCACAACATTCAAGATATTTCTCCGTCATTGATAAAGACGATGAACCGTTATGTACGAGTTCGTTGGTTTCAACAGAGCCCTACCCGTAGCGATCCACTGCTTCCACCCTGATTGTGCCGCCTGCGTGAAATTTTTGTATGCAAGTTCAGTGTGCTATGATGTTCTATATGATTGTGTCAACTATATAAGTTTTTACTGAGCATGAGCAATGCATATGGCTGAAAGATGTATTTACGAGCATCGACCAATGGGTCTCTCTCTCACACACACACACACAAGTGGGACCTATTGAATTATTTCTTCGCTCGTGAGAACTTTTAATTAGGTTCCACTGTACTCTAACTTTTTCTTAAGTTATTAACTGAGCTCAGTGACTTCAAAAAGTTATACAGAAGCCTTGTTTGGGCCTTTCCGGCGTCGTTGAATGTGGGCTGAGTAGCCATGTAAAGTTGCTACACAGGCCTTTCTTTTGAACATCAGCAATACAACTGGGCCGACAGTTGTACCCAATATCCTAAAATAAGCGCAGCCTAGCCTATCTTTCTTTTAATAAAATAAAATGCACATCCCAGTTCATTTTTTATATAATAAGATTACCAAGCCCAACTTAATTTTTTAATAATATTCATATCTCACTATTATTTTTATACGAAATGCTCAGTCCAGACCATCATTGTTTTTTCACCCATCCCAGGAAATGGGTCCATTTCTACTAAAATCAAATGGCTTGTAAATTATCAGAAATGATAAATGCGCTGCATGTACGCAATATTATTTTTGACCCAGCTCAGTAAATAGGTGTATTTGAATAAATAATCAAATGCGCTGTAAATTATCATAAATAGTATTTTTTTTTTTGAGAACCAATTATCATACATAGTAAATCGACTATTATTATTATTATTTTAACCAGCCCAGGAAATACATTATTTTTTGAGTCAAAGCCAAGGAAATAGATGTATTGGCAAACAAAATGAAATGGGTGTTGTCCATTTAGTGAACAAAACAATTTAATGGTCTAAAAAAAGAGTCAACAAATTATTCTGACATCTGTAGTCGTTGGATTGACATCCAACGGCGATCCTGCTTCTTCAATCTCTGATCTAGTTACTCTTGCTCCAGCCGCCAAAACCATCGCCGGCTGGAGCGCCTGCATCTGCCTCCCATGCCGGCTGTGCTGCCGCGCAGGCCTCGTCTCCCCACTCTACTCCCAACGGTGGCCAGGTCATACCTGTACTCACCCACACCTTCTGTTATTCTCCGGCAAAGGCAGCCTCACCCGGCAGCCGAACCAGTCCCTCATACTCCCCTCCGCCAGGGACTCCAGTGCCCCTTTTTCCATGACTCCAGATCGTTCCCATCTTAGGCCTTGCGGTCGTCCACCGCCTTGGTGCTCTTGGTGCGGCGTGGTCAACGTGGTCAAGGAACGCCTTCCATCGGAAGAGGATCGTACGTGGAGAGCCTGACAGCTAGGTCCACGGCCGTAGCAAGGAAGTGCCTCCTTATTACGCGCAAAATAATGATTCCTCCACCTAGTAGCGGGACCTACCGGAAGGGCTGATGTCTACTATGCAACCTTCTTCTTGTAGATGTTGTTGGGCCTCCAAGTGCAGAGGTTTGTAGGACAGTAGCAAATTTCCCTCAAGTGGATGACCTAAGGTTTATCAATCCGTGGGAGGCGTAGGATGAAGATAGTCTCTCTCAAACAAACCTGCAACCAAATAACAAAGAGTCTCTTGTGTCCCCAACACACCCAATACAATGGTAAATTGTATAGGTGCACTAGTTCGGCGAAGAGATGGTGATACAAGTGCAATATGGATGGTAGTATAGGTTTTTGTAATCTGAAAATATAAAAACAGCAAGGTAACTAATGATAAAAGTGAGCGTAAACGGTATTGCAATGCTAGGAAACAAGGCCTAGGGTTCATACTTTCGCTAGTGCAAGTTCTCTCAACAATAATAACATAATTGGATCATATAACTATCCCTCAACATGCAACAAAGAGTCACTCCAAAGTCACTAATAGCGGAGAACAAACGAAGAGACTATGGTAGGGTACGAAACCACCTCAAAGTTATTCTTTCCAATCAATCCGTTGGGCTATTCCTATAAGTGTCACAAACAACCCTAGAGTTCGTACTAGAATAACACCTTAAGACACAAATCAACCAAAACCCTAATGTCACCTAGATACTCCAATGTCACATCAAGTATCCGTGGGTATGATTATACGATATGCATCACACAATCTCAGATTCATCTATTCAGCCAACACATAGAACCTCAAAGAGTGCCCCAAAGTTTCTACCGGAGAATCAAGACGAAAACGTGTGCCAACCCCTATGCATAGGTTCATGGGCGGAACCCGCAAGTTGATCACCAAAACATACATCAAGTGAATCACGTGATATCCCATTGTCACCACACATAGAACTTCAAAGGGAAAACTCAATCCATTACAAGAGAGTAGAGGGGGAGAAACATCATAAGATCCAACTATAATAGCAAAGCTCGCGATACATCAAGATCGTGCCAAATCAAGAACACGAGAGAGAGAGAGAGAGAGAGAGATCAAACACATAGCTACTGGTACATACCCTCCGCCCCGAGGGTGAACTACTCCCTCCTTGTCATGGAGAACGCCGGGATGATGAAGATGGCCACCGGTGAGGGTTTCCCCCTCCGGCAGGGTGCCGGAACAGGGTCCCGATTGGGTTTTTGGTGGCTACAGAGGCTTGCGGCGGTGGAACTCCCGATCTATTCTGTTCCCCGATCGTTTTAGGGTATATGGGTATATATAGGTGAAAGAAGTACGTCAGGGGAGCCACGAGGGTGGAGGGCGCGCCCAGGGGGGTGGGCGCGCCCCCCTGCCTCGTGCCTTCCTCGTTGCTTCCTTGACGTGGACTCCAAGTCTCCCCGCTTGCTTTCCTTCCAAAAATAACTTCTCCAGAAGGTTTCATTCCGTTTCGACTCCGTTTGATATTCCTTTTCTTCGAAACACTGAAACAAGGGAAAAAACAGGAACTGGCACTGGGCTCTGGGTCAATAGGTTAGTCCCAAAAATAATATAAAAGTGCATAATAAAGCCCATAAACATCCAAAACAGATAATATAATAGCATGGAACAATCAAAAATTATAGATACGTTGGAGACGTATCAGCATCCCCAAGCTTAATTCCTTCTCGTCCTCGAGTAGGTAAATGATAAAAACAGAATTTTTGATGTGGAATGCTACCTTACATATTTATCAATGATATCTTCTTTATTGTGGCAAGAATATTCAGATCCGTAAGATTCAAAACAAAAGTTTAATATTAACATGAAAACAATAATACTTCAAGCATACTAACAAAGCAATCATGTCTTCTCAAAATAACATGGCCAAAGCAAGCTATCCCTACAAAATCATATAGTCTGGCTATGCTCTATCTTCATCACACAAAATATTTAAATCATGCACAACCCCGATGACAAGCCAAGCAATTGTTTCATACTTTTGATGTTCTCAAACTTTTTCAATCTTCACGCAATACATGAGCGTGAGCCATGGACATAGCACTATAGGTGGAATAGAATGGTGGTTGTGGAGAAGACAAAAAGGAGAAGATAGTCTCACATCAACTAGGCATATCAATGGGCTATGGAGATGCCCATCAATAGATATCAATGTGAGTGAGTAGGGATTGCCATGCAACGGATGCACTAGAGCTATAAGTGTATAAAAGCTAAAAAAGAAACTAAGTGGGTGTGCATCCAACTCGCTTGCTCACGAAGACCTAGGGCATTTTGAGGAAGCCCATCATTGGAATATACATGCCAAGTTCTATAATGAAAAATTCCCACTAGTATATGAAAGTGACAACATAGGGGATTCTCTATCATGAAGATCATGGTGCTACTTTAAAGCACAAGTGTGGTAAAAGGATAGTAGCATTGCTCCTTCTCTCTTTTTCTCTCATTTTTTTTTATTTTTTTGGGCCTCATTTTTTCTCCTTTTTTTCGTCCGGAGTCTCATCCCGACTTGTGGGGGAATCATAGTCTCCATCATCCTTTCCTCACTGGGACAATGCTCTAATAATGATGATCATCACACTTTTATTTACTTAGAACTCAAGAATTACAACTCGATACTTAGAACAAAATATGACTCTATATGAATGCCTCCGGCGGTGTACCGGGATGTGCAATAACTCATGAGTGACATGTATGAAAGAATTATGAACGGTGGCTTTGCCACAAATACGATGTCAACTACATGATCATGCAAAGCAATATGACAATGATGGAGCGTGTCATAATAAACGGAACGGTGGAAAGTTGCATGGCAATATATCTCGGAATGGCTATGGAAATGCCATGATAGGTAGGTATGGTGGCTGTTTTGAGGAAGATATATGGTGGGTGTATGATACCGGCGAAAAGTGCGCGGTATTAAAGAGGCTAGCAATGGTGGAAGGATGAGAGTGCGTATAATCCATGGACTCAACATTAGTCATAAAGAACTCACATACTTATTGCAAAAATCTATTAGTTATCGAAACAAAGTACTACGCGCATGCTCCTAGGGGGATAGATTGGTAAGAAAAGACCATCGCTCGTCCCCGACCACCACTCATAAGGAAGACAATCAATAAATAAATCATGCTCCGACTTCATCACATAACGGTTCACCATACGTGCATGCTACGGGAATCACAAACTTTAACACAAGTATTTCTCAAATTCACAACTACTCAACAAGCATGACTCTAATATCACCATCTTCATATCTCAAAACAATCATAAAGAATCAAACTTCTCATAGTATTCAATGCACTTTATATGAAAGTTTTTACTAGTCTTGAATACCTAGCATATTAGGATTAAGCACATTAACATGCTGTTTAAGACTCTCAAAATAATATAAGTGAAGCATGAGAGAATAATAGTTTCTATAAAACAAAACCACCACAGTGCTCTAAAAGATATAAGTGAAGCACTAGAGCAAACAACAAACTACTCCAAAAGATATAAGTGAAGATCAATGAGTAGTCGAATAATTATACAACTATGTGAAGACTCTCCCATTTAATAATTTCAGATCTTAGTATTTTATTCAAACAGCAAGCAAAGCTAAAGAAAATAAAATGACGCTCCAAGCAAAACACATATCATGTGGTGAATAAAAATATAGCTCCAAGTAAAGTTACCGATGAATGAAGACGAAAGAGGGGATGCCTTCCGGGGCATACCCAAGCTTAGGCTCTTGATTATCCTTGAATATTACCTTGGGGTGCCCTGGGCATCCCCAAGCTTAGTCTCTTGCCACTCCTTATTCCATAGTCCATCGAATTTTTACCCAAAACTTGAAAACTTCACAACACAAAACTTAACAGAAAATCTTGTGAGCTCCGTTAGCGAAAGAAAACAAAACACCACTTCATGGTACTGTAATGAACTCATTCTTTATTTATATTGGTGTTAAACCTACTGTATTCCAACTGCTCTATAGTTTATAAACTATTTTACTAGCCATAGAGTCATCAAAATAAGCAAACAACACACGAAAAACAGAATCTGTCAAAAGCAGAACAGTCTGTAGTAATCTGTAACTAACGTAAACTTCTGGAACTCCAAAAATTATAAAATAAATTGGTGGACCTGAGGAATTTGCCTAGTAGTCATCTGCAAAAATAATCAACTAAATACCACTCTCCAGTAAAAAGTTTTAGCTAATCTCGTGAGCGCTAAAGTTTCTGTTTTTTTTACAGCATGATCATAAAGACTTCACCCAAGTCTTCCCAAAGGTTCTACTTGGCACAAACACTAATTAAAACATAAGACCACATCTAACCAGAGGCTAGATAGATTATTTATTCCTAAATAGAACCAAAAAGCAAGAAACTAAAATAAAATTGGGTTGCCTCCCAACAAGCGCTAACGTTTAACGCCCCTAGCTAGGCATGATGATTTCAATGATGATCACAAAAAGATAAGACTTGAAACATAAAGAGAGCATCATGAAGAATATGACTTAGCACATTTAAGTCTAACCCACTTCCTATGCATAGGGATTTTGTGAGCAAACAACTTATGGGAACAATAATCAACTAGCATAGGAAGGCAAAACAAGCATAACTTCAAAACTTTAAGCACATAGAGAGGAAACTTGATATTATTGCAATTCCTACAAGCATATATTCCTCCCTCATAATAATTTTCAGTAGCATCATGAATGAATTCAACAATATAGCCAGCATCTAAAGCATTCTTTTCATGATCTACTTGCATAGAAATTTTACTACTCTCCACATAAGCAAAATTCTTCTCCTCAATAGTAGTGGGAGCAAACTCAACAAAATAACTATCATATGATTGAAAATTAAGATCAAGATGACAAGTTTCATGGTTATCATTATTCTTTATAGCATACGTGTCATCACAATAATCATCATAGATAGGAGACATGCTTTTATCATAATAAATTTGCTCATCAAAACTTGGGGGACAAAAAATATCATCTTCATCAAATATAGCTTCCCCAAGCTTGTGGCTTTGCATATCATTAGCATCATGGATATTCAAGGAATTCATACTAACAACATTGCAATCATGCTCATCATTCAAAGATTTAGTGCCAAACATTTTAATGCATTCTTCTTTTAACACTTTGGCACAATTTTCCTTTCCATCATACTCACGAAAGATATTAAAAAGATGAAGCGTATGAGACAAACTCAATTCCATTTTTTTGTAGTTTTCTTTTATAAACTAAACTAGTGATAAAACGAGAAACAAAAAGATTCGATTGCATGATCTAAAGATATACCTTCGAGCACTCACCTCCCCGACAACGGCGCCAAGGGCCTCGAAAAAAAGTTTCCTCCCTGACAGCTGGGACCCACCAGCTACATCTTCGTACGCAAGGAAGTGCGTCCGTATTACAGGCAAAAAAATGATTCTTCCCCCTAACAGTTGGGACCCACCAGCTATATCTTCGAACGGAAGAAAGTATCCTCCCTGACAGCTGGGACCCACCAGGTCGAACCGTACGTCGGGTTGTCTGTCTAGTCGCGATCGTGTACGTACATACTGGTCGATCGGTCTCTCTGCAGCGATGAACTGTGTCCGAGTAAGGAGATGCACGTGTCGTAGTAGAGGCGCGGACGTAGCATGTCGCGCAGTCCCGTCTATATATATCGTGTACACGTACGTACAGCCACGCTGCAATAAATTAAATACGGCTACGTACGTACATAAGGGCGGGGTCTCGAATGCGTACTCGCGCATACGTACGACCAGGGCTCGTGTACATCAAGAGGCGACGGACGGCAGTGACGTCGTCCTGTTCATCTGCAGCTAACCGGCTGGGTCGGAATGGAGGAAACATCATCATCTTCACCGAGAGCCAAGTGACTGGGTCGGAATGCGTCCTGTTCATCGGGAGCGAAGCTACTGGGTCGGAACACGTCCTGTTCATCGGGAGCCAACCGGCTTGGACAGAACAGTCGAAACGAGGTCTGGCGTACCGCAGAACGGAGGAAACGAGCCTTCTATTCGACCGCGTACGGTCGAAACGGGGTCCTGTTCATCGGCAAGGGTCTGGCGTACTTCAAAACGGAGGAAACAGACTTGTGTTGGAGTGCCTACGGTCGAAACGGGGTCCTGTTGATCGAGAGGGTTGTGGTGTACCACAAAACGGAGGAAACAGACTTCTCTTCGACCTCCTACGGTCGAAACGGGGGTCCTGTTCATTGGGAGGGGTGTGGTGTACCACAAAACGGGACTCCACGAGCTACTGTTCATCCACCGTCGACTTCCTCCAGCCTCCACCTGCTACTGTTCATCCACCGTCTCCAGCCTCCACTAGACACTGTTCATCCAAGGGCTACTGTTCATCCAGTCTCCACCGGCTTCAGTTCAACCAGCCTCCACGGGGTCCTGTTCATCCACCCCCAACCGGCTGGGGTGTGTGGCGGCCTCCTTGGGCTCCTGTTCATCCAGTGGCAACCGCGTACTATATACCACAGGGTCCTGTTCATCCAGCGACAACCGCCTATACACACGGCTGGGGTCCTGTTCATCCAACCCCCCACCGGGAACTGTTCATCCACAGCCAACCCAACCAGCTCGACTCACACCACGTCTCGACTCGTTCTACATATTACGCGCGACAGCAACGGGCACTGTTCATCCAGAGGCAACCCAACCGGCTAGCTACGTCTCGCACGGGCGTTCGATCGGCTTAAGTAAGCATGCAGTAGCAGTGATCAATCGGGTTCAGTTAGCAGCGTAGGAGTCTCAGTCGGGTTCAGTTAGCAGTGAAGGGATCGATCGATCGGCTTCAGTACGTAGCAGCAGAAGATTGCTCGGGTTCAGTTATAGCGACACGGCTCGCACCACGCACGCGTATGAGAGAAACGCGCAAACCACACTGCATCGCTCGGCCTCGACCACCCACTGTAACCGGGAACTTCCTGATATTTTCCTCGCCCTCGCTTCTACCACGATTTTCTCCGTCATGGACGGCCCAAAGAATGTCATGCAGGTGTGTCTCCGGCCCGCCCAGGACGAAAAGCCCATTTTCTATCATGATTTTCTTTCATAGAAGTAGGAGCCCACCACATCTATGTTGATACCGGGTTTTGTCATAAATATCGTCATAGAAGTGTCATAAGCATGACAGAAAAAAAATTCGTTCGGCCCAAAATGTCACGGATGTGTCTTTTTTTTGTAGTGCAAGGCGGATGGTCATCTGCTGCTCGGGGCCGCGTGGGATGAGCTCGAGGTCAATGGGTCTGGAGGTGCAGGACTTGGATTTGTTGTCCGCCATGCCGGAGAAGGCTGGAGATCACTAGACGAGAGGTTGGGTGATGGAGTGGAGTGGAGTGGTTATGGTTTTGGCTGGGGAGCGGATGGTGATGAATATATGTGGGGTTGGGTAGGCCAGCATGGGCTGGGTCCGACATCGCGGACAAGCCTGGTCATGTCCATGCCACACCATATCTACCCCATATTTAGGCTGGATATGAGGGGTGCCGGTCAGCCTGAAAGTTTGATGCCGGTTTGAGACACCCGTCTAGTTTTCTTTTTTTACCGGTCAGTGACCAAGCAGTCCACCAACACATTTGAGAGAAGTTTGAGGCGCCAGGCTGCAGATGCTTAGCAGAGCTCTACTATCTCCGTCCTAGTTTTATTGGTCCCCATTGTATTCCATGCCAAATTTTGACCATAAATTTAACTAACAAAATGTTCATGCATGTTATAAAAAATTATATCATTGAAAACTATGTTCAAATACGAATCCAACGATATAATTTTTATTGACATGCATCTATATTTTGTTGGTTAAATCATTAGTCAAAATTTGCACAAATTACAAAGGGACCAATAAACCAGGAAGAAAGTAGTAGTAACGATCTACTCGGGGCGTCAAACGTAAGAGCATCTCCAGCCGCGCCCCAACAGCCCCCCAGACCATTTTTTAGTGCCGGCGCCCAAAAATTGGCCCAGTCGCGCCCCCAGGATCTCGTTTCTCGCCAGTTTGGGCTGAAATAACAGCCGGCGAACCCGAGCCCCCGAGGGTCGCCTAGGGGCGCCGGCCAAAGCGAAAAGGTGCGTGGGTCCGCTCTGTCGGCGAGAGAAGGCCCTTTTCCCGCTGATCCCCCCGCTTTTCCCCCCTCCGTTTCCCCCCTTCTACCGCCATTCTCCTCCCACTCCCCTCCATCCGCCCGCCATGCCGACGAAGAAGTACACGGCCCCTTGCGCCGCTACCGATGCCAACGCCACCCAGCCGAAGCAGAGGAAGCAGAGGGCGCCGCCGTCCAAACCCCCGGGCATGTCAAACACCGACTGGAAGGCGGAGGTTCAGCGCGGGGAGGCTGTCACCACCGACCGGCGTAACAGGCTCAACGCCAAGAAGGCCCGGTACAGGGCGGCTGTGGTGACGGCTGCGGCAGTGGCGGAGCAGGCAGATCACGCGGCCGAGCAAGTAGAGGCGTCTCGCGCGGGGATGATGAATCCGCCCGGTGGCCACGGCCCGCACGCTCCCTGGAGCCAGCAGAGCGTCGGGTCACCGGCCGGCTTCTCACCATCGCCACACCCTGGGGGTGCGGGCCCTCGCCTGGCTACGCCGACGACGACGCGCACGGCGGGTTCAACCCCAACGTCACCTTTCCACATGGCCACCCCGTCCAGCGCACACCCTCACCCGCATTCGCCGGCGTCCAGTACCCCACGTACACCTACTTGCCGCCGGCTTACACATCCTCCCCGACGCCACCTCTGCGCCGTGGCGCGCTGCTCTTCTCACAAGCCTCATCGTCGCATATCGGCAACCCCGACGCGACGGAGGCCGACATGGACGACATCATCACGACCGGCTCAGCCGCCGCCGCCTCCCCCGGGTTCAATGCCCAAGAAGATACAATGAACCTCAACGGCGACATGGATGACGAGCTCGACTACGGCGAGGAGTAGCCAGAGGAGAAGGAGGAGGAGGAGGAGGAGGAGGAGCCGGCGCCTGCTCCAGCGAGGAAAGGAAAAAAGAAGAAGCGGACGGCCAGGACCGGCGAGCCGCGTGTGAAGTGGGCGTGCAAAGAAGACGAGTGCCTCGCTGAAGCATGGAAGATCGTCTGCCTCGACCCGATCACTGGCACGAACCAGAACACCGACACATAATGGGAACGCATCTAGTCGGAGTTCGATGAGCGCAAGCTGGTCGACCCCTACTTCGTCGGCGTCCACATGCAGCGCGGCTCGAAGGCCATGGCGAACCATTGGGCGCTCATCCAAACGGCATGCAACAAATAGCATGGGATCGTCGAGGAGATCGCGGCTCGCCCGGAGAGCGACGCCAACATTGAGGGTCAGGTATGACGCCGGTCTCTCGCTCATTTTTCGCCGTGTGCGTCGCCGATACTTGTTGCTCGGCGCAGATGGTCCGGATGTTCGCCATGTATTGCCAGGACAGTAGCACCGACCAAGATTTCAAGTACCTCCACGTGTTCTCCCGGATCGAGAAGTGTGAGAAGTGGGGGAAGTCCGGCGCACCCTCGCCAAGGCCAAGGAGACGTACAAGCCAGATGCGCCGACGTCGGGCACGACCGATGGGCGCCCGGACGGCAACAAACGAGCCAAGTCGGTGAAGGACGCCGCGCCGGCTACCTCGCGTCTGTAAGAGTCCATCGAGCATTGCATTGCCGACGCCAAGACCCGCGCCGCCCAGAGGGAAGAGAAAACCGAGGCGCGATGGTCGGCGTTGATGACGAACAGCGCCGTCAAGCTCGACCTGCTTCGGACCAACGTCGTCGCGAAGAAGAGAAACACCGACCTGGCTTTCCTGGTAGGGGGGGACATGGCGACGATGGACGAGCAGGTCAAGGCGTGGTACCTGGCGGAGCGTGGCCTCATCCTGAACCAGATGCCGACGACGGCGGCGCCAACTCCCACGCCGACCCCAACGCCGCCGGCAAGCCCGATTGACGCCTCCACGACGCCCAGCACAGAAGCCGCGCCGACGCCGACCAGCCCGCGCACTCCGACTCCCGCCAGTTCGACGCTGGTGGACGGCGCCGCTGTTTGATGAATTGCCTATGCGTCCTTCTTTTTGAACGCCGAACTTTCAAGTTATTGATTGCCGAACTGTGGCATGGTGATTGCCGGACTTGTGGCGTTGATCGTCTGACTTGTGACTTTTTTTGGGTAGCAGGAAATTGACAGGTTTGAATTTAGACGCCTTGGGGCCGGCCCCTGAGGGCGTGACTGGGGCCTAGATCGCCCCAGGGCCTAAAAAGCGCCGGACGAAGGTCCAAAATAGCGTTGGCCGTTGCTGGGGCCCGAACGAGTGGATTTGCTCTAACAAGAGCTGTGGCCTGAAACAGTCGTGCTTCGACGCGCTGAACGTTATGCCTGGTTTGGACGAGGACGCTTTTGGGTTTGGGAGATTTGATTTTTGCCACAAGTTACTTTGCTCTTTGACATTTTGCCACTAGTTACATAGTAATTGATAATTTGCCGCAACTTATTTGGCGCTTTGATTTTTTGCCCTCTGTCAGTTGGGCCCCACATAAAATTACCAGAATACCCCAGCCCCACACATTGACCACGAACGGGAGAGGCTCATCCCCTTCTGCTCGCACGGGTCGCTCGTTCTCATCCCCTCGTCCTCGGGCTCATACGGCGGCGCCGGAGCAACAGCAGCACGAGGCGCTGGCGAGGAGCAGTAGCTCGGTGCCCCGTGCACATCCTTCATCCCGGCCTTCTCGGGTGGGTGCAGCAGCTCGACGCGCCGGTCCATGGAGGCTCCTCCAGGGCGGGCGACGGGCGCGGTCCAGGCGGCGCCGGCTCGAGGTGGTGGCGGTGTGGCCAGCCACGGTGCGGAGGCAGGGCTTGTAGGGCGCAGAAGGAAGCGGCCGGACGTGGCACAAGGCGGCGGCATGGGCCAGATGTGTGGCCGGCGGCATGGGCTAGATGTGTGGCCGGCGGCCATGGCCGCGCGACGGTGCTGGGCATACTTCGGGCGCGGGCGTGGCCGGCCTCGGCGCGGAGGCGGGGCTCGTCGGGCGCGGAAGGAGGCGGCCGGAGGTGGCACAGGACGGCGGCGTGGGTCAGCAGTGTGGCAGGCGGCCATGGCCGCGCGTTAATGCTGGGCGTGCTTCGGGCGCAGGCGTAGCTGGCCGAGGAGGCGTAACGGCGGTCGCCGGTGGCGGCGCGGCGCCCTGCCAGGTCAGGCCGGTGGCACGCGCGCGGCTGGTTCCCGCGGCGGAGCGTGAGAGAACTGAGGAAGAGGCTGGGCTATGTCAGAGTCAAACACTCACAAGGATATAGTTGTCCTCTGTTTTGTGCACTTATTTTGTCTATCATTTGCAAAGATTATTTTTGTGTTAAAAAGTGGTAAAAGATCAAAGTCTAAACTATGTTGTGGCAAAAAATCAATTACTATGTAACTAGTGGCAAATTGTCAAAGCGCAAAGTAACTTGTGGCATAAAATCAAATCCCCCTTTGGGTTTTGGCCAATGGAACGCGACCCCCGCGCGCGCGGTCCGCTCACTGATCGATGGGACGTCAAGTAGCTAGGGGAGGCTGGGCACTGCAGGCCGCAGCAGCCTTGCAGGTGGAGGCGAGAGTGCATGCCATGCATGCCTGCACGCGCCTGCCCCGCGCGGCACGCTCTAGCTTGGACCCTCCCGAAAACGTCGGCTTTGTCCCGGGCCCCGCTCCCGCCGTCCTCGCATCGCACTCTCCTCCTCCTCATCCACCCAGAGGCTGCGTTCTACTGTGCCGGGCTATAATGACGCACCATTCTACAGTTGCTCGCACTAAGTAGCGTCTATCCTACCTTCGCACGCATCAGACTGGTGAAAGGCCGGGCCGAATATACATGCCCTTTTCTCAAAAAGCGGTTAGGGCATCTCCCACGCCTACACTTAAAACGGACACAACATCTGTCCACGGACTGCCCAGACTTATCCATGAACACGGATATGAAAGCTGGCCATAAGTATGTCTCCTAAATGGATGCCCTCACTTATTTTTAAATCTGCAATACTCAAAATAATTGTAGAAAATGGCATAATTCATCCGTACATAACATACAAATATTCCTAGTGCAAATATAGTTTAAATATAAATATTACATCCAACCTAATGAGATGTTCAACAAGTTTTTACGAATTCATCGATTTCAAATTCGACGATACTTGTGTAAGAATCCGCACATGTCGTTCCACACACTATGTCCCTTGACCTTCATTCAACAACGTATGAACGTAAATGGCCCGCCCTTGGCTCTATGGTACAACACGACATCGCGTCCGGGCTATAAAATGTGATGATTGTCAAGTTGCAACACTGAATGAATCAATGAATTGGCCAACTGTAGAGCAACAATCAAAACTAACAATCTTCTTGGTTGATGAGCCTGGTGGCCACCTTCTCTCCACTTGTGCAATCACACCGCAATACTTCATGACGCATTGGAGATTGTGTATCACCGATGGGCTATAGTGACTTCACATTATGTTTATGAATCATGTGCAAGTCGTAGGGTGCAAAGTGCTTTTGCTTGTGAAATGAAGAACACATGTTTTGGTAAAAGGTCGGCCCCCCTTGCCTCATGCCTACAAAGTCCACATATACGACCAACCACGCATCACACAACAACTCATCCTCCATCATCGAGTACCCCGCCATTGTGCTTACTCCAGGAAAGAACAAGAGGTAAAAAAAAGCTCAACAGAATTTGACCGACCACCTGCCGCGCGTGGTGTCTGCGATGGACGACATCGGCAGGGGGTGGAGGGTACCCGGCTGTGGACGAATCACGGGTGGATGGCGTCATAGTCCAAGGTAGGCAGGGTGGGGGTTGCGACGTCCAACAATGCCTATGCAGCGGTCGGAGAGGCACAACGGCGGAAACGGACAAGGAGGCTGCAGATGCAGAGCAAGGGGGGGCAGGGGGGAAAGTGAAAGAAAAGTGGTCCAGGAGGGGGATTTGAGTGTGCCGGGGTTGTCAGAGTCCTATGTGGTGGAAGTCCGGATGACCACAAACCTCCCATAGTTTGTGTGCGGTTTGCGGGATTTGGACAAGAGGAAATGTCCGCGTTGGATTACAAATACGTCAAGAGATCTTGATCCAAACGTATGGGGGCGTTTCGGGGAATGGCATTGGAGATGCCCCTACCCTGGTCTCTGTATCAAAGGATGCACACAACTATATTATTAAACATGAAACAAGTGCAAGTCATTGAGTACCAAACAGTAATTTAAAAAAAAAAACACAACCACAACCGGTTGGGGCCGAGATTACATGTCTCATCATGATAATCTACGAGTGGCTCGCCATCCAAACTTGTTGAATAAACCCTACGCAACCGATTCCAGTAGGCTGCACCTAGAGGCCATAAGAGCATGTGCTCCAGATGCTATAGTAATGACCAGAAATGGATTGAAAAACTTAGCCATGTAGATAACCTGCAAGAAATTAGGAATAGTCGATCTCTTAAAAACACAGTCGTTACGACAATTCGACATTGCCTAGAGAATGGCAGAAACTCCCACATGGATTTGACGCTTCAGCTTATCATGAATACAACCCGATCAGTTTCCAAGCAAATTTGGAATACATGTGGCAGTGCTAAATTGTATGTAACCTTAATCATACGTCAGATCAAGGTAATAAATTGACATGACAGAAATAAATGATGTATTATCTCCTCCGGATCATAAAAATAACATTATTCGCTATAATGACAATTACACTTAGCAAGGTCATCTTTGGTTAAAAAAAAAAACCTCCCTCTGCAAAAGCCACACGAAAATTTTAATCTTGAAATATAGGCCGAATAATATACACATGACTAAGTAAAAAACAAAAGAAAAAGAATATACACATACAGAGAAAAAAATTGTGTATGTCACAGATACGGATCATGGAGACAAGGTGATCAATCAAACGTTTCTGGGGACCAATCAGTCGTACGTACATGTTCTGCAAATTGCAAGTAGGTGATCGATTTGAGCGACCACATGGAATATGGCCTTCCGTAGTTCCGCTGGATGACCTTATTGTGGATGCTCCCCATCCTAAGAATGCATGATGTGTCGAGTCATACGTACCAACTTGCGTGAAAATTGTTTTTTTTTTTGAGAATCTGCATGTACTCTAGTTAACGTTTGTCAATATACGTGTGCATGGACTATATTTCAGGCCTTCTGCCCCTTGATTTGTAAATGTACGTTATGAGTTCTTTGCTGTTTGAATATAAAGCACTCCATTCATTTCAGAAAAAGAAGGCTTATAAATTTAGTTTCCAAACAATGCAAGGTATGACCAAGTTTGTACCAAAAACTATCAAGAACTACAATACTAAATTAACATCATTAGATACATAATAAAATATGTTATTAGTTCACATATGTGCAATATTGTATTTGTGGATGGTTTATCCTACAAACATGGTAAAAGTTTGCACCGTTCGACTTCTGGAAATAAATGATAGGCCTTCCTTTTAGAGACGGAGGGAGTAACAAGTACTCCCTTCTTCCCACAATGTAAGACGTTTTTGCAGGCCAACATAGCTTGCAAAAATGTCTTACATATTATGTGGCGAGTAGTATCTAGGGACGTGTAGAGGAAATTACGGGGCTCTATTAATAGAAATGAAAAAAATGATAAAATTTAAAAGGGAAGAACTTTAAGAGGCGAGATAGTATATCCACCCTCTCAAAGCTTGGCTTTTGAATTATGTTTACTGGCACAATGGCCCGATAAATCACAAGTGGACATGCAGCCACGCGAGGTCGGAATCAAAACCACCCATTCCCACGAGATTCGTGCAGCTTTAATACATCAAGTGTGTATATTGAATTCCATCCCCCGTATAGAAATGGTATAGCTCGCTTGTTACATCTGACAACGCCAGGAGATGGCCCACAAGGAAGCCTCATGCATTGAAACGAGACGCTTGTTGATTGCATGTGAATTCCAACAGCATTGAATACCTCTTATTCATCCATGCAAACTGGCGAGAAGAGGAATGCCATGCGCACAAGCCAACCATCAAAAACTCCTTCAGCCTGACCCCATTCGTTTAATGAGTCACAAATTAATTAATTCCATTTAAATGGATGGCAGGACATCAAGGCACCCAACATCTTTTAACGAAACCTGTAGACCATCCCTTATCCATCCGGCAGCTCCTCTCTAAGGCCCTGTTTGGTTAGAGGGACTAGACTAGAAAAAGTCCCTTTTAGTTCCTATGTAACCAAACAGGAGGGATTTTTTCTTTAGAGACTAGAAAAAAAAACTCTATTAGAGAGTCTTTTTTCTTTAGTCCCTGGGACAAAAAAAGTCTAGTCCCTAGCAACCAAACACCCCCTAATTCATCCCGCTTCTCTAGTTCTTTCACTTTGTTCATGTGCATAGCTAGCTAGAACTCATCCATGGAGATGTGGAGCTCCTTTCGGAAGAAAAAATGAAGATGTAGAATTTTAGTTGTACAGATGTTCATATCTCTCTCAAAAAAATTGAAGATGTAGAATTGTAGTTATACAGAAGTTCATCTCTCTCTTGAAAAAAACAATGAAGATGTAGAATTGTAGTTGTACAACTGCTCCTAATGTAATAGCTTAGCTTTGCAACGTTGAGCTTTGCAAAATTGTCAAACAGCAAGACACAGTCGAATGAGTGCATGCTACACCGCAGTTATACGGACACAAAAGAAGCTTACGCAAAACAAACCACAGCAAAAACGGCAGGCCCACACTTGTTAAGTGCCATCAAGGCGTACAGGTGAGTCAGACACGTTTAAACGCCGACCAATGCCTAGACCACCATCCCATTTAAGATACCTATCACATACACATATTCATCAAATTAACTCACCGTATCATTTTGGTATTCATTAATTCGCTATATTAAGTGCTAATCTCATAGCATGCATGGACTGCCCAGATTTCAACCTCGCGTGGCACCATGTCCCAAAAATCCGCGTCCCACAATGGCCTTGCAAATGCTAGTGTGTTATCATTAGTACGGAAAATGTATTAGTATCTAGTTTCACCTATGTAGTTTTTTTACTCCTATTTATATCCCTTCATCACATAAATACACGTTATTTTAGACCTCGATAAATTCTAAAAGTGTACACGTGAACTTTATTTTCAATATAATTAGAAAATGTGATTAAGTTGCTAGTAAATAAAAAATAAGAATCAATTTTTTTACAATAAATCTAAGGACGTTGATCCTTTTTTCTAAGAAGTTATTTATTCAGTCAGGCGTCGAGTTGCGAGGAAGCCCACTGAACTAACCCACAATCATCCAAGTGTCCGTTATCTTATTATCTATATGTCGTGCCTCCAACTTTACACCATTTGTCATTTGTGCATGCATGGTCATATAGGGTAATCTCATGTTTTATTCCCATCCGACATTCTCACGCGGTTCTTCCTTGCATACACAGTTGGACTCATCTTTTATATAGAAAATAAATGACTAACACATCCTTAAGCCTCCAGTTCCAGTAATCAACACGCATTCACGTACTCCTCCGTTGATTCTAATGTTTGTAGCTAATCACTTGTTAAAACTTCCATTTTATCTATCAATCCTGAGGAATTTTATACGCTGTCGATGGTACTACTTCGCTGTCGATGTTCCATTGTATTGCATTAGATTAGCTGGCCCAATAATTCCTCACAAATTTCCTTGTAATTTTATGGTTACAGGAATTTCAAATTAGTATGGAAACTAGAATCAAAGTTTCATTAGAAATCTATATAGGTAGCCATGGTAACCGCAAATGACAACCCCTCTCCATTAAACAAATGTTTATCTGGTAGCTAAAATCTCGTCCACCATTCTCTGGGTTCCTCCTGTGCTGTGAAATCCGCCGCAACTGGTTCTTACCAGCGAGTCAATGGTGAGATCTAGCCATGTAAATCCTAGTAGACTATTCCCTGCGTCTAGAAATTTATTGCATATTAGTTTTGTCCTAACTTAAACTTTGTTTAATCAAGTTATAGAAAATATACATCAACAACTACAGTACAAATATTAATACTATCATTCTATCGATCATGAAATATATTTATTTATACATTGTATATATTTGCTATCATTGATGTTGTTATATTTTCATAAAATAATGGGCAAAGATTAACATAGGAAAAAACTAATATGCTCAAAAAACATATGTTGCTAGTCATGCGCTGACAAGTCAAAACCGTGCAAGTACTAGTTCTTCTGTAGATTTCATGCTCGTACACCACTGAAACGACCGCTCCTATTTGCCTTGCTTTATCTTCTTGGGGCTAATAACGAAAGCTTGTCCTTATCCTCCCATTTTATCCGTAGGCACACGACCTGAAATGCATTTCGACTCTTGTTCCCATGTTGTCTTCTGTTGAAAAAGGAAGGAATATCTGCGCTCTGCAGCCTTTAGCACATGAACTTTGAATCATTTTCTTCAAAAGAGACGGAAAGAGAAACATCACGCGTGCCGAGACCATCAGGTTTGCTTCCTGTCTCTAGGAGAGAGAGACAGAGTGAGAGATGCCACCTAGGGATCTCCCTCTGTCGACCTTCATTTCCCCTCCCCACGAACCCGGGCAAAATAAGAGAATAAGACATCTGCTCCAACCCTCCAACGCGTAGATAAGCCAATAATCAACCACACTATCGATAGCTCCTCCCTCTTTCTTCTTCTTCTTCTTCTTCCGCTCCTGGTGCCGTCCTTCTTCAGCTTCTTTCTCCGCTGTTCCCTCGTCCTCATGGGCGCAATCTTGTTGTGAGTTGTGACACACCGCAGAGCGGGAAGGCCATGCTCGGTGTCAAATCAGGCTAAAGCATGCAAACCAATCCTGCTCTTGTACGTGTCGTCTCGTTGCTGCTTTCTTGTCCTATATGCCTGCATCCTGGTCGCTGGGCTATATCTTGTAAGTGAGCCGGCTAATTAAACCATCGATACTCTACTGTTCTTAGTTTTTACTCTCTAAATTTCTGTCCTATATGTATGAGCTGTAGATTAATTAAGCAATGTAACTGCTGCTCTGTTTTGATGATGATAAGAGAGATGTTGCCTCTCCACCACGGCCGCTTGCTCGACAGTGTTCAGGCCGGCCGATCCCTCTGTCAGGACGGTGCAGCGGGGATTGTGTGTTGGAAATTGGAACAATGGCGGAGGGGAAAGAACAGAAGGCGAAGGAGTGACGCTGATCGACCAACATCACGAACAAGCTTCATGGTGAGAAAAGGGATTTGGTGCTTTATTTTGGTGGAATAATTTTGCACTTGAAGGAGTACGAAGAAACACAAGGGTGGTTTTGATTGGCGCCTATTCATGCTTGATGGGTCAGCCTGGGACAAACCCGGTCCAAGGCCACCTTTAATCCATGTATTTTAGCTTAGTGGACAAAAGTAACTCAAGTCAATTTGATCATCCCCTAAAAAACTCGATTTGGCCATTTTGAAAACAGAATCGTACTTGTGAATTGAGCGTAGCTGAGATGTTTAGTTTCATTGTGTTGGAACGAGCCCGCCTAGGTTCAAGTCCTAGACTTGACACGGATGCTCGAATCTTCCTTGATTTTTTCTAGGCTTTCCGGCGATGTTCATTCACTGGGAGACAATATTCTCCTCAACTATGAGGTGTTAATCCCAATATTTGCCGGCTCAATCTCTCGAATGTGCTCATAGAAGTATATACGGTGCGTGGGTCAAATATGGATTTGAAGTTTATTATCCTCGTCCCACTAGTTCCCAGCTAAATATTACTATGCAACTTTATTGATACAAGTACACCTATATATAAATGTTTCATATACATGGTAGGGGTTTAGGAAGATATCCATGATACTCAAGACAGTTGAATTAACATGTTTTTCATCAAAATTGTCTATATACGGTTAAGATCTTTGCAATTGAAGATGATTTTGCAACGAAGGGGAAGACTGATTGCTTTGATATTTGATATGGCGGAGGGGGTACCATTAGTCTATAGAGACTGCCACTATTACAACCCACAAGGTTACCATCCTTGTTGATGACAATCACCGAGGGACAAGTAATTAAATCGGTAGGGCAACGGAGCTCCAGGAGAGGAGTACATGTTTGTATTCACATAGCACTTACTTGACCCTACTCTCTATTCGATTTCATTCATATGAATGAGTTAAGAGTTGAGCTAACATAAACTAAAGCCATGATGTAATTTAGAATGAGATTGGGCACTTGGATACCTTTGTAATGCACATGATCAACATTTCAAACACTGGAACATCAGATTTGTCACAAAAAAAAAACAGTAAACTTTTTATGGAAGTGTTCTTCATGTACTACCTTTGTAAACAAATGTAAGACATTTTAGGACACTAAGTAATGACCTAAAACGTCATATATTTGTTTACAGAGGGAGTAGTTTTAAAATATTTCAGAAACATAGAACTAGTATGTATTGCAGATTATGTACATGTTAAAAATCAAGTTCAATATAAGCAAAAAAATCAAGTTCAATAATTTAAAACTTTGACAGTAATTAATCTGCCATGAAAAGTGTACTTTCATGATACTTTGTTTTTCAGTTCTTTGAAACATAGTACTAGAAAAAGAATGGTATTACAAATGTACAAGAGATTGTATCCTAGTCCGAAATGACAACTAAAATAGGAAACTTTAGTGACTGATTTATATCAGACAAAGCAAAATTTCCGGTTTCCCCCGTCAAATGATAAATGTGGCGAATGTTATTATAATTTCTAAAATATCTTTGGATATGGGAAACTTGGTCGACATTTCTTGTGGTGCCGCACCACATAAATATTCCTTGTACCTTGAATGAAAATATGCTTGTATTTCAAAGGGAAGCATGCCACTTTCGATCTTAACTATGCCAATTAATACCAGAGGTATGAGAATTTGCAATTATTCCTATCATTGCAAGACATCTGTAACGAAGGTACTACTCATGATAGTTTGATCTCATTCAAAGGATATGTCAACCCGACACTATTTTAGTGGCATGGTGGAAGTGGATCAAGCCTCAGCGCAACTTGAACCTGCCAATATTTTTATGTCGGATAGGTTTGATTCATGTACCTACACAGTTTAACTTAGTTGATTTCCTTGTGTTGATATTATACATTGTCGTTCTATATCTGATAGGTTAGATCAATGTCCCGAGTCCCGACATAGTTTAACTTTGTTGATTCCTTGTGCTAATATTTATGGGACGGAGGGAGTACATTATCTATCTTGCAGTCATACTACATCAACATACTCAATAGGATATAACCATAACGGCTTAAAAACTCTACCACTGCCTTTGCAAATTGACCTAGAGATATAGAAACCAAAATTACTCTCTTTCAGTAATTAATATTGATGTCTATTTGTTCTGCAGATCCATTAATATTGTATCAAGTGAATACTACTACCGTATCAAGCAAATGGTCAATTAATACCGCATCACCAAAATTGAAGCCTTTTTCTGCACATACGATCAAAGTGCTTTCTGCAAGCAGAATTTAGTTCACGCCATTAACACATGGTTGCCTACTTAAGGGCCAAGTGATATGTACGTACGTGCATAGTTGCTTTGCTGAAGAACTTAATTTCATTACATAATATATATTCTCCTATTGGCTAGCTGCTGGCCGGCCGGGCTGAAGCTTGAACAGTACTCTTGTACTTCGCGGGAGAAGTACCTAGTCCTAGCGAGGTACGTATTGCATGTTCACATATACAATTGCCTTTGCCTTTCTTAACTGAAGTACTTCAGAATGACAAGACAAGATACATGTGGACACTGTTTGTCCTAATTTCTTCTAGTACAGCATGCATGTGACCTTTGAGGCTAGCTGCTGGACATGCATGCATGCAATTAATCCGTGTACATTTTCCGTGCAGAAATAGTTGATTTTACTGCTACAGCTAGCCCATCGTGCGGTGCCATTTGGCCGACACACCCAGCAGGTGCAGCAGCACTCTCTGATTCATGGTAACTAAATTCCTTTATTGAAGATGCGCTGCTGCACTCGTGAATTGGTTAGAATACTCCATAGGTTGGTAGGAGTATGAAATATTTAATTTGACGTTTTACTCTCTAGCAGCTATACACCTGATTTGATTTTGCGTTTGAAAAAAAAATGTCTTAGCAAAGCTGGTTTTCATTTTGTTGCTTCCTCCCCAACCTTTACCGCAAACAAAATTTCCCACAAAATGTCTCTATTACATGCTTGGTACTTGGTAGCAGTAATTTACTCCTATGTATATTATCTATCTTTATGAGATGAATTATTTATTCCATGGGAAGTGTTGTGACTAGTCCAGAGGTGTTTCTGTTTCGTATATTAGTGAATTCTAAACCATTTTCTTCAATTTGGCCCAGTGTAATGGTGATAATTAAGCTCTATGATCCTGATAATTTATGGCAACAAGACTTACTTATTTAATACAAATGATAAGCGAGATTTAAAAAAATTGAGTCAATGCTTATGTGCAATACAACATAGAAAATGTATTCGTATATTTTACAAATGTTGAACGATACAACATTGTCAAGCGAAATATGTTGGTCTGACATTTTTCGTTTACAGGTCTATCAGTGGAGGAATATTCATTTCCATTGACAGTATTATTGTTGTATCTCAATCGGAAAACAAAACTGGTATGTCAAGCAGAAAGGAAAACTAGTGCTCATATTCTATTATATATGGAGGATATATAGCTCTGGTCTAGATGACAGTCGACATGCTATCTGTGGTAAAACGTTAAAATGAAGTGTCAGTGTAAAATCTAAAATTACAAATTATTATGTACATGTTCTAAATTTATGATTGTGCGGGGCTGGAAGCATGCATATATATATATATATATATATATATATATATATATATATCTTCTTAGTATCTCACATAACTAGCATAATTTTGTAACTATGCAACGTCTCACCAAAATAATTATTTTCACATGCTTGGTCAAACAGATAGGACAATACTCCCTTCGTTCCAAATTATTTGATGTTCTAGCTCTTTATACCTAGTCAAACTTGAAAATATATTTTATGATGGATCTAATGCAACTAATTTGGTGTTGTACATGGTAATATCTTCTACATCATATATATAGTACGAAAATATATTTAGGATGGATCTAGTGCAACTAATTTTCTGTTGTATTTGTTGTTATATTTTTATACTTGGTTAGACTTAAAGAAATTTGCTTAGGACAAAGTAGAACTTCAAATAAGTTGGAACGGTTCAGTACTGTATCCTAATCCCAAGGGAGTTAGAAAAGGGAGTACATACTGTAATACTACTATACTCATACCCCCAAATTTATATTTTTCCACTCTTCTTAGTTCTATTGAATAATTTGAAGGCTCCAAAATTATACCTTGCTCACTTGCAGCTAGCTACCTATGTTGTGGTGGATTGCCCAAATTTCATAATTCCTTCACAAGTGGAAAAAAGAACATCATATGCAGCTTTTACAAATCGTTCAATTTGAAATTAAGAAATTAATTTTCTCCTGTTATCAATTTGAAAAGATATCGTACAATGTTTTTTTTGCGGGTATATATCGTACAATGTTAGTGCTCCAACATGTACGACCGCGTTCAGCTTTTACAAACTACACTAACTACCACAGCAATTATGGTCGTAAAATCATCATAGAACTAGTACATGCAGATGCAGGTTTTCCTAACGTAATTTAGATAAAAATGTATGTTGGATGGCTATCTGTGTTTTAACTCCAACGGTGTTAGCATCAAGAAAGCTGAATTTGTTGACAATGTTAACATACATAGCCCATTAATCTGATGGTGATGTTACAAGATTGATACTCTAAAATTTGTCGTATGAAGGCACAAAACTTGATTCTTCAAACATGAAGACTTTCTTCTACCAATCAGCGGTACCAGCTGGAGTGATAAGCACGTTGACGTTCTACCTAATATAAATCAACCTACTACTTATTCAGCAGATGTCATGAGAATTTAGCCCAATGCTTGTGACTTGTGAGTATATGTACCACCATAATTTGATGTTTAAATATGCATTGTATGAATTGAAACTGTGCATAAATATATACATATTTTGATATGTATTGGTACATAAAAATTTAACTCGACCAATGCTTGTGAGTATATGTATGTAACATTGAAAGCGCCGTGTTGTTAGTTAAAGCTACTCCAAGTATTAGGATCCAACAGGCAACAGGAAAGTGTTCTATGAAATGAAACAATTGAAAATCAAACTCATCTGCCATTCATCAATTAAGCAATTCATTCACCAGAATAGCAGATCTGATTGGATTCCAGTTTGACAATTATAGAATTAAGAAATGGAGATTAGAATCCACGCATGAATTACATGAATTAATCAACACAGGTTCTGGACAAGTAGTAGCTACAACTACAATACGTACTGCATCATGCAATGACCAAGGCAAGTTCACCGTCACGAAGTTAATTCACAAGAAAATTATTATGCAAATAATCCATCGAACAAAGCAAGATATATATATATATATATATATATATATAAGTGCACGTGCAAGGCGAGACAGCGGGAGTAGTTCTTGTACCGTACGCATGTCGCGGCTTCTCAGTAGGGCTGCGAGTTGGTAAACACCACTCCACCGAGCTCCCATTGCTGCTCCAGCTGATACTGGTAGTAGTTGCCGCTGCTTCCGTACCCTCCATTGCCGAAGCCAGCCATGATCGCTTCGCTCGGCATGGACGACGAGCACCCCTCCTCCAATTCAGCTCTTGATGTGTTCATGGACGAGGAGCGATTGATCAAATTGTTCGGATTCGTGACCAACTCGCCCGCCCTCGCCGCCGCCATGCCGGTGGCTGCCGGCTCGATGTTAATTGTGGACGCGAGCGTCACCCATCGCATCCGGTTCTTTTCCCTCGTCCGCTCCCTCGCCCTCTCCCGGGCCTTCGTCCTCGACTCCTTGTCGGGGATCGGGTGCGCACTGGCCAATTTCCTTTGCGGTTTTGGATTGGCGGGTGCCCTTCTGGCTGCCCTTGGCACTGGCTTCTTCCCCTCGCCTTGATCACCACCTCCAGCCTCCGTCCCTGGCGGCTTGTGCTTGCCGTCGACGACGGAGAGGCTGCTGGAGCCGTCCTCCTCGCAGTCGGAGGACGCCTCGTCAGTCATGACCTCCCTGATGGCGCCCTTTGACGTATCGAGGAGCCATTGCACCGTCTTGCTGGCCTTGTCGAAGCCGAGCATGTCCTGGAGCGCGAAGAACTTGCGGGCGACGTCGAGGGACAGCCGCATCCGCCGGTCCCTCATCCCGCCGGCGGTGCATATCTTGCTGTGCCGGTCTTTCCTGGCCGCGGCGGCCGCCGCGCTGTCGAGGCCTCCACCGCCGCGCAGGCCTTGTGCGGTTCCAACACCGTCTGCCCTTGGCGCCGGAGCCTGATCCATCAGCAGCAGCTCCGGCGGCGGCTGGTTGTCGATCTCGGCAGCGGGCGGCGTCGCGGCACCGGCACAGAGGTAGCTGTGGTGGAAGGCGTCGGCGGCGAATGCAGGGGAGGAATGGTAGTAGAGCAAGGATTGGTGATCCGGCGCCTTTGGCGAGGGAGGGCTGATCTGCAGCTGTTGGTAAAGGGGCAAGTCCATGGGGCTAGGCGAATCATAGAAAGGAAACATGCTTTAGTGATGGGACTCCAAGACCCTGAGACCACCCGTCTCTAGGCCCTCGGAAGAAGAGCAACTGCTAGCTGCGCGCTTCTACTGTGTGTGAGAGAGGGGTGTGGCCGTGGCCTAGGAGCTATGATCAGATGTGCCCGGCCATGCATAAGCCGCTCTTCACGCTTGTGTGTCTGCGGGTGGAAGAGAGAACGAAAGAGATAGTTAAAGAGGTCTAGGACTAGGAAGAGATAAATCTCCCATGGGAGTTGCAGAGGGGCGATGAGGAGGGGCACTGGTACCTAGCTCATCCTGAGTTCACACACAGACACACACACACACATCATGGGCTCTTTGTAGGAGGGCTAGCTAGCTAGCGAGAGAGTGCTTGTGGTTAGAGGGATGGATGGATGCCTAGAATTTTGGATGTGATACCCTCCCTAGCTACTTGATATTGACAGGGGTGTGCCATCTTATAGCGAGAGGGGGGGGGGGGGGGGGGGGGGGGGGGAGGGTCTGAGTGTGGTGTGTGGATGAGGTGATAGGGAAAGAATACAAGGCAGAAGAAGGACACTGCTACGGGAAAGGGCATGTGTGCATGTTGGAATGCTATTGGCTACTAGTGACCTAGGGCATTTATTGGCAGAAGACCCGAGGGTGGTGACCAGCCATGGCCGTGTAGGCTGGACGCCTTTGTTCCTTGGAGCCCCTTCTTCAGGAAACGAATGACCTTGTTTTTTTGTATTGGCAGTTCTGCACAGGAATTCGCCTACCCGGTATACATTGAACGTTGTTGGGGTATGGATCAGACAATGGAACCAAAGGACTATTTGGTTGCTACTCTGGGGACCGAGGTCATATGACCTTTCTGAGTTTTTCTTTTCATTTGTATTGGCAGTTCTGCACAGGATTCGCCTACCCGGTATAGATTGAACGTCGTTGGGGTATGGAACAGACAATGGAACCAAGGACCATTTGGTAGCTACTCTGGGGGCCGAGGTCGTATGGAACCTTTCTGAGTTGGGATAAGTAATACACTCTCATATTCAAAAAAATACCGACTTTACCAAATTAATCTCGACCTTTCGATCTGCGGCTAAAGGAAGTTACTAGGATCTTCTTCAACCACTCGTGCCTATCATTTCTCAAGATGAGAATGGGCCGATGTTACCCATTGGGATATTGGTCCGACCCAAAATTGCAAGCTCAATGTGTCTTTTGGGTCGGCTTCGTAGAAAAAACATAGCATATAGGTTAGTGAGGGTGGTTAGTCTTGTGTTTATAGAATTTTTGAAGTATTGGTTCAAAATTGCCTTTGTTCTATGAGTTACAAATATTCTAACGTGGTCCTTATCAAAATGTAGATGAAGCTGCGTATATGACTTGTTTTTCTTCCAACAAATAAACTCTAGAAATCCTAATATGCTGAAACATCCTACCACTAAATGATGTTGTTGTGTTAATACTCCGTATTTTGTGCAAATATAGTACTATTAAAATGGGCCATGTTACCTAATGGGACATGAGGCCAGTCACCACTGGACCACTGGGCCAACTTCATGTCCCCACCCCAAACGAAGGAGACGGGCCAACGAGTACCAGGTCCGGGCGAGAGCGGACAGACCCATTCCCATCCTTAGTCATTTCGGTAGCAATTTTGTTGTTTCGATCATCGTATCCACCGTTTCGGGTTAATTTAATTTGCGATTTTACAAAATTAATGCACCAACATGATTAACAAGGCTTTGTGTGGCCTTTAATAAACAAAATGTTATGAAAAATAAACAATGTGAAAACAAAGGGAGTGGATTATCCTAAAAAAATTATAGCTACCGGGAAAAAGAAGATCATGGTGGGTGTTTAGATTCCTATTACTTTTATTTCATTGGAACACAAATCTATTATTATCTTGCTTCACGAAAATATTCATGTAGTAT
This sequence comes from Aegilops tauschii subsp. strangulata, assembly GCF_002575655.3. Taxonomy (NCBI): domain Eukaryota; kingdom Viridiplantae; phylum Streptophyta; class Magnoliopsida; order Poales; family Poaceae; genus Aegilops; species Aegilops tauschii. The sequence goes on along the minus strand of NC_053038.3, from coordinate 21,979,425 downwards.
TAGGTTTAATAATTTCTGCAAATCAAACAACTTCTTTGCTACATACTTTTGAAGATTTCAAAACTTAAAACATGCTTTCAAATCAAAGTAGTTTTGGTTGTACGATTGCTTTGGTGGAATAAGTGCAACTTTCATGCGCATGTTTTAATCCACGAAAGAAGTCACTTAAGTTGTGCGTAGTCAACTTGCATGTATTACTATTAACAAGTATTACATTTAGATTCGAGAAAAAATCATAGGCTCCATCTGTTCCCTTAAGCACGACTTACTTTAATCTGCCCAAATTCAAGCTTTAGTGAATAACTGTTATAACAAAAATGTGGATTGTGTCATACGAAAGTTGATCCCATTGCTAAACTCCTCGCAAACCGTCTCAAAAGGTCATCCCGCTTCTTGTTCATCCGGATCAAATGGGATCCTTATATGGGCGCACTATCTCTGAAAATTTCCTGTACGCGGCGGATATCCTTCACCTTTGTGCTAGAAAAAAAGCTCCCACCATGATAGTCAAGCTTGACTTTTTAAAGGCTTTCGACTCGGTGTGTTGGCCCTCTATGCTTGCCATTTTGGCTGCGAGACGCTTCTCAAACAAATGGATAAAATGGATTGAGTCATTGCTCACTTCCGGAAAAACGACCATCCTTCTTAACATAATTCCCGGCCTGTGGATACAATGTAAAAATAGGTTACGTCAAGGGGACCCCCCCTCTTCGTTCCTTTTCATAATAGTTGCAAACGTTCTACAAAGAATTGTCCCAAATGCTTGTGAACAAAACCTACTTGCTCACCCCATCACACAAGACCTTCCCTGCCCGCTCCTTTAATATGCAGATGATACCTTAATTATCATTAAGGCAGACGCTTCCGTAGCTAGAAATCTCAAACATATCCTAGATGATTTTTCTAGTCCCACCGGCCTAGCCATCGATTTCTCCAAAACCACTTTTGTCCCCCTCAATATTGAACCTGAGCTTGCGACCTCTATGGCGGCCACACTTGCCACCACAGTGGCCACCTTCCTGCAAAATAACCTTGACCTTCCTCTCTCCCCCCATAAACTACCTCCCTCTGCGTTTCAACCCGTTATTGACCGTTGCAATATTTATTTAGCTGGTTGGTGTGCCCTTCTGCTCTCTTGTGGTGATCGTCTAATTCTATTGTCAGCCATTCTTGATAGTCTCCCCACTTACTTTATGATGTGTTTCTCCCTCCCTAAAAGTGTCCAAGAGGAAATTGATAAGCATAGATGGATTTTGTTATGGTCAAACGACGATTCCTTCTCTGGATCTAAGTGTCTGGTCGCGTGGGACAGGGTGTGTATGCCAAAGTAGGTAGGTGGTCTAGGCGTTAAAAACTTACGAGCACAATTTTTTGCCTTATGTTGAAGTTTGCATTCAAATTCCTACACTCCCCTCCTTTGCATTGGAAAGATTGGATTATAGACCACTCCGCCCTGCATATAGGTCTAGGTAAAAATGCCTCCTTCCTAGGCAAGGCCATTTTTAAACATTTATATACACTAGAGAGATCTCCCAGGTTAGTATTGGTGATGGCTGATCCACCTTCTTTTGGTTAGATCACTGGCTACTTCCCGAGCCTCTCTCCACCACCTTCCTAGATCTAATAAGCAAGACCGCAATGCACTAGAGAGGCTCTGGGATGCACGCAATGCGATGACTTTTAGAGGGGTGAACCAAACCCCCAATGATGTAATTTGGGGTGTAATCTCTGACCTCACTCTCTGGTGTCACCTTCTTCGGAAGGTGGATCAAAAAATCCACACCGCAATGTGGCAGGATTTTTTTTCTCCTCTCGTCTCTCATAAACTTTGCTGTTTAACTTTCTTTGAAATATATTCAGGTGGGGAGTGAGGGAGTCCTGGACTAAGGGGTCCTCGGGCGTCCGGCCTGTTATCCATGGGCCGGACTGATGGGCTATGAAGACATGAAGGCCGAAGACTGTACCCGTGTCCGGATTGGACTCTCCTTGGCGTGGAAGGCAAGCATGGCGATCATCTATGAAGATTCTTTCCTATGTAACCGACTCTGTGTAACCCTAGATCCCTCCGGTGTCTATATAAACCGGAGGGCGTAGTCCGGATAGGATATATATTCATTACCATAGTCATACAGGCAAGACTTCTAGGGTTTAGCCATTACGATCTCGTGGTAGATCAACTCTTGTAACACTCATATTCATCAAAGATCAATCAAGCAGGAAGTAGGGTACCTCCATAGAGAGGGCCCGAACCTGGGTAAACATCGTGTCCCCCGTCTCCTGTTACCATCGATCCTAGACGCACAGTTCGGGACCCCCTACCCGAGATCCGCCGGTTTTGACACCGACATTGGTGCTTTCATTGAGAGTTCCACTGTGTCGTCGATGAAAATTTCGATGGCCCCTTCAATCGTCGATAGTGACGCCGTCCAAGGAGAAACCTTCCTCCCCGGACAGATTTTTGTATTCGGCGACTTCGTACTGCGGGCCAACTCGCTTGGCCATCTGGAGCATATCGATAGCTACGCCCCTGGCCATCAGGTCAGATTCGGAACCTTGAACTACGTCGCGGACATCCGCGGAGACTTGATCTTCGACGGATTCGAGACCGCGACGATCGCTCCCCCTCTGAGGGAGTCCTGGATTAGGGGGTCCTCGGACAGCCGGACTATATCCTTTGGCCGGACTGTTGGACTATGAAGATACAAGATTGAAGACTTCGTCCCATGTCTGGATGGGACTCTCCTTGGCGTGGAAGGCAAGCTTGGCCATACGGATACCGAGAAGCTTGGCGAGAACCCTTCAGGGAACTTTCATAATACTTTTCGGGGTGGCGATGCTCCTTGCCCTCTGGCGGCCCCTCCTTCACCAGCTTCTCGGCGTCCAGCTTCCCCCAGTGCACCTTTGCTCGGGAAAAAGCCCTGCGTGCGCCCTCGATGCAGACAGACCGCTTTATGATGTCAAGCCGTGGGCAGGCATTCACAAGCCGCCTCACAAGGCCGAAGTAGCTATCAGGCAGGGGATCGCCAGGCCACATCCGGACTATAAGACCCTTCATGGCCTGTTCGGCCACCTTGTGGAGCTCGACCAGTTGCTTAAGCTGGTCGCTCAAGGGCATAGGGTGTTCGGTCCCAGTATACTGAGACCAGAACAACTTCTCCGTCGAGCTCCCCTCCTCGGTCTGGTAGAACTCCGCAGCATCTGACACACTGCGGGGTAGATCTGCGAACGCTCCTGGAGAGCTCCGAACTCGGGTAAGTAAAAGGAAATTTTCTTTCACATGCTTGCTTTGCATACTGAATGCCTTACCCGTCGCTATCTTCTTAACCGCCTCAATTTCCTGGAGGGCCTTTTGTGCTTCGGCCTTGGCATGTTGTGCGCTTTCGAGGGCCTTCGCAAGCTCGAACTCTCGCGTTTTAGAGTCAAGCTCCAAGGACTCGTGTTTCTTGATGAGAGCCTGGAGCTCTTGCTGCACCTCGCCCACCCGGGCCTCTTGTTTTTCCCGCTCAATGCGCTCCTTGGCCGCCTTGTCCTCGGCCTCAGACAACGCCTTCTTCAGGGTCGCTACTTCGGTCGTGACCCCTGGCAAAATTCATGACGATCCCATGATCTAAGCAGCCACCCTTGTTTTTTCTTATCAATATACAGACGGGGTATAACTTACCTTTGACTCTTTGAGCTGCCTTTTGGCAAGGCCGAGCTCTTCCTTGGACCGCTCAAGGTCCCGCTTCAGTGCGGCGACCTTCGCAGTACGTGCAGCAGCGGCTAGCAGTGAAGCATGCATATGCACATAGACATATTTCGATTAGACTCCTGCGGTTATTATTTGATCCTCTGTTCGGCCTTTCTTCGCAAACGCCAAACAGAGCATCAGGGGCTAGTGTCTATGCGGTAACATTCTCTTATAATCTGGTTACTTACCTCAAAGCCTGTTAGGAGGCTGGCACAGGCTTCAGTTAGTCCGCTTTTGGCGGACTGAACCTTCTCGATCACCGCACTTATGATAGTGCGGTGCTCTTCGTTGATGGAAGCGCCCCGAAGCGCTTCCAGCAAGTTGTCCGGTGCCTCTGGATGGACAGAGGCCACCGGCATAGGCGGCTTTCCCCTCTTAACGGGGGGTCGCCTGACAGAGTCCGGAACCACTGGAGGTTCTGGCACAGTGTTCGGCTGGGGGCCGAATTCGGAGCCCATGGGAGTCTTGCTCCCCTTGCGCCCAGGGTCCGGGACGTCGCCTTGAGGCGCCTCCAGGACTACCTCCCCTCGGCTCGGTGCCCTTTGAGACAACACCTCGACGTTGTCCGTAGGGCGAGGGGTGGAGGCGGTCGGAAGTGAATCGCTATTCATATCCGACGGGTCCAAAGAGCCATCCAACGAAGATACGTCGATATGGGCTCGGGACGGACTGCATAATCATGTTCGGCGTGATGAGAAGCAGTGCAATAAAACATACCATGAATTACTATGGTATCCGGATACTTACGACTTCGCCAGGGGCTTGTCCCTGGGTAACCACTCGTCGTCGCTGTAGGCGGCCGTTGTGGAGCAGTCCGGGAGAAGGGTCCTTACCTTCTTGGACCCTTCGGCCTCCCCGGTTGGGGCGGCCTTCCTTTTCTTGTCTCCCCCGGCTGGGGGGAGAACTTTCCTCTTCCTCCTCCTCTTTTTCGTGGGAGGAGTGCGCCTCGGAGTTTTCGGACGATGAGTCCGATATAACCTTGCGCCGGAGACCCTTTCGGGTCCCCGTGGCCTTCTTCTTGGCCTTCTTCACCGGCACCTCGTAAGGCGCCGGAACCAGCATCTCCGTTAGGAGAGCATCTGTAGGATCTTCAGGCAGGGGGGCTGGGCAATCGATCTGCTCCGCTGTCTCTACCCAGTCCTATTAAATGGCATGGAGGCTTAGATCCCGCACATGATTAAACTGGGGAAAATAAACATCCTATGAGATATGAAAAACTTACCGGATTGGCAGGGCGCTTTGCGCTGAGTCCGCGGTCCTCGGTAAGGGGAGGAGGTACGTCGGCGCCCTTGAACAGCACCTTCCAGACGTCCTTGTGCGTCATGTCGAAGAGCTCTCGCAGCATCTAGTGTTCGGCCGGGTTGAACTCCCACAAATTGAATGCCCGTCGTTGACACGGGAGGATCCGGCGGAAGAGCATGACCTGGACCACGTTGACGAGCTTGATTTTTTTGCTCATCATGTTTCTGATGCATTTCTGGAGTCCGGTCAGCTCTACCGATGAACCCCAGGACATGCCCTTCTCTTTCCAGGAGGTGAGCCGCGTGGGGATTCCGGATCGGAATTTGGGGGCCGCCACCCAGTTGGTGTCGCGCGGCTCGGTGATGTAGAACCACCCCGATTGCGAATCCTTTATGGTCTCCACATAGGAGCCTTCGAGCCAGGTGACGTTGGGCATTTTGCCCACCATGGCGCCTCCGCACTCCGCTTGCTGGCCGACCACCACCTTCGGTTTAACATTGAAGGTCTTCAGCCACATGCCGAAATGTGCCTTGATGCGGAGGAAGGCCTCGCACACGACGATAACCGCCGAGATGTTGAGGATGAAATTTGGGGCTAGATCGTGAAAGTCCAGCCCGTAGTAGAACATGAGCCCGCGGACAAACGGGTGGAGGGGAAATCCCAGTCCGCGGACGAAGTGGGTAAGGAAAACCACCCTCTCATGGGTTTCTGGACTAGGGATGATCTTCCCCGCATCTGGCAGCCGGTGCGCGATATCCTCGGCCAGGTATCCGGCTCCCCGCAGCTTTGTGATGTTCTCCTCCGTAACAGAGGAGACCATCCACTTGCCTCCCGCTCCGGACATGCTTGGAGTGGTTTGAGGAGAAAAACACGAACTTGGGTGCTGAAGCTCGAGTGCGCAAGAATGGATGAGCAAGGAGGAAGAAGGCGTGGGTGAAAAGGGTGAATCCTTGTCCCTTTATAAGGGCGGAGAAAGTTGTGCGCCTCCCCACCTAACTGGTAAAATCGCTTATTCCCCAAGCGCCGTAATTGATGGCGCGGTTGGGTTACCCACACCCGTATTGATGAGAATCCCGTGATAAGGGGACACGATCTCTGCTTCGACAAGACATGCCAAGGGAACCGCCTCGGAATATGTGCAGAGGCTGGTTGTGAAAAAACGGTTCGAATAATGACCGGGCCATGGTGTGATGTCATGCTGCAAAATGCGTCAGCAGATTAGATTTGTGGAAATATTATTCTCTCTACGGTGGTATGTGGAATTTGTTTTACAGAGCCGGACACTATCTTTGTGTTCAAAATCTTCTATGGAGTATTCGGAGGAGGAAGCCGCCTTGCAATGCCGAAGACAATCTGCACGCCGGACTCATCGTCATTGAAGCCTGGTTCAGGGGCTACTGAGGGAGTCCTAGATTAGGGGGTCCTCGGACAGCCGGACTATATCCTTTGGCCGGACCGTTGGACTATGAAGATACAAGATTGAAGACTTCGTCCCGTGTCCGGATGGGACTCTCCTTGGCGTGGAAGGCAAGCTTGGCAATACGGATATGTAGATCTCCTCCCTTGTAACCGACTCTGTGTAACCCTAGCCCCCTCCAGTGTCTATATAAACCGGAGGGTTTAGTCCGTAGGACAACAACAATCATACCATATGCTAGCTTCTAGGGTTTAGCCTCTACGATCTCATGGTAGATCAACTCTTGTAATACTCATATCATCAAGATCAATCAAGCAGGAAGTAGGGTATTACCTCCATCGAGAGGGCCCGAACCTGGGTAAACATCGTGTCCCCCGCCTCCTGTTACCATCCGCCTTAGACGCACAGTTCAAGACCCCCTACTCGAGATCCGCCGGTTTTGACACCGACACCCTCGTCCCGATGAAAATGACTTAATCGGTCATCGGATCACGTCTTGGAGATGGTTCCTGTTGCGGCAACGGCCTTAGAACCGGAGCAGGTCGAGCCATCCGAGGCCACAGAGTCCGCGGCGTTGGAGCCACACACAGACTCGACACCCTGCAATATTTGCGTGAACGGAACTCCGGACTCGTCTCCGGCTATAAGTTCCGGACCATGTACGCCTGCGGACACCGAGCTGGACCGGTTGTCGATTTTCGAATTCAGTGCCGCAGACATATTCTAGCAGTCACCTTTGGGTGATGTGCTAAACTCTTTAAAGAATTTGTCCTTGGAGAAGGACTCACAGCCGAACTATGTTCGGTTCGAGCTAGAGGCTGATGATGGGGAATTTTGCTTCCCACCCGCCACCCACTTTATAGCCACTGTCGATGACCTAACCGACGTCCTTGATTATGGCTCCGAAGAGATCGACGGTATGGACGACGATACAGACAAGGAGCAAGGCCAAGACCCGCCATTCACTGGACGTTGGACGGCCACCTCTTCATACGATGTGTACATGGTTAACACACATAAAAAACTAGCGACGATGACAAAGAAGATCCAGTTGCGAATAAACCTTCTGAGACACAGTCCAAGCGTCAGTGCCCTAAACGCTGTTCTAAGCCTCGTCGCTCAAAAGATGGAAACACTGGCACCGGAGAAAATAGTACTCCGGGCGACGTCGAAAACAATGAAGACCCTTTGGAGCCGCATCCGAACAGGAGGAACAAGACAACGGGCAAGTTAACCCTGGTAAACAGGCCATGCCCAATGACCCGGATGACGATAGTTATCGTCCAGTCTCCGAGGATGAGGAGAGCCTTGGCAGTGAGGATTTCATCGTGTCTAAGGCACCCCTCGAGCAGGAGCACTTCAAGCGCCAGCAAATAGCTAGTGCAAGAAGCCTGAAGAAAAAGCAGCAGCAGCTCCAAGCCGATCAAGACCTACTCATTGCCAGATGGACTGATGTCCTGGTAGCCGAAGAATACGGCCCCAAGCACCTAGCCAAGAGTTACCCAGAGTGCAGACTGCTACATCAGTTCGATGAGGAGGCACCAGATCCCATACCTCCATCGCGTAATGCAGAACGACCACCACGCGGTCGGGATAGTGCGGCGGACCGACCACCTCGCGGTCGAGATAAAACGGCAACTCAGGCTGAACAACAGCCCGCCCCACTGCCTCATAAATACAGGGACAGAACAGCTCGGAACCATACATACGACCTTCGGCAGGACCTGGACAATAGAGCAGGAGACACCAGATCAATCTACGGATCGCGAGGACACTTCCCAACTCGGGATGACGGCTACCTATTCGGACGTGACAAACCCAGTCGCGCCCGGGCCGATTGAGGGAGTCCTGGATTAAGGGGTCCTCGGGTGTCCGACCTGATATCTATGGGCCGGACTGATGGGTCGTGAAGATACGAAGACCGAAGACTATATCCGTGTCCGGATTGGACTTTCCTTGGCGTGAAAGGCAAGCTCGGCGACCAACTATGAATATTCCTTCTTATGTAACCGACTCCATTCCCTAGATCTCTCCGCTGTCTATATAAACCGAAGAGCATAGTCCGGATAGGACACATTCATTACCATATACACATAGGCTAGGCTTCTAGGGTTTAGCCATTACGATCTCGTGGTAGATCAACTCTTGTAACACTCATATTCATCAAGATCAATCAAGCAGGAAGTTGGGTATTACCTCCATAGAGAGGGCCAGAACCTGGGTAAACATCGTGTCCCCCGTCTCCTGTTACCATCGATCCTAGACGCACAGTTCGGGAGCCCCTACCCGAGATCCGCCGGTTTTGACACCGACATTGGTGCTTTCATTGAGAGTTCCGCTGGGTCGTTGCCAAGAGGATTGATGGCTCGCCTTGTTTTCAAGGATAATATCATCTCCGGAGGAGTCCTGGCCCCAGGCCAAACTCTCCGGCTGGGCGGATTCATCATGACCGCCGGGTCGGCCCTTAAGCCGTCGATGATGACCTCTCAAGTCATCGAAAATCGCCTCCGCGTCGATCCCGAATACTCAGCCCGCATGGATCCAATGGAGTTGTCGTTGTTAAACGAACTCCTGGATCGCATGGCCGCCTTGGGGTCGCTACAGACTACGATCGGGTTGGGCTTAAACTCAACCAGAGAGAAATCAAAACTCTGCCGATCACCCATCAGATAGCGATAGTCGAGGAGCGGAGCAACTCTTCTACTATATTGAAGACGAACTATGTTCGGAGCTCTGATCTTGAAGGGCCGGATATTCTCCAGTAGAAAGGCATGTCCCGTCCCCCGAACATGGAGTCGGATGATGAGCCTAAAAAATCAGTCGATATCCCGGAGCCTGAACTGCCAGGTCCGGTAGATCTTCAAACCCCGGATCCAAAATCAGGTCAGGGTTCGGATTTCGCTCCACCCACCCACCCGGACATAGAAGCTCTCATGAGCATCAAACAAAAGTATCAGGAAACGGTCCACCACTTCTGGGCCAGATTCCACCTTGTCAAAAATAAGGTAAAAGATTGCCGCGAAGAAGACATGGTAGCGACATTCCGGAACAATTGCACGGACGAAGGAATCCTCAATGCCATCAATCGCCGCCGCATACCGAAATTTGCTGACTTAGCAATCATCGTACAAAAGTACTGCACGATGGAAAGCGCCTGGGAAACTCGAGCAGTTCGCTGGGAATCACCAGCCCCAACCCAACTCCCCCTACAGGCGAAAAGGGCGTACCCTCGTGGCACGCCCAGTCCCACAGTCAAAAAACACAAAGCCGCCATACGGCATGGCACCGTTCTGGAGGGGTGGCTCGATGGCCCATGCAAAATACATGCAGCAACAGATACCGTGGCAACCCACTGCCTTAGAGCATGTTGGATACTACGATAGGTAGCCAAGAGCGGCGAGGACATCCTTATAAAGGACGCCCCGGAACAGTACCCCCCAGAAGATGACGACCCAAGAGTATTGGCAGTCTTAGAGACATTCGCTTCAAATAACAAGCGCAAACGGGCACTTCGCGAGCTCAACGAAGTCTGTCAAATTGCCGTAATAAATCCATGGAACGACACGGCTATAACATTCAACGCCGGTGATGAACCAAAGTACAGAACAGTACAAGCACCAGCTGTGTTAGTCCTCAGCCCCATCGTGGATGGGTTTCGACTCACCAAGGTCCTCATGGACGGTGGCAGCGGGCTAAAGCTCATTTATGAGGACACACTCCATAAAATGGAAATAGATAGGAGCCGCATCAAACAAAGTAGCACAACCTTCCGGGAAATTATTCCTAGTCGGGAGGCGCGGTGCGCGGGCAAAATCACACTTGACGTGGTATTCGGCACGCCGGAGAACTATCAGTCCGAAGAAATAACCTTCCAAGTGGCCCCTTTCAGCAGAAGATATCACGCCTTATTGGGGCGGGATGCTTTCACACGCCCAAGCTATACCTCACTACGGATATATGAAGCTCAAAATGCCCGGACCAAATGGTATAATCACTCTCGTCAGTGATCCAGACATAGCACTCCACGCTGAAAACAAAACAGCATCCCTGGCTCTGGAAGCGCTATCCGAAGCCCTCGCGGCTAAAGAATTAACCGCACCAAATCCACCTCATTCAAACCAGCAGAAGAAATAGTCAAATTCCAGGTCCACCCAACGGACCCCAAGAAGACAGCATCTATCGGAGCTCAACTGACACCAACAGTTGATGCCGCACTACGAGAGTTCCTGCACGAAAACTGGGACATATTTGCCTGGCACCCTTCAGATATGCCAGGGATCCCACGCAAGTTGGCCGAACATAGCCTCAACATATTAAAAGGATTTAAACCAGTCAAGCAAACACTGCGGCACTTTTCCGAACCCAAGCGACAGGCCATGGGGGAGGAGCTGGCCAAGCTCATCGAGGCCAGATTCATTAGAGAAATCAAACACCCGGACTGGTTGGCAAACCTGGTGATGGTTCCAAAGAAAGATAAATCCTCACGCCTGTGTGTCGATTTCAAGGACCTCAACAAGGCTTGCCCTAAGGATCCTTTTCCCCTTCCCCGTATTGACCAAATCATCGACGCCACCGCAGGACACGACTCACTATGTTTCCTTGATGCATATTCTGGATACCATCAAATCAAAATGAAGGAATCCGATCAAGATGCAACAACATTTGTTACCCCATACGGGCCGTTTTGCTTCAACACCATGCCTTTCAGGCTCAAGAACGCCGGCGCCACCTACCATCGCATGATCCAAACATGCCTTGAAAAATAGATCGGCAAGACGGTAGAAGCTTACGTTGATGATGTCGTCATTAAGACTAGGCGCGTCAAAACACTAATAGACGACTTACGTGTCATGTTTGACAACCTCCGGGCATACGACATTAAGCTCAACCCGGAGAAGTGTGTCTTCGGCGTCCCCGCTGGAAAACTGCTGGGCTTCATAGTCTCCAATAGAGGAATCGAAGCGAATCCGGCCAAAATCCGAGCTCTGTCACAGTTAGCTACACCAACAGACCTCAAACAGGTCCAAAAGCTGGCAGGATGCGTGGCAGCACTAAGCCGCTTTATCTCCAGACTAGGAGAAAGGGCACTCCCACTCTATCGTCTCTTACGGCGCACGGATAACTTCGAATGGACGGACGCGTCGACTACCGGATTGGAGGAAATAAAGACCCTCCTAGCAAGCAATCCAATTCTGGCTGGACCAAACGCAGGCGGACCCATGTTGCTATATATATCGGCAACACATCAAGTGGTAAGCGCCGTGCTCGTCGTTGAACGAGAACAGTGTCGTGGTTCTAACTCTGACAGTAGAATGAGGGGTAGGTATGTAGAGGCAAGATCTTAGCTATGGATAAGTTGTACGCACGAGTTTTACGAGTTCAGGCCCTTCTCGGAGGAAGTAACAGCCCTACGTCTCGGTGCCTGGAGGCGGTCGACTGGATTATATGCGTGTGTGTTACAGGGGGTGCGAACCCATGTCACTGAGGAGCGGGGTGGCTTATATAGAGTTTGCCAGACCCCTCCGGCCCTCAATTACACAGGGTTTAAGGTACATTAAGATAGGGCGTTACTCGTAACACTAGTAATAAAGTGACATAATTACCATTAAAGCTATGACGTAATGACCGACCGTTGCAGTATGGGGTGGCTTTAGACCTTCTGGCGGTCGAGTGACAGTCTCCATGGTCGAGTGACTTCAGGTCTTCCGAGTGGACCGCTTCATGGTCGAGTGGATGATGATGATTCTTCTTTGAATGCTTCTGGTTTTAGGGTGATGGCCTTGGGGAGGGTATCTTGGACAGGCCCATGACCCTACCCTAGGTACATAGCTTCATCATTAGCCCCCGAATGAATCAGGGTTTGAGTGGAGAAGGAGTTGAAAATACTCTCGATTCAGTATTCGCGCTCAGGAAGCGCCTTGTTAGGTTCAGAGAACAACATGATGACTTCAACTTCTTTTAATTCGCCTTGGTCCATTCTTGACTTTGTCGAGTGAACTTTTGCTGAAAAGCCTTGAGTGTCGATGTGGAGAAAATCTTTTGCCTGTTAGGTTGCTCTGCTACTTGCGGATCTTCCAGGATTCGAATTTGGGGAAGCGCGCGGGATGGGAAAGGCCGCAGTAATCGGGATGGATTAGGCAAGGTCGGCTCGATCTCCGCGCCTCCCCCTTTTTCGCCACGTACTGCGCGCGGCTGTTGCGCGATTTGACAGGATAGTCTGGACCCACAAGTCTGCCACTCGGAATAGAGTCCATATAAAGCACCAGATGGGGTTTTTTGCACAGTGCGTTCCCATTCCTTCCCTTCCTCCTCTTCCTCGCCGTATCTTCCTTCTCGGCGCCGCTGCTCCGCCCAAGCTCTGCTCGCCGCAATGGGGAAGGAGAGGACGGTGGCTTTGGAGCGCGCAAAAAAGGCGACGGCGAGGCGAAGGGGAAGAAATCCAGCCGGGGCGGATCTTCGTCGAGGTTTGGCCTGCCGCGCGGCTGGATCCAGGGCGATTGGATCCGATCGACGATTCTCTAGGACGACATCGATGATTTGGCCGAGGAGGGGTTGATTCCTCACGGATCTGCACGGCTTCCGGGGAATGAGACCGAGCCTCGTCCGCAGGAGGGTGAGTGCGTCCTCCTCGCCACTCATGTTGACCGCGGGTTTTCTTTGCCTCCTCATCCATTTTTCCGAGCTTTCTTGAACTTCTTTGGACCACAACTTCACTATTTCCCCCCAACACCATCATGTATCTTGCTGCTTTCGTGTCTATGTGCGAGAACTTCTTGGGCTGTCGACCGCACTGGGTCTCTTCAAGCACATTTTCACGTGTCGCTCTCAGTCGGTCAAAAAAGCTAATCTGAGTGACGAGAAGACGAAAGTGATCCAGATGTGTGGGGGTCTTGGGATTCAAAGGAGGGGTAAGAGTTCTTTCCCAGCCATAATCCTTCCCGAGTCAGTCCGAGGGTGGCAGTCGACCTGGTTCTACTGCAAAGACCAGCCGATTCCGGGTCAGTCGACTGGGCTTCCACCCTTTTCCATGGCCCGAGTAGAAAAACCTTCTGCCTTGAAAGTGACCCCGGGGGAGAAAGCGGAGGTGCAGGTGTTGGTTAAGCGAGTGGTCCAGCTCATCCGTGAGGGCGTGACTGGCATGGATCTGTTGGAAGTCTTCCTCAGACGACGCATTCAGTCGCTTCAAGTTCGTGACCATCCGATGTGGATGTATTCGGGCATTGACAATTCCACTCAGATCCACCCAGAAGAGGTTGACGAGGACACGGTGGAGAAGTGGCTGAAGGGCATCACCAGCAACAAGGACAACCCCTGGGGGTCTAGGAGAATCCCTCCACTCGACAATTCGTACGAGACAGACAAGGTCCAATTCTGAATCGCCGAGTGTTATCTTGATTTACCATGAAATTGCTTTTTGTCGATTGACTGATATTTGTTTTACTTGTTGTTCTCCAGACCTTCACTGAGATGTACTCGATGCCCAATGGAGAACAGGAACAGGACCCTGAAGGGGAGGCGAGTGCGGACGAGAGCAGTGAATGGCATTCTGACGGAGAAGGGAACGAGGAGAGCGATGACTCAAGTGATGGTGAGGAGGTCGACTCGCCTCCTCGGAATGAAAGGCGATCCAAGCACTCCCATGATCCGGTGAGTATTCGTGGCAAAGCGACTGGGTAGACTGGGCAAACTTCCAAGCGTCCTCAGATGTCTTCTCCGGCGCCGACTGAGAAGGCCCCGAAGCAAACCAAAGTTGAGGCACCAAAGTCTCGGAAGACTCTGCCCCGGATCAAATCGACATCCCTGTTGCTTCTGCGTGAGTGTTCTGTCTTTGCTGGAGATTTTGTGCTATTCATCATTTCCTTGATTTGATCAAATGAATCTTGAACCCAACAGTGCTGCTACCTCTAGAACTTCTGCTTACAAGAATGAGGGCGAGGAGATGGAAGATGCGGTTACTTCAACCCCAGGTTTGATCTTTGTAATTTTGTCTCTATTTTGTTGACTGAACTGCAGTCGACTGATTTCCGACGACTACGCTTTTGCAGCTCCTCCCAATGTTATTACCCTTCCAGATGACGACGAGGACATGCCGCTGAGGCCTTCAGGAAGAAGGAACAGGAAGACATCGACTGGAAAGACGCCTCAGTCGATGCCGGTGGTGGAACCAGTGGTCCAGGAGGGTGGTGACGTTAATCGGACTTCCGTCACCATCGCCATGCCATTGTTGAGTGCTCAGCCCTCAGCGTCGACTGCACAGGCCTCAGTCGATCCTGCTTCGCTCTTCGCTGTGCATCACGTCCCAGAGGACCAAGTGGGCGCCGCCAAGGAGGCCATACGTCAAGTGGGCATTATGATGGAGCAACTGAAGGTGGTTCGAGATGCCAGCCAAGCTGCCTACAATGCCAGCTCAGCTCTCCAAAGCAACGTCCAAGTCGGTCGATTATCGACTGCTCTCTTAGCTTGTCGCTTGTTCTGTTAGGACATGGTACCTGAAAACTTCTTTTGAAACGTCTTTTCGTCAGTCTGCTTTTGTGTTTGTACACCCACTGGGTGTTTGAATTTGCTGCGAATAGTCTTGTTTCTTGGGTCGACTAATCTTGTGTCGACTGAGTCTTCGAATCAGTGGGGGCACGCTGAGTGCACCCACTGGGTGTAGTCCCCGAGACCGTAGTCGACTGCTGGCACTCGGTTATGGTCTGAGAGTTGAAATTTTCTCACTCATCCTGGACGGACCACGTCGAGTGGAAACTGAACCTGTGGGGGCACGCTTAGTGCACCCACTGGGTGTAGTCCCTGAGACCGTAGTCGACTACTGGTAGTCGGTTATGGTCTGAGAAATACTTTCCCTCTTTTTTTACTCGTCTTGGACGGACCACGTCGAGTGGAAACTGAACCAGTGGGGGCACGCTGAGTGCACCCACTGGGTGTAGTCCCCGAGACTACTGTTGGATGTTTGATTCAATAGTAGTCTTAGAGTTTGTTGAATGTCGATCCTTTCACCCACTGACTGACTGCCCTTTGATTGCAGAAATCTTGTGACCTTGGAGCTCGTTTCGCTGACCTAGAGCAGAAGCAGATTCAGCTGAATCTCGATCTGGAGCTGGCCAAGAAGGACTTGCAAAAGGCCCAGGATGAAGCTGCTGGTAAGAGGAATTCGTTTGACTGTTTTGTTTCTGATCTAGGTGGCATTTGTTTTTTCCTTTGAGCTTATCATTGTTTTTTCCAGAGAAAATGAACCAGGCTCTGGCAAAGAAGGATCTGGACCTTGCAGCTGCGCAGAAAACAGCTGACGAGAAAACTGCACTCGCCGACCAGAAGCTGGCTTCAGTCGGCAAACTGGAGGAAGAGAATGCCAAGCTGAAGACTGCTTGGAATGAAGCCAACAGGGAGGTGACTCGTCTGAAGAAGGACAAGATATCCTTGAACGACAAGTTTGAGGAAACCGCCCGCAAGAGGAATGACTTGGAAAAATATCTGGGAGATCTTGCCAAGAAGCTGTTCGTCATGCTTGAAGGTATTTTCTTTCTTCCGATTGACTTGTTGCTGTCGACTCGATGTACAATCATTGACTTGTCTTTGAATTGTGCATGCAGAACTTTGTCAGAACTTTGAAGCAGAAACTGGGCGTGTTGAGACAATCTTGGACCCCATCAACTCTCCAGTGAAGGATGAAGCTGCCATGAACGTGCTCCGACTGGAATCCTTCGTCGCTGGTGTCGTCGACTATCTTGCTCGCTTGAAGGTTGCGGTGTCAAGGATCGACACAGCACTCTGGCCAAGGGCGACTCTTCCGAATGACCTCGAGTCTTTGATGACTCGACTTAATGGAATCCCGAGCCGTGTGCAAGATTGGAAGAAGTCTTCTGTGCGGTGCGGCGCCGATGTGGCTCTGTCTCTGGTACGCGTCCACTCCAAGGAGGCGCGAGAAGACAAGCTAGCAGCAATCAAGGTCGCCAACACCAAAAGGCATGACTTCCAGTCCTTCATGGAGCCCTTCATCGCTGCTGCCACTCGGATTGCTGACGGAATTGACCTGGACGAGTTCGTTGATCCTGCTAGTCCACCTCCCACGGAATGAACAAACTTTATGCCTCACTTTAAATTTGCCTCGGAATGCCGAGTGATGTTGTAATCGTTAAACTCCTTCGGGTTTGAAGCCCGAGTACTTCGACCCGTGGTCCAGAACTTTAGGGTTTATCCGAACTTGGTTTATCTCTGAGTATGCTCGTGTTTGCCGTCGAGTGAACCTCGTTCTTCATTTGGAATAATCTTTGTGCTTGAAATGCAGCTTTGAGGAGGAGGCAATCGACTGGTACTTGTGGCGCAGCTCCGAAGGAGAAGGTTACAGTCGACCTGCACGTCGTAGTCCTTGCAGATAGGGATGGAGCGCACGTTGTACTTGTGGCGCAGCTCTGAGGGAAAAGGTTGTAGTCGACCTGCACCTTGTCGTCCTTGCGGATAGGGACGGAGCACACGTTGTACTTGTGGCATAGCTCTAAAGGAGAAGGTTGCAGTCGACCTGCACCTCGTCGTCCTTGCGGATAGGGATGGAGCGCACGTTGTACTTGTGGCATAGCTCCGAAGGAGAAGGTTGCAGCCGACCTGCACCTCGTCGTCCTTCCGGATAGGGATGGAGCGCACATTGTACTTGTGGCATAGCTCCGAAGGAGAAGGTTGCAGTCGACATGCACCTCGTCGTCCTTGCGGATAGGGATGGAGCGCACGTTGTACTTGTGGCGTAGCTCCGAAGGAGAAGGTTGCAGCCGACCTGCACCTCGTCGTCCTTGCGGATAGGGATGGAGCGCAAACTTAGGCGAGTACTGGACTGCAGCTAAGCCCCCGAGTGGGAGGGTTGCTCACCAGTCGGTAGGGTTTTACAAACTTAGGCGAGTACTGGACTGCAGCTAAGCCCCCGAGTGAGAGGGTTGCTCACCACTCGGTAGGGTTTTACAAACTTAGGCAAGTACTTGGACTGCAGCTAAGCCCCCAAGTGGGAGGGTTGCTCACCACTCGGTAGGATTTTACAAACTTAGGCGAGTACTGGACTGCAGCTAAGCCCCCGAGTGGGATGGTTGCTCACCACTCGGTAGGATTTTACAAACTTAGGCAAGTACTGGACTGCAGCTAAGCCCCCGAGTGGGAGGGTTGCTCACCACTCGATAGGATTTTACAAACTTAGGCGAGTACTGGACTGCAGCTAAGCCCCCGAGTGGGAGGGTTGCTCACCATTCGGTAGGATTTTACAAACTTAGTCGAGTACTGGAGTGCAGCTAAGCCCCCGAGTGGGAGGGTTGTTCACCACTCGGTAGGATTTTACAAACTTAGGGGAGTACTGGACTGCAGCTAAGCCCCCGAGTGGGAGGGTTGCTCACCACTCGGTAGGATTTTACAAACTTTGGCGAGTACTGGACTGCAGCTAAGCCCCCGAGTGGGAGGGTTATTCACCACTCGGTAGGATTTTACAAACTTAGGCGAGTACTGGACTGTAGCTAAGCCCCCGAGTGGGAGGGTTGTTCACCACTTGGCAGGATTTTACAAAATTAGGCGAGTACTGGACTGCAGCTAAGCCCCCGAGTGGGACGGTTGTTCACCACTCGGTAGGATTTTACAAACTTAGGCGAGTACTGGACTGTAGCTAAGCCCCCGAGTGGGAGGGTTGCTCACCACTCGGTAGGATTTTACAAACTTAGGCGAGTACTAGACTGCAGCCAAGCCCCCGAGTGGGAGGGTTGCTCACCACTCGGTAGGGGTTTACAAACTTAGGCGAGTACTGGACTGCAGCTAAGCCTCCGAGTGAGAGGCTTGCTCATCACTCGGTAGGATTTTTCAAACTTAGGCGAAACGGATTCGCAGCTAAGCCCCCGAGTGAGAGGCTTGCTCATCACTCGGTAGGATTTTTCAAACTTAGGCGAAACGGATTCGCGGCTAAGTCACCCACTGGGGGATTTGAGACGCACACATAAGCAACAACAATCGTTTAAGAAGACTGTAAAGCTCTTGTCTTTGATAAACAAACTACAAAGGTATTTCTTATTACATCTCATCAGAATGAGTACTTAAGTATAAAAGGGGCGGAGCAGCTCCGCATTCCAAGCCCGTGGCTCGTCTTTCTGATGCTCGACATTGTAAAGATGGTATGCCCCATTGTGGAGAACTCTGGTGACGATGAAGGGACCTTCCCAAGCAGGGGCGAGCTTGTGTGGTTTCTGCTAATCCACTCGAAGAACCAGGTCTCCCTCTTGGAAGGCTCAACCTCTCACGTTTCTGGCGTGGAATCGGCGCAAGTCTTGTTGATAAATGGTCGACCGTATTAAGGCGATCTCTCTTTCCTCTTCTAGGAGATCAACTGCGTCCTGCCGGGCCTGTTCTGCTTCATCTTCAGAGAAAAGCTCGACTCGGGGGGCATTGGGAAGCAAGTCACTCGGTAGAACAGCTTCAGCTCCATAGACCAAGAAGAATGGAGTTCAGCCAGTCGACCGATTGGGAGTTGTTCTCAATCCCCAAAGAACTGATGGAAGTTCATCGACCCAGGCGCCTGCTGTGTGCTTGAGATCACGCATCAATCGGGGTTTCAGTCTTTTGAGAATCAAACCATTTGCTCTTTCCGCTTGTCCATTCGACTGGGGGTGGGCGACTGAAGCATAGTCGACTCGTGTGCCCTGGGAAGCACAGAAGGCTCTAAACTCATCAGAATCGAAGTTCGACCCGTTGTCAGTGATGATGATGTGCGGAACTCCATATCTGAATGTCAATTCTCTGATGAAGCTGACGGCAGTACTGGCTTCAAGATTCTTGATAGGCTTGGCTTCAATCCATTTGGTGAACTTGTCGACTGCTACAAGCACATGAGTGAAGCCGCTCCTACCAGTCCTTAGGGGTCCAACCATATCCCATCCCCAAACAGCAAAGGGCCAGACGAGTGGAATGGTCTTCAGGGCTGACGCAGGCTTGTGGGACATATTGGAGTAAAACTGGCAGCCTTCACATTTGTCGACTATATCTTTCGCCATTTCATTTGCTCGTGGCCAATAAAATCCAGCTCGGTATGCTTTGGCCACAATGGTCCGAGAGGACGCATGGTGGCCACATGTCCCCGAGTGGATGTCGTTGAGGATCACTCGACCTTCTTCTGGTGTTATGCATTTCTGGCTGACTCCGATTACGCTTTCCCTGAACAGCTGTCCTCTTGTCACAGTAAAGGCTTTGGATCGACGGACGATCTGTTGAGCCTCTTCTTCATCCTCTCGGAGTTCCTTCCTAAGGATATACGCAATGTATGGCACTGTCCAGTCGGGAGTGATGACCAAAATCTCCATGATCAGGTCGACCATGGCTGGAACTTCGACTTCAGTCGGATCTGTGGCACTCTTAGGCTGCCGGGGCTCTTCAGTGAAAGGATCTTCTTGAACTGAAGGTGTATGAATGTGTTCCAAAAACACGTTGCTGGGAATGGCTTCCCTCTTGGAACCTATCTTTGCCAAATCATCGGCTGCTTGATTTTTCAGTCGGGGTATATGATGGAGCTCTAACCCCTCAAACTTCTTCTCCAACTTCCTCACCGCATTACAGTAACCAGTCATAGCTGGGCTTCTGACATCCCACTCCTTCATCACTTGATTGACTACCAAATCTGAGTCGCCGTAGACCATGAGGCGACGAACGCCGAGTGAAATGGCCATACGTAACCCATATAAGAGTGCTTCATATTCCGCTTCATTATTGGAGGAATCAAAATGAATCTGGAGAACATATCTGAGCTTGTCTCCTCGGGGGGATACCAGTACCACCCCAGCACCGGAGCCATTCAGCATCTTGGAGCCATCAAAGAACATGGTCCAGTGCTCCGAGTGAACTTGAGTTGGTAGTTGCTGTTCGATCCACTCGACGAGGAAATCTGCTATTGCTTGGGACTTGATAGCCTTTTTCAAACTTGATATCCAAGGGAAGGAGTTCAATCGCCCACTTTGCCACTCGACCAGTTGCATCTCTGTTGTTCAGAATCTCTTATAATGGAGCGTCGCTGACGACTGTAATAGAGTGGTCAGAGAAATAGTGTGCAACCTTCTTCGTGTTCATATAAATCCCATAAACAAACTTCTGATAATGTGGATATCTTTGCATTGACGGAGTCAGAACTTCAGAAACATAGTATACTGGGCGCTGAACCTTATAGGCTTTTCCTTCTTCTTCCCGCTCGACCGTAAGTACTGTACTGACAACTTGTCCAGTGGCTGCAATGTAAAGCAGTAAAGGCTCTTTGCTGATTGGGGCAGCAAGCACCGGCTGGGTGGAAACCAGGGCTTTGAGCTCTACAAACGCTGCATCAGCTTTAGGAGTCCACTCGAACTTATCAGACTTTTTCATCAATCGGTAAAGAGGCAATGCCTTTTCACTGAGGCGAGAAATGAATCGACTTAAGGCGGCCAAACAACTAGTAAGCTTCTGGACGTCATGCACACGCACAGGGCGTTTCATCCGGAGTATGGCACCCACTTTCTCTAGGTTAGCGTCGATCCCTCGTCCGGAAACGAGAAAACCGAGTAATTTTCCGCCCGAAACTCCGAATGTGCACTTTGATGGATTAAGCTTGATATCATACCTTCAGAGGTTGGCAAAAGTTTCAGCAAGGTCAGCCAGCAGGTCGGAACCTTTACGTGACTTGACCACAATGTCATCCATGTATGCTTCCACATTCCGACTGATTTGAGTGAGTAAACACTTCTGAATCATCCTCATGAATGTGGCTCCAGCGTTCTTCAAGCCGAATGGCATGGTGACATAACAGAAGCACCCAAATGGGGTGATGAAAGCTGTTTTTATCTCATCGGGTCCATACAGTCGGATCTGATGATACCCGGAATAAGCGTCCAAAAAGGACAAGCGCTCACACCCCACAGTTGAGTCGACTCTTTGGTCGATGCGGGGGAGAGGAACATGATCTTTCGGGCAGGCCCGATTGATATGCTTGAAGTCAATGCACATGCGAAGTGAGTCGTCCTTCTTGGGGACCATGACAACATTGGCTAGCCACTCGGAGTGGTAAATCTCTCGGATAAACTCAGCTGCTAGGAGTCGAGCCACTTCTTCACCGATTGCTTTTCTCTTCTGTACGGCGGACCGTCGAAGATGTTCTTTGACTGGTTTCACTTTTGGGTCGACTCGCAAATGGTGCTCAGCCAGCCCCCTGGGAACACCCGGCATGTCAGAAGGTTTCCATGCAAAGATGTCCCAGTTCTCACGGAGGAACTGGATGAGCGCTTCTTCCTATTTGGAGTCGAGTGTTGTCAAAATGTGAGTCGGAGCAGCATTGGGATCGGTCGGGTGAATATGAATCGGCTTCGTTTCACCAGACAACTGAAATGCTGAATCCGTGGCAGGCTTCTTAGCTCGCAACAAATCACTCGGATCTGCATTTTTTTGATACTCCTGCAATTCCACTACTGCCATTTGCGCATCGGCGATCTTTGAGCCCTTCTGGAAGCACTCTTTTGCCTTCTTCCGATTGCCAGTGATAGTGATCACTCCTTTAGGACCAGGCATCTTCAATTTGAGGTACACGTAACATGGTCGAGCCATAAAACGTGCATAAGCCGGCCTGCCCAGAATAGCATGATAAGCACTATGGAAATCCACGACTTCAAACGTCAACTTTTCTTTGCGGTAATTCTTGGAATCACCAAAAACCACATCGAGGGCGATCTGGCCGAGTGACTCAGCCTTCTTGCCAGGAATAACTCCATGGAAACTCATATTGCTTTCACTGAGTCTAGACATCGGAATGCGCATTCCTTTCAAGGTCTCCGCATAGAGTATATTCAGGCCACTGCCACCATCCATCAGAACCTTAGTCAACCGAGTGCCTTCGACGACTGGGTCGACCACCAACGCTTGCCTCCCAGGGGTGGCTATGTGTGTTGGGTGATCAGACTGGTCGAATGTAATGGCAGTCTGAGACCACTTCAAATAACCGGGCGTTGCCGGAGCGACCATGTTCACTTCTCCGTTGATGACTTTTAGTCGACTTTTGCTCTCAACTTCAGCAAAAATCATCAGAGTGGAATTGACGTGGGGGTAACCATCATCGTCCTCTTCTTTATCCCCAACTTTGTCCGATTCTTTCTCCTTCTCTTTGGGCTGTTTCTCTCGGAACTGCTGGATTAGGAGCCGACACTGTCGAGTGGTATGTTTCGGGTAAATGAGATTACCCTCCTCATCTTTTTTGGTGTGAATGTGGCATGGTAAATCCAACACATCATTTCCATCTTGATCTTTTACTTTCTTGGGGTTCCATGGCCCTTTGGACTTCCCCTTGAACTTTCCTTGAGTCACGGCTAAGGCTTCTCCGGGAGCAGCTGGCTCGGCTTTGCGCTTCTGCTTCCGACTGGAGTTCCCTCCCCCGGTTTCGTGGGCGACTGTTTCGTGCTTGCCACTCCGGAGCCGATCCCCCTCTTCACCATTAGCATACTTGGTGGCAATTTCCATCATTCGACTAAGAGACATATCTCCGGTCCGACCGAACTTCAGATTCAATTCTCGATACTTAACACCTTCCTTGAAGGCACAAACTGCTTGGTGATCAGACACATTCTCCACCGTGTGGTGCAACATGATCCATCTCTGGATATAATCCCTCAAAGTTTCATTCAGCTTCTGCACACAAGATTGTAGCTCTGTTAGCCCTGCTGGCCGTTTGCATGTACCTTCAAATGTTCTGACAAACACTCGGGCAAGCTCTTCCCAGCTATAAATACTGCCAGGTGCTAATTGATTCAACCACGCTCTGGCCGAGCCCTCCAACATCAGAGGAAGGTGCTTCATGGCCACTTCATCATTGCCACCACCAATTTGCACAGCTACTCGGTAGTCCTCAAGCCAAGTGTCAGGCTTGGACTCACCAGTGAATTTGCTGACTCCAGTCGCCAACCTGAAGTTGGGAGGAATCGCTGCTGCTCCGATGGCTCTGCTGAAACACTCGGGACCTGAAACATGCACTCTGTTGCCGGTCGGGTAATCTCTATCGTGACCATCTCTGTGGGCCCTGTTCTTGTCAACCAGACCCTAAACGAGAATGGATCTCGCGTCAAAGCCCGGCTCCCGGGGGTCGAATGGAATCCTTCGCCCTCCACTGTGAGGGCGTCTGTCATCGTGTTGCCGAGGCGCGTACGACCCACTCCTTGGGGGAGGTGTGGGCGCTCGATGACGATCATACTGCTCACGGTTTCTATACTGATCCTGTCAATCTCCACGTCCCTGACGTCTTGGAGGCGATCTTGGGCTGTGAGCCGACTGAACTGTGTCTGCCATTACAGATCTACTATGAATCCTATTCCGAGACTGTGACACTGCTGTGTTCTGCTCCCCCGCCGCCCGGAGCAAAGCCCGGATTTGCATCAAACCCCTACCAGCTTCCAACTGGGAAGGCTGAATCGACTCTGCTATTCGGGCCGCAGCTGTGAGATTCTGGATCGGAGTTCGATATACCTGGGTAGGAGGCGGAAAAGTTATCATCGACTGGACTCAGGAACCCGCTGCCGAGCACGCTCGTCGAGTGCATGCTGGAGGTTCTCCAGTCGAGTGCGCTCAGCCAAGTTGGCCAAGTGCACCTCTTCTAAGGCCCGGGCCTCGGGGGTTTCTCCAACGATAGGAGTGTGAAGTGCATCCATGTTACGGCGGCGAAGCTCTTCCCTCTGCTGCGAAGAGAGGGGCTCGGGGCGGTACTCCTCGTGGACACGCGACGGATCACCTCCGCCATCACTACCGTCGTCGCGGGGAAAGCCAGGGAGACTGCACGGTCCGTTGACCATCAGGACTTCCGCCGCGGGGTCACTTCTGTCGCACTTGGATGGAGTCTCGACGGAGCAGTCGAACAGGCCGTAGAGAGTTTCGCCGGGCTCAATTGCCGCGACTTGGGAGGTGGCTGACTGGCGAGCCACCGCGTGCCTCACCCACCGCTGGAGCCTCGACCGACCGAACGCTTCCGTCGGTGGGCAGCAGGGAGTGAAGACGCCACTGGAGCCAACCGATACTGGGTCGACGGCTGCCGTAGGAGGACGCCGCGGACGCACGCACGAAAGTGTGTTGCCCCGTGGACGGGGAGCACCTCGACGTCGAGTGGAGCCTCTTGGAGCCAAGCAGAGTCGTCAGCGACGAACATGAGCACGCCGAGATGGATCTCGCGACCCTCGGCCAATCCTCCGCCTGAAACCATGCTGATGGGGATCGAAAAAATCGCAACTTCTCCAATAAGTCGCTAAGACACCTGCCCCACGGTGGGCGCCAACTGTCGTGGTTCTAAGTCTCACAGTAGAATGGGCGGTAGGTATGTAGAGGCAAGATCTTAGCTATGGAGAAGTTGTACGCACGAGTTTTACGAGTTCAGGCCCTTCTCGGAGGAATTAACAGCCCTACGTTTCGGTGCCCGGAGGCGGTCGATTGGATTATATGCGTGTGTGTTACAGGGGGTGTGAACCCTTGTCACTGAGGAGGGGGGTGGCTTATATAGAGTTCGCCAGACCCCTCCGGCCCTCAATTACACAGGGTTTAAGGTACATTAAGACAGGGCGTTACTGGTAACGCTAGTAATAAAGTGGCATAATGACCATTAAAGCTATGAAGTAATGACCGACCGTTGCAGTATGGGGTGGCTTTAGACCTTCTGGCGGTCGAGTGACAGTCTCCATGGTCGAGTGACTTCAGGTCTTCCGAGTGGAACACTTCATGGTCGAGTGGATGATGATGATTCTTCTTCGAATGCTTTTGGTTTTAGGGTGATGGCCTTGGGGAGGGTATCTTGGACAGGCCCATGACCCTACCCTAGGTACATAGCTTCATCAAACAGGACAGACACAAATTTCCGCTCCAAATCCGGTATACTACGTATCCACCATCCTCACACCATGCAAATCCCGGTACCCTCACTATCAAAAGATAGCATATGCGGTCTTCATGGCATCTCGAAAATTGTGACACTACTTTCAGGAGTGGTCGATTACGGTGGCTTCTGAAGTGCCCCTCGATGATATAATCAACAACCGGGATGCAACGGGCCGGATTGCCAAATGGGCCATTGAGCTCCTGCCATTCGACATCACGTACAAACCACGTCGAGCCATCAAATCCCAGGTACTGGCTGACTTCGTCGCCGAATGGACAGAGGCCGAACTCCCTAAAGAGTACGGCGCATATTCCAACTGGGTGATGCATTTTGACGGCTCCAAAATGTTGGCAGGGTTGGGGGCGGGCGTCATATTAACGTCCCCCACAGGAGATATCGTCCAGTACATACTCCAAATATTATACACAGACTCCAACAACACAGCGGAATACGAGGCCTTGCTGCATGGCCTTCGGATGGCCGTATCAATGGGCATACAACGCCTGGAGGTGCGCGGAGAATCAAACCTTGCAATATCCCAAATTAATGGAGACTTTGACGCCAAATATCCAAAGATGGCAGCTTATCGCAATGCCGTCTTGAAGATGTCGGCTCGATTCGAGGGACTCGAATTTCATCACGTCGCTCGCGAAAGTAATCAGGTGGCAGACGTCCTTGCTCGCATCGGCGCTAAGCGCGACCCCGTCCCACCTAACATCTTCCTCGAAAGGCTCTTTAAGCCATCCATGGTGTGGCAAGGGGGAGACAGCAATGACAGTCCCGTTCCGAATACAAACACAAATAGCGAACACGCCGATATCATCGGAGGCTCAGCCACCGAAATAACACCATCGGCCCACCTCATCATGGCAGTAATTGCCCCATGGACCAAACCATTCTTGGCCTACCTTAATAGGAAGGAGCTCCCAGAAGATCAGAATGAGGCTCGCCGCATCGTCCGGCGTTCAAAGGCCTATAAAGTTCACGAGGGAGAGCTCTATAAGAAAAGCACCACCGGAGTCCTTCAAAGGTGTATCTCCGAGGAGAAGGGGCGGCAACCCTTGGTAGAAATTCACGCCGGTCTCGGTGGGCACCACGCCGCACCCCGGGCACTCGTCAGCAAGGCCTTCCGGACATGATTTTATTGGCCTACGGCCCGGGCAGACGCACAGGACCTCGTCCAGCGCTGCGTTGGATGCCAACTCTTCGCCAACCAAAGCCATATGCCCCCAACCGCCCTACAAACAATCCCCATTACATGGCCCTTCGCGGTCTGGGGCTTGGACATGGTTGGACCCCTTAAAGGGGGAAGCCATAAGAAAAAATATCTGCTGGTCATGGTGGACAAATTCACCAAGTGGATAGAGGCTAGACCAGTCAAAACGGCCGAGTCCGGACCGGTGATCGCATTTATATCCGATGTACTACACCGTTATGGTGTACAACACAACATCATCACTGATAACGGTTCCAATTTCACAGTTGATGAAGTGAAAAGCTGGTGTGCTAATCTGGGCATTAAGCTCGATTACACCTCTGTCTACCACCCGCAAACAAACGGTCAAGTCGAGCGAGCTAACGGTCTTATTATGAGCGGCATCAAACCCAGGCTAGTGCAGTCTTTAAAAGAATCAGACAAACACTAGGTCGAGGAGCTTGACTCTGTACTCTGGGGGCTGCGGATCACACCTAACCGTACTACCGGATACACACCTTTCTTCATGGTGTACGGCGCAGAGGCTGTATTGCCCTGCGATATTATACATGACTCACCTCGAGTGCGTATGTACGAAGAGAAAGAGGCCGAGTTGGATCGGCAGGACAGCTTAGACGCCCTGGAGGAGGAGCGCGACATCGCCAAAGCCCGTTCAGCATTTTATCAGCAGCAGGCTCGAAGATACCAAAGCAGGGAAGTACGGGCCAAGACTTACAATGTTGGCGAACTCGTTCTACGCTTGTCGGAGAAGAAAAAGGACAAACTCAAGCCCAAATGGGTGGGTCCCTTCATAATTGACGAAGTTCTTACCGGAGGAGCGTACCGTCTTCGTGACGCGTCTGACAATCGCCTAGAGCCGAACCCCTGGAACGCGGCCAGACTCCGAAGATTCTATGCCTAGCGTAGCACTCTTTGTTAGTCTCCTTCTCCCCTATAGTTCCCATTACTTTTTCTCCCTTTTACACAATTCCTTTTTCTCGCTTTAAAGCTCTCATTCGGCTTGACCGAACACTGCTGACGTACACATTCTTACATATGTACACCCATCATACTTGGGGGCTTCTTTAACAGAAGCTTGTTAATACTATTTTCTGAGCATCAAGCTCATCATACATATGCGTTCTTCCCGTATGTCTTTTCTTCACCATTATATGCATCGATATGACTTAAGTTTTAGCCAAGCTGGGTTGCCTGGCTCCTGTGCTTACCCCTACGTTCCCGATTGTTCGGCTAGGTGGTAAAGGGAGCACCTCTGCGATTGTTAGTGCCGGGTTATCCGGATGTGTACCTCAGACTGGGTGAAGCCGAAAGCTAGCGTTCTTAAGGGAATATTCGGTCGATGGATGAAAAATACTCTTCGCACTCACTCTATTGTGAAACCCCAGAAGCTATACACACTGTGATTTTTACATCACAATTCGGACATGTCTACTAATGCATGCACACCCAGGGAAAGGAACCCTTAACGGAACTATTCTCCCTGGAAGATGTTTCTTACAATCTCATTGTAATATAACATAACTAGCCGGATACAACTTGCCTGTTCAAGCAACTATGACCCCTATGCCTAGTTTTCCAAGCATACCCCGGTCTATTCGGCCGCGAGGGTATTCGGAAACACTCCGCACCATGGAGTCTGGAGGTTGAAGCGAAAAGGTCTACCATGACAAATGCTATACAATTCAGCTAGAATTGCATAGGGTAAGGAAAGTACATAGTCATTGGGACTCAAACACTTCCTTCTCTATACCGTCCAACAGACGGTCTAACTTACAATCCTGTTGGGAATATTTGGCGGCCACCTCTACTTGGTCATACACTAAACTAACGGGAATTTCTTCCCCATTCGACCCTAGCGGTCCGATCCGAGCCATGTGATTAGGATCAAGCTTGGTATACCGAGTTTTCACCATGGCCCAAGCTTCTCACGCACCCTCTCGACAGGCCGATATCTTCCATAATCGGATACGCCGCCGCGCTCCTTTGAACAGCTCTATGAGCTCCTCCATACTTCCTGGAGGGGAGGCGGATGGCCATAAGGCCTTGGCAACGCTCCGCATGGCCAGCCGAGCATGCTCGTGCACCTGTGACAGTCTTTGCAGCAGATCATCAGTTGATCCAGACACCTCCTCTTCAGGACGGCCCGTCAATATACCTGCAATCATAATAATATCAGTTCTATCTATCTCCGAACTACTTTAATAATAGTTCGGACACATACTGAATACGCCGCCCCGCAGCTTCTTGTTCTCCTTCACGGAATCGGCTAGCTGGGCCCGCACATCCTTCAACTCTTCACCTAGCTGGGTTTTGCAATCCTGGAGCTGGTTTTTCTCAACAATGGCCTGCTTCAGCACACGTTCGCCCGTAGCATGTAGCCTCTTGGCTTCTTGTTCATTCACTTGCGCGACTTCCAATGCCTCTTTGAGTTCCTCTGACAATCATGTCATGATATAGGAAGGACTGTTAGCATTAATGGCATATGATTATATTTTCTCAATGGAGGGGAAAATTACCAGGCGACGCCTTTTTGGACTTCTCCAGTTCGGCGGCAGCAGCATTTAGTTGCGACCGACAATGTTCCAGCTCTTGGGTCAGCAGGTTGTTCTTCTTTGTAAGAACCTGGTCATACAATGGTCCTTAAATCAGTTGTACCAACTGCTTTCAGTCCCGGGGGCTACGGGTATATGGCTATCCTTTTTTGACAAAGAAAACTTACCTGCACATATGTCAGATATTGCCTCGTGGCCTTCCTAAGCCCGTCTCGAGCAGCTCGGATGTATGCGTCGCCCGAGCTAAAGGCATTAAATGCCTCGTCCGAGAACTTCGGGTCTTGTAAGACAGCTCTGCAGCGCCGATGATTCATGGCGCTCTCTACTTCCGAGTTGGTAACAGACATATTGTCCGAACCCTGGGCCGAAGGGCAGTCCGGCTTTGTTCTTACATCAGCTCCTGTCTCCCCGACTGGATCTAAATCTTGGTTGTTGGGAGCGCGGCCGGCCGGACCCCCGGACACAGTTCGGCGAACCTTTTTCCTGTAATCAAACAGTCGCATAGGTCACAGTTGGACACGGCCACTGAAAAATATATTTATCCGTACCTCCTCAACGAGGGCCCGGTGCCTTGACCGGCACTCCTCTTCGAAGGCCTGGTCGGCGCAGGAACCGATTTCCTCGATATCGTCAAACGCCTCCCTGTAAAACGCGTGACAATGTGGTGTTTGAGGCAGAGTACGAGCACCCTTTCAAAGGAGGTGTTTCTTGTTTACTTACCTGTGAAGCAGGAAGAAGACCGGGGTTGTCGGCGATGATGGCCACTTCTGTGCCATCATAGCTCGTCTGGTAAAACACCCCCTCCGAGAGCACCACAAATATATCCGGATCCTCTTCAAACCCGGGATCAAGCTCCCGGTTGTGGTCCTTCGGCTGTAGGGTGGGACTATAAAATCCCTCGGTGACCTTTCGCCAGTGCTGTCATAAGTAAACAAACTAGAAATTTATCAAAGGCAATTTGGAGATGGAAGGAGTAAAAACAGAGGGGTTGGGCCTTACCCAACTGGGAGGGTTATACATAGAGTACCCATCTCTGAGCTTGATGCGAAGAAATTCCTTTTCCTCCCCTTTGAACAGTTTGAATAATATCTTAGCCAAAGCAGTAGGGGTGTTCGGACCTTTCCGGCCACAGCGAGAGGCGTCATCCTCCCCATTGTAGTGCCACATGGGAAGCCCTCTGTATTGAAGCGGCTGAACCCCTCGCGCTGTGGAGATCGCCATAACCTCGATTACTGTGAGCCCGGACTGAGCAAGCTCTTTTATCTTGCTCATCAGCTGACGAACCTCCGCGCCGTCGTCTTCTTCAAGACTCCGGGGACGCCAACTGTGGCGTTTCTTTAGCGGGACGCCCGCAAATTCGGGGAGACCCTTTCGAACCGGGTCAGGAAGCGGGACGTCCTCAACATAGAACCATTCGGAGGGCCATCCATCTGGTGCCTTCCTTGGTGTGTCGGATGGATATCCGGTATCAGCGACGCGCCACACTTCGGCTCCGCCCACCTCAAATTTTGACCCTTCGTGATTGCACGGGACGAGACAGAACAACTTCCTCCACAACTCGAAATAAGCCTCGATGCCCAGGAATAGTTCACACAAAGCGACGTAACCCGCGATGTGCAGAATAGAGGCCGGAGTGAAGTTGTGCAGCTGGAGGCCGTAGTACTCCAGAAGTCCTCGGAGGAACGGATGGATTGGGAATCCAACGCCTCTTAGCAGGAAGGGGACAAAACACACTCGTTCTACCCCAGACGGATTGGGGAAATCCTCTGCCTGAGTCCCCTCATTAAAGGAAGCTAGCCCCGTCCGAACAGGGACTAGATCTGCAGGGGGAAGGAATCCTTGCGTTTGCAACTTCGTCAATTGGCTATGAGACACAGAACACCTCTCCCACTCGCCTTTCTCTGGGCCGGGACGAGCGGAGGAGCTGGGAACGCTGGCCATGCTAGAATGGTTTCTCCCAAGCAGTCTCTGGGGATTTCTTCTGCGTGGCGCTGAACGGATCTAGGATCCAATCTCTTTAAATAGGCCCTCTTCCTTGCGTAGACGGGGTGTTATTCGTAAAAATACCCCAACTTTTCATTCGCTTGACACGTGGAGAACGAAGATTACTTAAAACGCATAGAAGCCAAGGAGATGACATTGGATCAATGGCCGAATACATTACTTGGAGATCATCAAAGGAGGAACCCGCCTTGCAATGCTGAAGACAATATGTGTGCCGAACACCTCGCTATTGAAGACTGGTTCGGGGGCTACTGAGGGGGTCCCGGATTAAGGGGTCCTCGGGCGTCCGACCTGATATCTATGGGCCGGACTGATGGGCCGTGAAGATACGAAGATTGAAGACTATATCCGTGTCCGGATTGGACTTTCCTTGGTGTGGAAGGCAAGCTAGGCGACCAACTATGAAGATTCCTTCTTATGTAACCGACTCCATGTAACCCTAGATCTCTCCGCTGTCTATATAAACCGGAGAGCATAGTCCGGATAGGACACATTCATTACCACATACACATAGGCTAGGCTTCTAGGGTTTAGCCATTACGATCTCGTGGTAGATCAACTCTTGTAACACTCATATTCATCAAGATCAATCAAGCAGGAAGTAGGGTATTACCTCCATAGAGAGGGCCCAAACCCGGGTAAACATCGTATCCCCTGTCTCCTGTTACCATCGATCCTAGACGCACAGTTCGGGACCCCCTACCCGAGATCCGCCGGTTTTGACACCGACACCGATAACCACAGACGGACTTCATCGGAGGTGCACCGTGACACGGCCCAATATAGAGGCGCCGCACACCCTTTCTGCTTCACAGATGAAGTACTGGATCACGAATTCCCCGAGGGGTTCAAGCCCGTCGACATTGAATCATACGACGGCAGAACCGATCCCGTAGTGTGGATCGAAGATTTTATTCTCCATATCCATATGGCCCGAGGAGACGACCTCCACGCCATCAAATACCTCCCACTAAAATTAAAAGGGCCAGCTAGACACTGGCTGAATAGTCTGCCTGAAAATTCTATAGGCAGCTGGGAGGACTTGGAAGAAGCTTTTCTCGACAACTTCCAAGGCAATTATGTCCGGCCACCAGATGCCGAGGACTTAAGTCATATAGTCCAACAACCTGGAGAATCAGCCAGAAAATTCTGGACTAGGTTCCTAACCAAAAAGAACCAGATCGTTGACTGTCCGGATGCCGATGCCCTAGCGGCCTTCAAACACAGCATCCGCGACGAATGGCTTGCCCGCCACCTCGGCCAAGAAAAGCCGATGTCTATGGCGGCCCTCACGGCAGTCATGACCCGCTTCTGTGCGGGTGAGGATAGTTGGCTGGCTCGTAGTACAAACACAGCCAACGAGGCAGGCCCCTCTGAGGCCAAAAACTGCGCCGGCAAGCTCCGGCGCAATAAACACAAACGTCGAAGTAATGGCGATAACACCGATGACACGACAATTCATGCCGGATTCAGCGGCTCCAACTCCGGCCAGCGGAAGAAGCCCCACAAAAGGAACAATGAGGGACCATCCAGCTTGGACCGCATACTCGATCGTCCGTGCCAGATACATGGCACCCCAGACAAACAAGCCAATCATACCAACAGAGACTGCCGGGTTCTAAAACAAGCCAGCAAGTCAAAAACCAAGAACAAGGAAATGGGATCACAAAGCGAGGACGACGACGAAGAGCGCCAGCAGCCGAACACTGAGCGGCAGAAGAAACTCCCCCCTCAGGTCAAAACGGTGAACATGATATATGCTACACACATACCCAAAAGGGAGCGCAAGCGCGCACTCAGGGACATCTACGCGGTAGAGCCAGTCGCCCCAAAATCCAATCTGTGGTCGTCATTTCCGATCACCTTTGACCGACGTGACCACCCAACTAGTATCCGTCAGGGCGGATCGGCCGCACTGGTCCTTGACCCAATCATCGACGGATTTCACCTCACACGAGCCCTAATGGACGGTGGTAGCCGCCTTAACCTACTCTATCAGGATACAGTGCGGAAGATGGGCATTAATCCCTCACGAATCAAACCCACAAGGACTACCTTTAAAGGAGTCATACCAGGCGTAGAGGCCCATTGTACGGGCTCCGTCACGCTGGAGGTGGTCTACGATTCTCCGGACAACTTTCGAAGCGAGGAGTTAATCTTCGATATCGCCCCCCTCCGCAGCGGCTACCACGCACTGCTCGGACGAACCGCGTTTGCTAGATTCAACGCAGTGCCACACTCGCTTATCTCAAGCTCAAGATGCCCGGTCCACGCGGCGTCATAACAGTTAATGGAAACACGGAACGCTCCCTCCGTACTGAGGAGCACACAGCCGCCCTAGCAGCAGAAGTACAAAACGGCCTTCCCAAGCAGAACTATAATCCGGCTGCCAAACCCCCGGACATCGTTAAGAAGGTCCGGACCACACTGCAACAGGACAGCTCAGCTCGTAAAGAGCTTGATTAGCAATTCGGCCTCCGCCCCACGCGTACATAATTACGCGCCCAAACAATATGGATGGAGGCATAGCTAGCTCGCGATCCACCGTGCGGCTCGACCGACCCTAGGATTCGCATACCTCTTTCTTTCCCATTTCAGGTCAATTCTCTCTTTTTGAGACTTCTTCTAACAACCTGTCTGTCGGACACACCAAGGAGGCAAGGAGCTTCGGCGCACAAGGGAACCCCCAGGTGGCCTCTGTTAACGATTGCTATACCTGTTTTAGATACCCGCACGTAGCCCGCACTTGGTTTTGGCATGTTAAATAGCCTTTTTTGCTGATCATATTGCATGTACAAATACGCCTCGACGTATTAGTCACATTATAAAAATAAAGGGAAGCGTCAGTTTTTACCTAACCTTCCCCTTTCTTCCTTTGTATTTATTACTTGTTGCACGCGTACATTCCGATACGTATTACTGCGCCAGGGGCTTCATCACGCCCCGAATTAGGGCAACAAAAGTCCGAATACTTTTACAGTACAGTTCGGCACCCCGAACTTATAACATTATATGCATCGGCTCCGAATCATGTCTTTGGTCAATAGTTGGGTTGCCCGGCTCCTGTGCTTACTACCTTATGTTCCGCTATATCGGCTTGGGTAGTAAAGGGAGAACTACTGCAATTGTGTCCCGGTTCTTCCGGACGAGCACCTCAGTAGAGAAAGCCGAAAACTGACTGTCATGATGCGGCGAGAGCTGGTCAGCTGTTCGAGAGGTCCCAAATCGTTAGAGATTTTCTCCGCTTCATGTGAGGAATCGGTTTCCCCGATTAGGCGTGTATTACGCCCCTAATTCGGTCTTCCAAATACAAGGGGCTTCGCCGACTTTCTTATTGTCAAACTCCTATGGCTAAGTGAGGGCGGTAAAGGCCGCATCGTCTGATTGCCTTGTTCGTTGAGCTAAACACCTCCTTTAAGGACCAGAATGTGGAGTAAAGAGTGTTTAGATTTATCCCGAACACCCCCGTACTACCTACATGGGGGCAGAAGCCGACGACTGGTCAACCCTCAGATCTCATAAACGGCCGCACAGGAGGTAAAATTTAAATCACAAGCATTATATTACGCAACATCATTGTTCCATATTACAGGACATGATAATACGAATGTTTTCATGGGAATATAACATCCTTCGAACATTGCTCCGCTACAAGGCGGGACGCCTCCATGACACTATCAAAATATAGCTTGGGTCGACGATGCTCCTTGCCCTCAGGCGGCCCCTCGGTCACCAGCTTCTTGGCATCCAGCTTCGCCCAATGCGTCTTGCCGTGGGCAACGGCCATCTGTGCACCTTCGATGCAGAACGACGAGACGAATCCGGATACGCAGTCCGTTCGTCCACCACACCTCCCTAACCTATCGAACTCGCAACTTTCCCCCTCCGGTCCATCTGTCCGAAAACGCAAAACATCGGGAATACTTTCCCGGATGTTCCCCCCTCGCCGGTACCACCTACTGTCGCGTTAGGACACACCTCGCACTACTCATTGTCATGTCACGCATCGTCATGTTTATGTTTGCATTGTATTTACTCTTTCTTCCCCCTCTTCTCTCCGGTAGACTACGAGACCGACATTGCTGCTGCCCAGTTCGATTACGGAGTTGACGACCCCTCCTACTTGCCAGAGCAACCAGGCAAGCCCCCCCCTTGATCACCAGATATCGCCTATTCTTCTATATACTGCTTGCATTAGAGTAGTGTAGCATGTTACTGCTTTCCGATATCCTATCCTGATGCATAGCCTATCTTTGCTACTACTGTTTTTACCTTTACCTGCAATCCTACATGCTTAGTATAGGATGCTAGTTTTCCATCAGTGGCCCTACATTCTTGTCCGTCTGCTGTGCTATACTATCGGGCCGTGATCACCTGGGCGGTGATCACGGGTATATACTTATATACTATATACATGACACATGTGATGACTAAAGTCGGGTCGGCTCGTAGGAGTACCCGCAAGTGGATCTTTGTGGCGGAGCGACAGGGCAGGTTGAGACCGCCTAGGTGAGAGGTGGGCCTGGCCCTGGTCGGCGTTCGCGGATACTTAACACGCTTAACGAGATCTTGGTATTTGATCTGAGTCTGGCCATTTGGCCTATACGCACTAGCCATCTACTCGGGAGTAGTTATGGGTATCCCAGCGTCGTGGTATCAGCCGAAGCCTTCTTGACATCAGCGACTGAGTGGCGCGCGCCGGATTGGACTGGAACGCCACTAGGCTAGGTCTGCTTCCGGCCGCGTACGCAACGTGCAGGTGTGCATAGGGCGATGGGCCTAGACCCCTGCGCGCATAGGGTTAGACCGGCGTGCTGACCTCTCTGTTGTGCTTTGGTGGGGCTGCGACGTGTTGATCTTCCGAGGCCGGGCATGACCCAGGAAAGTGTGTCCGGCCAAATGGGATCGAGCGTGTTGGGTTATGTGGTGCACCCCTGCAGGGAAGTTTATCTATTCGAATAGCCGTGTCCCTCGGTAAAAGGATGACCCGGAGTTGTACCTTGACCTTATGACAACTAGAACTGGATACTGAATAAAATACACCCTTCCAAGTGCCAGATACCACCCGGTGATCGCTCTCTAACAGGGCGACGAGGAGGGGATCGCCGGGTAGGATTATGCTATGCGATGCTACTTGGAGGACTTCAATCTACTCTCTTCTACATGCTGCAAGATGGAGATGACCAGAAGCGTAGTCTTCGACAGGACTAGCTATCCCCCTTTTATTCTGGTATTCTGCAGTTCAGTCCACTGATATGCCCCTTTACACATATACCCATGCATATGTAGTGTAGCTCCTTGCTTGCGAGTACTTTGGATGAGTACTCACGGTTGCTTCTCTCCCTCTTTTCCCCCTTTCCTTTCTATCTGGTTGTCGCAACCAGATGCTGGAGTCCAGGAGCCAGACGCCACCGTCGACGACGACACCTACGACACTGGAGGTGCCTACTACTACGTGCAGGCCGCTGACGACGACCAGGAGTAGTTAGGAGGATCCCAGGCAGGAGGCCTGCGCCTCGTTCGATCTGTATCCCAGTTTGTGCTAGCCTTCTTAAGGCAAACTTGTTTAACTTATGTCTGTACTCAGATATTGTTGCTTCCGCTGACTCATCTATGATCGAGCACTTGTATTCGAGCACTCGAGGCCCCTGGCTTGTATTATGATGCTTGTATGACTTATTTATGTTGTAGAGTTGTGTTGTGATATCTTCCCGTGAGTCCCTGATCTTGATCGTACACATTTGCATGCATGATTAGTGTACGGTCAAATCGGGGGCGTCACAAGTTGGTATCAGAGCCGACTGCCTGTAGGATTCCCCCTTTCCACACTCCTTGGCCGAAGTCGAGTCTAGACATTACAAAAACTTTTCTAACATGGCTGTGTGTCTTACGGGCCCACGTCGCCATTGGGTGGTACTAGGATCTTTTACTCCTCGACCTTTACTCTGGGACTCTGAACTTTCTTCTACTCGGGTTAAACGAATTTACTAACTCTAACACTAGGATCCCGTGACTGCATTCACCCCAAAGTTGGATAAGCCATAGTTGTTTCTTAGGATAGTATTTTGAACAATTCACACACTGTCATTTGACTCCTTTGAAACGTCTTTGCTTTCAGATGGAACCCACGAGGCAGGTCGTGCGCCACACGACGGCCATTGGTGCCTCGGGATCACCGGCTGTGCTAGCTGAGATGATGACCTATCTGGGTTATCGCTGGCACCCTGAGTACACCGTCTACGAGGAGTACCAGGACTTTAACCAGGAGCAGTACCGTGCCATCGTCCACCTCTACTCGCGGGAGTATGACTCCTCTACTGTGCTGCACACCGCACATGGTGTTGGTGTGACCATCGATATGGCTGTCCACGATGCTGCCTATGCTGCTCTGACACGTCTTCGTGGAGAGTATCGGGAGTTGGACACCTCCCCTTTCAGGCACGCTATCGCATCTGATGTTGGTGCGGAGGGATACTATACTGCTGCCTACTCCACTGTCACCCGAGAGCCCTTCTACCATCAGAACCTGGTTCTGCATGCTGATGGGCTGGATCGAGCTAACCGAGCTCTTCGCCACAAGATGTACACCACCCGTCAGCACCTTTAC
Organism: Aegilops tauschii subsp. strangulata; assembly: GCF_002575655.3. Lineage (NCBI taxonomy): Eukaryota > Viridiplantae > Streptophyta > Magnoliopsida > Poales > Poaceae > Aegilops > Aegilops tauschii. Next base: position 21,941,783 of record NC_053038.3, on the reverse strand, counting down.
CGTGCTCTGACGCTGCTGCACCCCTTTGTCCGGTCTGGACAGCTACCGCGTACTGCGATCTACCCAGCCAGGACCGTGATGCCCCACGGTGTCGGTTGGCCAGAGGTGGGAGGCTACTCTCCCGCACTTGGTCCTCTTCTGCCACCTGAGCGTCGGGCTCTACACCTGAGTATCCGCGGCCCCCAGTCTGCTGACGTGGAGGGCTATCCGTTGCCTCACTACCAGCTGTCGGGCTACGATTACCTCCACGGTACCTCTTGGGACTGATGTAGGCTTGCTTGTAGTGTTAGATGCATTCGCCGCGAGCCTGTGTGCCGCCTATGATGTTTTAGTCTATGTACTGAACTCTATGTACTGAACTCTATGCATGACCCCTTTTGTAAGTTATGCCGACTACTATGTAGTAGCTATCGTGCTCCTTTCGTTATGCATGTTTCATCATGAATGATTCTTGTCTTTGCAAATATTTCTCAATGCTGAACTACCCCTGTTATATATTAGCAGGATGGTTAGACCAGGTGGTCGTGGTCATGGTGGCGATGCCCCACCACCACCTGAGTACATGGCTGGTATGATCCAACAGTTTGAACTGAACCGCCAATTCATGGAAAATATGATGGCTCAGTTTCCTCGCCCCAATATGAACCAGCAGCCAGCCCAAGTGACTCTTCAAGATTTCATACGCCTCAACCCAACCATCTACCGCAGCTCAACTCAGCCTCTGGATGCTGATGACTGGCTCCGTGACATCACCTATGAGATGGAGTCTGCTGATGTAGCCCCTGCCAGCTATGTCACCTTTGCTTCCTTCTTCTTGAAGGGACCCGCAGCTCAATGGTGGGACAGCCACAGGCGTACTCTGCCAGCTGGAACAATCATCACATGGCCAGACTTCCAAGCAGCTTTCCGTGCCCGCTTCATTCCTCAGGGAGTCATGGACCGGAAGAAGCATGAGTTCCGCAACCTCATCCAAGGCAACAAAACTGTTGAAGCTTATCAACAGGAGTTTCTGGACTTGTCTCGCTATGCTGAGGAGGACATTGCAACTGATGCACGCAGACAGGAGAAGTTCCGTGATGGCCTTCAAGCTGACATCAAGCTCGCACTTCTAGTGCATGACTTTGCTGATTTCGCCACCTTGGTGAACAAGGCCATCAATGTCGAAGCTGGTCTGCAGGAATACCAGAGCTCTCACAGGCGCAACCGTGACACGGGCTCATCTTCGGGCTCGCCCTCACAGAAGCGTAAGATATGGATCCCGAACAGCATGTATCGTCCAAATGCATCTGCCCCAAGGCAGACCTATGCTGCACCGCGTCTGCCTCCACCACCATCTAGGCAGTCAAGACTTCCAGCTCCACCATCCCAAGCTCCTGTTCGCACTCCCAATAATGGCTTGTGCTTCAGGTGTGGTCAACCAGGACACCGTGCTAGAGAATGCAACCAGAACCAGAATCAACTGGCCCTTCCAGCAACTGGCCGTGGTAACAATCAGCCCCGCAACAACAATGCTAAGTCTTATGGTCGTGCTCATGCCAACCACGTTGATCTCAACGAAGCTCAAGACCAGCCTGCTACTGTGATGGGTACACTCCTCGTAAATTCAGTACCAGCATCCATTTTATTTGATACAGGTGCATCGCATTCATTCATGTCAGAAGATTTTGCATACAAGCACGACGTTAAATGTGAGGAGATGAACACCTCTGTATTGGTCAAAACCCCCGTGGGACAGTGTCAAACCTCCTTGGTTGGCATCGATGTCCCCGTGGAAATCGAAGGGCTGGAATTCTATGCCTCTCCCATTATCCTGAAGTCGTCTAACATCGACCTCATTTTGGGTATGGATTCGTTGAAAGCGCATACTGCTTCTATAGTTTGCGCCACTAAAACCGTCCATCTGCTACACCCTTCAGATGAAATAGTTGCTTACCAAGCTCATCTGGTGCAAAATGCCGAGGCCAGGCTCTATGCATTGAATGCATTGAACGCCGCACCACTCGAGGGCATTGAAAACATTCCCGTCGTGCGTGAATTCCTCGACGTCTTCCCTGAAGAACTTCCAGGGATTCCCCCTGCTAGAGCTGTCGAATTCATCATCGACTTGAAACCGGGCACCACTCCTATAGCCAAGCGACCCTACAAAATGCCGCCGCATGAACTCCTTGAGCTTAAGGAGGAAATCGACAAATCTCTTCGCAAAGGATTCATTCGCCCAAGTTGTTCTCCTTGGGGAGCACCTTCTCTCTTTGTCAAGAAGAAGGATGGGACAAACCGGTTAGTTCAAGACTACCGTCCTATAAACCAAGCTACCATTCAGAATAAATACCCTCTTCCTCGGATCAATGATCTGTATGATCAACTGGCGGGTTCGTCAGTGTTCTCTAAGCTCGACCTGAGATTGGGTTACCACCAGATCCGTGTTCGCGAAGAGGATATCCCAAAGACCGCCTTCGTGACTCGCTATGGTTCATACGAGTACACCGTCATGTCTTTCGGTTTAACCAATGCTCCATCCACCTTCTCTCGTCTGATGAACTATATATTCATGGATTACCTCGACAAGTTCGTTGTGGTTTATCTGGATGATATCCTGGTATTTTCCAAGAACGAAGAAGAACATGCTGAACATCTTCGACTTGTGCTGGAAAAGCTACGAGAGCATCAACTATATGCCAAGTTCTCCAAATGTGAATTCTGGCTACCGGAAGTAACCTATCTTGGGCATGTCATCTCTAAGGATGGTATTGCCGTCAACCCTGAGCAAGTTCAGGCTATTCTTGACTGGACTCCTCCCAAGAACGTTAAGCAAGTCAGAAGTTTTCTCGGTCTCGCCAGCTATTGCCGTCGATTCGTCGAGAACTTCTCCAAGATCGTCAGGCCTCTGACTAACCTGTTGCATAAGGGCGTCAAGTTCCAATGGACAGACAAATGTCAAGAAAGTTTCCAGGCACTCAAAGACAAGTTGACTTCTGCCCCAGTTCTAGCTCCACCTGATACTAAGAAGGACTTCGTCATTTACTGCGACGCTTCCCGTCAAGGATTAGGCTGTGTCCTAATGCAAGACCGCAAAGTGATTGCTTATGCCTCTCGGCAATTGCGCCCTCACGAAGAGAACTACCCAGTTCACGACCTCGAACTTGCTGCTGTCATTCATGCGCTGAAGCAGTGGCGACATTACCTTCTCGGTAATCGTTGCAAGATCTTCACTGACCACCAAAGTCTGAAGTATCTGTTTACTCAGCCAGATCTGAACCTCCGTCAACAGAGATGGATGGAGCTTGTTGCAGACTTTAACTTGGGTATTTCCTATACGCCAGGCAAGGCTAATGTAATGGCTGATGCCTTGAGCCGCAAGTCTTACTGCAACCACCTCCAGGTTCACAAAGTTCAGCCCTCGCTTGTTGAAGAATTCAGGAAGCTGAACCTCCATATTGTTCCTCCGGGTGCACTCGCTCCCCCTCCTAAGGAGTTTGGCAAGGTGAACCTCCACGTTGTTACCCAGGGTTCCCTCAATACCCTAGTTGCTAAACCAGATCTCGAGGACAGCATCAAAAGGCTACAGAAGTATGACTCTGAAGCCCACAAGATTAAGCGCTACCTCGCAGAAGGAAAGCCCTCATTCTTCACCATTGCTGAAGATGGCACCTTATACTTCAAGGGCCGCCTAGTGGTGCCATGTGCAGAGAAGAACCTGGATATGACACAGGAAGTTATGAAAGAAGCTCATGATACGCCTCTATGTATCCACCCTGGTAGTACAAAGATGTACCAAGACATCCGTCAGAGATTCTGGTGGTCTAATATGAAGCAAGACATTGCTCGATATGTTGCTGAGTGTGACGTTTGCCGTCGTATCAAAGCAGAACATCAAAGGCCTGCTGGAACTCTGCAACCTATCTCTATTCCTGAATGGAAATGGGACCATGTTGAGATGCACTTCGTCACTGGATTTCCCAAATCACAGAAAGGTAATGATGCTATTCTTGTCGTCATTGACCGGCTTTCCAAAGTTGCACATTTCCTGGCGGTCAAAGAAACGATCACTGCTAGCCAGTTGGCAACGCTCTATATGTCCAGGATTGTTTCACTCCATGGTATTCCATTGGTTATCAGCTCAGACCGTGGTAGCTTATTCACTTCAAGATTCTGGGCAAGTTTCCAAGAAGCTATGGGAACTCATCTGTCATTCAGTACTGCGTTTCATCCTCAATCGCAAGGGCAAGTTGAACGCGTCAACCAAGTTCTCGAAGACATGCTTCGAGCTTGTGTTATTTCCTTTGGCAAGAAATGGGAGGAATCTCTCCTGTATGCTGATTTCTCCTATAATAATAGCTATGAAGCTAGTCTGAAGATGGCCCCCTTCGAAGTATTATATGGACGAAAGTGCCGAGCCCCTCTGAACTGGTCAGAAACTGGGGAACGTCCACTCTTTGGTCCGGATATTATCCAAGACGCCGAAGAACAAGTCCGCATTATTCGTGAGAATCTCAAGACTGCTCAATCACGTCAGAAGAGTCAGTATGACCGTCATCATAAAGACATGGTCTATCAACCTGGCGAAAAGGCTTATCTTCGAGTCACACCTATGAAGGGTGCTCACCGCTTCGGGATCAAGGGCAAACTAGCTCCTCGCTATATTGGCCCATTCACTATTCTCGAAAGGCGTGGAAAAGTGGCATACCAACCGGAGCTACCGCCGAACCTTTCTCAGGTTCACGATGTGTTCCATGTGTCACAGCTCCGCCGTTGCTTCAAGGACCCAATCCGAGCTGTGGATCATGAAGTGCTCGAATTGCAGCAAGACCTCTCCTATAAGGAGCATCCGGTCCGCATTCTCGACCAAGCTGAACGCTGCACACGTCAGAAGGCGATCAAGTTTCTCAAAGTCCAATGGTCGCACCATTCTGAAGATGAGGCCACTTGGGAACGAGAGGATCGTCTGCGCGAAGAATACCCCGCACTGTTTCCTCCTACCTCCTAAATCTCGGGACGAGATTTCTTGTAGTGGAGGAGATTTGTAACGCCCGGATAATTAAGCTACAGTAATCCCACACTAATGATGCCACGTCACCACGGTTACTGTTGTTAACCTCGCGATGATTCGAAACCGTTTCAAAATTTAAATTCAAATTAATGTCAATAATAAAAGTTTTCAAAAATTTAAACAAAAATGTTCGGTGGGTGCCAGATACTGCACTGATAATTATTGTGGAGAAAACACATTTTTAGAAAATGCCTAACTATTTTAAAATGATGTAAAACAGAAAAGAAAATAAATAAAAAGAAAAGAAAATACAAAAGAGAAAACAGAACAAAAAGAAAAAAAACAAACAAGAAAAGGAACCCCCCCTTCCCCCACTGGACCCTGGCCCAACTGGGCCGACCCCCAGGCCGAGCCGGCCAGCCCACCTCCCCCGGCCGCCTTCCCCCCTGTTCCCCCGACCGGGGTCGCAACAGGCGCGTCCCCGCCGGACCCCCTCGCCGGCGTCGAGGATAAGGACGCTAGCGCCCCCGCCTCCTCGGGCCCCTCTCCCACTCGCCCCCGCTCACCCTCTCGGCCTCTGCGCCTCTCCCTCTCCTCCCCAGATCCACGCTGCTCCCTCCTTCCCCACCGCCCGAGCGCGGTCGCCGACGTGCCGCCGTCGTTCCCGCGGCCAACGGGCCCCGTTCTCCTCCTCGACGTGTCCACGAGCTCCGCCGCGTCGAGCCCGTCCTCCCCGACCACCTGCTCGAGCCGGGACCCCCTACATCACCCCCAACGCCGTCGCCTTCTTCCTCGGGTCGCCGCCGTCTTCTTCGACTCCGGCGACTGCTGCTGCTACTAAGCCTCTCACCGGCCTCCGTGTGCCGCGCGGTGAGCTCCTCTACCTCCTACCCTTCTCCGTTTGCTCTTGCGCGAACCTTAGCTAGCTCTCACGACGAGGCCGAACGCGTCGCCGCGGAGCTCGCCGCCGACGCGTCTCCGGTGACGGTTTGGTCACGGGCCCGTACCCATTAGACTCGCCGCACCACGTAGTTCCTCCCCAGCCTCCTCTTTTACTCGATAGCGTGCTGCCTCGCCGTTTCCATCTTCGACCGAAGCCGCTCCGCTGCTGGCCTCGACGCCGGCGCCGATTCCAGCCAACTCCGGCGACGCCACCACCGCTGTTCGACGCGCGTTGCTCCGCTCGTTCGAATGCGCCCTCGCGCGCGCGAAATGGTTGCCCGTAGGCGAAATCCGACGAGGTCCGAAGCCCTCCGCCGTGTTTGGCGTCACCGGCGACGTGCCGCCGGCCGCCGCTGACGTGGCACACCTAGGGCCACCCCGGGTCACTGCCAGCGGGCCCCGCGGGCCCCGTTGACTGGGTTGACCCAGTCAACGTGCTGACTGGGCGTCTCTGTGACGCTGACATGCGGGCCCCGCCACGTAAATAAACTAAATAAAATGTTTTTATAAAATAAAACTAATTAATTAATCTAAATAGGCACTGACAGGTGGGGCCTACCTGCTAATAACCTTGTTTAAGTTAGTTATAAAACTCTGTTAGTGCCCTCTCAATGACATGTGTGTCCCACTGGACCCACCTGTCTGGTTTGATTGGTCAGCCGACCTGTTGACCTGCTGACGTCAGCGTTACCTCATGCTGACGTCATAATTCATTTTTGCTAAATTCAAATAGTTCCAGAAATTCAAATAATCTTTGAAAATTCATATCTTTTAAACCGTAACTCGGATGAAAATGTTTTCTACATGAAAGTTGATCAGAACGACGAGACGAATCCGGATACGCAGTCCGTTCGTCCACCACACCTCCCTAACCTATCGAACTCGCAACTTTCCCCCTCCGGTCCATCTGTCCGAAAACGCAAAACATCGGGAATACTTTCCCGGATGTTCCCCCCCTCGCCGGTACCACCTACTGTCGCGTTAGGACACACCTCGCACTACTCATTGTCATGTCACGCATCGTCATGTTTATGTTTGCATTGTATTTACTCTTTCTTCCCCCTCTTCTCTCCGGTAGACTACGAGACCGACATTGCTGCTGCCCAGTTCGACTACGGAGTTGACGACCCCTCCTACTTGCTAGAGCAACCAGGCAAGCCCCCCCCCTTAATCACCAGATATCGCCTATTCTTCTCTATACTGCTTGCATTAGAGTAGTGTAGCATGTTACTGCTTTCCGATATCCTATCCTGATGCATAGCCTATCCTTGCTACTAATGTTGTTACCTTTACCTGCAATCCTACATGCTTAGTATAGGATGCTAGTTTTCCATCAGTGGCCCTACATTCTTGTCCGTCTGCTGTGCTATACTATCGGGCCGTGATCACCTGGGCGGTGATCATGGGTATATACTTATATACTATATACATGACACATGTGATGACTAAAGTCGGGTCGGCTCGTAGGAGTACCCGCAAGTGGATCTTGGCGGAGCGACAGGGCAGGTTGAGACCGCCTAGGTGAGAGGTGGGCCTGGCCCTGGTCGGCGTTCGCGGATACTTAACACTCTTAACGAGATCTTGGTATTTGATCTGAGTCTGGCCATTTGGTCTATACGCACTAGCCATCTACGCGGGAGTAGTTATGGGTATCCCGGCGTCATGGTATCATCCGAAGCCTTCTTGACGTCAGCAACTGAGTGGCGCGCGCCGGATTGGACTGGAACGCCACTAGGCTAGGCCTGCTTCCGGCCGCGTACGCAACGTGCAGGTGTGCATAGGGCGATGGGCCCAGACCCCTGCGCGCATAGGGTTAGACCGGCGTGCTGACCTCTCTGTTGTGCTTAGGTGGGGCTGCGACGTGTTGACCTTCCGAGGCCGGGCATGACCCAGGAAAGTGTGTCCGGCCAAATGGGATCGAGCGTGTTGGGTTATGTGGTGCACCCCTGCAGGGAAGTTTATCTATTCGAATAGCCGTGTCCCTCGGTAAAAGGATGACCCGGAGTTGTACCTTGACCTTATGACAACTAGAACTGGATACTGAATAAAATACACCCTTCCAAGTGCCAGATACCACCCGGTGATCGCTCTCTAACAGGGCGACGAGGAGGGGATCGCCGGGTAGGATTATGCTATGCGATGCTACTTGGAGGACTTCAATCTACTCTCTTCTACATGCTGCAAGATGGAGATGACCAGAAGCGTAGTCTTCGACAGGACTAGCTATCCCCCTTTTATTCTGGTATTCTGCAGTTCAGTCCACTGATATGCCCCTTTACACATATACCCATGCATATGTAGTGTAGCTCCTTGCTTGCGAGTACTTTGGATGAGTACTCACGGTTGCTTCTCTCCCTCTTTTCCCCCTTTCCTTTCTATCTGGTTGTCGCAACCAGATGCTGGAGTCCAGGAGCCAGACGCCACCGTCGACGACGACACCTACGACACTGGAGGTGCCTACTACTACGTGCAGGCCGCTGACGACGACCAGGAGTAGTTAGGAGGATCCCAGGCAGGAGGCCTGCGCCTCGTTTGATCTGTATCCCAGTTTGTGCTAGCCTTCTTAAGGCAAACTTGTTTAACTTATGTCTGTACTCAGATATTGTTGCTTCCGCTTACTCGTCTATGATCGAGCACTTGTATTCGAGCCCTCGAGGCCCCTGGCTTGTATTATGATGCTTGTATGACTTATTTATGTTGTAGAGTTGTGTTGTGATATCTTCCCGTGAGTCCCTGATCTTGATCGTACACATTTGCGTGCATGATTAGTGTACGGTCAAATCGGGGGCGTCACATCTGGATACTATCATCGCGTCTGAAGACTATCTTGGAGTTCGGATAGAAGGGAACCCGCCTTGCAATGCCGAAGACAATCTGCGCGTCGGAAGCCTCGTCATTGAAGCCAGGTTCAGGGGCTACTGAGGGAGTCCTGGACTAAGGGGTCCTCGGGCGTCCGGCCTGTTATCCATGGGCCGGACTGATGGGCTATGAAGACATGAAAGCCGAAGACTGTACCCTTGTCCGGATTGGACACTCCTTGGCGTGGAAGGCAAGCATCGCGATCATCTATGAAGATTCTTTCCTATGTAACCGACTCTGTGTAACCCTAGATCCCTCCGGTGTCTATATAAACCGGAGGGCGTAGTCCGGATAGGATATATATTCATTACCATAGTCATACAGGCTAGACTTCTAGGGTTTAGCCATTACGATCTCGTGGTAAATCAACTCTTGTAACACTCATATTCATCAAAGATCAATCAAGTAGGAAGTAGGGTATTACCTTCATAGAGAGGGCCCGAACCTGGGTAAACATCGTATCCCCCGTCTCCTGTTACCATCGATCCTAGACGCACAGTTCGGGACCCCCTACCCGAGATCCGCCGGTTTTGACACCGACAGGGAGCGTCCCCCCGGTTGACACATCTAAAAAATTTGTATACTTCTTCAAATGCACCTTCTCTGACACAATATTGTACAAAGAGAATGTATGGTAAGAGCTCATAAATATGTTTTACTTTTTAAAACTGGATAGACTCTATTGCAATTGAAAATATACACGATAAAACTTATAGTTTTTTAGTTTCTTTTTGAAATGGCCTACGGCCATATATTAAGTATCACAATAGATGCTTTAAAACACACCCTTGCAGAAAAAAAATTACATCCAAATCCTTAGGGTGTCGAAGTCTTGTTTCTCCTGCATCCACCAACAACACGCCGTGAGCATAACTAGTTGTCTCCTTTGGGCCTCCGTCTCGGTGGAGCGAACTTGCTTAAACCCATGAATTTGTAGAAGAAGCGCTCAGGAAGTCATCGATGTAGACCAGAAGATGCCGGCAGTCGTGATCTATGCAGCAAATCGCCACCCCAAAGAACAAAATGCCGAAAAGGGCTTGTAAAAACTACAAAGACCATGAGTGCTGGTAGAAACGAAGTGGATCCACTGGAGACCAAAACCAACCGGATCTTGGAAGACCTGCCTGAGACACACCTCCACACACCGTCTGCCGGTAATATTACTTTTCAACATGCATTCAAGTATACCCACAGTCAGCATTTCGAGACTTTTACCATTTGTAAAGCAAAATTATATGATCGGTTGGACATTTAAGAATAATATTGTTTTGTTTCGCAAAATACTTTGATGCCATATATCCTTTTTGGGCATACAAGTGAAAATCGTAGTTAAAACCAGGCAATCGATACAGTAACTACATGTGCTACGAACTAATGACACTGGACCAGTGGGCCAATTAATCGCATCTCAAATTCACATCTTCTGGGCGGAGCACATGCATCTACATGGACCACTGACTAAAAGGTATGTACTGCACTAGGGTTAGTCAAAGAGTTTGAGTGACTCCGGCCCGGTTAGCTGCACGAAGCCACAAGGCTTTTTTTTTCTTTTCTTTTTTGCGGACATGTAGTAGATGGTAGTTATGAAAAGCTGTGGGGCTGGTCATGGCCGCATGGGCAACCGATCTTACCCAACGCCTGCTGAGAAATTTAAAAATTGCTAAACATGAGAAACGTACCGGGCCTTGGGAGTTGTGACCAGAGTCAACCAGCTAGCATTAGTGCCATGTGGCGTAGATTCATGTTACGCTGCACACTGAGAACTGAAAGTGATATGGGCGTATAGATATAGATTTGCATTTGCAGCCAACCGGTATATAAACCCACGCCAAGGAAAGGCAGCTAGGGTTTCTGCCTCCCGTCGGCGGCGCCGCCGATCTGCCATGTCTCCTGTGGCCTTAGGGCCATGGTTGCGCGGTGGATCCCGGCCCTTGCCGGCGGGAGGGCTTCGTTTTTTGGTGCTTCTTCAAGTTTTGTTAGGGTTTGTGTCCTGTTCAGAAAGACGAGACGGCGGTGGCTTCTTAAAGATGGAATAAGGTTCTCCCCGTCTAGGTCCCGTCCCGGTGGCGCGTCTACCATTGTCGGTGGGCGTGTGGAGGTGTGTCTCCGGCGGATCTCGTGGGATTCGTTCGGTGGTTGTCTTTGGTGGATCTGCTCGGATCCAGTCTTTGTTCATGTGTCTTCAGGCTGGATCCTTCTGATCTAAACTTCTCTTCATCGGCGGCGGTTGATGTACTGATATGTTGGTCCTATAGAGCCTTAGGATGACGACTTCCCGACTGTCTACTACAACATGTTGTGCCCGGCTCCAACGAGGGAGGGGCGATGACGGCGGCGCGCCTTCGGCTCGCTTCAGTGCTTGTAGTCATCGCTAGGTGGTCTACGAATCTGGATGTAAGTTTTATTATTTCTGGTGTTCGTTGTATTGCCATGATTGAAGGTGAATAGATTGAAAGTTTCTTGTAAAAAAAGGTGCATAAACCCATAGAGTGACAATTTCTTTGTAAATTTCACGGGTCAGTTAAAAAGTGCAAAATTTTGTAACACTGTCGGTGTTCTGGGAACCGGGGTACCCAGACTTGCCTGCCTGCGGCCCACGGCGTGGCTCCATCAACGGCCTGGTACGGTCCATCTTCAGCACCAACAATACAAGACCCTCGCGAGGCGGACGACGCCAAGACCTCCAGAAGGAGTGGCCTCCTTAGGATGGCTCCTGAGGAGCGGAGATTGCCATGCGAGCACTCACCTCGTGAGGTTCAGATGAAGCAAGCCATGACAACCAAGGCCAGGCGGGCGCTAGCGGGCGCAGTACAACAGGTTTCCTCTTTGGTGCTAAAGAGGCAAGCGCAGGCGTGGAGTCCCGGGGAGTCAACCAAAGGTTTCCATTTCCATGCTACAAGACCAAGACCGTCAGGACGGCAGGATGGAGGTCATCGCCGAGCCCACCCCGACGTCAGGACCAGAAGCTTTGCGGGCGCACACCACCTTTCATCAGGATAAGATGTACTAGTTGTCTCCCTTCGAATTTGGCCGTTGTAGGATCCCTTCCCGCCTTCATTTTGGGGGAAGAGGACCAAGGCCACTATGAGTATAGCCTAGCCACCACCACAGAGAGACACGGAGCATTCACACCATCCACACCCTCACCAGCTCACACAAACACAAGAACACACCTCCTGAGGTTGTTCTTCCTTTATATTAGTTCATCCTTAGCCCACCTCGAGGCAAATCCACCACAAAGCAGGAGTAGGGTATTACACCGCAAGATGGCCCGAACCTGGGTAAATTGCCTTGTCCCATTTCTTTCCAGTTCATCGAGCTAGGCCGTGAGATTGACGAGTTGGCATACTAGGGAGGTTGAGTTCTTCGCACGCACCCCAGAGTTCGAATCTATCTTGGGTGTGCGGAGCCCGAATCCGACATTTGGCGCGCCAGGTAGGGGTGCGTCGAAGATTCACCTCTTCGCCTGCTGTATTCCGCCCGCGCCGTTCGACTCTCATGGTGGGCGCCGCTCCACCGACCGGACCGCCGAGTGCATTAGGAGGCGCCATGGGCCTCCGGGCTTTCACCCTTGTCTTGTGGCGAGTGCAGTGGCCGCCCAAGTTCAGGCCGGAGCTGCCACCTCGATATGACGGTGCGATGAATCAGGTAGGATTTCTCTAGGCGTACACGGAGGCTGTTTGGGCGGCCGGCGGCGACGACAAGGCCATGGCGAACTGGCTACCCATGGCCCTTACTGGTGTGCCACGCACCTGGCTCCTGGGCTTGTCGGAGTCTTCAGTGGCCTCCTGGGAGGAGCTGTGCGGCCTCTTCATCGCGCGTTTCGCGGCGCTGGCACCCCTCGCCGTCCTTGGCGGCTCACAGGCGCCGGCCTCGGACCGCCACGTCAAGCAGTTTTTCCGCCAGATGGGCGCCGCCTGCGTGCAGCAGGGAGCTCCTCCGGGCTGGGCGGCGCCTAACGCCGACCTCACCTTCGACTCAAGGGATCACCCCGCGACCATGGCCGGCGCCAGCGCGCTCCTGATGCTCTGCACCCCCTCCATCTGCAACGTAGGAGCCACCAGGACCCTCATCGACGGCGGCGCCGGCCTCAATGTCCTCTCCATGGAAACATTCGACCTGGTTCATGTGCCCCACGGCCGGCTCCGACCCACCAAGCCTATCTACGGGGTCGTCGATGGCTCCACCTGCCCCCTGGGGCAGATCCGCCTCCCCGTCACCTTCGGCACCCGCGACAACTACCGCACCGAGCTCATCGACTTCGACATTGCCCACATCGGCCTCCCGTAGAATGCCATTCTCGGGTACCCGGCCTTGGCCAAGTTCACGGCAGCAACCCATCCTGGCTACAACCTCATGAAGATGCCGGGAAGCAGCAGCGTCCTCACCGTGGCGGGGGACACCATGGACGCGCTCGCGGCCCTCAAGCTCGCCTTCAGGGCCGCGACGGCCGCGCGACGAAGTGGGGAGGGAGCCCCGGAGGGCCCAGGGGCTGCACCAGCAAAGAAGAAGCAGTTGTTCTCTCAAGATTGGGCCGAAACGAAGCAGGTGCCGGTCGATGAAGGCGGGGGGTCGGGCTCTACCTTCACCATAGGTGTCGGCCTCCCACCAGACCAAGAAGAGGCGCTGGTCAGCTTCCTCAACGCGAACAAGGACGTGTTTGCGTGGGAAGCGGCAGACCTGGTTAGAGTCCCGCGCGGGGTAATCGAGCACCAGCTGATTGTGTGCCCCAATGCACGCCATGTGAAGCAGAAGGCGCGGAGGCAAGCCCCAGAGAAGCGGCCATTCATCGTCCAGGAGACCCGCAAGCTGCAGGACGCCGATGTCATTCGGGAAGTGCGGCACCCAGATTGGCTCGTGTACCCGGTCATCGTCCCCAAAAAGGGCGGGAAGGAGCGCATGTGCGTTGACTTCACCAACCTCAACAAGGCCGGTCCTCAAGACCCCTTCCCTCTCCCGCGCATCGACCAAATCGTCGACTCCGCCGCCGAGTGCGATTTACTATGCTTCCTGCACACCTTCTCGGGCTATCACCAAATCAAGATGGCGGTGCAGGACGTTGAGAAGACGGCTTTTCTGACCCCGTGTGGGGTGTACGGCTACACGTGCATGCCGTTCGGGCTGCGCAATACTGGAGCAACCTTCCAGCGGCTAATGCACATTGCTTTGGGCCAGCAACTCGGGAGGAACGCTGGGCGTACGTCGACGAAGTAGTGGTGAAATCTCAGGAGGCGAGATAACTTATCGAGGATCTGGAAGAGACTTTCGCCAGCCTACGCGAGGTAAACCTGCGGCTCAACCCCGAGAAATGTATATTCGATGCCCCGTCTAGCAAGCTGTTGGGCTTCCTGGTATCGCACAGAGGCATCGAGGCCAACCAGGAGAAAGTCAAGGCCATAGAAAGGATGAGTCCACTGCAAACCCTCAAGGAAATGCAGAAGCTGGCGGGCTGCGTAACTTTGCTCGGGCGCTTCATCTCCAAGCTGGGGGAGCGCGCCTGATACGTCTCCAACGTATCTATAATTTTTGATTGTTCCATGCTATTATATTGTCATTCTTGGATGTTTTACAATCATTTTATATCATTTTTTGGTACTAACCAATTGACATAGTGCCAAGTGCCAATTGTTGTTTTTTGCATGTTTTTACATCGCAGGAAATCAATATCAAACGGAGTCCAAACACCGCGAAACTTTTTGTGCATTTTTATGGACCAGAAGACCACCAATGGGCCAGAGCAGCACCTAGGGGGTGCCCCGAGGGGAGCACAACCCACCAGGGCGCGCCTGGGGGCCCAGGCGCGCCCAGGTGGGTTGTGCCCACCTCGGTGGCCTCCCGCACCCCCTCTTTGCCCTATAAATTCTCAAATATTCCAAAAACCCTCGGGGTGAACCTAGATCAGAAGTTCCACCGCAAGGCTCTGTATCCACGAAAACAAATCTAGACCTCGTTCTGGCCCCCTGCCGGAGGGGGAATCATCTCCGGTGGCCATCTTCATCATCCCGGCGGCTACCACAATGAGGAGGGAGTAGTCCACCCTCGGGGCTGAGGGTTTGTACCAGTAGCTATGTGTTTAATATCTCTCTCGTGTTCTTGAGATGTCATGATCTTGATGTATCGCGGGCTTTGTTAATATAGTCGGATCATATGGTGTTTTCCCCTCTCTATATTGTTGTGATGAATTGAGTTTTCCCTTTGAGATTTCGTTGTTATCGGATTGAATACATTTATGGATTTCAGAACACTTGATATATGTCTTGCAATTGAATACTCGTGGTGACAATGGGGTATCGTATTGATTCACTTGATATATGTTTTTCCACTCAACTCGCGGATTCCTGAGGTGACATTGGGGTAATCTATGCATAGGGGTTGATGCACGTTCTTGTCTTTGTTTCTCCGGTAGAAATCTTGGGGCACTCTTTGAAGTTCTTTGTGTTGGATTGAGTATTATGAATATGAATTTGCTTTGGTGTTATTTTAGTACGAACTCTAGGATAGATCAAATGGAAAGAATAGCTTTGTGTTATTTTAGTACAAACTCTTGAATAGATCGAACGGAAAGAATAGCTTTGAGGTGGTTTCGTACCCTACAAACAATTTATTCTTATGTTCTCCGCTAGATAGGACCTTTGGAGTGATTCTTCATCGCACTTGAGGGGTGGTTATATGATCCAATTATATTAGCATTGTTGAGAGATTGCACTAGCGAAAGTACGGACCATAGGCCTCATTTTCAAGCATTGCAATACCGTTTTTGTGCTCGTTTACTATTTGCTACCTTGCTGTTTTTGTTTATTCAGATTATAAAGATATATTTCTATCATCAATATTACACTTTTATCACCATCTCTTCGCGGAACTAGTCCACCTATACAATTTTCCATTGTATTCGGTGTGTTAGGGACACAAGAGATTTCTTGTATTTGGTTGCAGGGTCATTTGAGAGAGATTATCTTCATCCTACGCCTCCCACGGATTGATAA
This sequence comes from Aegilops tauschii subsp. strangulata, assembly GCF_002575655.3. NCBI lineage: Eukaryota > Viridiplantae > Streptophyta > Magnoliopsida > Poales > Poaceae > Aegilops > Aegilops tauschii. The sequence continues at coordinate 21,926,009 of NC_053038.3, read as the reverse complement.
ACCATAGGTCATCCACTTGAGGGAAAATTGCTACTGTCCTACAAGACTATGCGCTTGGAGGCCCAACCCGAGTCTACAAGAATAAAGTTGCGTAGTAGACATCAAGCTCTTTTCTGGTGCCATTGCCGGGGAGGTGAGTGCTTGAAGGTATATCTTTAGATGTTGCAATTGAAACTTTTAGTTTCTGGTTTTATCACTAGTTTGGTTTATAAAAGAAAACTACATAAAAAATGGAATTGAGGTTGCATCATATTATTCACCTTTATAATGTCTTTCGCGAAAATGATGGAAAGGAAAATTGTGCTCAATTTATAGAAGAAGAATTCTATAAAATTTTTGACTAAAAATCTTTGAATGATGAGCATGATTGCAATCTTGTTGGTATGAACTCTTTGAATATCCATGATGCTAACGATATGCATAGACATAAGCTTGGGGATGCTATATTTGATGAAGATGATATTTTTAGTCCCCCAAGATTTGATGTGCAAATTTGCTATAATGATTGCATGCCTCCTATTTATGATGATTATAGTGATGAAAGTGGATTTGGAGAGGTCATGACTTTATTTAGCGATGAATCCACCATTTTGGATGAGGCTTCAATTGACTATGATAACAAAGTTGCTATCTATGATGATTATGGTGATGCCATGTATGCTATAAAGAATAATGGTAACAATCAAACTTGTCATCATGATTTTAATTTTCACTCTCATGATAGTTATTTTGTTGAGTTTGCTCCCACTACTATTGATGAGAAGAAATTTGCTTATGTGAAGAGTAATAAGTTTTCTATGCTTTTGTGTCATGAGAAGAATGCTTTATGTGATGGTTATATTGTTGAATTTCTTCATGATGCTACTGAAAATTATTATGAGGGCGGAACTTATGCTTGTAGGAATTGCAATAATATCAAGTTTCCTCTCTATGTGTTGAAAATCTTGGAGTTATGTTTGTTTTGCCTTCCTATGCTAGTTGATTATTGCTCCCAAAAGTTATTTTCTCAAAAAATTCCTATGCATACTAAGTGGGTTAGACTTAAATGTGCTAGTCATATGCTTCATGATGCTCTCTTTGTGTCTCAATTCTTTGCTTTTATGCGAGCATCATTGAAATCATCATGCCTAGCTAAAAGGCATTAAAGAAAACGCTTGTTGGGAGACAACCCAACAATTTTACCTACTGTTTTTGTGTGTTCACATGATTATGCTACTGTAGTAATCATGTTTTATAGCTTTTGTTTCAATAAAGTACCAAGTAAAGCCTTTGGGATAGTGTGGATGATAGTTCACTTGATTCTGTCCAAAAACAGAAACTTTTCCGCTCAGTCCAGAAATTTTGAAAATTCACCTGAACGTCTTTTGATCTGTATTTTTTTGCAGGTGATAGATATACAAATTTTCTAGTTTTTCCTAATTTTGCAGAATTTTTGGAGTAGCAGGTGTTCTTGAGATGTCACGATCTTGATGTATCGCAGGCTTTGTTAATATAGTCGGATCATATGGTGTTTTCCCCTCTCTACGTTGTTGTGGTGAATTGAGTTTTCCCTTTGAGATTTCGTTATTATCGTATTGAATACTTTTATGGATTTGAGAACACTTGATATATGTCTCGCAATTGACTACTCGTGGTGACAATGGGGTATCGTATTGATTCACTTGATATATGTTTTGGTAGTCAACTCACGGAGTCCTGAGGTGACATTGGGGTAATCTATGCATAGGGGTTGATGCACGTTCATATCTTTGTTTCTCCGGTAGAAATCTTGGGGAAATCTTTGAAGTTCTTTGTGTTGGATTGAGTATTATGAATATGAATTTGCTCTGGTGTTATTTTCGTACGAACTCTAGGATAGATCGAACGGAAATAATAGCTTTGTGTTATTTTAGTACGAACTCTTGAATAGATTGAACGGAAAGAATAGCTTTGAGGTGGTTTTGTACCCTACAAACAATTTATTCTTATGTTGTCCGCTAGATAGGAACTTTGGAGTGATTCTTCATCGCACTTTGAGGGGTGGTTATATGATCCAATTATATTAGCATTGTTGAGAGATTGCACTAGCGAAATACGGACCCTAGGCCTCATTTTCAAGCATTGCAATATCGTTTTTCTACTCGTTTACTATTTGCTACCTTGCTTTTTCTATTTAGTCAGATTATAAAAATATATTTCTACCATCAATATTACACTTTTATCACCATCTCTTCGCAGAACTAGTCCACCTATACAATTTTCCATTGTATTCGGTGTGTTGGGGACACAAGAGATTTCTTGTATTTGGTTGCAGGGTCATTTGAGAGAGATTATCTTCATCCTACGCCTCCCACGGATTGATAAACCATAGGTCATCCACTTGAGGCAAAATTGCTACTGTCCTACAAGACTATGCGCTTGGAGGCCCAACACGAGTCTACAAGAATAAAGTTGCGTAGTAGACATCAGCGTCCTCCCCTTCTTCAAGCTGATGAAAAAGAGGGGCCCGTTCGAGTGGACTCCGGAGGCTGACACAGCCTTCCAAGACCTCAAGAAGTACCTCACCAGCCCGCCAGTGATGGTAGTGCCTCGCCCCCTTGAACCTTTGGTGCTCTACCAGGCCACCATGCCTCACTCTGTCAGCGCAGTGCTGGTGGCGGTCCGCGAGGAGCGCATGACCAAGGGCTCGTGGGGCAGCACCTCGCACCCAGTTGAGGCGCCGCGGCCTTAGGACGATACTCCTGAGGCCTCGGCCGCCCCACCGGTCGGCGGGGCTCCTAAGGATGGCGCCCTCGAGGTCATGGCAGCCCCGATAGATGACGAGGATCCTGAGGCCCCCAGCCTCGGGAGGAACAGGACCCCGCTAATGCCTCCACCCTCGTCGAACACCCGGTGTACTTCGTCAGCACGATGCTGCGTGATACGCGGGCATGCTATCCCATGCTGCAGAAGCTGTCGCTAACGCTCCTCGTCGCCTCCCGAAAGCTATGCCACTACTTCCAAGGCCACCCCATCAAAGTTGTCTCAGCTTACCCCCTAGAGAGGGTGCTCTGGAGCCCTAACGCCGCGGGGAGGATCGCCGAATGGAACATTGAACTGCAGGTGTTCCAGCTAGATTTCAGTACCACCAGGATCATCAAGGGTGCGGCCCTCGCCGACTTCGTCACGGAATGGACTGACGTCCCTGACCGAGAAGTGGGCGAGGACCATTCCCTCTCGCCCAGAAATGAAGCACCAGATGGTTGGGTCATGTACTTCGACGGTGCATTCGTGCGTCAGGGCACGGGGGCTGGAGCTGTGCTCATCTCGCCTACCCAGGACAAGCTCTACTACGCCGTGCAGCTCTGCTTCTAGCAAGGCGAGAAGGTCTCCAACAACATCGCGGAATACGAAGGCCTGATCGCCGGTCTCAAGGCAGCAGCAGCTTTGGGGGTGAGGCGCCTCACCATCAGGGGCAACTCCCAGCTCCTTGTCAACTTCTCCAACAAAGCATACAAGCCAAAGGACGAGCACATGGAGGCATACCTCGAGGAGGTACGCAAAATCGAGAAACGATTCTTGGGCCTGGAATTGCAGCATGTGCCACGCGGCATGAACAAGGAGGCGGACGACATCGCCAAGAGGGCGTCTCGGCGTCTACCTCAGGAGCATGGCGTCTTTGAGGAACGGCTTTTCAAGCCATCGGCTGCTCCCCCCGCTGCGGGACCAGCATCGCCTCAAGAGGAGCTTCCTCCAGCACCCCCCTCAGGCTCCCCAGCTTGTGGCCCGACCTCAGGAGCCCGCCTACTCCTCGCACTTGAGCCTCAGGAGGGGTGCTGGACCTAGGAGTTCAAGGCGTACCTGCTCCAAGGCACCTTGTCGGAGAAGGAGTAAGACGCAGAGCATGTAGCCCGCCAGGCCACTGCGTACTGCATCCAGGACGTGAGCTCTACCGAAAATGGCCAAACGATGTTTCTCTACGATGCATCTCTAGGGAGCAGGGATGCGAGCTGTTGGCCGACATACATGGCGGGGACTGCGGGCATCACTCTTTATCGCGCACCCTCGTGGGCAAGGCGTTCCGCAGCGGATTCTACTGGCCCACAGTGCTCAATGATGCCACCGAGCTGGTAAGATCCTGTGATGCCTGTCGGTTCCATGCCAAGCAGATCCATGTGACAGCCTGGTTTTTGCCCTCTTTTTCTTTGCCTGATTTTCAGTTGGTTTGAATTTGAAATTTGGAGTTTTGAATCATTTCATATGGACTTAAACACTTGGGTACCCCTTGGCTTTCACCCAAGTTTCCCATTTCCCTCTCTAACCATCATTCCCTCTCTGGTTCACCTCAAAATAATATATGGAATATTTTTCTTAAATGAAAAATATTCATTTCCCTCTCTTAAACCCTAGCTAGCTCAATGTGCTCCAAAGCAACCCCAATTTTTCTTGCCCACAAAAATCTGAGAAAATTCACAAATATTCTTTGAACCCTAGGGTACCATCCTGAGCAAAAGTATTGCATAATTTTTTGGAATATTTTTGCTACAGAAAATATTTTCTGTTCTAGACAGAAATGGTGGTTTCTACAGCAACTACCATTTTACTTGTTCCATTGTGGCTGCTTTCTCTTGTGCATCATCACCTTAGTAGATGATTGCTAACCTCCAAAGTCCAGCCCTCAACTCCCAGCCGTTTGACCACAGTAAGCCCTCAAAGTTACTGATCAGAAACTTACTTGGCAGTAGAAATCTATCCTACTGCGTCTGGTCCAAACCAAAGCGTGGTAATCTTCAAAACTACAACGAACAACAAGACATACATAAATTTTGGACTTAGGTCGGCCTGAGGGAAAAGTTCATGCGGTGACCACGCGTGTACACGATGCCAACTTGCTTGTCGCCACGCTCTGAGTGCCGCCGAGCGCTCTGTTTCGCGCTAGCTCGCTTCCCCGACTGCGTAAGCGTGCCAAACCTCGCCACAATCTTCGTCGAAGCTCTCTTAACTCTCCCCTGGCGTTCGCCGACGCCGGAGCTCGCCGCAGCGAGCACGGGCGCAGTCCGGCCAATGCAACAGTGCGCTATGCACTGTGCTCGTTGCCTTCCCTTGATCCTGTGCTCGTCCCCGTTCGCCCATAGTTCCCGCGTGAGCCGCGTTGCCTTCTCCCCCTCTCACTGACACCGTTCGTCGCCGGGCGCCGTGTCCAGGTGTCCACCGGCGGAGCCCGAACCCCCCTCAACGCTCGGCTATAAATGGAGCCCTCCCCAGCCTCCTCGAGCACCATCCACGACTCCCACACGCTCCCCAATCTTATAGAAGCCGTAGCCTGGCCGGGCAGGCCACGGGCCGCCGTCCCCAAGCTCGAGCTAGCCGGCGATCCCCTCGGGTCGTATCCGTAGCTCCAGCCCCTCCCAGGCCTGGGAAACCCTTCCAGGGCCTCCGCCACTCTCCGGTGGTGCTGTTCCGCCTGTTTGGAGCCCCTGGAGTCGCCTCTGTTCACCGTCGTCTTCGTCTCCGGCGACCTCCGCCCTCTGCCTCTACTTGAGAGGTTGAATCCGACGCCGTCCGACCACCCCTAGCTACTCTACGGGTACGGGCAGGTGCGCCTCCGTCTCCTCTCTCGATCCCCCCTCGTTTTGGCCAAGAAGCCCTCATCGCGGGCGTGTGCTCCGGCGAAGCCGCGCCGTCCTCTGTTTCCTTCCCTCTCTCCCCTCACCTGACTAGCGGGCCCGCTAGTCAGCCACTCAGTACGCGCGTGAAGCGGTAAGAGTGGTGGCGCCCCGAGGCTTTACGCCTTCGACGTCACCCCCCAGTTTGTTTTTATTTAAATTCAAATTTCATATTTTTCCAGAGAGCTTCAAACAGCCACAACTCTTTAACCATAAGTCCAGATGAATTGATTCTTTTTGCATTGTATTCTTTGTAAAGAAATCTAGCAACTCACCAAAAAAGAGATTTATCTATGCTGTCTAGATTTCTGGTGAATTTCAGAAGGGTTCTTGATATTTTCTTCTTGTGTTTAAAATTATTTTCAGAGGGTGAGGCTTGTCTCGAGGATCACCAGGAGGCTTGTGAACCTCATCTGCACTAAGGCAAGCCACATCAACATTTTCATGGTGCCATTACAATATTTGTGATTTTCCTACTTGAATGAATGATTTAATCCATGCATTTAAATCACTATTGTGTTATTTATATTTTGTTAGTTGCTTGTTTAAGTTAATATGCTTGAGTTACAGAAAGTTTAAAGCTAACTAAGTTGGTAAAGAAACTAGCATTAATTTTTGTTATGAAAGAGTAATATAGTTATGGATATGAATAATTATATGGAGTTATTTTTCTTGCATGAGAAAAATGATAAATTCGCTAGAAAAGATTCTGTTTAAAGTAAGGTTTAATCCTAACCAGAGAAGTGTCATGAGTTGTTGATGTTTATGCTTAGTGTGGATATAGTTGACTCAGTCATTACCGTTCATATGTGATGCATATGTTAGTGTTGCATTTTCAGGGCATACTATGACACCGGTTATTTTCATTTTAAGTTGAACCTGATAATAACTCAACTTGAATATATTGTTGACCAGGTCATGGTGCCACTGAAACGAGTTTTTCCCAGTGCAACCACATTTGCCTTTATGGGAAGGCCTTTATTCGGTCCGTTGTCATGCCTCTAGTCGGTGCCTCCAACGAGGGAAGGTTATGGGCGTGCGGTACCCTAGCCCGGTAAGCAGACATAACCTTGTGTGCCCGTTGTTGAGATTTTGGTACCGTGTCCCCGTGTGGGACAGTTTATGTTTTGGCCACGACGGTGGTCGTTGTGTGTTTGGTAGACACGGGGCCACCCAGGACTAGCCCAGTGGGGAGTGAGTCGGAGTGGCCGGGAGAGTGTCATGGCAATGGAGGGGTTTCGTCGGAATGCTGTTGGTCCACCCGAATAGGAGTGCGAGGCCATGGGTGTCGTGATGTGGGTACAGTGCGCTACCTCTGCAGAGTGTATTAATCTATCGATAGCCGAGTCCACGGTTACGGAGACGCTCGAAAGTAGGTCACACCATGAGTCAACGTTTAATAAATCTTGCACACTAAGTTATGAACTTTGCACTGTTGATGATGGAGGAAAGGTCATCTTGTTGTTTTAGACCAAGTGTTGGTCGTGGTTGTGATCGCCGGAAGGATCACCGTTTGAGACCAAATATTGGTCGTGGTTGTGGTCGCCGGAAAGATCACGAGATATCCCTAGTTAAGACCTTGAGGTTGGCATGTTTGTGATCCAAGAGCGATCACCGTTGGTAAACCAGTCCGAGAGATTTTTCTCTCAGGGGCATGATCACAGCATGTTGGCTATCTTGTTGCATTATTAATAATTGGTTAATTATCATGATATTGTTTGTCATTATGTTTATGTTTGTTGTGAGCTTGCAAGTACATTCAATGTACTGACCTGGCGTGTCATGCCAGATTTCAGGAAAGTCTTGTTGGAAAGGAGTGTTGTCCGAGTCTAGATCGTGTCCACATCGGGTCCCTGTGCTATGGAGTTCCGCTACGACGTTGTTCCGCTGACGCGTAGTTGTTATGATCGAGGCCCCTTTATGTTCACTACATAATGTACATATTGTTCAGCTGCACCGTGTGTGCCGCTTGGCCTCGCTACCTATTGTAATATAAACTTTGATCCGCTAGCATCAATAAAGCGGTCGTTTTCTCTACCAAGATGTTGTGTGTTGCCAGAAGACATGGTCTCTGGGCTGGCAATGCATGATAAACCGGTTGCTCTGAGCCAGGGTGCCACAATCCACCAGCCCGCTCAGGGCCTCCGGACCATCCCGCTCTCATGGCCATTCCCGGTCTGGGGGCTGGACATCCTGGGCACGTTCCCTTGAGCGTCCAGGGACTACCGCTACCTCTACGTCGCCATAGACAAGTTCACCAAGTGGGCCGAGGTAGAGGTCGTCCGCACCATTCCGGCCGGCTCGACCATCAAGTTCATCAAGGGCCTCGTGACCCGTTTCGGGGTTCCTAATCGCATCATCACCGACAATGGCTCGCAGGTCACCAGCAACCTTTTCAAAAGATATTGTGCTAACCATGGAACGCAGATATGCTACGCTTTCGTGGCACACCCTTGGAGTAATGGCCAGGCTGAGCGCGCCAACGCAGAGGTCTTGAGAGGCCTCAAGGCAAGGACCTTCAAGAAGAAGTTCGAGGCCTGCGGCAGGGGCTGGCTCGATGAGCTCCAGTCCGTGATGTGGTCCATCTACACCCCCGCAACCAAGCGAACGGGCAAAACTCCATTCTTCCTCGTCTACAGAGCTGAAGCGGTTCTCCCTCACGAGGTGAGGCATCGCTCCACGCTGGTCATGGCATTTGATGAGGCACGCCAGGACGCCTCACGGGGGATGGACCTCATGCTAGGAGAGGAACGTCGCCACCAAGCCTCGCTCCGGGCAGCGAGGTACTAGCAGGCGCTGCGGCGGTACCACTGTCGCAGTGTCTGCTCCAGGACGCTCGAGGTGGGTGATCTCGCCTGAGGCGGGTTTCCAAGGAAGGGCTACATAAGCTCTCGCCCATGTGGGAGGGCCCGTTCAGGATCGCCCGCATCTCCAGGCCTAGCGCCGCGCGCCTGGAGACGCAGGACGGGATCCCCACCCAGAACGCCTGGAACATCCAGCACCTCCGAAAGTTCTACCCATGAAGGAAGTCCCCATGCCTGTGATGGTCTCCGCTCGTGACACTCTCACGTAATAATGAGTTGGGGCTGTACACGCCCCGGAGTCTCCTTAGTGCCGCCCCTGGGCCTCACGGGGGCTGATGTCTATTACGCAACTTTATTCTTGTAGACACGTGTTGGGCCTCCAAGCGTGGAGTTTTGTAGGACAGTAGCAATTTTCTCTTAGTGGATGACCTAAGGTTTATCAATCCGTGGGAGGTGTAGGATGAAGATAGTCTCTCTCAAACGACCATGCAACCAAATACAAGAAATCTCTTGTGTCCCCAACACACCCAATACAATGGCAAATTGTATAGGTGCACTAGTTCAGCGAAGAGATGGTGATAAAAGTGTAATATTGATGGTAGAAATATATTTGTATAATCTTAATAAATAAAAACAGCAAGGTAGCAAAAACAATATTGCAATGCTTGAAAATGAGGCATAGGGTCCATACTTTCACTAGTGCAATCTCTCAACAATGCAAATATAACTGGATCGTATAACCGTTCCTCAACGTGCAACGAAGAATCACTCCAAAGTTCCTATCTAGCGGAGAACATAAGACGAAATTGTTTGTAGAGTACGAAACCACCTCAAAGCTATTCTTTCCGATCAATCTATCCTAGAGTTCGTACTAAAATAACACGAAGCTATTCTTTTCGATTGATCTAACCAAGAGTTCGTACTAAAATAACACCAAAGCAAATTCAGATTCATAATACTCAATCCAACACAAAGAACTTCAAAGAGTGCCCCAAGATTTCTACTTGGGAAACAAAGACAAGAACGTGCATCAACCCCTATGCATATATTACCCCAATGTCACCTCGGGAATCCGCGAGTTGAGTGCCAAAACATATATCAAGTGAATCAATATGATACCCCATTGTCACCACGAGTATTCAATTGCAAGACATATATCAAGTTCTCTCAAATCCATAAAAGTATTCGATCCGATAACAACGAAATCTCAAAGGGAAAAACTCAATTCATCACAACAAGATAGAGGGGGGAAAACACCATATGATCCGACTATATTAACAAAGCCAGCGATACATCAAGATCGTGATATCTCAAGAACACAAGAGAGAGATTAAACACATAGCTACTTGTACAAACCCTCAGCCCCGAGGGTGGACTACTCCCTCCTCATCAAGGTGGCCGCCGGGATGATGAAAATGGCCACCGGAGATGATTCCACCCTCCGGCAGGGTGCCGGAACAGGGTCTAGATTGATTTTCAGTGGCTACAGAGCGTTGCGGCGGTGGAACTTCTGATCTAGGTTAACCCCTGATGGTTTCTCTACTTATAGGATTTTTTGGCATTGGTTTCACGCTAAGATGGGCTTGGAGGTGAGCACAACCCACCAGGGCACGGGCAAGGGCCCAGGCACGCCCCGGTGTCTTGTGCCCTACTCCTTCACCTTCTGGTCCTTCCACGAAGCTTCGGGTGTCTCTTTTGTAACAAAAAAAATTGTCAAAAAGTTTCAGCTCATTTGGAGAACTTTCATTTCTGCACAAAAAACAACACCACGGTAGTTCTGCTGAAAACAACGTCTGTCCGGGTTAGTTCCATGCAAATCATACCAACACAAAATAAAATTGTTGTAAACATGGCATGAATACTTCATAAATTATAGATACGTTGGAGACGTATCAGCATCCCCAAGCTTAATTCCTACTCGTCCTCGAGTAGGTAAATGACAAAAGAAATAATTTATGAAGTGTGAATGCTAGCAAAGTGCACAAGTTTGATCAATGAAAATTTCAATCACTTTTCCTAGCATCATAACAACAATTCTTTCTCATAAAATTTCTCATGTTAAAGTAGCAAGCAATTCACATGTTAAGGTTCAAACAATGAACTCTCTTGAAACTCAACAACCTATGTTCTCAGTCACCAAGCAATTGTAATTCAACTTATTCAACAGAGTTTAAGTGAGAGCTCCATATACTCAACCATCTTATAGTCTTCTATGATTTCTAACACTCACCGCATACACATGAGCTAAACGTTTCAACCGGACACATAGAAAGATAGGGGCTTATTGGTTTGCCTCCCAACGTATTCACCTCAAGGGTGGTGTCAACAATAATAAGTCATGCTACCCATATCCAACTGGATATATGTGCCTAGATCTTTCCTCACCATATGATGCTTGCCAAAAGAGAAAAAGAAAAAGGAATAGAGAGAAAAACTTTGACTCTTGCATGAAAGTAAATACATAAAAGTAAAAGGTAGGCCCTTCGCAGAGGGAACCAGAGGTTGCCATGCGCTTTTTTGTTTGTATGCTCAACCCCTTAGTGCAAAAGAACGTCACGTTATATTGCCCCTTATGATAGCAACCTTCATTATGTAGTCTGTCGCTTCTTTTCTTTGTCATCACAAGTTTGTACAATGCTCAATTCTCTCTTACACTAAATGATCTAACACTTTTAGAAGCAATTTTTATTCCCTTATTGCACCGATGACTACTTACTTGAAGGATCTTGCTCAATCCTTAGGTAGATATGGTGGACTCTTGAAAATAAGATTTGGGTTTAAGGGTTTTTGGATGCACAAGTAGTATCTCTACTTGGTGCGGAATTTTTGGCTAGAAAAGATGGGGGGCAAGCACCACATGTTGAAGGATCTATGACAATATAACTTCTATGTGAATATGAACCAACATAAATCATTATGTTGTCTTCCTTTTTCAACGTCAACAATTTTGGCATATAATATTTTGATGGGGGCTCACCATCACAAAAGATTTCCAAGATAGTGTATTTGCATGTGAAAGTTCTCTTCCTTATACTAATTATTCATGAATTGCTTGTATGACCAATATTGTGATTGTCAAGCTTCAAAAGATTTCACTTTCTAAACCCAATATGAAGCTACCACTAGGCATGATATAATTTCAACTTCATGATATTCAATTCATTCAACAATTTACTCATAGGATATAAGTGAAGCACAAGAGTAAATGACAAGCTACTCCAAAAAGATATAAATGAAGATCATGAGCATAATATTTCTTTCTCTCAAATTAATTTAAGTGAAGCAAGAGAGCATTTCTTCAAAAATACAAAAGCACACCGTGCTCAAAAAGATTTAAGTGAAGCACTAGAGCAATTCGATAGAAAAAGAGCTTCGTTGACGGGATCTGAATGCCGCTTACCTAGCCTCCCTCGCAACTATTTGAGGACTCTATTTTATTTAAAAACTTTCAGATCTAAGTATTTTATGAAAACGGCAAGCAAAACAAAATAAAATGACATTCCAACAATAGCACAACTCATGTGGGGAAGCAAAAACTTAGGCTCAACCTATACTAACTGATAATTGTTGATGAAGAAAGGTGGGATGCCTACCGGGGCATCCCCAAGCTTAGATGCTTGAGACTTCTTTATCCACACAAAACTCAACAAGAACTCGTGAGATAAGTTAGTATAAACCAATGCAAAAACCTTATCATTCTCTACTGTAGCAACTCACTAAAGTTATTATTCAACATTGCATACTAAATGCCTCTGCATATTTAATACTCCTATCCTCAAATAGAATCATTAAACAAGCAAACATATGCAAACAATGCAAACATAAGAGCAATCTTCCAAAACAGTACAGTCTGTAAAGAATGCAAGAGTATCATCACTTATTCGAATCCAAAAATTATGAAAATTTACCACACTGTAGAAAATTTATCAGAGCTTATTTTGCAAAAAGTTTCAACATTTTATCACATTCTGAATTTTCTGGGGAATTTTTGCAACAGCGGTAAACTTTCTGTTTTCAAACAGCAACATCTAGACTTGTAAAATAAGCATAGTAAAGGCTATCAATGCCACTTTTATTGAAATAAAAGATAAAAACATTATTCTAAATAACAGAAAGCAAATCCTAACAAAATAAAATGATGCTCCAAGCAAAACACAAATCATGTGACGAATGAAAACATAGCTCCAAGTGAGGTTACCGATAATGTTGGAGACGAAAGAGGGGATACCTTCCGGGGCATCCCCGAGCTTAGTTGCTTGGATCTTCCTTGAATATTACCTTGGGGTTCCTTGGGCATCCCCAAGCTTAGGGTCCTGTCACTCCTTATTCTCCTCATATCGATATCTCACCCAAAACGTGAAAACTTCAATCACACAAAACTTAACGGAACTTTGTGAGATAGGTTAGTATGATAAGGAGCAAACCATTTCACTTTTGGTACTGTCAAAGACAGAATTCATAATTGTTCTCACACAATGCCTACTGTAGCATATCATTTCTACAATTTATATTGAGCAATATAAGCCATAGAAACTAGAAAACAAGCAAACTATGCATTGAAAACAGAATCTGTCAAAACAGAACAGTCTGTAATGATCTGGATAACTACCATACTTATGTTGCTCCAAAAATTATGAAAAAATTAGGTCCACGTGAGAAATTTGTAATTAACCTTATGCAAAAAGAATCAACTCAAATTCACTCTTCTGTTAAAAATGAGAATTATTTTCATGAGCACAAAAGTTTCTGTTTTTCAGCAAGATCAAATCAACTATCACCCAACATGATCCCAAAGGCTTTACTTGGCACTTTATTGAAACTAAAGCAATTAAACATGATCAATACAGTAGCATAATCATGTGAACATACAAAAACAGTAGGTAAAAGTGTTGGGTTGTCTCCCAACAAGTGCTTTTCTTTAATGCCTTTTAGCTAGGCATGATGATTTCAATGATGCTCGCATAAAAGATAAGAATTGAAACAAAAAGAGAGCATCATGAAGCATATGACAAGCACATTTAAGTCTAACCCACTTCCTATGCATAGGGATTTTGTGAGCAAATAACTTTTGGGAGCAGGAATCAACTAGCATAGGAAGGCAAAACAAGCATAACTTCAATATTTTCAACACATAGAGAGGAAACTTGATATTATTGCAATTCCTACAAGCATATGTTCCTCTCTCATAATAATTTTCAGTAGCATCATGAATGAATTCAACAATATATCCATCACATGAAGCATTTTTTTATGATCCACAAGCATAAAATTTTTATTACTCTCCACATAAGCAAATTTATTCTCATGAATAGTAGTGGGAGCAAACTCAACAAAATAACTATCATGGGATTGAAAATTAAAATCATGATGACAAGTTTCATGGTTATAATTATTCTCTATATCATACATGTCATCATCATAGATAGGAGGCATGCTACCATTATAACAAATTTGCATATCAAATCTTGGGGGACTAAAAATATCATCTCCATCAAATATAGCATCCCCAAGCTTGTAGCTTTGAATATCATCAGCATCATGGATATTAAAAGAATTCATACTAGCAACATTGCAATCATTCTCATCATTCATGGATTCTATGCCAAACATTTTATAGCATTCTTCTTCTAACAACTGAGCACAATTTTCCTTCCCATCATTTTCACGAAAGACATTATAAAGATGAATAATATGATGCAACCTCAATTCCATTTTCTTGTATTTTTATTTATAAACCAAACTAGTGATAAAACAAGAAACTAAAAGATTCAGTTGCAGGATCTAAAGATATACCTTCAAGCACTTGATACGTCTCCAACATATCTATAATTTTTTATTGTTCCATGTTGTTTTATTATCAACCTTGGATGTTTTATAATCATTCTATAGTCATTTTATATCAATTTTTGGTACTAGCCTATTGACATAGTGCCAAGTGCCAGTTGTTGTTTTTTCCATGTTTCTTACATCGCAGGAAATCCATATCAAACGGAGTCCAAATGCCATGAAACTCCACGATGATTTTTTATGGGCCAGAAGAAAGGCAATGGGCCCTGGTTGCGCCTGGGGGGTTCCCCGAGGGGGGTACAACCCACCAGGGCACGCCAAGAGGCCCAGGCGCGCCCTGGTGGGTTGTGCCCACCTCGGGTGCCCTCCGGACCGCCTCTTTGGTCTATAAATACCCCAAAAATCCACAAACCCTAGGGGAGTCGATGAAATATTCATCCAGCGCCGCAGAGTCCAGAACCACCAGATCCAATCTAGACACCATGACGGAGGGGTTCACCACTTCCATTGGTGCCTCTCCGATGATGTGTGACTAGTTCTTTGTAGACCTTCAGGTCCGTAGTTAGTAGCTAGATGGCTTCCTCTCTATCTCTCTCTCGCTGATTCGCAATACAATGGTCTCTTGGGGATCCATATGATGTAACTCTTTTGCGGTGTGTTTGTTGGGATCTGATGAACTTCGAGTTTATGATCAGTTATATCTTTTTATATCCATGAAAGTTATTTGAGTTTCTTTGATCTCTTATATGCATGATCTCATATAGCCTCATATTTCTTCTCCGATATTTGGGTTTAGTTTGGCCAACTTGATCTATTTATTTTGCAATGGGAAGAGGTGCCCGATAGTGGGTTCGATCTTACGGTGCTTGATCCCAGTGACAGAAGGGGAACCGACACGTATGTATCGTTGCTACTAAGGATAAAAAGACGAGATCTATATCTACCGCCATATAGATAAATGGATCTTGTCTACATCATGGCATCGTTCTTATTGCATTACACCATTTTTCCATGAACTTAATACACTAGATGCATGCTGCATAGCGGTCGATGTGTGGAGTAATAGCAGTAGATGCAGGCAGGAGTCGGTCTACTAATCCTGGACGTGATGCCTATGTAATGATCATTGCCTGGATATCGTCATGATTATTTTAAGTTCTATCAATTGCCCAACAGTAATTTGTTTACCCACCGTTTGCTATTTTTCTCGAGAGAAGCCACTAGTGAAACCTACGGCCCCCGGGTCTTCTTTCTCATATATTTGCCTTGCGATATACTTTTCCTTTGCATTTTTATTCAGATCTTTTAAACCAAAAGTACAAAAATATTTTGCTGCACTTTATTTTATTTGCGATCAACTATTTCAATCTATCACAATTTTCTCCCATCTCCTTGCCAATTTCTGGCGCCGTACCCCGGAAGGGATTGACAACCCCTTTAACACGTCGGGTTGCGAGGTGTTGTTGTTTGTGTGCAGGTGTTGCTTACGTTGTGTTTCTTGGTTCTCCTACTGGTTCGATACCTTGGTTTCATAACTGAGGGAAATACCTACCATCGCTATGCTACATCATCCCTCCCTCTCCAGGGAAATACCGATGTAGTTCCAGCTACCATCAAGGAGGATTTCTGGCGCCGTTGCCGGGGAGAATCAAGTCAAGATAGCCTCTCGTCAAGACGCGATTTCTGGCGCCGTTGCCGGGGAGGATCTTCAACATAACTAGGTTCCTAATCACAAATCTCATCTCCTTGCAATTTACATTATTTGCCATTTACCTCTCGTTTTCCTCTCCCCCACTTCACAAAAATTTGCCATTTTATTCGCCTCTTTTTTTTCTGTTCGCTGTTTTCTTGCCGGATCTGTTTTTGAGGGCAATCTTGTTGTGTGGTCATCGTGACTCAAGAGAACACCAAGTTATGTGATTTCTCAAACACCAACATTATTGGCACTCCGCTTGCTCCTCCCGCCACTAGTGCGGAGACTTGTGATATTAATACCGCTTTGCTGAATCTTGTTATGAAAGACCAATTTTCTGGTATTCCTAATGAGGATGCCGCGTCCCATCTTAATTCCTTCGTGGAATTATCCGATATGCAAAAGAAAAAAGATGTGGACAATGATGTGGTCAAGATGAAATTATTTCCATTTTCTTTGCGTGATTCTACAAAAAATTGGTTCTCTTCTTTGCCTCGCAATAGTATCGATTCTTGGAACAAGTGCAAAGATGCTTTTATCACTAAGTATTTTCCGCCCACAAAAATTATTTCCCTTAGAACCCAGATCATGAATTTCAAGCAACTTGAACATGAACATGTTGCACAATCTTGGGAAAGGATGAAAATGATGCTAAGGAATTGCCCAACTCATGGGTTAAATTTTTGGATGATCATACAAATTTTTATGCGGGATTGAATTGTTTCTCGTAATCTTTTAGATTCCGCCGCGGGTCGAACTTTTATGGAAATTACTTTGGGTGAAGCTACCAAATTGCTTGATAATATCATGGCAAATTATTCACAATGGCATACCGAAAGAGCTCCTACTAGTAAAAAAGTTAATTCGGTTGAAGAAATTTCTTCTCTGAGTGATAAAGTTGATGCTCTTATGAAATTGGTTGCTAGTAAAAGTGCCCCTGTTGATCTTAATGATATGCCTTTGTCTACTTTGATTGAGCAAAATAGTGATGCCATTGATGTGAATTTTATCTCTTGCAATAATTTCAACAACAATGCTTATAGAGGTAATTTTAATCCTAGGCCTTTTCCTAGTAATTCTTCTAATAATTATGGTAATTGCTCTAGAAATCAATCTTATAATAATAGGAACACCTCTGATCTTGAGAATAATATTAAAGAATTTATCAACACACAAAAAGGTTTCAACACTTCCATAGAAGAAAAGTTGAATAAGATTGATGATTTGTCTAGAAGTGTTGATAGAACTGCTCATGATGTGGAAAATCTCAAGATATAAAATTTTTGTGCCTAAAGTCGATGAATCAATTAGATCTCTTTATGTTTCTATGGGTGAAAGTAAAAAAAGAACTGCTATGCTTAGAGCTAAAAGAGAATTTTTGGAGAAAGCTTTCTCTAGTGATTATCCTTGCAAAATGATGAAGATCTTAAAATGATTGGTGTTTCTTCTATTGATTCCTTGTTTAGTAAAATTAAGAATGATGAAAAAGGGACTGGAGAAGAGTCAACTTTAGGTAGAAGGCGTCCCAATAATTCGGAGGGTGAAAATCTTGTTGAGAAAATTGATAAAAGTGGGTTTGGAGAGGTCAAAACTTTAACTAGTGATGCACCCACTATTTTGGATTACAAAGACTTTAATTATGATAGTTGCTCTTTTACTGATTGTATTTCTTTGTTGCAATCCATGTTGAATTCAGCTCATGCTTATGAACAAAACAAGGCTTTTACTAAACATATTGTTGATGCTATGATGAAAGCTTTAGAAGAAAAATTGGAATTAGAAGTATCAATTCCTAGAAAATTGCATGATGAATGGGAACCTACTATCAAAGTCAAGATTAAAAATTATGAGTGTTTTTCTTTGTGTGACTTGGGTGCTAGTGTTTCTACTATTCCGAAATCTTTATGTGATGTGCTTGGTCTTACCAATCTTGAAGAATGTTCTTTTAATTTGCACTTAGCGGATTCTACTATTAAAAAGCCTATGGGAAGAATTAATGATGTTCTTATTCTTGTAAATAGGAATTATGTGCCCATAGATTTTATTGTTCTTGATATTTATTGCAATCCGTCTTGTCCAATTATTATTGGTAGACCATTTTTACGCACTATCGGTGCCGTGATTGATATGAAAGAAGGCAATATTAAGTTCCAATTTCCTTTGAGGAAAGGTATGGAACACTTTCCTAGAACAAAAATCAGGCCACCTTATGAATCAATCATGAGGGCATCTTATGGATCTCGAACCAAAGATGAAAAAACTTAGATCCTTGCCTTACGCCTAGCTAAGGTCATAAAACTATAGCGCTTGTTGGGAGGCAACCCAATGAATAAATATATTTTTTCTTTTTGCTTCCTGTTCTTTAGTGTTTACACAATTATGATACTGGTATGATTGTGATTTTTATGTTTTAATTAGTGTTTGTGCCAAGTAAAGCCTATAGGATCTTCTTGGGTGATAGTTGTTTAATCTTGCTGAAAAAACAGAAACTTTGTGCTCACGAAAATAATTTTCATAAATCACAGAAAAGAGATTTTGCCCAGATTATTTTTTCAGAAGATTAATATACAAATTACCCAGGTCTTCCTATTTTGGCAGAATTTTGGGAGTTACATAAGTATTCGTCAAAGTCAGATTACTACAGACTGTTCTGTTTTGACAGATTCTGTTTTCTTTGTGTTGTGTGCTTATTTTGATGGCTCTATGGTTTTCCTTGATGAGTTTTTGCCATATAAAAGTTGGAATACAGTAGATATAATAAAAAAAATATGAATTGGTTTGATACAACACTTATAGTAGTGGTTTGCTTTCTTATACTAACGGATCTCACGAAAGTTTTGTTGAGTTTTGTGTGATTGAAGTTTTCAAGTTTTGGGTTATCTTACGATGGATGAAGGAAGGATGTAAGAGCCTAAGCTTGGGGATGCTCCGGCATCCCAAGCTATTATCCAAGAATGAGCAACCAACTAAGCTTGGGGATGCCCACGAATGGCATCCCCGCCTTCCAACAACTATCGGTATTTTACTCAAGGCTATATGTTTATTCGTCACATGATATGTGTTTTGCTTGGAGCGTCTTGTATGATATGTGTCTTTTCTTGTTTTATTTTGTGTTTTAAGTCATCAATCCTTGCTGGACACCCCTATTTGAGAGAGCCAAAATTATGTCATGACTTTTTAGAATTGCTCGCTATGCTTCACTTAAATATTTTATGAGCTAGGACTTGCTCTAGTGCTTCACTTATATCTTTTTGAGCATGGTGTGCTTGTTATTTTTTAAGAAATGCTCTCTTGCTTCACTTAGATTTATTTGAGAGTTCGTAAAATTTTGAAGAAATTCTCTCTTGCTTCACTTAAATTAAGAGAAGGAAAATTTGTTATGCTCATGATCTTCACTTATATTTGTTTGAGCTTACGAGAAGCAACACATGAAAATTAGTCCCAAAGTGATAGATATCCAAGAAGGATAAAGTAAAAAAATGTCATGAAGATCATTGGACAAAATAAACTTGATTCTTAGTAATAGTTTTGAGATATGATGATGTGATATGTGAGTTATGTTGATGAGTAATTGTGCTCTAGTAAGAATATTGGTGTTAAGGTTTGTAATTCCCTATGCATGCACGAAAGTCAATAATCATGCAATGAAAATTATATCCTCCTTGTGGTGCATTATTCGGTGTTACTTATGCTTAATGCTTGCTTCATGAAATTATTCGTTTCTTGGTTGGTCCCTTCTCAATCTTTTTGCTAGCCTTCATTTTGCATCAAGTATGACCTCTACTTGTGCTTCCAAAATCCTTTAAACCAGTTTTGCCACATGAGTCCACTATATCTACCTATATGCGGTATTCTTTTGCCGTTCTAAGCAAATTTGTATGTGCCATCTCTAATTTTCAAAATAAATTTCTCTTTTGTGTATTTTGTTTCGCTCGCGGAACGGTAACAGTGGCTAATATTTCCCATGCTGGATGTGTTATTCTCACGATGAGTGTTTATTCACTTGTCATTGCACGAGAGTAAGGCAAAGGTTTTAGGGATTCCCAGTCCCGAAATGCAAAAATGAATTTACTTTATGTTTTCAAATAATAAATACCTTGGAAAGTGTTGGTATGGAAGGCACCCGTGGATACGGCTAGCCATGGAAAGTGAAAGTATGGTGGAAAAAGGAATAAACTTTATTTTCAGTTTGGGAACCGCCTATGGCATATCTAGCATGGAAAGTGTTTATAGCTCTACCTCGTTTTTGTTGGTGGGATGGATACACCTCCCAAAATGTTTTTATCTCAAATTTTTTCGCTTTGAGCTCTGGCACCTCTACAAATCCCTACTTCCCTCTGCGAAGGGCCTTTCTTTTACTTTATACAATTTTTATTTTGAGTCTCCATCTTCTCTTACAAAAGCACCAACTAAGAGGCAATATGATCGTGAGTAACTATTGGGTATAATAGTATTCGAATGTGTTTCATGAATGGATCAATGTTTGAGCATGATGGGCTAGGGATAACTTGTTTTAGCATTGATATTTTGAAAGACATGGTTGCTTGTTAATATGCTTGAGTATCTAAATTATTATGTCAAAACTACACTATTTCTTTGAATCACATAAAAGTCCAATTGTCCATGCAAATAAAAGAATATGATATGACTTGATGAACATCACTCCACATCAAAAATTCTGTTTTTATTCAAGGACGAGTAGGAGTTAAGCTTGGGGATGCTGATACGTCTCCAACGTATCTATAATTTTTTATTGATCCATGCTGTTTTATTATCAAGCTTGGATGTTTTATAATCATTTTATAGTCATTTTATATCATTTTTTGGTACTAACCTATTGACATAGTGCCAAGTGCCAGTTGCTGTTTTTTCCATGTTTTTTACATCGCAGGAAATCAATATCAAATGGAGTCCAAATGCCACGAAACTCCATGATGATTTTTTATGGGCCAAAAGAAAGGCAATGGGCCCTCGTTGCACCTGGGGGGTGCCCCGAGGGAGGCACAACCCACCAGGGCGCGCCAGGAGGCCCAGGCGCGCCCTGGTATGTTGTGCCCACCTCGGGTGCCCCCCGGACCGCCTCTTTGCTCTATAAATACCCCAAATATCCACAAACCCTAGGGGACTCGACGAAATATTCATCCAGCCGCCGCAGAGTCTAGAACCACCAGATCCAATCTAGACACCATGACGGAGGGGTTCACCACTTCCGTTGGTACCTCTCCGATGATGCGTGAGTAGTTCTTTCTAGACCTTCGGGTCCATAGTTAGTAGCTAGATGGCTTCCTCTCTCTCTCTCGCTGATTCTCAATACAATCTTCTCTTGGAGATCCATATGATGTAACTCTTTTGCGGTGTGTTTGTTGGGATATGATGAACTTCGAGTTTATGATCAGTTATATCTTTTTTTATCCATTAAAGTTATTTGAGTTTCTTTGATCTCTTATATGATCTCTTATAGCCTCGTATTTCTTCTCCGATATTTGGGTTTTGTTTGGCCAACTTGATCTATTTATCTTGCAATGGGAAGAGGTGCCCGGTAGTGGGTTCGATCTTACGGTGCTTGATCCCAGTGACAGAAGGGGAACCGACACGTATGTATCATTGCTACTAAGGATAAAAAGACGAGATCTATATCTACCGCCATATAGATAAACGGATCTTGTCTACATCATGTCACTACAAAAAAAGGCACTTCCGTGATGATACGTGTTTGTCACATTAGGTCACGTTTTTTGTCATGCATGTACATCCATGACAAATTTATGACAGAATCAAGATAGTCATACCTGTGCTGTCGTAGAAGTGTTCCATGACATTACCAAAATTATCATCACAGAAGTGTCCACTTCCATGACGATAAATCGCGCGTCACAGAAGTTCTTTCGTCAAGGGTGACCGACACGTGGCATCCATCGTAACGGAACGCCGTTAAGCTATCGAGTCAGGTTTTGGATCCGATAACCCCTTAACAGCCAGGACCAATGGGGATTTTCCACGTGTAAAATTCTGATTGGCTGACGGAAACACGTGTCAGCTCCGCGTTGGCACAGATGGGCGAGATGCGCCTATGATATGCTGACACGTGGACCGGCCCAAAAGTGGCCCATAAAGTTTAAATGGGCCGGCCCAACTAAAGGCCCATAAGATTTTGTGGTCCATAATGGGCCAGCCCAACAAAAGGCCCACGAGATTATTCATATCATAATGGGCCGGCCCAGCTAAAGGCCCACGAGATTTTGCGGGCCATAATGGGCCGGCCCAGCTAAAGGCCCGCGAGATTTTGCGGACCATAATGGGTCGGCCAAGATAAAGGCCCAACATTCTCAGTTAAGGCTCGTACGGCTAGTGTCAAATCGGCCCCTCAAAGGCCTGTCCTAAACTTGTCATCATCGCGACCCATGATCACTTCTGGCCCGTTAACAGTCCGCTAAGTATATGGGCCGAATTACGACCCGGTGTATTTCCGGACTGTTAAAGGTCCTGCTTCATTTGGGCCCATGTACAGTCCATTGAAACTTTCGGCCCATAAACGACCGTGAGGGATTTGGGTCATATTCGGCCATGTCTGAGATTCGGCCTGTTAGCGGCCCGCCATAGATTTGGGCCACTTTCGGCCTGTTGTGATTTTCGGCCTGTTAACGTCGGACGAAATCCATGGGCCATATGTGGCCCAACGTCACATCGGGCCCATTAATGACCCATATAAAAATGACGATAATCTAGCCCGACCGAACTTCCGACCTGTTAAAGGCTCGTGTATTAGGTCGGCGCATCTACGGCCCGTCCAAATTTCGGCCTGTGAAAGATCTGCATCGTAAATGGGCCCAATCTCACTTTCGGTCTTTTAAAGGCCCATGTTTTTTATGGGCTCAAGATATTTACACCTGTAAACGGCCTATTGTTACTGAGGGCCCAAATTATGTTTAGGCCTGTTAAAGGCCCACTATGGGCATAGGCCTACCAGAAAAATATGAAATCTTATGCTGATTTAGGCCCAGATATTTTTAGTGGGCTACATGCAAATTTCGGCCCATAATCATTTTTAGCCCAATTGGAATGGGCCCGATGAATGTTGGCATCTTGGGCTCCTATGAAGCTTTCGGACGAATATATTACTAAGATAAACCTACACTATACAAAAATAGCATCGTAATTATTGCAGCCTTTGGCAGCAGCATAAATGCTGTATCACAACAAAAGGCCTGTTGGCATAAAGTTTACAGTCCTTGCAGATAAAAGCACCATCAGATGTATAGAAGCACAGATCATTTGACCTGAGTGCTAATGTTTCAGGCTGTAGAATCTGATGGAGCAACACGATCTTCACCTTTTTTCCGCCATTGCTCTTGAACAACGAAGCGAATGTCTGATAGTCTGGTTTCAAAACCATTCATATCTTGACGACATTTGTCAACCACTATTCTTGTTTCCAAAACGACGTCCATTAGAGATTGGACTTGTGTCTAGAGCACAGATATATCACTCTGTCTAGCAGGAAGATTTTGTTCAGTAGGCGATTTGGATGAGGTTACCTTGACAACCGACCCAGAATTACGCAGGAATGTGCTTTTTGTTAGTGGAGAGATACTGACGCACTGCAGCAAGAGGTGACATTGTGCCTGTGGTAGCCTCGTCACCTTCAGGTGGTTGTGGCTGTTCAATCATGTTTTCCATAGCTTCCTGAAAGTTTGAACTTCTAGATTAGTGTACCAGATAAGTTATTAATGAGACAAAAACAAACAAAGTAGGATACACGTTTATACATAACTTATTTTGGTGAACTACTGTAATACATTAGCATGTATTGTAGTGCCAACTACATAATAAAATCACTTTCGGAACATATGTCCATGTAGCATGCCTACTGTATTGTCTATTTCCTCACATTCGTTGACATCTAAGGATAAAGAAATATGGTTTAAAGTAGGATGAACATGGTATGACATCATATCATGGGCAAACAGATATAAAACAAACATGCTATTTTATCATTGTGTGCGCACGTGAACATAACAACTAGAATACAGATCAAGACCAAAAGAATATCCTTCATATCTTTTAAACCATGTAAGGTGAAATGATACGTTAAGACAACTGTGTATAAAAGTGAACAGAGTAACTGACATTGGCTGCAAACCAAGTAGTTAAATGAACACATCACAGTACCAATCAGTTCAAAGGCAGGAGGAGTAAGGACTTACAACAGCGGCTTGAACTGGTGTGCTCATGCCCTTCATCTTGCTGGTGTGGCAATCCTTGAAGATTTGCACTACATTCGGTCCAGGTTCTTTTTGGTCCGCACAGGCTTTCCTCTGTATTTGGAACAAGTCAATATAGATACGATAATATGGCACAGAAAAAAGAAGGAAGTAGCAGCTATTTACAAGAGCCTCGCAGTGTGCAATATAGCTACGAGATCCTGTTGTCCGTTGGAATTTCACTTTAGAACGGTTGGTCTTGTTCTTCAAACAGTTAGCCTAGAAGAAGATACACTTGTAAGGCACATACATAACTACAAGTTCAATATGTGGTCTGATCAAATACATATTGCCTACCTGATACTTTGGATCAGACCAGTGTTTAACGAGGGCTGTCCAGTCTTCATCTGTAATATATTCCACTGGAGATGTTTGGGCGATTTCATTGTTAGCCTTGCCTTCAAAGTGATATTTTCTAAGGTAGTACCGATACTGTCGCAGAGCAGACTGAAAAACATGAGTGCATGCTTGTTTAGTTGCATCATCTTTCGGATCCAACTTGAACATCATCTGTTGAAAAAAGAATGTGAGTCTTATTAGGAGGAAGCTAGAAAGTATGGGACAGAGCAAGACAATACTAGTAATTGCGATGAATAACATTACTTACGGATAAATGGTCAAGGAAGGTGTTAAACTGGGTATTGTCTTTCTCATTCCTGTACTGGATCCACGTCGGGAGGATACGTCCATGACACCTAACGGCAACGGCTGCCTCTGATACTAACTTGGCTGACTCTGTAGCATCACGTGGCCTTTTTAAACCTGCCTTAAAATGGATCTCCATTCTTCCTCATTTGGATTTTGTTAATCTGTCAAGCATTGTCCCTGATGTCTGTTTCCGCTTTGCGTCGTGGTGCTAGTTCACAACGAATATGGAAAGTGTTAGTGTACATTAAACTGTGAGAGTACATATAAAGGAGCATGCAACTGCAACTTGACTTGGTCAGGTACCGTCTTGGTGTTGATGCTCATGAGGTTCATCTGATCTTGCCAAGTCCTGTTGTGTCAGCAGTGCTTCGAAAGTAGTGTTAGGTGTGAAGGCAGCTTAGGAACTGGCCAGTTCTGGAGCAAACGAACGAGTAACTCGTTGAGATGCTGGTACAGTTGAAGCGGATGCTGCAGCTGGTGGAGCAGGTGATACTGTGTTTGTAGATTTAGCCGGTGGACTTGGACCTTCTACTGCACTATAAGTACCAGCAGAATCTGGACGGCCGATCCTTTTCCGTTTCACCCGACGAGTAACACCACTCCCTACTATATTATTTTCCTTGATCTTTTTTGACTTTGCCATGTCAAGCCATACCCACAACACAAAAGAATGAAATCGCTCTTCAGAACTCATTGATGCATGATACAGACAAGCAATACTTTGATGTAAGACAACCGTATGAGGATGGAATATGTAAGGAAAACAGGACGGCATGACATACTCACAGTTACGACGTGTAAACTAAGCAGAAGGATTTTCAAGAAAATAGAAGTGATGCAAGCTAGACACCATATGAAACATGCAACCAATATTACTCTGCCAAGTTAAAAGTGTCTTGTCATAAGTGGCAATTCAAAAAATTAGAAGCAGTACAACATAGAAATCAATGCAAGATGCAACCACTATCAAACTGCCATGTTAAAAGTGTCCAATCATGGGTGACTGATGCGGGATACACAACAGCAGTACTTTGATGTAAGAACATGGTATGATAGATAGATGCAGTGTATTCAAGACACAGAACGCCATGTCATATGCACATGTATAACGTATGAACTCAGCAGGTGCAATTTAATCAAAATAGAAGAAATACAGGCTAGACAACATATGCAACATGAAACCAATTATCACACTGTCAACTTAGACGAAGCACCTGCGATGGAGTACGGGAGATGAACTCATCATGTAGACTTGGGACTTCAACTTCATTAGCAGTAGCAGTGGCAAATCTAGAGAGTCTCTGTTTGCGTCGGTGCGGAGGACCACCAACATCCCCTAACTTACTATTCCTTCCTATTTTCTGATATTGCCTTATGAAGTCAAAACCACAAGAAGATGAATAAAATTAGCTCTGCATAACTGGTTGATGCATGATACAGACAAACACTACTTTGATGTAAGGCAAGCGCAGGATAGGAGGATGGAATATATACAAAAAAGACAGCGTTTCATATACACACGTACGATAGGAGGATGGAATATGTATGAAAAAATAGTAAGCGGAAGGCATTTCAACAAAATTAGAAGAAATGAAAGCTAGGCACCATATGAACATGCAACCAATATCACTCTATCAGGTAAAAAGTGTCTCGTCGTAAGTGCCATTTCAAGAAATTAGAAGCAGTACAAGCTAGAAGACAATGCAAGATGCAACCTACATCACAGTCCCAAGTTAAATGTGTCTTATGGGTAAGTGATCGTTGCAGGTATAAGTTGTAAGCTACGCAGATGCAATTCAACATAATCAGAAGCAATACAAACTAGACATCATACGAAAAACGCAACCACATATAACAGTTCCAAGTTAGAGCAAGCACCTGTGATGGTGGAGTACGGGAGATGTACTCATCATGTACACGTATGTTCTAGAAACAGGAACACGTGTCATATTCACAGGCATTATGTGTAAAGTAAGCAGATGCAATTCAACAAAGTTAGAAGCAATACAAGCTAGACATCATACGCACATGCAACCACATATAATAGTGCCAAGTTAGAGCAAGCACCTGTGATGGTGGAGTAGGGGAGATGTGCTCATCATCTACACAGCTACGTTGACTGTCTAGCCTTGCGTTGTCTTGCGAATCTTTTTGGGAGGATGGCGGAGTAGAATCTATAGAGAACCTCCATTTCAGTTGCTTGGAAGGACCACCATCATCCAATGCCTTGCCAATTTCCTTCAGCTTTATTGATTTTGCATTGTGAGGTCAAACCGACAAGAAAAAGGAATATAATTCGCTCTTTAGAACTCATTCATGCATGATACTGACGAACACTACTTTGATGAAAGGCAAAGTCATGATACGAGGATGGAATATGTACGAAAAAATAGATGGCTTGACATATTCACACCTATGATGTGGTAACTAAGCAGAAGGCACTGCAACAAATTAGAAGCACTGCAAACTAGACACCATATGAAAGGTGCAATCAATATCACTCTGCCAAGTTAAAACTGTCTCGTCATAGGTGGCGTTCATCAAACTAGAAGCAATACATGCTAGAAATCATATTCAAGACGCAAACCAATATCACACTGCCAACTTAAAGGTGTTCCATCATAAGTGATTGATGCAGGATACACAAGAAGAGTAGTTTCATGTAAGAACATGGTGTGATAAACAGATATAGTATGTACCAAAAACAGGAAAGCGTGTCATATTCACACGTATCATGTGTAAGCTAAGCAGATGCAGTTTACACTAATTAGGAGCAATACAAGCTAGACCCATATGCAACATGCAACCAGATATCACACTGCCAAGTTAGAGCAAGCACCTTGGATGGTGGAGTAGGGGAGCGGAGACTTGGACCTTGTAATGCACTATCAGTACAAGGAGAATCGGTACAGATGCTCCGTTTATGTTGCTGCAGAGGACCACCATCATCGCCTTCCTTACTCTTTTCCTTCCTCTTTCTTGATTTTGCCTTGTCAAGTCAAACCCACAAGAAAAAGGAACAAAATTTGCTCTTCAGAACTCATTGATGCATAATACTGACGAACACTACTTTCATGTAAGGCAGCCGCATGATAGGAGGATGGAATATGTATGAAAAACAGGACAGCGTGACATATTGACATGTATGATGTATAAAGTGTAAACTAAGCACAAGGTGCTTGAACTTGTTAGAAGCAATGCAATCTAGAAGCCATATGAAAGATGAAACCAATATCACTCTGCCAAATTAAATGGGTGCCCTAACAAATGTATTTGACCAAATTAGAAGCAATACATGGCAACAGGCTAGAAATAATATGAAATATCCAACGAATAAAGGTGACTCATCGTAAGTGATTGATGCAGGATACAGAAGAGAGGTAGTTTCATGTAAGAACAAGGTTAACACATAGATGTAGTGTGTACCAAAAATAGGAAGGCATGTCATTTTCACATGTATAATGTGTAAACTAAGAAGATGCAATTTACCCTAATTAGAAGCATTACAAGCTAGACACCGTATGCAACATGCAACCACATATCACACAGCGAAGTTAGAGCAAGCACCTGTGATGGTGGTGTGGGGGAATTGCGGTCATCAACTAGAGAGCTACGTTGACTATCTTCATTTAGCCTTGCTGTTTCTTGAGAATCATGTGGGGAGGATGACACTTCACTCTTTAAACGAGTATGGCGTCTCACACTAACCCACCCGCGTGACTGTCTCATCATAAGTGATTGACGAGGGATACAAAAGAGCATTAGTTTGATGTACGAACATGGTTAATAGACATATGTAGTATGTATCAAAAACAAGAAGGCATGTCATTATCAAAGGTATAATGTGTAAAGTAAGCAGATGCAATTTAACCAAATTGGAAACAATACAAGCTAGACACCATACGCAACATGCAACCACATTTGACAGCGCGAAGTTAAAGCAAGCACCTGGGATGGTTGTGTGTGGCAATTGAGATCATCAACTGCAGAGCTACGTTTATTGTCTCCAACTGCTGACACTGCATCCTTTAGAGCGCTTTAAGGCTTAGTGCTTATCTTCAAATTACACTGGAGCGACTTCTGTCTTTTCTTTTCAGCATTCATCAACATTGCGTCAGAGTCTGAAATACCCATGCATAAAAAAACAATAGTGTGAGTATGGGTGAAGTGTGTGCACAATTAGTATAGTGTAAAGGTAGCAGATAGCAGGTCGGTGAGAAATAAATGACGGGAGACATATGATAGCTCTACAACATGCATGGCACACTAAATTACTACAGGATTCTATGAAAATAACATTCGACTGAAAACAAATAGGTCAGTCCATTTTTTCTGCACCGTCCGATGTACAAAGAACGGGCAGATCGCCTTCATCTACCTCCAGCCAGTCATTGTTGATGATCTTCCTCGAAACGGCAGCGACCACCGGCCCAGTCCCCTGCCTGTGCCCTCCCCTCGACCTCACCGCACCGCCATGCTTGGCACCGCCCCCCGGCAATCCATTCAAGTCCCGCCAACCTCCAGATCGGGCGCAAGGAGCTCGTGCGCCCCACACCCCTATGATAGACACCGATGCGCCGCTTCCTCGGTGAACAGGCGGACTAGGTGCTCCGCGCGCCTAAGCGGGTGCTGCTTCTTTTAATTGCGGTTCGACTGACCCTGAATTGAAATCCAGGCGGGCTACTGACCTCTAGCAAAGGTGAAATAGTAAAGGGAGGAAACCTTGTGCATTTAGTATCATGAAGAAGATGCAGTAAGAAGCGCTCAACTAGTTTCTTTCGTGGGATGAATACGGTGTGAGCAGAGACGAAGGTTTGCATGAATAAGGGAAGAGAAGTACCTCTTTCTGCTGGCAGTGCTGTGTCCTCCTTCTGTTTTTCCAACGATCTTCTTGTGGTTCGCTGGAAACGAGAAGTGGTGGAGGACGGTGCAGCCTTGGACGAACCCATGGCCAAGTTGTTGAGTGTGGTGCGGTGACCGTCTGTCGGCGGTGGGGAAGCAGATCTGTCGTGGAATTGTCACGGCAGATGTCCTCGAGCTAGGACTTAGTCGTGGAGCCATCGCAGCTAGGAAGCTTAAAGGGGTTAAGCGGGACAAGTAATACGAGGGTTTATACTGGTTCGGCCCCTTACGGTGAAGGTAAAAGCCTACGTCCAGTTTGAGGTGGTATTGATTAGGGTTTCGATAACCAGGGAGCTAAATCGCTATGCCCGGCTCTCGATGAGATTGTTCTTGTCCCTAAACCGCTGCCGGGTCGTCCCCTTATATAGGGAGGCTGACGCCCATCAGCTCTCAGAGTCCCCGCCGGCTCATAAGAGTGTCCGGCTCGGACTCTCAACTATTCTTGCCTTACACTACAAGTTCTACCATAATAATAATTGTAACTACAGGCCTAAGCCATATCCGGGTCTTAAGCCCATCTTTAGCCCACCGTCTTTAAGCTTGGCGCCGGGCTTCTGGCAGTGACCATATGAGTAACCCGGCCGCTCCTGGCGGGTGACTCTAAGGTCTATATCCTCAACATTAGGCCCCAGATTGACATGAGCCGGCTCATGTCAATCTTCCATTCTTTCGACAGAAAAACCTCCGGCTTACAATTGTGTGAAGGCCATAACCTGGCGTGAAGTCATCCTCTGGACTCCGGATAATCCGCCGTGACGTCATCTTCCATTAAGCCCGTTTTCTACTCCGCCAGATCCGCAACGGATCTTTTTCTTTACTGTCATCCCGAAAATCGAGGCGTTTCGTGGGGAGATAACCACGCCGTGGTCTCCTTGATTCTCGCGCCCACTTATGAGCTTGCCTTATAAATAGGCCGGCCCGACGGGCCTCCAGCCACCTCTCTCTCCTTCGTCTTCTTCCTTGCGCCACTGCTCCCCTGCCTGAGCTCTGCTGCTGTCGCCGCCGCGGGTCTCCTCGTCGTCATCAACTCAGGCCTCTGCATCACCCTGATCTGACCAGAGATACGCGACGACTTCCGCGACTCACCAGCCTCTGTAAGCTTCTTCTGCCCTGCTAGAACAGATCTGTTGTAGGGTTCGAGTAGTTCATCCGTATTCTTCGCCATCGCCCGCAAGTTCTTCAGTAGTTTTCATTTTTACTGCTCCTTTTTTATCTTAGCCCATATGGAACCACTGCGGTAGATGTTTTAGCACCCATTTCAAACACAAGTAAACTTCTTTTCACTGCATAAAGACCTCATTCGAGCTCAAGAACTCCCCTGCGTCTGTATTTTAGGTCTAGAAAATTTTCTTTTACCCGACCACTTTGATCCAAAAATTTTACTGCGATGTGTGAAACCTGTTTTACCACACTTAGTAAAAAGCTGCAATCATTGAATCTCGGCGGTTCATAGTTCCGGTTTAAAGAAACCACGTGCCGTAGAAACTTCCGGCTTAAAGGAAACCATGCGCCATAGAATTTTCCGGCTCATCTGTGATAAGGCCGTAGACAATCGAATTACTCTCAATACCTCGGGCGGCTTAAATAACCTGGTGCACTTAGACATATACCATTAGTCCCCTTCATAAGCCGCCACCTTATCATAGAACGGTAGATTTCCTCCGGCCTATAATTAAACCGGACCTTTTCCTTTTATCATAGGCTGCCGACTTTCACCATGCCTCCCAAAGCTCCTAAAGCTCCCATCACTTGCAATTGGATGAGGTCCAATGTCACCGACGAGACACTAGCGGACTTTGTAAAGTCAGGCCACCTGCCGAAGAAAGATGTCATGTCCTACCGTGCCCCTGACCCATCAGAAGAGAGACCACAGCCAAGGGACGGGGAGGTAGTCATTTTTGCGGATCACATGAGCCGGGGCTTCGCACCGCCCGGCTCAAAGTTTTTCAGAGATGTTCTGAACTTCTTCGACCTGCGGCCTCAGGACATAGGCCCCAACTCAGTGTCCAACATATGCAACTTCCAAGTGTTCTGCGAGGTTTATCTTGGAGAGGAACCTAGCCTGCTGCTCTTCAGAGAGCTTTTTTACTTAAACCGTTAGAACGAGTGCGCCAACGGGCCAAGTCTGGAGCTAGGTGGCATCTCTATCCAGCGGCGGAGGGACTGTCTTTTCCCATACGCAGAGCCGCCAAGCCACCCCAAAGATTGGAATTTGACGTGGTTCTACTGCCAAGACACGTCGCCGGCTGACGAGAGTCCGTTGCCCAGCTTTCGCCCCTCCTGTCTAGAGCCAACTCACCCACTGTCAGACAAACTGACTCAAGCAGAGCGCCAACCTCTGCTCCCAACCATCAACAAGATCAAGGCTCTCCTGGGCAATGGTCTGAACGGAATCGACCTGGTCGGGGTCTGGATCTCCTGGCGGGTGATCCCATTAAGCCGCCGCCCCGGCTTAATGTGCGAGTACACGGACCAAAAAGATGACCCTCAGAGACACAGCCGCAATGACCTTCCTGAGGATGTTGCAGAGGAGATGACCAAGGCTCTATTGAACGAGAGCTTGGCAGATTGCGGAAGGACCGGGTTAGCCCCCTTCTGTAAGACCAACCCAGCCCTAGCGGTAAGCCGCTGAACTGAACATTTTATCTTCTTCTGTATACATCTTTCATCTGAAACATTTTTAAGAAAACCTTCATTATATTCTTTCAGGCTGATGACAAGTTCTGGCGGGTCAAGTATGACCACGAAGGGGCCAAGAAGGCCAGAAAGCCGAAGAAAGCCGCCAAGAAAGCCGCTCCCCGTAAGAAGGGGAGTCGACCAACTGCTTCGGAGCTGATGCAATTAAGCGATAGCTCCGAGTCAGAGGTAACCCCTGAACCTGTAAGCTCTTTGTTATGTTGTATTGTTTATCTCTGTCCGCCTTACCAACACTTGTTCATCAACAGGATGACACCGGAGCCAGTAACCCGGTGGTTGAAGAGGTAATGTCACTTTCGTCCGACTCGGAGCCCTTGCCAAGGCTGAAAGTCCGAAGGGTAACCCGGAAAGTAAGCTTTTCACATCCCTTAGCTTATCAAGATCCTCAATTTATTTTGAAGCGACAGATTCATGAGAGCCGGCGTCACACCCGGACCAACAAGGATGCCGACCTCTCCTCGGGGCTACCTGACGCATCAAGGAAGCGCCGAACTGAGGTTTTTTCCCAATTTTACCCTTTTCATCCATTGGCGGGTGTTATCCGTCAGCCACTCAATTCTTCTGACTCAAATTATCAGGAGACCTCACCCTCATCGGGCGACTCTATGCAGTCGAGTCTTCCGGCTTTCAAGACCGCGCCCGGGTAATGACAACCATCTCATATTATACTTGTCTTTACTTACCCTTTTTGTGCTTAACCTTTGTTGTCCTTTCAGTGCCCAGGCAAAGCTCACCAAGAGAGCGAAGAAAACCAAGTCAGCCGGAGTTCCGGACTTGCCTGAACCGGAGGCAGCCGCTCAAGAGCCGCCAGCCGCCTCTGCACCTGAGGCCGCTGCCCCAACTACCAAGGCAACTACAGAAGCTTCTGTTAACCCGGAGGCCTCCAGCTCGGCTCCACCAGCAGACGACCCGGATGTGGTAATCACCCGGACGGAGTTCTTTGAGCCAGGGAGACCTACCGTGCTAGCCAAGTGCTCCGCTAAGGGGGAGTTGCTGCAGCCCCACCGGGTGAACCTGGACCTCTCCGACTACGCCAACCTGAGCATTGGAGAGCTCGTCTCTGGTTACATCAGCCAAATGCACAAGAGCCGGG
Source organism: Aegilops tauschii subsp. strangulata (assembly GCF_002575655.3). Classification (NCBI taxonomy): domain Eukaryota; kingdom Viridiplantae; phylum Streptophyta; class Magnoliopsida; order Poales; family Poaceae; genus Aegilops; species Aegilops tauschii. Next base: position 21,892,500 of record NC_053038.3, on the reverse strand, counting down.
ACGCAGAGGTTGCCATGGTGAACCAGATCCAGCAGAAATCTGAGGTATCATTCCGATGTCCTCTTACTTACTGTATAGTTACCTTTACCATGCTAACGCCCAAGTCGACGACTTATGATTGAATATGTTGTAGACTTAGGTTCCGGCTTACTCAATTGAACCGGCAGTGTGTAGATAGATACGTTCAATATGCATTAGCCCCCAAGTGCCAAGTGTCTTTGCTTGGAAAACGCTTGGGACTTATATAGTAACTGTTCATGTCATAACCCGGAAATTTATACAGGCTGCTGGCAAGAAGCTTGAGGCTGACCTTGCTGATCTCACGAGCCGACTGAAGATGCAGGAGATGGAGACCCGGAAGGCAAACGCCAAGTTCGTGTCCAGCATCGCCACCCAAGAGAAGCTGAAGACAGAGTTCGACGCTAAGCGGAAGGCATGGGCCGAAGAAAAGGCTGCATTGGTGACCCGGGCTGAACAGACGGAGAAGACTCTCTCCGAGAAGACCGCCGAACTCTCCGGCCTAAAGCGCCAGGTGTCCCAGATGGTGGCCGCAATCTTCGGTAAGTCGCCTCTCCGGCTTTCATCAAGTTTAGAATATGTATATCTCATAATTCATCCTTATCAGCGGCTTATCCGACTCTGTTAAACAGGTCCCAGAAGTGCCAACCTCAACCAGAGCGTGGTAACCAAGCTGAAGGCCGTGTATACCCTGGTGGAGCAGCTCTACACCGGGTCACAGCGTGCCTTAGCTGTGGTGGCCCTATCCAACGAGGTGCCGACTCACCTGGCAGAAGACTTTCGCCGGCTCGCTGTACTGCCTCAATGGATCCAAGAGCTGCGACGGGCCTCTGCAAGAGCTGGAGCGATCGCTGCGCTGAGCCGGGCCAAGGCATTCCTGCCGGAGTTAGACCCGGCGGACATCGCCCTTGGCTATCCAAGCCTGAAGGAAGACGGCTCAGCTTTCGATCAGAAGGACTTCGCAGCTTGCGTGAAGGCTGTACGCCCGGTGGCCACCCTTATCGGGAACGACACAGATCTGACCAAGTACCAGCCGGGTTACAATGCGGAGAATCAGAGGATTCCAACCCCTCGCTATGAAGCCCTCAACTTGATCCCGCCGGCTCGTCAGCACACTTTCGCCCCGGAGATTGACCCGGCCGGGTTAATTGACGAGGAAGCCCAATTCGAAGCTCTCAGCGGCATCGACTGTAAGTCATCAACTTTCCAGGTCTTGGGATCAGCCGGAGGAGAGGATAGGAACGAGCCGGAGTCTTCAACTCAGCAAGCGTCGTAACTCGGCTGGCGGTTCACCAAACAATGCTCCACCCTTTTAGACTTGATGAGTTTTGTAATAGAGTAGGTGCAACAGTTTATCTCTGCCGTGCCATCGTGCACGTATTGAATGCTAAAGTCTTTTGAAGTTGTCTCTTTGATATTTCTCCGGGTCATAATCAATCCTTTGTTTTTCTTAACCTCAAAAGAGGTGCCTTTAATTATCCTGCATAGAAGGGCAAATCACAAGTCTCGAGGCGGCTTACCGCCCTGAGAATCAGATGTTTTAGATAACCCAGAATATGAATCAAAAAGAACTTGTCTTCAATGATATCCTGAATACAGCCGTAAAAACATACTTAACGGCCTGCAAGCATACTTCCGGTTTAGATAACCCGGATAAGAAGGTTGGTACCGCAACTCCGGTTTACCTGTCTTATCATACCTATTGCGTTCAGCCATACGGTAAACCAAAGTTAAGCCGGCAAAGTGAGACCCGGCCATACACACTTGGAAAGAATCAGACGGAACTTTGCTATAAGGCAGAGGAACTTAGGGTCTTCCGGTTCGAATACGACCAGAGACCCGGCCCAAAGGGGTTAAGCTAAGATTCGGATACGATCATATAGCCCCCAGTGGGTGTGGCGATGCCAATCAAGAGGGTACCGACAGCTATGTTCACTTTGGTTCGAATACGACCCATGTTTGAACAGGAAGCCCCCAAGTGATTTTAAGAATTGTTTAACGACGCTGATTCGAATACGATCCACGTCGGTTCCCAAAGGGGTTAAACTATGATTCAAATATGATCAAAGAAAACCTCCCAATGAGCTCGGCACTTTGCCAATCAAATGGGTATCGACAGCTATGTTCTCTTTGGTTCGAATACGACCTATGTTTGAATAGGAAGCCCCCAAGTGACCTTATTACTTACGGCTAGATTCGAAGATGATCATAAGCCGGATCCTCCTTCAAGCTATCATGTAATCTTGCAATGAAAACAACACGTGCACATTTGGAGGAGGAAAAAGGACAGAGGTCCTGCCTTATTGCGTATTATAATATATACATGGCTGAGAGAAATATGTACATTATGAGAGCCGGTGGCTCAAGTGTAGTAAGGCCGAAGCTGAGCTATGTTCCACGGCCGTCGGGTCTCTTCCTCCGACTTACGTGAATCTTTGTGCTCCCGAATGTCAATGAGGTAATATGATCTGTTGCGCAAGTTCTTGCTGACCACAAAGGGCCCTTCCCAAGGCGGGGATAACTTGTGTGCATCTGTTTGATCCTGGATGAGCCGGAGCACGAGATCGCCTTCCTGGAAGACCCGGGATTTAACCCGGCGGCTATGATAATGGCGCAGGTCTTGTTGGTAAATCGCCGAACGGGCTGCTGCCACATCACGCCATTCGTCCAACAAGTCAAGAGCATCTTGGCGCGCCTGTTCATTATCCGTCTCAACATAAGCCGTCACTCGAGGTGAGTCATGACGGATGTCACTGGGGAGGACTGCTTCTGCCCCATAAACCATAAAGAAAGGCGTGAAGCCGGTAGACCTGTTAGGAGTAGTGTTGATGCTCCATAATACGGAGGGCAACTCCTCCACCCAACAACCCGGCGTCCGTTGCAAAGGGACCAAAAGCCGGGGCTTGATACCCTTCAGAATCTCCTGATTAGCTCTCTCATCTTGACCATTGGATTGAGGATGAGCCACTGAGGAAACATCAAGTCGGATATGCTCTCGTTGACAAAACTCTTCCATGACACCTTTGGAGAGATTGGTGCCATTGTCAGTTATAATGCTGTGCGGAAAGCCAAAGCGGAAAATCACCTTTTTCATAAATTGAACCGCCGTGGCTGCATCGCACTTGCTAACTGGCTCAGCTTCCACCCACTTTGTGAATTTGTCAACTGCCACCAAGAGGTGGGTCTTCTTATCTTTGGACCTCTTAAAAGGCCCAACCATATCAAGCCCCCAGACCGCAAAGGGCCAAGTGATTGGGATCATCCTCAACTCCTGAGCCGGCACATGAGCCCGTCGCGAGAACCTTTGGCAACCATCACACTTACTGACCAAGTCCTCTGCGTCAGTATGAGCCGTCAACCAATAAAAGCCATGACGAAAAGCCTTGGCTACAAGGGACTTTGAGCCGGCATGATGGCCACAATCCCCTTCATGGATCTCACGCAAGATTTCTTGACCTTCCTCAGGGGAAACACAACGCTGAAACGCTCCCGTAACACTGCGGTGATGGAACTCTCCATTGATAACAATCATTGACTTAGCCCGCCGGGTTATTTTCCTGGCCAAAGTTTCATCCTCAAGCAACTCGCCCCGGGTCATGTAAGCCAGATATGGCATTGTCCAGTCTGGTATGATATGAAGAGCCGCCACCAGTCGTGCCTCCGGGTCAGGGACAACCAAGTCTTCCTCTGTAGGCAACTTAACAGAAGGGCTATCCAGGACGTCCAGGAAAGTGTTGGGCGGCACCGGTTTTCGCTGAGAGCCCAGCCGGCTTAAAGCATCCGCCGCCTCGTTCTTCCTGCGATCGATGTGTTCCACTTGGTAACCCTGAAAGTGCCCAGCAATGGCATCAACCTCGCGGCGATAAGCCGCCATGAGAGGGTCCTTGGAATCCCACTTTCCTGATACTTGTTGAGCCACCAAGTCTGAATCGCCGAAGCACCTTACCCGCCTTAAGCTCATCTCTTTAGCCATCCGAAGACCATGGAGCAAGGCCTCGTACTCAGCCGCGTTGTTAGTGCAAGGAAACAGCAACTGTAGCACATAATGAAACTTGTCACCTTTAGGGGAAGCCAACACGACTCCAGCCCCCGAGCCCTCCAACTGCATGGACCCATCAAAATGGATAGTCCAATATGTGTTATCCGGCTTCTGCTCGGGCACTTGTGACTCTGTCCAGTCATTGATGAAATCCACCAAGGCCTGAGATTTAACAGCAGTACGTGGCACGTACTTGAGACCATGAGGTCCAAGCTCTATAGCCCACTTAGCTACTCTCCCTGTGGCCTCTCTGTTTTGAATGATATCACCAAGAGGGTCAGAACTTACCACAGTGATGGGATGACCCTGAAAATAATGCTTAAGTTTTTGGCTCGCCATGAACACGCCGTAAACAAGCTTCTGCCAATGCGGATACCGCTGCTTGGACTCAATAAGCACTTCGCTGATGTAATAAACCGGCCGCTGAACCGGATGCTCCTTACCCTCCTCCTTGCGCTCCACCACCATAGCCACACTGACGGCTCGTGTGTTCGCCGCCACATATAATAATAAGGGCTCCTTCTCAACCAGAGCAGGAAGGACTGGAGGCTCTGCCAGCTGCTTCTTCAAATCCTCAAAGGCAGTATTAGCTGCATCATTCCAGACAAAGTTATCAGCTTTCCTCATCAACTGATATAATGGCATGGCCTTCTCACACAAACGGCTTATAAACCGGCTTAAAGCAGCGATGCGACCCGCCAAGCGCTGAACGTCATTTATACACGCCGGCTTAGCCAGGGAGGTGATGGCCTTGATCTTCTCCGGGTTAGCTTCAATGCCTCTGTCAGAAACCAAAAAACCCAAGAGTTTGCCTGCAGGAACACCAAAGACACACTTGGCTGGGTTAAGCATCATCTTGGAGACCAGGAGATTATCAAAGGTTTCCCTTAAATCATCTATCAGGGTTTCCTCTTTTATGGACTTAACCACAATATCGTCCACATAAGCGTGAACGTTGCGCCCAATCTGTTTATGAAGACAGTTCTGTACACAGCGCTGGTAAGTCGCCTGTGCACACTTGAGCCCAAAGGGCATAGAGACATAGCAGAGGGCTCCAAAGGGAGTGATGAACGCCGTCTTCTCCTGGTCCTTAACTGCCATCTTAATCTGATGATATCCGGAATAAGCATCCAAGAAACTTAAGCGTGCACAACCCGCCGTAGCATCAATGATTTGATCAATACGGGGGAGGGCAAAAGGATCAGCCGGACACGCCTTGTTCAAGTCCGTGTAGTCCACACATATCTGCCAGGTGCCGTTCTTTTTGAGTACGAGCACCGGGTTAGCTAACCACTCTGGGTGGAAGACTTCAACAACAAACCCGGCCGCCAAGAGCCGGGCCACCTCTTCCCCTATAGCTTTCCGCCTCTCCTCATTGAACCGCCGAAGGAACTGCCTGACCGGCTTAAATTTCGGATCAACATTGAGGGTGTGCTCAGCGAGTTCTCTAGGTACACCTGGCATGTCAGAAGGTTTCCATGCAAAGATGTCCCTATTCTCACGGATGAACTCGATGAGCGCGCTTTCCTATTTTGGATCCAGGTTGGCACTGATGCTAAACTGCTGAGATGAATCTCCTGGAACGAAATCGACAACTTTAGTCTCATCAGCCGACTTAAATTTCATTGCCGGCTCATGCTCCGTAGTCGGCTTTTTCAGAGAGGTCATATCAGTTGGGTCAACATTGTCTTTGTAAAACTTCAACTCCTCTGTTGCACAAACAGATTCTGCATAAGCTGCATCTCCTTCCTCACATTCCAAGGCCACCTTCCGACTGCCGTGAACCGTAATGGTCCCATTATGACCCAGCATCTTGAGTTTTAAGTAAACATAACACGGCCGTGCCATGAACTTGGCGTAAGCTGGCCGCCCAAATATAGCATGGTACGGACTTCTTATCTTGACCACCTAAAAGGTCAATTTTTCCACCCTGTAGTTGTTCTCATCTCCAAAGGCCACTTCCAATTCGATCTTGCCGACTGGATAAGCCGACTTACCAGGTACCACACCATGGAAGATAGTGTTTGACTGGCTGAGGTGCTTATCAACCAACCCCATACGGCGAAAAGTCTCATAATAGAGGATGTTGATGCTGCTGCCTCCATCCATGAGCACCTTAGTGAACTTATATCCTCCTACTTGAGGAGTCACCACTAAGGCCAAGTGGCCCGGGTTATCCACCCGGGGAGGGTGATCCTCCCTACTCCACACTATAGGCTGCTCAGACCACCGCAAGTAGCGTGGAACTGCCGGCTCGACAGCATTCACAGCCCTCTTATGAAGCTTCTGATCTCGCTTACACAGACTGGTGGTAAACACATGATACTGTCCACCGCTAAGCTGCTTTGGATTGGTCTGATAACCCCCCTACTGCTGTTGATGACCCTGGCCAGACTGTTGATTAAAGCCACCTTGACCGTTCTGAGGATTAGAATTTGAGCCACCACCCGGGCCATGAAAACCGCCGGCGCCTGATCCGCCGCCCGGGCCATTGTAATTCTTAAAGGCCTTCATGATTGCACAGTCCTTCCATAGATGAGTCGCTGGCTTCTCCCTAGAGCCATGCCTTGGACAAGGCTCATTCAACAGCTGCTCCAGCGTCGGACCTGACCCGCCGCCTCGGGGAGGGGGCCTCCCCTTACGTCGCTGGTTATTACCTTGTGAGCAGGCGTTGGCTACAAACTCTAGGCTGCCATCGGCCTTGCGCTTGCCCCCTCCTTGGTTCCCCGTGTTAAACTGAGGACCCTTGCCATTGCCGTTCTTCTTTCCCTTCCCTGTCCTTTCATCATCCGAAGGGGGATCCTTGGTACCATCAGAATCGGCGTACTTGACAAGAGCCGCCATTAGTGTACCCATATCACTGCAGTCGCGTTTAAGCCGCCCAAGTTTCATCTTCAGGGGCACAAAATGACAATTCTGCTCCAGCATTAAAACCGCTGAGCCAGCATCCATCTTGTCTGACGAGTGTATGATCTCCTTAACCCGGCGAACCCAATGTGTCGTAGACTCACCCTCCTGCTGCTTACAGTTAGTCAAATCCACAATTGACATAGACTGCCTACAGGTATCTTTGAAGTTTTGGATGAACCGGGCTTTCAGCTCAGCCCAAGACCCAATGGAATTCGGTGGTAGCCCTTTTAACCAAGTGCGGGAAGTCCCATCCAACATCATGGTGAAGTACTTGGCCATTGCCGCCTCACTGACCTCCAGTAATTCCATGGCCATCTCATAACTCTCGATCCAGGCTACGGGTTGTAAGTCAGCTGTGTAATTAGGCACCTTCCTAGGGCCTTTGAAGTCCTTAGGAAGACGTTCATTACGGATAGCTGGTACTAAACAAGGGACACCCCCGGTCCTGGTAGGGATACCCACGTCGACGAAAGTCGTCGGATAAGCCGGGGGGGTCTGGTAAGCCGTCAATTGAGGCATTTGCTCCGCCTCTTGCCGCGCTCTGTCCTGGTCTGCTGCGTGAAAGGCTCCATTATGAGCCGGGCCATGGCCAGGAGGCGGGTCATGGCATCGGACGTTACTTGAGCCGGTCGCTGAGACCATGTGTCTGCTATAACTCGGGCTCTGGCCTGGACGAGGGGTCGAGTGGATCCTGTCCCGGCTGTAGGAGTACGCCTCTTGCTGCGCCAGTGCTGTCTGAAGGAGTTCCCTGACCCGGCGGGTTTCAATAGCCGTCGGAGAGTCGCCGTCAACTGGGAGAGCCGCCAGTCGTGCTGCCGCAGTGACCATGTTCTCCAGCGGGTTATTATAATGACCCGGGGGTATTGGCACGTACTGAGGTGGGGCAGGGGGCACCTGGGGAGGTCCCATCACTCGTGGCTGAATAGGGGTTCCAGACCCGGGCACTATGACCCCTAGCGGGTTACTAGACCCTGCACCTGGCGTGCTGAAGAGGTTGCGTGGATCGTAAACCGGAGGGAGTCGAGATTGGGTCTTTTGATGCCTCCTCCTCATGACCTCATTGGACGCGTTCTGATCCATCGTGAGTTGGAAGGACTGCGCCTGGATCAGCTGAGTTTGGGCATCGAGGGCCGCCCTCTCTGCAGCCATCCTAATCCCTTCCGCTGCAAGCTCCTCCTTAGCTTTCACTAGATCCAATTTTAACTGTGCCACCTCCGCATCCTGCTGAGCTTGATCCGCCGGGTCAACCGTGGCGGTCAACAGGGCCGTCATCTTGTCCGTGAGATCCATCAGCACCTGAGCCGGAGAAGGCACCGGGTTTCCCGCTCCAGCAGCGGGGTTCTGAACAGGCTGCGCGCCAGCCATAAAGACTCCAACCTGACTTGGCGGCTCAAACGGGTCCGGAATACTGTCACCATCGGAACAACCCATGAGCCTGCCATCTTGAAGTTGATACAACGAGTTTGACTCATCGGTGGCCGACTCGCCGTCAGAGCCGGCGGCCGCCTCATCACCGGACCCAGATGGATCAGAGGGCCCTCCATGGATACATCCCACAAAGGCGCGCTTTAAAGCAGGCCGGGCCCGGGCGGGTTGTGCACGCTGAGCCGTCTCGATGAGATCGGCGCAGAGATCCGGCTCAAGGCCCGGCTCACCAATCTTGCCAATGAAAACATGAATTCCGCCGAAGGGGACCCGGTACCCGTACTCAATTGAGCCGGCGTCGGGGCCCCAGTTTGCATCGTCGATGTAGAGCTTGCCGCGACGACTCTTGGTCATCCGGCCTATAGCGTATCCCTTGAGCCCTTCGAAGCTGCCCTTCAAGAACTCAAATCCACCGTGCGCATGCCCCACGGTGGGCGCCAACTGTCGTGGAATTATCACGACAGATGTCCTCGAGCTAGGACTTAGTCGTGGAGCCATCGCAGCTAGGAAGCTTAAAGGGGTTAAGCGGGATAAGGAATATGAGGGTTTATACTGGTTCGGCCCCTTACGGTGAAGGTCAAAGCCTACGTCCAGTTTGAGGTGGTATTGATTAGGGTTTCGATAACCAGGGAGCGAAATCGCTATGCCCGGCTCTCGATGAGATTGTTCTTGTCCCTAAACTTCTGCCGGGTCGTCCCCTTATATAGGGAGGCTGACGCCCAGCAGCTCTCAGAGTCCCCGCCGGCTCATAAGAGTGTCCGGCTCGGACTCTCAACTATTCTTGCCTTACACTACAAGTTCTACCATAATAATAATTGTAACTACAGGCCTAAGCCATATCCGGGTCTTAAGCCCATCTTTAGCCCACCGTCTTTAAGCTTGGCGCCGGGCTTCTGGCAGTGACCATATGAGTAACCCGGCCCCTCCTGGCGGGTGACTCTAAGGTCTATATCCTCAACAAGATCCGAGGCGGCGAACGACGGCGTAGCGGGAACAGCTCCGGTACGGTGGACGGTTGCGACAGTGGAGCAGCAGCAGTGAGGCGCAGGACGGCGTGGTCGGAGTAGTTCTGGTACGATGCACGTTGGCGTCGGCGTCATGGAGGAGCTCTACATCGGCTTCAGCTGCTAAGTCCTTGAGGGCGTTGCGGTTGCGTTGGACGACGATGTAGCGGTACCGGCTCCGGCGTGATGGAGGAGGGCGGCGGTCGATTGGGCGCTATGGGGTGGAGGACGGAGGAGGCTGGGGTTTCGCGGCTGGTGGAGTGGGCATTTTGGCGCCCACGGAGTATGAATGGGGAAACGAAGGGAGGCGGGGAACTAAGGGGGAACAATGTTTCGGTTTGGGACGCACTTGTTTGAAATTTGGGGAAAGTTACAAACTTTGCCCCCATCTAAAATTTCGGACATATTGCGGGTTGGGGGTAGGACAGTAATCTCAGGTGTCCCAAATGTGGGCGGGATAGATTTCGGCCGAGCGCATGGGTGTTTAGGCGCCCACGGCGTACGAATGGTTCTCAGAGGCGGTCGAGACTGGCGTCTTGGTGAAGTTACAAACCTACCCCGGTTTAGACCTTTGGACATCGGGCCGATAGGCTACACGGGCCAGAGTCAGGACAGTAATTTCCTACCACCAAACATTAGTCTCGCGTGGTTTCGGGTGACCAGAGGCCTATTTGGCGCTTCGTTCAATATTTGGGAGTAGAAGCATTAACGTTTTCGGTTCTCTTGAATTGAACATTCAGGATTTGTCAAACTTCACAAATCTTTACTCTTGAAATCCTAAAGCTACGATTATTTTGGAATGGAGGTGGTACATTTGAATATACATTGTACACGGGTATATATTAAAAAATATGCAACTTACCTCAGTTCATGCATGGTTCCAGATATAATCTCCTTGGTTGCAAAAAAAAGTTAGACATGCGTATGAATATATATAGCATGTTCAAACGCACAACAAAGATTCATGCCCCCTTTTACATCTGATTTACAAATGCCATTATCTCGGGTTCAAATAGATGAATGCACTTCCTATGAATTCGAATCTTCGAAACCCCCTTTATGTTGAATTCGACATGTATTCTATTTCATAGCTAGCAATTTGGAATGTATCCATGCAAGTGACAAATGTATAAAATGCTTCACACTAACAACATGGAGTGCACTAATTAATGTTTATATATGAATTGCAAAAGCATCCATTGCCTGTATTTCAAACCGCTCTCACTCTATGGATCGATAATATGAAATAAACACATGCACATGCTAGAATTCAATAGAGTATGGGTGTCTGATAGACCGATTTTCGTCCATACGCAATTTGCAAAATTCATGATCTCATCCAAAAATAATAAAGCCATTTATATTTTAATTTAATGCGTAGAACCGCCTTTTACACGTAGATGCACTATGCCTCGGCCCGTTCTCACAAACGCGCTATATATCTCTCTATCTACCGCATAAGTGCACACACTTTATATGCATCGGCATTTCTCTTTCACACATGCTCACAATCTCTCTTGGGGTGTCGGGGAGTCTCACGCACATGCTCTCTCTGTATCTCTCTCTCTCTCTCTCTCTCTTTCTGACTACTATGTACCACTCTTTTCACTAATCTCAGTTGGAGAACACAATTTCTCTCACATGCATATATACACACACGCACGGTCTCTACTAGCCCTCTATACGCACATATATGTGCCTACGTGTCTCCCGCACGCACATTATCTTTAGGCCTCTCTCGCACACATTGCCCCCCAAGACACACCTCTATCTTAGTAGTTAGCAGATATGATTCCATCATATCATTCGGTAGGATATCCCTGACTGTTAGGCTGGATGGTAATACGAAGCAAAGTTTTACCCTAGTTCGGACCCTTGCGGTTGAGGAAAAAGCCTACTCCTGGTACTGTATATTAGTGATAGGGGTGTGTACAAAGTACACATGAATACCAGGCATTGTGCGTGTGTGTATACTATCGACGAACTAGCCCCCAAGCTTCTATAACATACTGGGGGCCTAGGGTTACAAATCATATATAGTCGGCTTATCACCAGTGGGGATAGAGTCCTCCGCGACTCTGGTAGCTAGCTTTGTGTTGTACGCCGAGTCCTCCACATGGGTCTTCGTATAACGCGTCTCGATCCAACCTATGTGGCGCAGGATGGAACCGACCCATGAGTCCTCATGTTGACCCACCACAACTAGAAATGATGTGACCACCACACCACACACGCAATCGGCCACTAAGAAAATAAGCATATACAATAGTACAATGTTATACATGAATGTTACTTGCATGGTGCCTCCAAAAATATTTGTTCTGCATTGTGAATGTTTATATATTCTCCTAAAATATTAGTCACTGGAAAGAGAAGCGAAGGGCATATCTCTCCATGTCTCCACCGGACATCCCCTCTTTCTACACCACTTTCACGTACGCACACAAACTATCTCTCGGTCCTCTAAAAGTATGCATGCCCACGACACATTCACGCATGACGGTCACTGTATTTCAAGCTAAAGCACTATACGGTCACTGGAGTTCAGAATATGCTCATTACGGTCACCGTATACATTCTCGTGGTGATCATACGGTATCTAGCTCACGATACGTCTCCGTATTTTCTTGATGACACTGACGGACTTTGCATTTGATGCGTGCTCCGTATTTTTTTGATGACACTTACAGTCATTGTATTTGAAGCGAAAGCACGATATGGTCACTAGACTTCAGAATAAGCTCGTCGCGGTCACCACATACATTTTGTCGTGCTAACCAACATGTGGTTGGATGGTTAGGAGGACAGTGGTTTGTCGAGCCCACCAGGGTTAAAGTCCAGGTGCTCCCATTTATCCGGGGTTAATTTTAGTATTTTCCGGCGATGTGCGTTCAGTGGGAGGAGACGTTCCACTCGACTACGAGGCACTTATTGTGAATTCGTAAAATCTCAAGATCATATGCTGGCCCACTCTCTCGAAGGTGCTCATAGGGGTAGGGTTTGCGTGTGTGCGCTTATAGCGGTGAGAGCTTGCGCGTATATATGAGCCCTTGCGTCTGTACCGTGTTAAAAAAATACATGTGATGATTATACGGTCACTGGCTCACCCGTACAACTCCGTATTTTGTTGATGACACAATCAATTGACCAGTCAAACATTGCACGTGGCGCAACTAGTGTTGCACCATCAAGGCGCGTAACCGTGGGGCCCACTTGTCAGCCCGTATATGAAAGAAAGAAATGGTAGTTTGAGTCTGTACTTGTGTTAATAAAATACGGAGTACATTTTAGGGTGATCATACGGTCACTGGCTCACCATACAGCTCCGTAATTTGTTGATGACACGATCAATTGACCAGTCAAACGGTCCACATTCAATACCGCACATTACCATAGGGCCCACCCGTCAGCGCGTATATGAAGGACAAAATGGTAATAAATTAGTGGTCGGTTGGTACTCGAAGTCGTGAGACCTCTGGTTGGCAGTCGCTGGCGATGGGGGGCGTGTCTTGATTGGGCGGTGGGGTGGGGATCGCCGCAGAAAAAGCTCGGCGCGGGGGGGGGGGGGGTGTTAGAGGGATGGCCGGTGCGGTGGCGGACCGGCGGTGAGGAGTGGTTTCGGGGCGGGCGGGGCGGCGTGGCGGCACGGGCCGGCCGCGGGGGGCGGGGGCCGGCGGTTCGGCCGGTGGTGGCTGGCGGCTCAGGGGGGTGGAGTTTGATGATAAACTACAGGCCCTTGATTTCGTATCCAACGGCTGGAAAATCTAATGACCAGAGATGAAAAAGCCAGTCGACTGACGTGTAGCCTCACCCCGCACGTACACATGCATGCACGCAAGACACGCACGCATGCAGGCATGCAACACTGACACATACACATAACGAACACACGCACGCATGCAGGCGTGCAACACTGACGCGTACACATGCACTCACGAACACACACACGTACGCACACATGCATGCAACACTGAAACGTACCCTTGCACACACGCAACACTCGCACGCCTTAATGCACACAGCACATGACGCAAGACACACGCTCAACCTATACGTGCATGCACCCTTTGTTAAGGACATGGATTGTTACGGGTATTAATCAATCTTATCTGTGATAAGCAGAACATTGATGTTTGTAGCGGTCTTTATGTCTAGGTTTATATCTCTATAGTCCCTCTCACACACACCCACGTAGGTGGGGGACATGCACGTAGAGACGAGATGCACGCACGGCGCACGTACTCCTGTCTCTTTCCCAACCACACCCGCGCGGGTACACCGTGGAGCTCATTTGTGTACGAAAAGGCAGCCCACGTGGTAACTTGACACGTGTACTGGTTGTCCACTAGATGAGGGAGGATCGTCTACCACGGGTGAACAAACAAATTGTGACTTGATGCGTTATGTTAAATAAAAAAGAGGCAAACCATGTGGGGCCTACCTTAGAGGCAAGGCTCTATACACTGGAGTACTTTTGATGTGTCCCATCAACTCGCAGAACGAGGAGAAGCTTGCTTAGTACGCCGTCTCCCCCGCCCACGGGCGTGGTGGCTCGCAGGATGAGGTGAAGCTTGCTTACTACGCCTTACGCCCGCTCCCTCACCCACGCGCGGTGGCTCGCAGGACAAGGAGAAAATTTTACTAGTACTCCCTCCGTTTACTCCTCGTCCCTACTACCTTGGTTAGAGAGATTATCATATTGTTTGGAATATATATGTCCTTTAGTACTCCCTCCATTACTTATACAAGGCCACTATAAAAAAATACATTTTGCATCTATACAAGGCCATAAATAGTAATCGAGACAAAAGTTACTACTCCCTCCTTTCCAGTTTATGGCTCAATTTCAAAATCTCTCCAACCAAGTTAGACAGTGAGTGTTCGAATTAATTTCGTACTCCTAGTTTGCACAAGTAATTAGTACACTCATTTTTCTCAATAAGTTATGTTTACCGAGGCATTAATTAGAACGAATGCATGAATGACCACTAAATTTCCATGAACTTCTACATGCATTGGTGAGTTTTCTCTTGACACTGCTTGCATCGGGGGATCTAACGCACCTCGAAATCCAACATGTGATGGTATACTACTAGTAGTAGAATTGAGACTTATAAAACGGAAAAATGAATGTTTTTTTAGATGAGCCCTATAAACCCTAGTGGGTACGTACTCCGTAAAATCAGATTTTCCCAAAACTAAGTCGCTCAACCTTTATTTGCTTGTTTCCCTTCCTGCCTCCTTGCCTCGAACAGACTATGCAAACTCCCCTGCCTGCCGCACGGGAAAAGACCCGCCCTCGCCTTTTTTAGTCCGGGTTTGTATCGATGGATCGCGCGAAGCAGCAAAAACCCAAGCCGTGTCTTGTACTCCTCCGTCGACGCTCGCTTTCATGAATTATGTACTTCCTGTCGCCGACATGTGGCACATATAGCAACCGGGTCGACGTGTCAAGCACCAAATAACAGTGCAGAGCAGCAAGGGGACGCACCCCAGTCGTATCGCCCAGTAGTAGTAATGAGCAATGAGACATCAAATCAAAATGCCGCACCTTCCCAGACGGACGAAGCAACCATTATTTCACACTTCGGTTTGCCATCATCTCAAACCACGTAGTATTGCTTCTGCCTCAAGAGGGACACGCGCATCGCCTTGGTACATCATGACACATGGGACCGCATGACATGCCATGCTCCCCCACCGATCGCTCGGTAAAATCACCTCATTTTTACTATTATACTTCCTTCGTATCGGTTTACATGGCATGCACGTCGTTCTAGGTTGAGAATTTAACCGGCTATATATGTGATGAATCGTATATGTTTAGAAACTACATCCGCTGAGTAATCCAATGATACACTTTTTGTGACATAATAACTCAGATTTAGTTAGTCAAATGGATGACCTAGAACTACGTGCACGCCCTATAAACCAAGACATCTAAAAAAACAAGACGGAGAGGGTAGTTCAGTACGTATCTTTTTAGATCAATATAGTTGGGATTCACCAAGGAGCAAAACCAAGTGGTAGGTTGCACCTGTCGTGTTGGCGTAGCGACTCAAGCAGGGTCAGTCCGCACACGAAATGGCGACACACTTAACAGGACCCCTTTGGCCGACATGTGGCTCATCCACCGTCTTGTTCCATGTGCGATGCACCAAATTACAGTTCGGAGCAGCGGTTGGAATTGGAGGCACCCCGGTCGTAGCGCCGCAGTAGTAGAAAATGAGCGATGAGGGGTTAAATCACAAAGCCCCACCTTTCCCGCATTAAGCTGGACGGACGAAGCAACCATCATTTCACTCTAGGGCGCAAGACCATAAAGAAAAGAGAAAACCAATGATGCGTGCGACAGCTACCTAGGGCACCCTAGGGTAGGGGTATCCACTACAGATCATTTTTTTAAAGCGCCTCCACTACAAATCGGCTTCTCCCTTGTCCTCTTGAAGAAAACCGATGATGCGTGCGGCGGTAGGGTTTGTAGGAGTACTACTAGGGCGTGCGGGGCCACGTCGTAGTAAACGGGAGAGGGATTGAGTAAGAGTCGATGCCTTAAATATGTGTGGGCCGCTTGGTTTTAGGGGAACGAGGCAGCATTTTGGGTTCGGGGACCAGTGGAGATATAGTACGTACAAAAAATTGTGGACGTAGGTTCGACCAAAAGGCAATGATGCATGGGCCCTGCATTTTGATATACCCGGGGCCGCGTGAAATTTGCTACTCTACTCAAAACTAGTAAGGTACACATGCGTTGAGCGCATGAGATTTCGAAACCAAATTATGAATAAATATACACTATAGCATGTAAAGCTTTGAGTTATATATGCATGATGTAGATGTTCGTTTAGTTCCTATAGTCCATCTCATTCAAAATCAATTTGTTTTATAAAAATGTTAAGATTCATGGGGTTGTGCAATGTAAAGCATAAATTAAAAAACAAATAATGGCATTTCATTTAGAAAAAAAATCAATTATGATACGGAATATTCTAGAAGAAAGGAGAAGTGCATGTGTTTTGAGGTTTGTGCATTATGCTTAAGTTCAACCATGGAGTCTTCTAAATTGTACATGTGGCAGATCTGGTGGAATGTTGATGATATCCAACGGCCAGTAGTGCTCGGATTTGCCATCTCTGCACTGTCGGATTAGCTTCATCCAGCGACCATCTTTCAAGTTATTCGCACACTATATAGTTCTTGTGCCATAGTTGCATGTCTTGGAAAAAAGCTACTAGTGGGTTGTACTAGCTATTTGGGAATATAAGATGTATACATGGAAGTTGTACAGAAAGAGATGAGATGGAGTATCTCAATTCCTATGAGTAGGGATTGGAAAAGAGATGTCATTTGGTTGACATCATAGGAACTTTTCTATTGAATCTAGAGATGACATGTATCTCAATTCTTATGAGGAGGGATTAGAAAAGAGATGTAATTTGGTTCATATCATAGGAACTTTTCTATTGAATATACGCTAATGTTTATTTTCCTTTGAAATTATGGGAGTATAGGAATCCATTCATATGAACCAAGTGGCTCTAAAGCTATAGAAATGATATCATGTTTATTTCCTTTGAAATGTGGAGTATATGAATCTATTCCTATGAACCAATTGGCTCTAAAGGAAAAATCCTATAAAAATCATATCATATATTCCTCCACACCAAAGGATGGTTGAAATTGCTACAGGTGATACGATGGTCTTTCTTTGTAGACTCCTCCCCCATCTTTATAGTTACCTCTCGAAGATGAATGAAATGATATATACAGGGTAATCTACATGTGCAATATGGTACACGAAAACTCGGTAAAAATTTGCGAGGTTCAAATTTTCAATAAAGCTATATGCACTGCATTTTGGAACGGAGGGAGAATACGGCAGTTGCTAACACTCACGTGGAAGATTTTTCTATAGGAGGAGTGGCTGTTCTGTTAAATGACATGGCAAAACTGACACTGTCGGATGCCGTTCTAACGGTTCTTACGGCGTTCGTCAGGAAAAGGCTTGTGGTGAACGTTTGTCGGATAATGACTTACGGACACATGCATTGCATTGATACGTGCCCCCCTCTCTCTCACGCACACGCACCCTCCCGAGTCCTCTCGCACCCACCGTCTATCTGCAGGTAGACGTCACACACATATGTGCTCTTCACACCCTACCCTCAGAACTTCTAAAAAACAAAAGACATCGCACACATTTTATTTTAGCTCACACGTCACACACTTATACTATTACTCTTGTGGTGAACGTTCTTTGGGCATAGTATATTGTACTCTCACGAAGAGAAGCGGTGCACACACGCACTAGTTCTCTCACACCCACTCGCGGGTACACGTAGGAGCGCATTTTTTTGAAGTTGGTACAACAAAATCACTCCACTACATATAAGAAGGAGCCTTAGCGCTTGCTTTACTAGGGTTCCTCTCGTTCACTCTCTCATGCTCTCCAGATCTAAGCAAGACATAGGTGGCCACACTCTCTCTCAGCTCACGGCTGGTCACAAATCCGGCCGGACAACCTCGACCGGGGCAGGCGTGTAGGTGCATCGTTCACGCTGTCGTCGGCGGCGAGGGAGGAGACCAACGGCTGCCCGCGCGTCCCGATCGGCGGCCGTGTCGTTCTCTCCGAGAGAGCGCCGGCTCCGGAGGGCCATCGACCCCTTCTTCCTCCCTGCGGTATTGTGGCCAAGATGCGGCCTCCCGACGTCGTCTTTGCCACATGCCGACGACCCTCAGGTATATATTCCTTCGAAACCTGCCTTGCTCTACTGCCCCAGCTCCCCACTTGGCTTCGTGTGGATCTTTTTCTACTTCTGTCCGCTGTTCCAAAGCCACCTAGACTTTTACTATTATTAGAGGTATAGCTAGTTCATACAGTCGACTCTAACAGTTGGTTCAAACAGGGAAGAAAGTGGGAAAGCTATAGCATGAATCTAGGACTTGGTTCTAAGAGGAAACGGGGGAAAGTAGTAGATACTGGCTACCCAACCAGTCTCTTGGTTGAAAAGACGAAGAAAGCATGGTGTATTGCGAAGGGTGGGGGGAAGTGGACCTATCTCTTGGTTGAAAAAGGAAAGAAAGTGACGGGTGTTGGGGGACAACGCAAATGAGAATGAGCAGGTCTAGATTTCCTGTGCTCACATAGGAAAATGTCGCCGAGGAGATAAAAAATGGGACAAATGCAGACATGCTGCCTGAGTGTTTGCCGCTCTCGGCAACCACATCTGCATCACCACTTTATGCCTCTGCTGTCCCTACGCCCATATCGCTACCGTTAATGTAAAATCACATGAAGCATTAAGCAATGCCACCTAATGTCACTCTAAGTAATGGTCTAGTGTCGTCGATAAATTGAAGCAATGCCACCACCATTTTATGAAGTGCTTCTGTCTTGCTTTATTTCCCATGAATTGTGTTTTTGCAATTACACTTAAATCTCACACCGCTAACATTGCTTCAGCCCAGTGGAACTGCACAAATTTGATTGCACATTTACTGACCATGTGCTACTCTCATGACACTAATACTAATGCTATTGTTCTGCATGTTAATCTAGTGGCAGTGTTGATGTGATGTGATGCTACTTACTTAAGGACACTTTCATACTGTCAATCTAGTGCCAATTATAACACAGAAGATGCTGCTGTTAATCATACGCCACTGCAAATATCTGTCACTGTTTAAATAACCGTATTTCGTGTTTGCGCAAACAGGGATGTCTGTCTCCATATCGTTTCGGGATGTCTGTCTCCGTATCGTTTCTATCCGCGCAATCAAAAGCACACACCTCAGTTTTAGTAGAACTGCGCAAAATGAGATGGCTATCCCTCGTTGCCGTCGTCTAACCACCCGTCTTCCAGGTATTCCTACATTGGTAGTTACTAGGTAAAATGACCAACGCAATCTAAAAGAAGCTGATTCATACGTTTTACTTCCTGATTGCAGTGCAGGGACGAGCGAAAACATCCGCATCCTAGTCCGGAATGCACTTTCCTCCAGTTCATCCGTGGACCGAGGACAAGCTGGCACAGCTGCACGGAGGTTTTTGGGACAGGTGCGCGGACAAGAGGCATTGTGGTCTTCTTATTGCTGCAAATAGCGGCGCTTAAATTTAGTGGAATGCACAAGACTTTCAGCTGGTCAGTACACTGCATGGTTTAGTTCAGCATTCCAGCTGAGTACACAATTATAATTGGTTATTCTGGAATGAGAGAACCTAACCCTGGATGGTGGCAACAAGAAAAAACTAGAGTGAACTCCAGGAAATTTAAGCCTGCCGGGAGGCCCTTTGCTCAGAGAAGCCTTGCTTGTTTTTTCCTGATTTGTAAACCTTATCACAACTTTGCCTTTTGCTATTAACTAGTATATGTTTGTTATGTTCTAAGAATCATTGAGATGTATAAAATTGCTTAACTTATGCTTTTCAAGTTTTTTATGAAGCCGTGTTTAATGTGAGTTTTTCCAAATGAACGCTGGACTAGCGTGTGAACGTTTGGAATTTACATTGTGGCCTCAGTTAACTGCATGAACCACTGTAACAAGATACATAGTTGCTTATATGTCGGACAGCAGATTGTTGATTGTTAGCTAGTCGATAGCCGAGTGTTGAAGCGAGCTGAGCCAATGTGCCGTGTTTTGCACAACTGCTTACAAGTGGGTTAGCACCAACAATGTTTACAAGTAATTATGTATACGTCGGCGCACAGTTCTCGAACGAGTACTCTATTTCATCAAAACACACACTGCTCGTATGATAAAACTAGTGAGGACGCATCTGTTTCGGCAACAATTACGATGATTCACGGGCACACAAAAGTAGCAGCAGTTCCCATAGACGGATTCAAACAGAGTACTAGCCCAGAGGGCTCGATAACAGGCAAGGTTCGGATAATTAGACAGAATCCAAACTACTATTAAACACTAGCTGGGGCAAGTATTTCATGCCTATATCTAATTTGGGTTGGACAAAAGACGGACCTTGCCATGAACATCATCGAGGACGTCCGGCAGCAGCTCAATCCTGTGAACCTTCATGAAGAAAACCTTGTGGCCTTGCCACTCATAAACTTGTTTGTGGAGGCATGCCACGTCATCTTCCTGCGTAAGCTTGACAAGAACAGTATGCCTCACAAACAAAGGAGTAGCTTTGAACTTCTTGTGCTTCAGTACACCCTGGACAACACGCCTGACAACAGTGAGGCTGGAATACAACTCTTCATTGGTATAAGCGCAAATGGCTTCCAGGATCCAATAGCCTAAAAACTCTGTTTTCCCAGTGCGTATATTCAGGTCATCCGCCTCATAGCGAGTGACATGTACAACCACACAATCCTTGTCTGCATCAGGGCTCTAATTGAAACAGAAATAAATTCTGAATTACTTTCCAGCATAAGAAACACAAGTTATTTAAACCACTATGTATAGCATGGCATCGAAGCTAATAAAATTTTGCATTATTCATCACCACATACTTAGATGAAAAACCATAATCGAGATCGGCAAAGAAGAAAATCACCTTGGGCAGCTCAGCGGGGGGGGGGGGGGGGGGACATCCTCGCAGGGGGAAAACTGCTCTTGCAGTGCCACGGGGGCTGTAACCTCAAACGGGGCATTGACCATCTCAGTAGTGGCCGTGAGCGTATCTGGGGTCGGCTCGGTGGCCGCCTCCTTCTTCTTGGAGCTCTTTGTCTCGTGGGGATCCGCCTCCCGCGTCTGCTCCAATATCGGTAGATCTTTCCCTGGTTCTCCTTGGTCCATCACGAAACTAACGAATACTGAGATACCACTGAAAGGAAAACACAACCGCAATGACAATGAAACAAAAAAAGAGTGAGGATTGGTTACTGCTTTGCAAAAGTTCTTTTTTTCTCTGAACAAAAATATACCAACATCACAGATCCGCTTACCTTACCTTCGTTGGGAGAGAAGAACAGTGGCAGATGCGAGTGTTGCCTTTCTTGAAGACGGTGAGGGAGAAGGGGATTCAGCGAAGAGTGAAATGATGGTTGCTTCGTCCGTCAAACTTAGACTGCGGGGAGGTGGGGTTTTGTGATACGACGGCTCGTTATTGCCGCGGTACGACCGGGGTGACTCTCCGCCTGCATACTGCCTTCTAATTTAGTGGATGGCATTTGGGCCAGCGCGCTGCATGGCCCGCATGTCGGTGAACAAAAGTATAACGACATTCAGTAGAGGGAGACGTTTTGATGACCTAGGAGGAGCTAGAAGCGGTATTGTATCCACTGTACTAGTAGTAATTGTTTTTCTGGGTAGCTGTAGAGTGTCTCCACTATACTAGTAGTAATTGTTTCACTGGGCCCAAGACAAAACAGCCCATCCACCCTAGTAAATAGTAAAATCAATTCAAAAGTCCATATATTTACTGAATGAGAGGCGCTACCCACACCCAGCACACCGCCCCCAAAAAAACTGGGTGTTCTTCTTCCTCCTCACTCCCACCCACCTCACGTCAGCTCGCTCCACTCGTACCCCCAAATTCCTCACTTCACTCCTACAGAAAACCCCAACTCCCCTTCTTCCTCACTACTAGAGAAAAAACCCCAGCTCCCCTTCTTCTTCACTCGCTCTACAACTAGGCTCGTCATTCGTTACTTTGCTCAAATCCATGAGCGCGACGTGACGCCCTCGAGGAAAATGGAGTCGGCTGACCCCAGTGCCAAGAAGATGAGGCTCCCGCCAGCGGCGACGCCTGTTGTAGATCCCGCACCCGGCAGCATGGGGAGAAGCGGCGATCCCGCCCCCACCGGATCCCAGGAACCTGTAGAATCTTGGGTGGACCGCATCAGCAATCTCCCGAACGCCGTCCTTGGGGAGATCATCTCGCTTCTCCCCACCGAGGATTGCTGCCGCACCCAAGTCCTCTCAATTCGGTGGCTCCCTCTATGGTGCGCCGGGCCTCTTAATCTCGACTGTCGTCAGCTATCTCTCTTCAACGATTTTGAAATCCCTAGAGCCATCATCTCCTCCCACCAGGGCTCCGTTCAAAGCCTCTGCATCCCGTCATGCTACCTGAGAAAGCATACCATGCCCTGCACGGTGGACGCCTGGCTGAAATCCCCTGAATTCACAGAAGTACAGCTGCTTGAGTTCTACTATTCCCCTGGAAATCACCTACTAGATACCGAACACCATCTACCTGTGCCCTCAGCACCGATGTCCATCTCGCGGTTTTCCTCCTCTCTCCACACCGCCACCTTTGCGCTGTGCGACCTACCAGACAATCTGGTACTAAACCTTCGACTCCCATTTCTGAAGAAACTTTCACTTGTGCGGGTTCGTATATCGGAGGCCTCATTGCACAGCATCATCCACTCCAGTTGCCCTGCCCTGGAGTGCTTGGTGCTTGTTTTCACAGTTAGAATCGGTTGTCTCCAAATAAAGTCGCCTAACCTTGTAAGAATTGGAATTTGTTTTGACGGAAGGCAACTCATCATCCAATATGCTCCTTCAGTTCAAAGGTTGATCATTGATTCTAGTTATTCACCGTTGCAAATACCCATCCTCTTTGCGCCTAAACTGGAGACCTTGGGTGTGATACATGATCTCTGTGCTCATTTCAATATGGTGTTTGGCTCCACAGTTCTTCAGGTACTTTACATTATCATCTACACTTGTAACCATAAGCTGCATTTTAAATTTCTGCGCATAAGTTATATGTCATCTTGGAGTACACATTTTGTACTAATATTATGTTCTATGCTCAATGAAGAGTTTCTCCATGGATGGCCTATTAATGGTGCTGGATTCTATCAAGATCTTATATATCCAAATGAATAGTTTTGATCTGGACAAGATTATTGGCTTGCTGCAATGCTTTCCATGTCTAGAGAAGTTGTATATAAAGGTGATAATTTCACGCACATTGGAAGCCCCCATATAGTGTACTAGAATTAACCGTTCAGCTGTTGCTCTTTCGACACTCTTTTTTTAGACCTTAACTGTTTTCAATCTTCATGTCTATTTAGGCAACAGGACGGGGTAAGAAAGTTATAACCAATCAGTGGATTCGTAAGCATCGGGATTTTCTCACTTCTCATGAGATTCGATTGAAGACAATAACACTAGAACGATATGTAGCCAACCGTGCAAACACTAGATTTGTCACATTCTTCCTGCTGAATGCGAGGTTAGTATTGTCCATCAGGCTTAAGTTTATCAGCACCATGGTTTTGACGGATGGGTATGTGGAAGAGCAAAAAAAGGAGTTTCAGGTGGGCAAAAGAGCTTCTAAACATGCCGGGCTTCTATTTAAAACATATTGTGGTCATAATCAAGTAAATTTTACGACTCAGGATGTTCATTCTATTGACCTAACCGATCCATTTGACTGTGACTGCCAAAAACAGTGTTGGAATTAGATGTTGTTGCCCTTTTGAACCTGGGTTTTTTTGTAAACCTCATGAACAATTAACCATCGTGCTTTTGTACAGTTTGTAAGCTGGAGTTAGATGTTCTTGCCCTTTTCAGCTCGGCTGTGACTGTCATATTTTCTTTGAAGAAAGGCAAATGGCTTGCCAGTCATTTAATTTAGAGTGAAATATTGTAACAACTAACAAATCCCAACTAGTTATTTATACTAGTTTTAGCGACGGATCAGGGTAACAACGGGGCTGTGCGGGGGCTGTGGCCCGTCTAGCCAAGGTTTTATTTATGTTTACCACATCATGGGCCCAGTTGTGTTTTATTCTTGCTGAAAATGGCTAGCCCAGTTCTATTTTTTTAATGATATACCCAAACGAGGCCTACTTGCTTTATCAGCCCTGCTGGGCTGCAAATCTTTCAAGACGAGGAGAGTTTCATTCGGTTTGCCCAGAAATGGGCTGTACATTTTTAAAACACATCAAACCGCGAATTAGTTTCAATTTTTTTTCATTACAAGATTTTAAATTCCATTGATTTTTATGCGCGGACAATTATTTGGATTTTATATTTATATAAATTATTTTTCAAAATAGTTTGAATGTGAATCGATATTTCGGGATTAAAAACAATTGACCGCACCGAAATATGCAAAAAAATTGTATACTTTTTAACCGTGGCCACAATATGGGGTGTAATGCTAACAAAAAGAAGATGGGCTCCAAAAAAATTCTTAAGAATTAGAAAATTCTTTAGAAATAATGCACACGAGAGAAGTGACAGTTGGATGTCCATCCAACGGCTATCGTGCTTCTTCAATCTGTGCTTTTCCTACTCCAGCCGCTCAAACAAGCGCCGGTGGGACTGCCTGCTCCCTCCTCCCGCGGCCGGCTATGCTGCCGCGCAGGCCTCACCGCCCCACCGTACTCCCATCGCTGGCCTAGCCATCCCTCTACTCACCCACACCTGCTGTTATTCTCCGGGGACGACAGACGACTCATCCCTGTCTCCGTGTCGTTCCCTTCCTAGGCCTCGCCGTCGTCCACCGCCCTGGTGCTCTCGGCGCGGCCTGGTCAACGTGGTCAATGAACGACATCCATCGGAAGTGGACTGTACGTGGAGAGGCTGACAGCTGGGTCCACGGCCGCACGCAAGGAAATGCCTCCTTATTACGCGCAAAATAATGATTCCTCCACCTGACAGCTAGGACCCACGGGAACGGCTTCTGTATTTCGCGAAAAAACGTTCCCCCCGCTGACAGGTCGGACCCACCAGCTATATCTTCGCACGCAAGGAAGTGCCTCCTTATGACGCACAAAAAAATGAATACCCCCTGCTAGCTGGGACCCACCATGGCGGGTGGCTGACTTGTGGGCCTACTAAGTTGACGGGGACAGAGGGCTTTGTCAACTTGGTCAATATGAACGATTCTAGCTCCAGTGACCGTACGATGTCCATCCAACGGCCATAGTGCTTCTTCAACCTCTGGTCTTCTTGCTCCAGCCGCCTAAAGCAGCGCCGGTCGTGCCGCCTGCTCCTACCTCTCGTGGCCGGCTGTGCTGCCGCGGAGGCCTCACGGCCCCCATACTACTCCCACCGCTGGCCAGGCCATCCCTCCACTCACCCACACCCCCTATTATTCTGCGGTGACGGCAGCCTCACACCGCAGCCGAACCAGTGAACCCTCGTACTCCTCTCCGCGTGGGAATCCACTGCCGCTTCTTCCCCAGCTCCGCATCGTCCCCTTCCAAGGCCTCGCCGTCGTCCACCGCCTTGGTGCTCTCGGCGCGGCTTGGTCAATGTGGTCAACGACCGACTTCCATCGGAAGAGTACTGTACGTGGATAGGCTGACAGCTGGGTCCACGGCCACAGCCCAGTTTTTTTGTGATTTGCCAAGTAAGTCGCTTTATCAGGCCTGTTGGGCTGCAAATCTTTCAAGACGAGGAGAGCTTCATTCGGCTGGCCGAGAAAATGGCCTATCAGTAATGAGAAATGGCTTGTACATTTTTAAAACACATCAAACCGGCAATTAGTTTCAAATTTCTTTTTTTCATTTTGAGATTTTAAATTGCATTGATTTTTATGTGTGGACAATTTGTTGGATTTTATATTGATATACATTTATTTTTAAAATTAGTTTGAATGTGACTCAAAATTCATGATTAAAAACAGTTCGGACCGCACCGAAATATGCAAAATTTCGTATAGTTTTTTAACCGTGGCCACAATATGGGATGTAATGCTAACAAAAAGAATATGGGCTCCAAAAAAACCTTGAGAATTAGCAAATGGGCTGTAAATTATTAGAAATAATGGCAGATGGGATGTATGATGTTTTCCACAGATTTGAGGCTTTCCTAAAAAAAGTTGACGCACAAGCAGTGACTGTTGGATGTCCATCCAACGACCGTCGTGCTTCTTCAATCTCTGCTCTTCCTGCTCCAGCCGCTCAAACAAGCGCCGGCGGGACTGCCTGCTCCCTCCTCCCCGCAGCCGGCTGTGCTGCCGCGCAGGCCTCACCGCCCCACCGTACTCCCATCGCTGGCCTAGCCATCCCTCTACTCACCCACACATGCTGTTATTCTCCGACGACGGCAGACGAATCAGTAAACCCTCGTACAGTCGTACTCCGCTCCGCGTGGGAAACAACTGCCGAGTCTTCCCTGGCTCCGTGTCGTTCCCTTCCTAGGCCTCGCCGTTTCCCACCGCCCTGGTGCTCTCGGCGCGGCCTGGTCAACGTGGTCAACGACCGACATGCATCTGAAGTGGACTGTACGTGGAGAGGCTGACAGCTGGGTCCACGGCCGCACGCAAGGAAATGCCTCCTTATTACGCAAAAAAACGATTCCTCCACCTGACATCTGGGACCCACTGAAAGGGCCTTTGTATTTTGCGAAAAAAACGTTACCGCCGCTGACAGCTTGGACCCACCAGCTATATCTTCGCACACAAGGAAGTGCCTCCTTATTACGCACAAAAATTGAATACTCCCCCTGCTAGCTGGGACCCAGTATAGTGGCAGGCTGACTTGTGGGCCTACTAAGTTGACGGGGACGGAGGGCTTTGTCAACTTAGTCAATATGCACGATTCTAGCTCTAGTGACCGTACGATGTCCATCCAACGGCCGTAGTGCTTCTTC
This sequence comes from Aegilops tauschii subsp. strangulata, assembly GCF_002575655.3. NCBI lineage: Eukaryota > Viridiplantae > Streptophyta > Magnoliopsida > Poales > Poaceae > Aegilops > Aegilops tauschii. Next base: position 21,865,581 of record NC_053038.3, on the reverse strand, counting down.
AACCTCTGGTCTTCTTGCTCCAGCCGCCCAAAACAACGCCGGTCGTGCCTCGTGCTCCTGCCTCTCGTGGCCGGCTGCGATGTGGCGGAGGCCTCGCCGCCCCCTACTACTCCAACCACTGGCCAGGCCATCCCTCTACTCACCCACACCCCCTGTTATTCTACGGCGACGGCAGCCTCACACCGCAGAGAACAAGTGAACCCTCATACTCCTCTACGCGTGGGATCCACTGCCGCGTCTTCCCCGGCTCCGCGTCGTCCCCTTCCTAGGCCTCGCCGTCGTCCACTGCCCTGGCGCTCTCGGCACGGCGTGGTCAACGTGGTCAAGGAACGGCTTCCATCAGACGTGGACTGTACGTGGAGAGGCTGACAGCTGGGTCCACGGCCGCAGCAAGGAAGTGCCTCCTTATTACGCGCAAAATAATTATTCCTCCACCTGACCGCGGGGACCCACCTGATGGGCCACCGTATTTCATGAAAAAACGTTTCCCCTGACTGCTGGGACCCACCAGCTACATCTTCGCACGCAATGAAGTGCCTGACAGTCGGGACCCACCTGGTCGAAGCGTACATAGCGTTCTCATTCTGGTCGCGAACGTGTACGTACATACTGGTCGATGTAGAGGCGCGCACGTGTCGTAGTAGAGGCGCGCACGTATTATGTACATGTACGTACAACGGCCAGTGTGCAAGAAAGTAAATACGGCCACGTACGTACATACGGGCGGGGTCTCGAACGCCTACTCGCGCGTACGTACGGCCAGGGCTCGTGTACATAGCTGGGATGGAACGGAGAAACAGCGTCTGTCTGTGTCAAAACCGGCAGATCTCGGGTAGGGGTTCCCGAACTGTGCGTCTAAGGCGGATGGTAACAGGAGGCGGGGGACACGATGTTTACCCAGGTTCGGGCCCTCTCGATGGAGGTAATACCCTACTTCCTACCTGATTGATCTTGATGATATGAGTATTATAAGAGTTGATCTACCACGAGATCGTAGAGGCTAAACCCTAGAAGCTAGCCTATGGTATGATTGTTGTTGTTGTCCTACGGACTAAACCCTCCGGTTTATATAGACACGGGAGGGGGCTAGGGTTAGACAGAGTCGGTTACAAGGGAGGAGACCTACATATCCGTATTGCCAAGCTAGCCTTCCACGCCAAGGAGAGTCCCGCCCGGACACGGGACGAAGTCTTCAATCTTGTATCTTCATAGTCCAACGGTCCGGCCAAAGGATATAGTCCGGCTGTCCGAGGACCTCCTAATCCAGGACTCCCTCAGTAGCCCCTGAACCAGGCTTCAATGACGATGTCCGGCGCGCAGATTGTCTTCGGCATTGCAAGGCGGGTTCCTCCTCCGAATACTCCATAGAAGATTTTGAACACGAGGATAGTGTCCGGCTCTGCAAAACAAATTCCACATACAACCATAGAGAGAATAATATTTCCACAAATCTAATCTGCTGACAGCTTTTCATAACATGACGTTCCGCCATGGTCTAGTCATGACGAATAGTTTTTCCGAGCCTGCCACCGCACGTGTTGCGAGGCGGTTTTATTGGCACGTCCTGTCGAAGCAGAGATCGTGTCCCTCTTTTCACGGGATTCTCATCAATACAGGTGTGGGTAACCCAATCGTGCCTGCTGGTAAGACTCCTCGATTTTAGGCAAGTTCCAAGCGGCCACATGGGGGACACTTGATATTCACCCCCTTTATAAAGGGGCCAAGGCCTGTCCCTTTCTTCTTGCACTCGATCCTTCCCTTCCCCCACCTTGAATTCCAACACTCAAGGCTCAGGCTAAGCGCTTCGGACCTTCAATCATGTCCGGATCCAACCTTCAAGTCCGGTGGATGGCCTCCTCTGTCACAGAGGAGGACATCAAGAAGCTAAGAGAAGCCAGGTATCTGACCGCCGAAATCTCGCACAGGCTGCCTTCTCAAGGGCAGGTCATCCCCACTCCTGAACCCAACGAGAGTGTCATATTTATTTCCCAATTCCTCCGAGGGCTAGGCTTTAGTCTTGATCCCTTCGTTAGAGGGCTTATGTTCTACTACGGGCTCGATTTCCATGATTTGGCTCGGGATTCCATCCTTCACATCTCGTCGTTCATCGTCGTGTGTGAAGCCTTCCTCCGCATCACCCCACACTTCGGCATATGGCTCAAGATCTTCAATGTGAAGCCGAAGATGATTGAGGGGCGACACATAGAGTGCGGAGGCGCCATAATAAGCAAAGGCGACGATGCTCCATGGCCAAAGGGTTCCTTTCTGGAGACATCCAAGTTATGGCAGCGGGAGTGGTTTTACATCACCGCTCCCCGAAGCGCTAAGTGGGTCGCTGCCCCCGCCTTCCGTCCAGGCCCCCCGCCACAATTGGTGTCATGGGTCAACAAAGGGCTGGACTGGGGGCCAGCTAATGATGTGCCGACATTGCAGAGCCGCATCCGAGATATCTTCAAGGGAGATGTCAGCCTTGTCAAGGTAATGCAAGTCATGCTAGTTCGTCAGGTCCTGCCATGCCAACGTCGACCTCTTCGTATGTGGGAGTTCAACCCGGAAGGACCGCGAACTATTCAGCAATTCTTCGGCGCGACGCTCGAAGAGATGTATGGATTGTTCTTCGGATCACGAATAAAGTGTTCGGACACCACCGAGGATGCGGGTCTGAACTGCGATCATCCAGACACCCAAGTAAGTAATTCCGTGGCCGAACACGTTGTCTTTTAATTTATCACAACATGATTCTGAAAAGTCGCCTTTTGACCAGGACTGGATAAAAAAGGCGAAGATGATCAGGTGTTCGGCCCCCCTTCCCGAAGGCTCGCCGGATCCTGTACTAGCCAGGATGCTGGAGCTTGCGCCTTATCAAGCGCCATCAGGGGAAGATAAAGGGAGGAACAAAGAAGCCGAAAGCGAGCCTCACTCATTATTCATCCAAACCGGGGGAATTAGTTCCTCCGCGAAAGAGGATAACCGAGGAGAAGAATCTAAAATTCCCTCTCCCCAAGGAAGGAAGAGGGCCGCCTCTAAAGACTTGGAAACAATGGTTTTCAAACGAGGGAAGAAACCTTTGTCAGGGGGCACTACCCCGGAGGGCATCCTTACCGCACAGTGCCCGCAAGGGGACCAGCCCTCCACCGAGCTGTAAGTAAACAAAAGTACTTTATAGAAAATATACTCTGCTTCATTTCTGAGAACAATAACCGAGACGTATGTCTTGTAGTTCGGATCGTAGCCCTTCTCGACAAAGTTTATCTTCGGGGGATCTTCTTCCGGAGATGATGGAGAGCGAAACGCCTCCCCGTGCCTCCCCGCCTCGTGAGGCGGACGACCCTGAGGTGTCGTCACGGAGGATTTCTCCTGATCTGCCAAGGCCAGAAGGTAACCCTTCGGCCACCCGAAGTCCGGAGTATTCGGCTCCTAAGGAGAGCCACAAAAAGAGTCCGGGACTGTCCGGCGCATGACCGGACGCACTGATGGGTCTTCTGGAGCAAGCGGCTATCTCAGAGGCGCATCGTACTCTAATGGGTATGGTGTTTGAGAGAATTTCGTTCGCCGAAAGTGGGTTGCATGAAGCCTTTATGAGCCTGCTAAGAGGCTTTGAGGTACGCAAAGTAATATTTTTTTATGGTATCGCACACGCTAGGTGTGCCCTATGCAGATAGTAGCCCCTGAGACTCTGGTTGCTGTCGAAAAAGGCGGCAAACAGAGGATCATAGTCCCAGGTAATAACCGTGCTGCTTTCATGTGCAGGTGGCTGATGGTCCGGTGGCTAGCCGGATGGTCCGGTGCTAGCGGCAACTTGATGCGGCAGATGCCGACATCGTGCTTGTAAACAAGCGGCTTGATGAGGCACAGGGTATGTATTCTCTGGTGATCAACATATATTAAGAGGAGCGTGATGCTAGTATCTGTAATATGCAGTGACTGCAGATGGAGCTGCCGCCATAGAGACCCTTCGGGCGGAACTTGCCCGATCCAAGGAACAAGTCAGGAAGAGTGATGCGGCCGCCCTAAAGGCGGTCGAAGAGCTAAGAGCCGAGCAGGCTGCGCATTGCTAGAGCAAGGAGAAAGTAGCCAAGATGGCTGTTGAGTTGAAAGATGCCGCCGATCGTTATGAGCTTCTTGAAAAAGAAAGCCAAACAAAGACGGCGGACCTGGAGAAAGCCATGGTAGCAGCCAAGGAAGCCCGCTCTAAAATCAGAGCGACGAAGGAGGAGCTACGTCAAGCCGGAGATATCGGGGCTGGGAAGCCCTTTTTGTTGCGGACGAAGTTCAGAGATCCTAAGTATGCCCTTCTGGATCAATTATATAGTTCTGCAGATGCGTACTTGGATTTGGCAGCGAGTGCTGCTGATGCGACCGAGTTTTTCAAAGATCAAAAAGATCACTAAGTGGAAAAGCTGTTCTGGTCGCAGTTCAATGTTCCAGTGCGTCCGCTGCTGTTAAATGAGCAAATGGCCGAGTGGGCCGAGCTCCATAGGTTGTCCGGGCTTGCCATGAGGTCTGTTGTGGATCATCTTTGGCCAGAAGGACCAAGGCCGAATAGTTATTTTGGCTTAGTGCAACGATTCCTTGGTGTTGTGCCGCATATCGACGCTGTGAAGAGGTCGGCGTGCATAGAGGGTGCGCGGATGGCTCTTGCCCGTGTCAAGACATACTGGGCAGAGATGGAGGCCACCGCTATTGCAACCCAGAGTTCGGCCGTTGGCCGGGTATCGGCCGAGCAATTTTGAAGAAGTGCTAGAAGGCGCTCGTTTAATAGAGGCTCAGTGCTCGAAGAGTATCATGTTCTAGTGACATGTATCCCAATTGTAAGAACAATGTTATTTGAATTATAAAGGCTGTGTTTATACTTTTTTCCTAAAAGTATTACTATGCCTCCTGTGCGGTCGTTTATGTATATTATATATATATATAACCTGAAAGTTTGCAGTCGTCGGCTTCAGCCCCCACGCATATAATGCGGGGGTGTTCGCAAAAGCGCGTGTTCACACTTGATCCAACGTCTTGGTCCATTAAGGAGGTGGTAGCACGGCGAACGAGGCAATCAGACTATATTGCTTTAACACTTTCACTTAACCATGGGAGTTTGACAGTGGGGCTACTATATAGCCCCTGGTATTTCCGCATCTATCCGGATATGGTGCGCGTACGTACATGACCGGGAAAACCGGTCCTTCGTTAATGCGGATGAATCCCAAAGATTCCCATGAGTCATCGCGTGGTTGACCAGTCTCGCGCTTTATCAGACAGTCAGTTTTCGGCTTTCTCTACTGAGGTGCTCGTCCAGATGAACCAGGGAACAATCGCAGTAGTTCTCCCGGTGCCACCTTAGCCGATAGAGCGGAACGTACGGTAGCAAAACACGGGAGCCGGGCAAACCCAACATTTGACCAAAGAAATGATTCGGAGCTGATGCATATAAGGCCAAACTCGCGACGCCGAACACTCCCTACGGTATTCGTTTTTTACAACATATACCGGGCTGGGTAATGCCCTTGAACCCTGAATTTCCAGGTACGTGCATTAGTCTGACGTGGCGAAATGCCAATAACGCCAGCATTCCTCTCGGTTGTGTTGAGTATCCGGAGGGTGTGAAGCAACAAGAGACAGTAAGAAAGGTTTACACAGGGTCTTAATCTAAAAAGAAACCTTTGAGCGGGGCACTGCTGCACGTCTGCGCCTGTGTCTCCGTTGTGCCGTATCCTGGAAGGGTGTAGCACGATTATCATCTGTTAAAAGAGAAGAACTTAGATGAAATTTGTCGTGCAAAAAATTGGTTATTCTTAATAAACCATTAAAATTCAAAATAAGGTCGAGCCGAACTGTAGACTTTGTTTTTTTACATGCGGGAAGCCCCTAGCACCGTCTACGGGGGTATATTCACCAACCCCATCTTAGGTTTATCTAAGCTGTTACAGCTAGTGGTGCGCCGGACTCGTCTAGCCGTGTCCGCGGTCTTGACGACCGATCGTTTATGCTAGTTGGAGAGGCCATTTAGTGTTCGGCTGCTAAAGCTGCCGCACAATCTTCCGCGCGTAAGGAACGCTCAGTGTTTCCGCTAACTATGATGATGCCGCGTGGACCGGGCATCTTGAGCTTAAGATAAGCATAATGCGGTACTGCATTAAAACGAGTGAAGGCCGTTCTTCCAAGTAGTGCTTGATAGCTGCTTCGGAATGGAGCGATGTCGAAGGTTAAATTTTCACTTCGGAAGTTGTCGGGGGAACCGAATACAACCTCTAGTACGAGAGAGCCCGTGCAGCGGGCCTCTAGGCCTGGTATTAGTCCTTTAAAGGTAGTATTGCTTTGGCTAATTCTTGTTGGGTTTATCCCCATTTTGCGGAAGGTGTCCTGATATATCAGATTAAGACCACTGCCGCCGTCCATGAGGACTCGGGTGAGATGGTATCCGTTGATTATTCGGTCTAGCACCAAGGCAGCCAATCCTCCGTGCCGGATACTAGTCGGGTGATCCCTACGATCAAAAGTGATCGGGCAGGTCGACCAAGGGTTGAACTTGGAGGTGACGGGCTCTACGGCGCATACGTCTCGGAGTGCGTGTTTGCTCCTCCTCTTCGTCACGTGAATCATGTTCACTGTTTTGACCTCTGGTGGGAACTTTTTCTGTCCCCCCAGTGTTTTGCTGATGAGGCTCATCCTCGTCTTCACTTGGTGTTTCCCTCCCCTTGTGTTCGGCGTTTAGCTTACCGGCCTGCTTGAAGACCCAGCATTCTCTGTGGGTGTGATTTGCAGGTTTATCGGAGGTGCCGTGAATCTAACATAATTTGTCTAGAATCTTGTTGAGGCTGGACGGTCCATCTCTGTTGCCTTTGAAAGGCTTTTTCCATTGACCGGGTCGAGAGCCCCTAAATCCGGCGTTTACCGCCGTGTTGTCTGGGCTGTCTTCGTTATTTTGACGCTTGCTTTTACTGCGTCGTGGTTTTCCATTGCCATCCCTGACTTCAGATGTGCCTGGGTCGTTGGTGCTACTACGGGCCAGCCAGCTATCTTCGCCCGCGCAAAAGCAGGTCATAAGGCTTGTTAGGGCTGCCATTGTTCTCGGTTTTTCTTGGCCGAGGTGTCTGGCGAGCCATTCGTCTCAGACGCTGTGTTTGAAAGCAGCTAAGGCTTCGGCGTCCAGGCAGTCGACGATTTGGTTCTTCGTAGTGAGAAACCTGTTCCAAAGCTTTCGGGCTGACTCTCCGGGCTGTTGAATTATATGACTTAAATCGTCTGCATCCGGAGGTCGGACATAGGTCCCTTGAAAGTTAGCCCTGAAAGCATCCTCAAGCTCCTCCCAACTTCCAATTGAATTTTCGGGGAGGCACTTCAGCCAGTGTCGAGCTGGTCCTTTCAGCTTGAGGGGCAAGTACTTGATGGCGTGGAGATTGTCTCCGCGAGCCATATGGATATGGAGGATGAAGTCCTCAATCCAGACCCCAAGGTCTGTCGTTCCGTCGTACGCCTCTTTGTTCATGGGTTTGAATCCCTCTGGAAATTCGTGATCCAGCACCTCATCGGTGAAACATAGGGGGTGTGTGGCACCCCTGTATTTGGATGTATCATGGCGTTCTGACGGTTGTAGTGTTCGGTTTTGATTATGCGCTGGAGCGCGCTTCCTAGATCCGTAGATGGATCTGGTCACGCCGGCCTTTTGATGCAAGTCCTCACGTGGATCGTGTGCTGACTTATGTGCGGCCTCGTTAGCCGCCCTGTCGCGGCCACGAGGTGGTCGAGCCGACCGGTCGGCCATTCTATTTTTCGGCTGTGTAGGCTCTAAGGCCTCATCATCGAATTCAGGCAACAGCTTGCGCTTTGGATAGCTCTTTGTGTGGCGGCTACCACCATAGTTTTCTTCAGTGTCGAGCACTTTGTTCCATCTACTGTTGAACGTATTCTGCGCGACCTTAAGCCTTTGCTTCTGCTTCTTCAGACTCCTCGCGGTGGCAATAAGCCTTCTACGGAGGTTCTCTTTTTCCAAGTGCCTTTCCGGGATGATGTGTGCATCGTCGTCCGGACTGTTTTCCTCTCCGGAGAGAGGCTGATGAGCTTTATCCTCGGCGTCTCCATGATCGGACAGCGGCTCCGTACTATGTTCGCCGTCCGCTGGTTCATCCTACTCTGTCGCTGGGTCCATATGGTCGTCGTTTCCTCTGGAGTCGACCGGGGTATTATTTTTTCTTGCGCTGTTATCGCTGTTTTTGCCAAGCCGGGATTTGGAGCGGCGCCTATGCCGTCACTTTGGTTGCTTCTCGAGGGAGCTATCCTTCGCTGCATCCTTCCGTTCCTCATCATTGTTCTCTTTGGGTGTATCCACCATATATATATCGTATGATGAAGTGGCTGTCCAGCGCCCTGTGGGCGGTGGTTCCTGTTCCTCTCCTGCATCGTCGTCCATACCGTCGATGTCTTCGGAGTCAAAATCGAGCATGTCGGTTAAATCGTCGACTGTGGCTGTTAAGTGGGTGGTGGGTGGGGAACGATTTTCTTCGTCGTCCGCTTCCCGTTCGAGCCGGACATAATTCGGCCAAGGGCCTCCTAACAAGGAGAGAGACCTTAATGAATTTAGCACATCACCCAAGGGCGAGTGTTGGAAGATATCCGCGGAGGAAAACTCCTTGATCAGTGCCCAATCAGATTCGATTGGCATGGGCGTAGGCGGTTCGGAGCCCGTGGCCGGGGGTGAATCCAAGTATCCGGCAACAGGGGTCTCACAAGAGGTGAAGTCAGTATTCGGCTATATCGCCGCTGAGTGTGCGTCCTCCGTGGCGGGGTCCATCCACCCGTCCTCGGACGGCGCAATCTGCTCCAGATCGAGGGCTGGAGTAGCTGCAGGTGGGATCTCCCGAACACTGTCCGTCGGCAGAGCTAAGTCATGCCTGTCGTGACTGTGCGGCGCACCTGACATGGGCTCGAATCCGTTGAAGATCAAGTCTCCGCGGATGTCGGTAGTATAGTTCAAGCCTCACAACCTGACCTGATGGCCAGGGGCGTAGCTTTCGATCTGCTCCAGATGGCCAAGCGAGTAGGCCCGCAGTGCGAAGCCGCCGAATATGAAGGTCTGTCCGGGAAGAAAAACCGCACCCTGGATGGCATCGTTGCCGATGATCGTAGGAGCCATCAAGCCTTATGGTGACAGCACAGTGGAACTCTCAATGAAAGCACCAATGTCGGTGTCAAAACCGGCGGATCTCTCGTAGGGGGTCCCGAACTGTGCGTCTAAGGCGGATGGTAACAGGAGGCGGGGGACACGATGTTTACCCAGGTTTGGGACTTATCGATGGAGGTAATACCCTACTTCCTACTTGATTGATCTTGATGATATGAGTATTACAAGAGTTGATCTACCATGAGATCGTAGAGGCTAAACCCTAGAAGCTAGCCTATGGTATGATTGTTGTTGTTGTCCTACGGACTAAACCCTCCGGTTGATATAGACACCGGAGGGGGCTAGGGTTACACAGAGTCGGTTACAAGGGAGATCTACATATCCGTATTGCCAAGCTTGCCTTCCATGCCAAGGAGAGTCCCACCCGGACACGGGACAAAGTCTTCAATCTTGTATCTTCGTAGTCCAACAGTCCGGCCAAAGGATATAGTCCGGCTGTCTGAGGACCCCCTAATCCAGGACTCCGTCAGCGTCGTCGTCGTGTTCATGGGGAGCCAACCGGCTGGGTCGAAACGGAATGTGTCGTCGTGTTCATCAGGAGGGCTTGGACGGAACAGCCGATGGAAACGAGGCCTGGCGTACCGCAGAACGGAGGAAACGGCCTTGTGTTCGACCGGCCACGTTCGAAACAGGATCCTGTTCGTCGGGAGGGGTCTGGCGTACCGCAAAACGGAGGAAACGGACCTCCTACAGTCGAAACCGGGGTCCTGTTGATCGGGAGGGGTGTGGCGTACCGCAAAACAGAGGAAACGGACTTGTGTTGGAGCGCTGCGGTCGAAACAGGGGTCCTGTTCTTCGGGAGGGGTGTGGTGTACCGCAAAACGGGACTCCACGGGATACTGTTCATCTCCACCATCGACCCCCTCCAGCCTCCACGGGCTACTGTTCATCCACCGTCGACCTCCTCCACCCTCCACCTGCGACTATTCATCCACGGGCTCCTGTTCATCCAGCCTCCACCGCGTGCTACTCCACCGGCTACTATTCAACCAGCCCTCTCCACGGGCTCCTATTCAACCACCCCTCCACGGGCTACTGTTCATCCTGCCCTCCACCATCTACTGTTCATCCTGCCCTCCACGGGGTGGTCCTGTTCATCCTGCCCTCCACGGGGTCCTGTTCATCCAGCCCCAACCGGCTCGAACGATCGGGGTCCTGTTCATCCACCCCCACCGGGAACTGTTCATCCAAAAACCCCAGCAACGCTCACTGTTCATCCAGAGGCAACGCCACGGGGTCCTGTTCATCCACCCCCACCGGGAACTGTTCATCCAAACCCCCCTGCAACGCTCACTGTTCATCCAGAGGCAGCATCGATCGGCTTCAGTTAGCAGTAGTAGCGAAGGAATCGCTCGATCGGGTTCAGTTAACTGCCATCGATCGATCGCTCAGGTTCAGCAACGCGTAGCCTGCAGTGCAATCGCTCGGGTTCAGTTAGAGCGCAACGCCTCGCTCGGGTTCCGCTAGAGCCCAACGCCTCGCACACACACGCGTACATATGAGAGAAACGCGCATCGCTCGTCCCTCGACCACCCACCGTAACCGGGGACTCCCCGATATTTTCCGCGCCCTCGCTTCTACCACGGTATTTTCCGTCACGGACGGCCCAAAGAATGTCATGCAGCTGCATCTCCGGCCCGCGCAGGACGAAAAGCCCATTTTCTGCCATGATTTTTTTTATAGAAGTAGGACCCCACCACATCAATGATGATACCGGGTTTTGTCACAATTATCGTCATAGAAGTGTCATAGGTGTGATCGTTCGGCCCAAAATGTCACGGATGTGTCTTTTTTTGTAGTGTGTGATCGTTCTTATTGCATTACTCCGTTTTTCCATGAACTTAATACACTAGATGCATGCTGGATAGCGGTCGATGTGTGCATGACCTAAGGTTTATCAATCCGTGGGAGGCATAGGATGAAGATAGTCTCTCTCAAACGACCCTGCAACCAAATACAAGAAATCTCTTGTGTCCCCAACACACCCAATACAATGGCAAATTGTATAGGTGCACTAGTTTGGCGAAGAGATGGTGATAAAAGTGTAATATTGATGGTAGAAATATATTTTTATAATCTGAATAAATAAAAACAGCAAGGTAGCAAATAATAAACAGGCACAAAAACGGTATTGAAATGCTTGAAAATGAGGCATAGGGTCCGTACTTTCACTAGTGCAATCTCTCAACAATGCTAATATAATTGGATCATATAACCGTCCCTCAACGTGCAACGAAGAGTCACTCCAAAGTTCCTATCTAGCGGAGAACATAAGACGAAATTGTTTGTAGGGTACGAAACCACCTCAAAGCTATTCTTACCGATCAATCTATCCTAGAGTTCGTACTAAAATAACACGAAGCTATTCTTTCCGATCGATCTAACCAAGAGTTCGTACTAAAATAACACCAAAGCAAATTCAGATTCAATACTCAATCCAACACAAAGAACTTCAAAGAGTGCCCCAAGGTTTCTATCGGAGAAACAAAGACAAGAACGTGCATCAACCCTTATGCATAGATTACCCCAATGTCACCTCAGGAATCCGCGAGTTGAGTGCCAAAACATATATCAAGTGAATCAATACGATACCCCATTGTCACCACGAGTATTCAATTGCAAGACATATATCAAGTGTTCTCAAATCCATAAAAGTATTCAATGCGATAACAACGAAATCTTAAAGGGAAAAACTCAATTCATCACAACAAGATAGAGAGGGGAAAACACCATATGATCCGACTATATTAACAAAGCCCGCAATACATCAAGATCATGATATCTCAAGAACACGAGAGAGAGATATTAAACACATAGCTACTGGTACAAACCCTCAGCCCCGAGGGTAGACTACTCCCTCATCATCATGGTGGCCGCCGAGATGATAAAGAGGACCACCGGAGATGATTCCCCCCTCCGGTAGGGTGCCGGAACAGGGTCTAGATTGGTTTTCGGTGGCTACAGAGCCTTGCGGCGGCGGAACTTCTGATCTAGGTTAACCCCTGATGGTTTCTCTATTTATAGGATTTTTTGGTGTTGCTTTCACGCTAAGATGGGCCTCGAGGTGAGCACAACCCACCGGGGCACGGGCAAGGGCCTAGGCACGCCTCGTTGTCTTGTGCCCTACTCCTTCACCTTCTGGTCCTTCCACGAAGCTTCGGGGGTCTCTTTTGTTCCAAAAAATCGTCAAAAAGTTTCAGCTCATTTGGAGAACTTTCATTTCTGCACAAAAAACAACACCACGGTAGTTCTGCTGAAAACAACATCAGTCCGGGTTAGTTCCATGCAAATCATACTAAAACCAAATAAAATAGTTGTAAACATGGCATGAATACTTCATAAATTATAGATATGTTGGAGATGTATCAGGGGCTCCTACCCACGTCCGCGCTGGTGGGAAGACAAGAAGGCTAGTCTAGGTGCCGGACGCGGCTGTTCTTTTGCTTGCTTTCTGTAGCTGGTTTGCAACTTCTTGAATGAAATTTGGAGCTTTCATGTCTTTCGTTCACAGCGGTTTGAAAGTTTCTCTCTCTTTTCACCTTTTCAACCTTGTCTCAGGAGGAGCGGCAGTTGCCCGTCACTCTTCCTCGTGCACCCCGCGCGTGGGGGATGGGCATGGTGTGTGTGCGCCTAGGCTCACCACACCTCACCAAAGCCTGCTACCTCAGCCTTTGACATCTTTATCCTCGTGAGAAGACCTCGAATGAGCTCGCGGGCATGCACGCCCTCTCAAGTCCGCCTCCGGGCATCATGACGTGACGTATTGGCCACGGCCAACCTACACTCGGGGGCTCGCGCGAGGTGAGACGAGGCGCCCCGTGAGGTCTTCTGACCCCGCAGTTGCGTGATGTCTCCTGAGGCTCAACGGCTCCCGAGCCTTCAAGAAGGAAGCCTCGGAATACATCTTCAAAGCAAGGAGCATGCCTTCGCGACATGGGAGTCTACTGCGAGAGCATCGAGCTAAGTCGTCCTAACTTCGCTCAGTAGCAACACATATAACACGGATATCATTGTATAGTATCCAGATAACAAGCATAGCATAACGGCGCGAGCGCCATGGTTCATTAAACGTCCCAACAGGGCCCTCTCCTTCTTTCAAATGCAGAGAAAAAAAAGAAGAGAAGAAGAAAACAGAAGTAGGCTGCGCAACATCAGCGTCTCCTGAGGCCCAGCCCCAGCAGCGCCTGAAATTAGTCAGAGTCTTCCTCCTGCTTCACCGGGGCACGGCGGCGATGCAGCACGTCGCCTTCCTTGGTCCGGGCCCGGTGGCATGGAGGCTCGTCTTCCTCGTCGTGGCCTGCGCTCTGCCCAGAAGAGGAGCCCCCGCTGCTGGAGGAGGTGCAGCCATCTCCAATGGCAAGCTAACTGCTAGCGGCGGCGCCGTCACCGTCGCCCTCATCATCGCTGTCGCTCTCCGGGTAGCACCCCAGGCGTCGGCCATTTTCGCCAAAGACTCTGACATAGAGGGTCGCGACACCGTCGTACCTGAAATGGAGGGTGCACCTCCCATCCAGGCCGCGCGCACGGGCAAACTGCTCCCACCCGCGGTTCAGGAACACATTGCCAGCGGCGGTGATCTCGACATCCACCCAAGAAGCCCCGCCGCGGCTGCCAGAGGCAGCGCCAGCCACCGAAGAAGCGCGCCCGCGCCCCCGAGGGGCCGCTACAGGAGTCGACGCGTGCTTCTGGGGCCGCTCACGGCCTCTCTTTGGCGGAGGCGAGCCCAGCCCCTCCTTGGGGGCTTTTCAGTTCTCCGCCGCGGAAAACCTCCTCGTCGATGCCACGGACGCTTCGGCATGACAAGGGAGAAGAAGAAAGAGCAAGCATGAGAAGATGGAGATGAGTAGGGGGCTCCGGCCGTCCTCCCATTTATAGCCAGAGGGAGGCCAACCGCCGGCCTCGACGATTCCCAGTAATGATGATATTTTCACATGCAGCAGGCTCTTGTCAAGTCGAACGGTTGCTGAGGCAGCATGGGGAAGCGGAGACGCCCACGTCCCATCAAGCGCCATGCGTTGACTGGGTCGCAGGCGGTTGGGGCCCACGGCGATTCGCGCTTGCCCTTTAGCTTCGCTTCGGAGCCAAGTCCGAGCGCGCCTTGGGCCCGGGGGCTACTGTCGGCGTTCTGGGAACCGGGGTACCAAGACTTGCCTGCCTGCGGCCCACGGCGTGGCTCCATCAACGGCCTGGTATGGCCCATCTTCAACACCAACAACACAGGACCATCGCGAGGGGCCAAGCCTCGCGAGGCAGACGACGCAAAGGCCTCCAGATGGAGTGGCCTCCTTAGGCTGGGCCCTGAGGAGCAGTGATTTCCATGCGAGCCCTCACCTCGTGAGGTTCAGATGACGCAAGCCATGACGACCAAGGCCAGGCGGGCGCCAGCGGGCACTGTACAGCAGGTTTCCTCTTTGGTGCTAGAGAGGCAAGCGCAGGCGCAGAGTCCTGAGGAATCAACCAAAGATTTCCATTTCCATGCTACAAGACCTAGGCCGCCAGGACGGCACGACGGAGGTCATTGATGTCTACTACACAACTTTATTCTTGTAGACACGTGTTGGGCCTCCAAGCGCAGAGTTTTGTAGGACAGTAGAAATTTTCCCTCAAGTGGATGACCTAAGATTTATCAATCCATGAGAGGTGTAGGATGAAGATGGTCTCTCTCAAATGACCCTGCAACCAAATCAAGAAATCTCTTGTGTCCCCAACACACCCAATACAATGGAAAATTGTATAGGTGCACTAGTTCGGCGATGACATGGAGATAAAAGTGTGATATTGATGGTAGAAATATATTTTTATAATCTGAATAAATAAAAACAGCAAGGTAGCAATTAGTAAACGGGCACAAAAACGGTATTGCAATGCTTAAAAATGAGGCCTAGGGTCCGTACTTTCGCTAGTGCAATCTCTCAACAATGCTAACATAGTTGGATCATATGATTATCCCTCAAAGGGCAGCAAAGAATCACTCCCGAGTGCCTATTAGCGGAGAAGAAAAGATAGAAATTGTTTGTAGGGTAAGAGACCACCTCAAAGCTCTTCCTTCCGATCAATTTATCCTAGAGTTCGTACTAGAATAACGCAAGCTACTCTTCCCGATCGATCTAATCAAGAGTTCGTACTAGAATAGCACCAAAGAAAATTCATATTCATAATACTCAGTCCACACAAAGAACTACAAGGAGACCCCAAAGTTTCTATCGGAAAAGATAATAAAAACGTGCATCAACTCCTATGCAGAGATTACCCCAATATCACTGCGGGAATTCGCGACTTGAATGCCATAACACATATCAAGTGAATAATATGATACCCCATTTGTCACCTCAAGTATTCATATTGCAAGACATACATCATGTGTTCTCATCTCTGAATATTCAATCCGACAATACAAAACTTCAAAGGGTAAAGACTCAATTCATCATAACAAGAGTATAACAGGGAGAAACATCAAATGATCCGACTATATTAACAAAGCCCATGATATAGATCACGAGAGAGAGAGAGATTAAACACATAGCTACTGGTACAAACCCTCAGCCCCGAGGGTGGACTACTCCCTCCTCATCGTGGTGGCCGCTGCATGATGAAGATGGCCACCGGAGATGATTCCCCCTCCGGCAGGGTGCCGGAACGGGTCTAGATTGGTTTTTGGTGGCTACGGAGCCCTGTGGCGATGGAACTTCTGATCTAGGTGAACCCCGAAGGGTTTCGGAATATTTGGGAATTTATAGTGCAACGAAGGGGTGCGGGAGGCCACCGAGGTGGGCATAACCCACCTGGGCGCGCCAGGGGGCCTGGCGTGCCCTGCTGGGTTGTGTCCCCCTCGAGGCACCCCCAGGTGCTCTTTGGCCCACAAGAGTCTTCTGGCCCATAAAAAATCTCCGTGGAGTTTCGCGGTGTTTGGAGTCCGTTTGATATTGATTTCCTGCGATGTAAAAAACAAGCAAAAATAGCAACTGGCACTGGGCACTAGGTCAGTAGGTTAGTCCCAGAAAATGATATAAAGTTGCTATAAAATGATTGTAAAACATCCAAGAAACATAAAAATAACAGCATGAATACTTCATAAATTATAGATGCGTTTGAGACGTATCAGCATCCCCAAGCTTAATTCCTACTCGTCCTCGAGTAGGTAAATGATAAAATAAATAATTTATGAAGTGTGAATGCTAGCGAAGTGCATAAGTTTGATCAATGACAGTTTCAATCACTTTTCCTAGCATCATAACAGCAATTCTTTCTCATAAAAATTCTCATGGTGTAGTGGCAACTAATTCACATGTTAAGGTTTAAACAATGAACTCTCTTGAAACTCAACAACCTATGTTCTTGGTCACCAAGCAATTGCAATTCAACTTATTCAATGGAGTCTAAGTAAGAGCTCCACATACTCAACTATCATATAGTCTTCTATGATTGCTAACACTCACCGCTTTCACATGAGCAAAACGTTTCAACCGGACACATAGAAAGATAGGTGCTTATTGTTTTGCCTCCCAACGTATTCACCACAAGGGTGATGTCAACAATAATAACTCATGCTACCCATATTCAACTGGACATATGTGCCTAGCTCTTTCCTCACCACATGATGCTTGCCAAAAGAGAAAAATAAAAAGGAATAGAGAGAAAAACTTTGACTCTTTGCATGAAAGTAAATACTGAAAAGTAAAAGATAGGACCTTCACAGAGGGAAGCAGAGGTTGCCATGCGCTTATTTGTTTGTATGCTCAATCCCTTAGTGCAAAAGAACGTCACGTTATATTGCCCCTTATGATAGCAACCTTTATTATGCAGTCTGTCGCTTTTATTTCTTTGCCATCATAAGTTCGTACAACGCTCAATTTTCTCTTACACTAAATGATCTAACACTTTTAGAAGCAATTTTTATTGCCTTATTTCACGATGACAACTTACTTGAAAGATCTGACTCAATCCTTAGGTAGGTATGGTGGACACTTGAAAACATAGGGGGCAAGCACGACATGTTGAAGGATCTATGACAATATGACTTCTATGTGAATATGAACAAACACAAATCATTACGTTGTCTTCCTTGTCCAACGTCAACAATTTTTGCATATAATATTTTGATGGGGGCTCACAATCACAAAAGATTTGCATGATAGTGTATTTGCATGTGAAAGTTCTCTTCCTTATACTAATTATTCATGAATTGCTTGTATGACCAAAATTGTGATTGTCAAGCCTCAAAAGATTTCACTTTCTAAACCCAATGTGAAGCTACCACCAGGCATGATATAATTTCAACTTCATGACATTCAATTTATTCAACAATTTACTCACAGGATATAAGTGAAGCACAAGAGTAAATGACAAACTACTCCAAAAAGATATCAGTGAATATCATGCGAGTAGTTAACTAAATAGATAGCTATGTGAAGACTATCTCTTATTTAAAAGTTTCAGATCTAAGTATTTTATTAAAACAGCAAGCAAAAACGAAATAAAATGACATTTTCAAGGATAGCACTCATCATGTGAAGAAGCAAAAACTTAGGCTCAACCGATACTAACCGATAATTGTTGAAGAAGAAAGGTGGGATGCCTACCGGGGCATCCCCAAGATTAAATGCTTGAGACTTCTTGAAATATTATCTTGGGGTTCCTTGGGCATCCCCAAGCTTGAGATTTTGTGTCTCCTTAATTCCTCTCATACCACGGTTTCCTAAATCTCAATAGCTTCATCCACCGAAAACTCAACAAGAACTCGTGAGATAAGTTAGTATAAACCAATGCAAAAACTTTATCATTCTCTACTGTAGCAAATCACTAAAATTATTTTTCAACATTGCCTACTAAATGCCTCTGCATATTTAATACTCCTATCCTCAAATAGAATCATTAAACAAGCAAACATATGCAAACATAACAGCAATCTGCCAAAACAGTACAGTCTGTAAAGAATGCAAGAGTATCAATACTTATTCAACTCCAAACGTTATGAAATTCTACCACACTGTAGAAAATTTATCATAGCTTATAATGCAAAAAGTTTCAAAATTTTATCACATTCTGACATTCCTCGGGAATTATTGCAACATCGATAAACTGTTTGTTTTCAGACAGCAACATGTATACTTGCAAGATAAGCATGGCAAAGGCTATCAATGCCACTTTTATTGAAATAAAAGATGCAAAACATTATTCTAAATAACATAAATAAAATTCTAACAAAATAAATTGACGCTCCAAGTAAAACACATATCATGTGACGAATGAAAACATAGCTCCAAGTGAGGTTACCGATAATGTTGGAGACGAAAGAGGGGATGCCTTCCGGGGCATCCCCAAGCTTAGTTGCTTGGATTTTCCTTGGACATTAACTTGGGATGCCTTGGGAATCCCCAATCTTAGGGTCTTGTCACTCCTTATTCTCCTCATATCGATATCTCACCCAAAACTTGAAAACTTCAATCACACAAAACTTAACGGAACTTTGTGAGATAGGTTAGTATGATAAAGAGCAAACCATTTCACTTTGGTACTGTCAAAGACAAGATTAATAATTTTTCTCACAATGCCTACTGTAGCATATCATTTCTACAACTTATATTGAGTAATATAAGCCATAGAAACTAGAAAGCAAGCAAACTATGCATTGAAAATAGAATCTGTCAAAAACAGAACAGTCTGTAATGATCTGGATAACTACCATACTTATGCTACTCCAAAAATTATGAAACAAATTGGTCCACGTGAGAAATTTGTATATTAAACTTATTCAAAAAGAATCAACTCAAAATCACTCCTCTGTTAAAAATGGGACCCATTTTCGTGAGCGCAAAGTTTCTGTTTTTCAGCAGGGTCAAATCAACTATCACTCAACATGATCCCAAAGGCTTTACTTGGCACTTTGTTGAAACAAAGAAATAATACATGATCAATACAGTAGAATAATAATGTTAACACATAAAAACAGTAGGTAAAAGTGTTGGGTTGTCTCCCAACAAGCGCTATTCTTTAATGCATTTTAAGCTAGGCATGATGTTTCAGTGATGCTCGCATACAAGATAAGAATTGAAACATAAAGAGAGCATCATGAAGCATATGCCTAGCACATTTAGGTCTAACCCACTTACTATGCATAGGGATTTTTTGAGCAAACAACTTATGGGAACAAGAATCAACTAGCATAGGAAGCCAAACAAGTGCAACTTCAAAACAATCAACACATAGAGAAGAAACTTGATATTACTGAGATATGTAACAACATAAGTTCCTTCCTCATAATAATTTTCAGAGACATCATGAAAGGGTTCAACAATATAACTATCACATACAACACCCCTTTCATGATGCACAAGCATAGAAGATTTATCACTCTTTATGGCATACATGTCATCATAATAATCATCATAGATAGCAACTTCATTGTCATAATCAATTGAAACCTCTTCCAAAATAGTGGATGAATCACTAAATAAAGTCATGACCTCTCCAAATCCACTTTCATCAATATTGTAATAAGATTCAACACCCCCCAAATTAGTGGGATCACTACTACCTAGAGTTTACACTCTTCCAAACCCACTTTCATCATTGTAATCATCATAAATAGGAGGCATGCTATCATCATAACAAATTTTCTTATTGAAAGTAGAAGGAATCAAAGGGTCATATTCATTATGAAAATCATCCCCAAGCTTAGGATAAGCATTATTTCCAGCAAATAAATCTTCAAACATTTCATACTCGTCAAACATAGCATCCCCAAGCTTGTGGTTTCGCATATCATCATAATCATTCTTATCAATAGCATGAATGGCACCAATAGTATATCAAGCATTATTATCATATTCTTCCAAGCAAGTGCCAAAAAGATTTTCAAGATCATAAAAGACATCATTGTCTTCCCAAGCATAATCATTACAACAAGTATTAGGCATCACAAAATCATACTCAATATCATCATCCTCCATCAACATATTTGATTCACTTTCATGAGGCACAATGGTGATAGGAGCAATATTACTTGGGAGAGTTACCTTTCTACCTCTAGTTTTTCTTCTTTTCTTTTTCTTCTTCACCACCTCATGTGTGGGTTCAATTAATTTTCTCGAGCTCCTTGTTGAAGAGATTGATTGGATAGGAAGTTCCTCCTCATTTCCTGATTCATCATAATAAACACTAGGAGGGTATTGGGAAATATTTTCCCTTTCATTAGTACTCTCTTCATATTCTATTTGTTCTCTTGTCTTTATATACTTGGAAATATAAGGATTCTCAATTCAATTTACCACACAAAACATATAAATTTCCTCTAGATCAAAATCAAGAAATCTCTCGAGATTAAATTTTGGAATACCCTTAGTTATACGTTTCATTTCTTCATCCAAAAGAAGACTAAGCTATTTATGACGCTCAAGGGTAATCAAGTTATCACAAATTTTGGACACTATTTGATCATGAAAGAATCTGAATTGAAGATTTAAATTACCATGTTCATTGCAAAGTTCACAAGGATGACAGAAAAAATTAAATCTTTCAGCGCAATCATCTAGCCTCTCTTGCAAACTTTTCATTTCTAAATATTTATGCTTCTTACAAAATCTATCTTCCCTCTTTGGTGTGCAAAGGCACTCCCAATTCACTCCTCAAAAAGTGACATGCTTATAAGAAACATTTTTCTCATGACTTGTGCAATCATCTTTAGCAATTTGGATATTCAAAGAATTCACACTAGCAACATTGCAATCATGCTCATCATTCAAATATTTTGTGCCAAAATTTTTATTGACTTCTTCTTCTAACAATTGAGCACAATTTTCCGAACCATCATTTTCAAGAAAGATATTATAAAGATGATCAATAATATGATGCAACCTAAATTCCATTTTTTGTAGTTTTCTTTTATAAACCAAACTAGTGATAAAACAATAAACTAAAAGATTCAATTGCAAGATCGAAATATATACCTTCAAGCACTCACCTCCCCAGCAACGGCGCCAGAAAAGAGCTTGATGTCTACTACGCAACTTTATTCTTGTAGACACGTGTTGGGCCTCCAAGCGCAGAGTTTAATAGGATAGTAGCGATTTTCCCTCAAGTGGATGACCTAAGGTTTATCAATCCGTGAGAGGTGTAGGATGAAGATGGTCTCTCTCAAACGACCCTGCAACCAAATACAAGAAATCTCTTGTGTCCCCAACACACCCAATACAATGGAAAATTGTATAGGTGCACTAGTTCGGCGAAGAGATGGTGATAAAAGTGTAATATTGATGGTAAACATATTTTTATAATCTGAATAAATAAAAACAGCAAAGTAGCAATTAGTAAACGGGCACAAAAACGGTATTGCAATGCTTAAAAATGAGGCCTAGGGTCCGTACTTTCGCTAGTGCAATCTCTCAACAATGCTAACATAGTTGGATCATATGATTATCCCTCAAAGGGCAGCAAAGAATCACTCCTGAGTGTCTATTAGCGGAGAACAAAAGATAGAAATTGTTTGTAGGGTAAGAGACCACCTCAAAGCTAGTCCTTCCGATCAATCTATTCTAGAGTTTGTACTAGAATACGCAAGCTATTCTTCCCGATCGATCTAATCAAGAGTTCGTACTAGAATAACACCAAAGCAAATTCATATTCATAATACTCAGTCCACACAAAGAACTACAAGGAGACCCCAAAGTTTCTATCAGAAAAGATAATAAAAATGTGCATCAACTCCTATGCATAGATTACCCCAATATCACCGCGGGAATCCGCGCGTTAATGCCATAACACATATCAAGTGAATCAATATAATACCCCATTTGTCACCTCAAGTATTCATATTGCAAGACATACACCATGTGTTCTCATCTCTGAATATTCAATCCGACAATACAAAACTTCAAAGGGTAAAGACTCAATTCATCATAATAAGAGTATAATGGGGAGAAACATCATATGATCTGACTATGTTAACAAAGCCCATGATATAGATCACGAGAGAGAGAGAGATTAAACACATAGCTACTAGTACAAACCCTCCGCCCCGAGGGTGGACTACTCCCTCCTCATCATGGTGGCCGCCGGGATGATGAAGATGCCACCGGAGATGATTCCACCTCCGGCAGGGTGCCGGAACGGCTCTATATTGGTTTTCAGTGGCTACGGAGCCCTGTGGCGGCGGAACTTCTGATCTATGTTAACCCCGAAGGGTTTCAGAATATTTGGGAATTTATAGTGCAAAGAAGGGGTGCGGGAGGCCACCGAGGTGGGCACAACCCACCTGGGCGCGCCAGGGGGCCTGGTGCGCCCAGGTGGGTTGTTCCCCCCTCGGGGCACCCCCCAGGTGCTTCTTTGGCCCATCGTGAGTCTTCTGGCCCATAAAAAATCTCCGTGGAGTTTCGCGGTGTTTGGACTCCGTTTGATATCGATTTCCTCCGATGTAAAAAACAAGCAAAAAACAGCAACTGGCACTGGGCACTGGGTCAATAGGTTAGTCCCAAAAAATGATATAAAGTTGCTATAAAATGATTGTAAACCATCCAAGAATGATAAAATAACAGCATGAATACTTCATCAATTATAGATACGTTGGAGACGTATTAGTCATCGCCGAGCCCACCATGGTGTCACGACCAAAAGGTTTGCAGGCGCATACCACCTTTCGTCAGGATAAGATGTACTAGTTGTCTCCCTTCTAATTTGGCCGTTGTAGGATCCCTTCTCACCTTCATTTTGGGGGAAGAGGACCAAGGCCACTATAAATATAGCCTAGCCACCACCATAGAGAGACATGGAGCATTCAGAGCATCCACACCCTCACCAGCTCACACAAACACAAGAACACACCTCCTGAGGTTGTTCTTCCTTTCTATCAGTTCATGCTCAGCCCACCTCGAGGCAAATCCACCACAAAGCAGGAGTAGGGTATTACACCGCAAGGTGCCTCGAACCTGGGTAAACTGCCTTGTCCCATTTCCTTCCAGTTCATCGAGCTAGGCTGTGAGATCGATGAGTTGGCAGACTGGGGAGGTTGAGTTCTTCGCACGCACCCTAGAGTTTGAATCTATCTTGGGTCTGCGGAGCCCCGAATCCGACAAACACAACCTGATAAAAATCTGCATACTCGGATGATTTCCTCATCTAGCTTTGAATTAGAGATGTGCTATTAATATCACAATACTGCCTTCATTTGCCTTATATGTCTAGGACAGTGCTTTTATACTCCAAACAATAGATTACAATTCTTTCATTGATTACAATTCTTTCATTGATTCTTCCAACTTATCAATCCGAGAGGGGCTCTCTTCAATTCTTTCATTGATTACAATTTCCTTTTCTTTTAGAAGTTAAAACCCTCTCCCACTTTTGACCCAACTTTATTAGCAAGATTATGCATTCTTTTATCCAAATTTTCAATTTGTTCCTCAGTAATCATCTCCTTTTCAATAGCATCGAATCTTTGCATAACATGCTCGAGAGTCAAATCTGTGTCATTAACAATGATAGGTGGTGAACCCACTAGATTTACCATAGCATTAAAAGCATCCAAAGATGGACACATCAAGAAATTCCCACCGGTAATCGTATCCAGAACGAATCTATACCAAGTGGTAATGCCCACATAAAAACTGCAAAGAAGGACAACGATGGATTGCTTATGAATATATCTATTATGAGCATTGCAAATTATATACCAAGCATATTTTAGATTCCCCCCCCCCCTTGTTTAAAATTAAGAACCTCATTCTCGGGGGTACAAGAAATAGAGGAAGAACTGCCATAATGACAAAGCAAGCAAGAATGCACACAAAAAAAGATCTGACAAGAAAACGGCGAACCAAAAAGAGGGCGAATAAAACGGCAATTTTTTGTGAAGTGGGGGAGATGAAAAGGAGAGGCAAATGGCAAATAATGTAAATTGCAAGGAGATGAGGTTTGTGATTAGGAACCTGATAGATGTTGATGATGTCTCCCCGGCAACGGCGCCAGAAATTGGCGAGTTGTCGGGAGATTTGACTTGATGTTCCCCGGCAATGGCGCCAGAAATTCCTTTTGATGCGGCTTGAACTACGTCAGTATTTCCCCCAAAGAAGAAGGGATGATGCAACACATCTACGGTAGGTATTTCCCTTAGTTATGAAACCCAGGTATCAATCCAGTAGGAGAACCAAGCTACACTATGTAAACAGTACCTGCACACAAAGAACAAATACTTGCAACCCGACGCTTATGAGGGGTTGTCAATCCCTCTTACGGGTAACGGCGTAGGAAATCGGCAAGTTGACGGGATAAAATTGTGATAGATTGGATAAATAGATCTCAAAAAAATGTGAAATAAAAGATACAAATAAAAAGTGCAGCAAAGTATTTTTGGGTTTTTGGAATAATATATCTGAAAATAAAAGCAAATAAAAATAGATCTCAAAGCAAATAATATATTGGAACGCAAATATGATAAAGAATAGACCCGGGGGCTGTAGATTTCAGTAGTGGCTTATCTCGAGAAATAGCACACGGTGGGTAAACAAATTACTGTTAGGCAATTGATAGAAGCTCAAATAATTATAATGATATCTAGGCAATGATCAATATTGTGACGCCCCCGATTTGACCGTACACTAATCATGCACGCAAATGTGTACGACCAAGATCAGGGACTCACGGGAAGATATCACAACACAACTCTAAAACATAAATAAGTCATACAAGCATCATAATACAAGCCAGGGGCCTCGAGGGCTCGAATACAAGTGCTCGATCATAGACGAGTCAGCGGAAGCAACAATATCTGAGTACAGACATAAGTTAAACAAGTTTTGCCTTAAGAAGGCTAGCACAAAGGTAGCAACGATCGAAAAGGCAAGGCCTCCTGCCTGGGACCTCCTAACTACTCCTGGTCGTCGTCAGCGGCCTGCACGTAGTAGTAGGCACCTCCAGTGCCGTAGGTGTCGTCGTCGACGGTGGCGTCTGGCTCCTGGACTCCGACATCTGATTGCGACAATCCGATATAGAAAGGGGAAAAGAGGGAGAAAAGCAACCGTGAGTACTCATCCAAAGTACTCGCAAGCAAGGAGCTACACTACATATGCATGGGTATATGTGTAAAGAGGCATATCAGTGGACTGAACTGCAGAATGCCGGAATAAGAGGGGGATAGCTAGTCCTGTCGAAGACTACGCTTCTGGACATCTCCATCTTGCAGCATAAAGAAGAGAGTAGATTGAAGTCCTCCAAGTAGCATCGCATAGCATAATCCTACCCGGCAATCCCCTCCTCGTCGCCCTGTTAGAGAGCGATCACCGGGATGTATCTGGCACTTGGAAGGGTGTATTTTATTCAGTATCCAGTTCTAGTTGTCATAAGCTCGAGGTACAACTCCGGGTCGTCCTTTTACCGAGGGACACGGCTATTCGAATAGATAAACTTCCCTGCAGGGGTGCACCACATAACCCAACACGCTCGATCCCAATTGGCCGGACACACTTTTCTGGGTCATGCCCGGCCTCGTAAGATCAACACGTCGCAGCCCCACCTAGGCTCAACAGAGAGGTCAGCACGCCGGTCTAAACCTATGCGCGCAGCGGTCTGGGCCCATCGCCCTATGCACACCTGCACGTTGCGAACGCGGCCGCGAGCAGACCTAGCAACCCACACGATCACGGCGGTTACGTCAAAGCGGTCCAACACGGCGCGCACCACTCAGTCGCTGACGTCAAAAGAGCTTCGGCTGATACCACGACGCCGGGATACCCATAACTACTCCCGCGTAGATGGCTAGTGCGTATAGACCAAATGGCCAGACTCAGATCAAATACCAAGATCTCGTTAAGCGTGTTAAGTATCCGCGAACGCCGACCAGGGCCAGGCCCACCTCTTACCTAGGCGGTCTCAACCCGCCCTGTCGCTCCGCCACAAAGATCCACTTGCGGGTACTCCTACGAGCCGACCCGACTTTAGTCATCACATGTGTCATGTATATGGTATATAAGTATATACCCGCGATCACCGCCCAGGTGATCACGGCCCGATAGTGTAGCACAGCAGACGGACAAGAATGTAGGGCCACTGATGGAAATCTAGCATCCTATACTAAGCATGTAGGATTGCAGGTAAAGGTATCAACAGTAGTAGCAAGGATAGGCTATGCATCAGAATAGGATATCGAAAAGCAGTAACATGCTACACTACTCTAATGCAAGCAGTATAGAGGAGAGTAGGCGATATCTGGTGATCAAGGGGGGGGCTTGCCTGGTTGCTCTGGCAAGTAGGAGGGGTCGTCGACTCCGT
Organism: Aegilops tauschii subsp. strangulata; assembly: GCF_002575655.3. Classification (NCBI taxonomy): domain Eukaryota; kingdom Viridiplantae; phylum Streptophyta; class Magnoliopsida; order Poales; family Poaceae; genus Aegilops; species Aegilops tauschii. The sequence goes on along the minus strand of NC_053038.3, from coordinate 21,839,153 downwards.
AGTCGAACTGGGCAGCAGCAGTGTCGGTCTCGTAGTCTACCGGAGAGAAGAGGGGGAAGAAACAGTAAATACAATGCAAACATAAGCATGATGATGCGTGACATGACAGTGAGCGGTGCTAGGGGTGTCCTAACGCGACAGTAGGTGGTACCGGTGAAGGGGGGGAAACATCCGGGAGGTATTCCCGATGTTTCACGTTTTCGGACAGACGGACCGGAGGGGGAAAGTTGCTAGTTCAATAGGTTAGGGAGGTGTGGTGGACGAACGGACTGCGTATTCGGATTCGTCTCGTCATTCTGAGCAACTTTCATATAGAAAACATTTTCATCCGAGTTACGGTTTAAAAGATATGAATTTTCAAAGTTTATTTGAATTTCTGGAATTATTTATATTAAGAAAAATGAATTATGACATCAGCATGAGGCAATGCTGACGTCAGCAAGTCTACAGGTCGGCTGACCAGTCAAACCAGACAGATGGGTCCAGTGGGACCCACATGTCAGCCTCTGTTAGTCTAATACTTAATTAAACTAATCTAACAGTATAATTAGAGGGATGGGCCCCACATGTCAGTGAGTGTTTAGCTAAACTAATTATTTTTATTAATAAAACATTTTCTTTTTCTTTTATTTTTTTAATTTCTGCGGCGGGGCCCGCATGTCAGTGACTGGGCCTGCCCAGTCAGCAGTTGACTGGGTCAACCCAGTCAACTGGGGCCCGTGGGGGCCACTGGCAGTGACCCAGGGGTGGGGCCCGGCCAGCCACGTCGGCAGGGCACCGGAGAGGGGCTCCGGCGAGCTCCAACGCGGCGGCGATGCTCGGGTGAGCTCGGGTTTCGCCCACGGTGGCCCATTTGGAGCGTGGTTAGGTCCTATGACGAGCTGACGCTCGCGCGCATCGGGCGCGGCAAGCGGCAGGTGCCGAGGTGGTCGGAAATGGCACCGGCGATGAGCCGAGGCGGCGACCAGAGCACGGCACTGACGGGAAAGACGCAGGGGGCATGCGGGAAAGAACTAGTGGGTGCTACGGCTTCCTACGGAGATGTTGAGCACGACGGCGTGCTCAAACGCCAGCTGCGTGAGCTGTGGCCGCAACGGCGAGGTGAGCGGCGGAGCAAGCTTTCGGCCGATGGCGGATCAGCTGCTAGAGCTCGCAATCGAGCGCGTTGAGTGAGGGGAAGGAGAGAGATGCTCACAGGGGGGGTCTGCAGAGGTGCTAAGCGGGCGCGGGGTGGTCCGGCGAGGCAGATCGATGAGGTAGACGACGACGGCCGTGGTTGGGGAAGAAGGCTGGCGGCGACGTCTCGAGGCACTCCGGCTCAACCTAGCGCTTGCATACGGTGCAGAAGAGGACGGCGGTGCTCCTCGACATCCTCCCAAGCGCCGGGGAGGCTTGTGGCCACGAGCACGGTGACGGCACGGCGATGGCGTTCGGACGACAGAGGAGGGAAGAGAGCGAGCGAGGAGGAGGGGAATGGATGGGGACGCCAGGGGGATTGGAGAGGGGATCGAGGAGTCGAGGCGTGGCAGCCTTATCCTCTCGCGGGGTTCATCGCCGGCGAGGGGGGTCCGGTGGCGACCAGCCTCCTGTAGCGACGGGGTCGGGGGAACAGAGACCCGACCGGGGAGGGGGAGTGGGCCGGCTAGGGTGGGTCGACGGCCAGCTGGGCCGAGGCCCAGCGGGGAGGGGGGTCTTTTCCCTTTTTCCTTTTTTTTTCTTTCTGGGATCTGTTTTCTGTTTTCCTTTTATTTGTTTATTTCCTTTTTTGTTTTATTTCATTTAAAAGTATTTAGACATTTTATAAAAATGTGATTTCTCCACCATAATTACCAGTGTATTATTTAGAACCCACTGAACATTTTTGTTTGAATTTTTGAAAACTTTTATTTTCCACTTTTAAATTTAATTGAAGTTTGAACTAGGAGTTTGACAAGGGTGTGGTTCAAATGTGATCAAGCCCTGTTTAGCAACATGATTAGCTTAATCACAGGGAGTTACTGTAGCATGATTCTCAGGGTGTTACAAATCTCCTCCACTACAAGAAATCTCGTCCCGAGATTTTAAGAGGGGAGTAAGGGGGAAAGGTTTGGTAACGAATCTAGCGGGTCTTCTCATCCTGGCTTGCTCTTCTCGAAGAGGCTGGTCCAATACATTGATGTCTTCATTCTGCTGTTTCAGGTCATCATGATAAAGTTGTCGTCCTTTCTTCGGGAACTCCATCGTACTTCCGACAGAGTAAGGGGGTATTCTGGAAGAACGGACTTCTGCAGGGTTTACTATCTGGTCAATATCATCGGGGAAGGTGGCGGAAAGTATCTCTCGAATTGCAACTTAAGAAATTATCGAGAGCAAAGTAAGAAGGTACAAAATAGAAGTTTTCAAGCGCATAGGCAATCGTTCGTTGCCTGAAACAAAGTGTTGAAGGGGTTTAGAGCAATGTGAATAAGCATTGCATCTAATACGAGTATAGATCACTAGGCAGGTGGCCCGTGAATTACATACAAAGTCAAGAGCGAGGAATAACTCTGACAACACGGTGTACAGGAGAGTCAGTTTTCGATCCTGTGGAACTGTGGGTTATGGGCCCACCATGTGGGTTAAAAGTAGGAAGGGCGGTGACATCTTGCACGATCATGATAGCAAGGCATGTCAGAGGGTAGCCTGTCAGTTATATGTCAGCGACATCGTCGGTACCAAGGGTGAGGGACGAAGAGAACCATTTTCCTGCTCGTTGAAACGAGGCGGACCATTAGGCAAAGTTCTCGTCCATCGGTGGTTACCGAAATGTCACCAACAATAATAACAGGGTCTTACTGACAGAGTTGTACACCGAGGTGTTTACATAAGCAGGAGAATATTACTGCTTAGATCATATAGATCACCAGAAAGGTTAAACCAAACAATGGAAAGGAAAATATGATTATTAGATTAAACAGAAGAATGGAAAGGAAAATGTGTTTAAACACATAATTCAAGGTTATATCCTTCCCAAGGACAAGCTGAGCATGATATTCATGACAGGATATAATGTAGAAAACTCTTTAGGTAGGGGAGAGAAATTTCATGACATTACCCATACAACGGTGTTTGGATAATTGAGCAGGAAACATTTAGCATTAGGCTTCAAATGTTCCTGTTTTAAAATCGGAGTACCATAGACATGCTTCGAGATAGCATTGACATGGTCAACAGGGGAAGATCAGACTTTGGAAACAAAAAGGATCCATCAGGAACAACTTATAGAATAAGTCTTACAATTTCCTCATGGAAGAACAGCTAACCTTGCTAAAAGGAAAAACTTATAACAATAGGGCCTCCCGCCAGGTGTGCTGGGTATCATCACCTTACCGGGTCATAAATAGGCCAATGTTATAACTCTTGGAAATATGTTCCAACCATCATATCTGACCGAGATTCAGATCTGATTGGTGTCAGGATAACTCAGACTTAGGAGGCCTGAGAAGAAAAGGTGCAACACAAATTGTCGAAACGACATCGAAGATTCTCGGGAGATGAGCTATGGAAGCGAGTTCCGAACAAGGGTTCATAATTAAATCAAGGAGAGGTGAGGAGGTGACTGCTTGACTCAGCGACAATCCATTGAGATTTCCAAAAGATGGATTTCCACCACTATGTGAACAAGGAGATAACATTAACTAGATCGAATGACTTAATGATGTATGCTCGAGGAAAACATACACAGTTAAACATTGGTTGAAATGTGCACCCGAAATATGGGCTAGGTAGCACAATCAATGTTCGAATGATGATTCATTAAGCCATAGACGTAGAATGAAGCTATAGACCAATAACTTCAAAGCAATAGGGTTGCTAGAAGTTTAGAATTTACACATCACAGATCATTGGTCAGTATTCCTTTTAGAAACAACACGGGGACCAAGAAAGAATGGTGATGGGGAGAAGTATCACTGTACCGAGATGTCATACGAGGTGGTGAAATTCTTACGACATACTTGACGTAAAATTTGGTAATACTCCAGGGTAGAACATATCATAAGCTAGATAGCAGGGAAATCAAGGTACAACACAAAACACGCACAAGTTTGTGTTGAATGGAAGGCAATAAAATGGTCGATGATAAAACAAATCATCGAGGGCAAGGATGGTATTTCTCATCCAGAATTCGATAGATATCTTGGAAGAGCTCAGAATGTTGATGGTGATCACGACATTTTGTTGTCGAGGGGATCCACGAAGAAGCAATTGATCAGCGACTGCATCAAGCAAAAGGACTGATGCAACAAAAGATTATTGGAGCCACGGATACTACACAAACTCGGGGCAAGTTTGTTGTTCGAGGTGAAACGATATGACAAGGAAAATCGACGTAAGCTTAGCTCATCGTCGAAAGTGGTGCTCCGGGAATAAGGACCAGGTAGCACAGTTAAAATCATCAAGATAATGATATAGCCAAACAGGCTAGGAATGACGCGATCGGGTACAAACTCGTAGGTAAGGAACATTACTAAAAGTTGTTGAACCGTAGTGCGGATTCGATTCATTTATCGGTGTCCTTGAGTGTTTAATAACTCGGAGCCCGTGAAAAATTGGAATAAATGAGAATGTAATACTTGATGGAGAACTCATAATAAGTTATGCAGTTCCGTGATAATCTCGAGATACCAGGGGGGTAATACTCGACGACAAACTAAAGTAGAGGTTGGACTGGGGTATTGCTCTGCAGAAGACAAGTGCTTAAACTTGCACGAGAAATGGTATTTAAAAGAGAATATGGTTGGAACCACGATTGCAAAATGTCAGATCCCATATATAAGACGAACTTATACCAAGGGAATAATTAATTTAAGAAAAGCTTTAATGATAAGATCTACACCGTGTCCATGGGCATGAACGCAAAGTTCAAGGTCGACTCCCACTTCTCCAATGCATAACCTTTCATTTACTTCTCATTTTTCAAAGAAGTTGTAGTGTTGAAATTTTATCTGGCAAAATACCAGAAGAGTATGACTCATGAAAATTTTCGAGTTCACACATATTATGAAAGGCATAGGTTCAACCCATCAAGGCATCTTAGGAACATATACCACAAACTTCGGAGTAAATATTACAAGCTCGAAAGAAGAGCATTATTCAAAAACAGATGATACTATTTACCAAATGCATTATACACCCATGGAAAGGCTCACAAGGTTATTCAATATGAAGGACACTGTCGGATAAAATCCAACAAAGGAACCGATGGTCCACAAGGGATCTGATGTGAGCATCGGTACTCAACCAGAGGAAGAAGAATGCAAGGAGATCTGATTATAGAAACAACTGACTAACTCAAAGTTCAAAAGCACAAGAATTACGATTTCCAAATCAGGGGGTCAGAAGCAACGCTCTGATCAAGGATGGATAAGTTGAGTAGGCTTAGGGGTACAATCGATGGCAATTTGATAGGTCGAGATCCAGCTCACGTTTTAAATGACGTCTGAGCCGGAAGAATGAATTCTAGGATATGATTGAGGATTGCGAGCATTCGCAACAATTTGAATCAACGGACTCAAAATGATAATGACAAGAGATGCCAATAAGATTACGAGACTTATGGGATTAACCATAATGCAAGCAAACAAGAATTTCAAGAGCAATAGGCTCCTGAGGATTTTAGGAAGATCGAATAGTATTTTGAAGACTATTGTGGAATACTTGAATCAACTGGGGATGACCGGATACTCGGTAAGTGCGAGAATTATCCGTAGGGGTATTCAGGTGACAAAGAACAGCAAGGCAGTAAGCTCAAAGGATTCTCGGAACAACAGAGAGAATTTCGGGGTATCTTGTAATAACAAGATCAACTGGGAAACATTGTATGAGTGGCGAGTATACATGGTTATCCATATGAGTTTATCGATGAAAGGGAATTGCAAAAGCGATGAACACAAGTTCTCGGGTTATCAGCGGAGAGTATCTTCAGGGTCTTCACGTGCAGCAGACGATCATCAGTAATAAGGGGCTCTCCGGGTGAAAGTGATAACGAGATCCTAATGTTAGATTTAGTAAAATTCACTTAACCCGAATAGAAGAGAGATCAGAGTCCCAGAGTAAAGGTCGAGGAGTAAAAGATACTAGTACCACCCAATGGCGACGTGGGCTCGTAAGACACACAGCCATATTAGTAAAAGTTTTGTAATGTCTAGACTCGACTTCGGCCAAGGAGTGTGGAAAGGGGGATTCCTACAGGCAGTCGGCTCTGATACCAACTTGTGACGCCCCCGATTTGACCGTACACTAATCATGCATGCAAATGTGTACGATCAAGATCAGGGACTCACGGGAAGATATCACAACACAACTCTACAACATAAATAAGTCATACAAGCATCATAATACAAGCCAGGGGCCTCGAGTGCTCGAATACAAGTGCTCGATCATAGATGAGTCAGCGGAAGCAACAATATCTGAGTACAGACATAAGTTAAACAAGTTTTGCCTTAAGAAGGCTAGCACAAAGGTAGCAACGATCGAAAAGGCAAGGCCTCCTGCCTGGGACCTCCTAACTACTCCTGGTCGTCGTCAGCGGCCTGCACGTAGTAGTAGGCACCTCCAGTGCCGTAGGTGTCGTCGTCGACGGTGGCGTCTGGCTCCTGGACTCCGACATCTGATTGCGACAATCCGATATAGAAAGGGGAAAAGAGGGAGAAAAGCAACCGTGAGTACTCATCCAAAGTACTCGCAAGCAAGGAGCTACACTACATATGCATGGGTATATGTGTAAAGAGGCATATCAGTGGACTGAACTGCAGAATGCCGGAATAAGAGGGGGATAGCTAGTCCTGTCGAAGACTACGCTTCTGGACATCTCCATCTTGCAGCATAAAGAAGAGAGTAGATTGAAGTCCTCCAAGTAGCATCGCATAGCATAATCCTACCCGGCAATCCCCTCCTCGTCGCCCTGTTAGAGAGCGATCACCGGGATGTATCTGGCACTTGGAAGGGTGTATTTTATTCAGTATCCAGTTCTAGTTGTCATAAGCTCGAGGTACAACTCCAGGTCGTCCTTTTACCGAGGGACACGGCTATTCGAATAGATAAACTTCCCTGCAGGGGTGCACCACATAACCCAACACGCTCGATCCCAATTGGCCGGACACACTTTTCTGGGTCATGCCCGGCCTCGTAAGATCAACACGTCGCAGCCCCACCTAGGCTCAACAGAGAGGTCAGCACGCCGGTCTAAACCTATGCGCGCAGCGGTCTGGGCCCATCGCCCTATGCACACCTGCACGTTGCGAACGCGGCCGCGAGCAGACCTAGCAACCCACACGATCACGGCGGTTACGTCAAAGCGGTCCAACACGGCGCGCGCCACTCAGTCGCTGACGTCAAAAGAGCTTCGGCTGATACCACGACGCCGGGATACCCATAACTACTCCCGCGTAGATGGCTAGTGCGTATAGACCAAATGGCCAGACTCAGATCAAATACCAAGATCTCGTTAAGCGTGTTAAGTATCCGCGAACGCCGACCAGGGCCAGGCCCACCTCTTACCTAGGCGGTCTCAACCCGCCCTGTCGCTCCGCCACAAAGATCCACTTGCGGGTACTCCTACGAGCCGACCCGACTTTAGTCATCACATGTGTCATGTATATGGTATATAAGTATATACCCGCGATCACCGCCCAGGTGATCACGGCCCGATAGTGTAGCACAGCAGACGGACAAGAATGTAGGGCCACTGATGGAAATCTAGCATCCTATACTAAGCATGTAGGATTGCAGGTAAAGGTATCAACAGTAGTAGCAAGGATAGGCTATGCATCAGAATAGGATATCGAAAAGCAGTAACATGCTACACTACTCTAATGCAAGCAGTATAGAGGAGAGTAGGCGATATCTGGTGATCAAGGGGGGGGGGCTTGCCTGGTTGCTCTGGCAAGTAGGAGGGGTCGTCGACTCCGTAGTCGAACTGGGCAGCAGCAGTGTCGGTCTCGTAGTCTACCGGAGAGAAGAGGGGGAAGAAACAGTAAATACAATGCAAACATAAGCATGACGATGCGTGACATGACAGTGAGCGGTGCTAGGGGTGTCCTAACGCGACAGTAGGTGGTACCGGTGAAGGGGGGGAAACATCCGGGAGGTATTCCCGATGTTTCACGTTTTCGGACCGACGGACCGGAGGGGGAAAGTTGCTAGTTCGATAGGTTAGGGAGGTGTGGTGGACGAACAGACTGCGTATTCGGATTCGTCTCGTCGTTCTGAGCAACTTTCATATAGAAAACATTTTCATCCGAGTTACGGTTTAAAAGATATGAATTTTCAAAGTTTATTTGAATTTCTGGAATTATTTATATTAAGAAAAATGAATTATGACGTCAGCATGAGGCAATGCTGACGTCAGCAAGTCTACAGGTCGGCTGACCAGTCAAACCAGACAGATGGGTCCAGTGGGACCCACATGTCAGCCTCTATTAGTCTAATACTTAATTAAACTAATCTAACAGTATAATTAGAGGGATGGGCCCCACATGTGAGTGAGTGTTTAGCTAAACTAATTATTTTTATTTATAAAACATTTTCCTTTTCTTTTATTTTTTTAATTTCTGCGGCGGGGCCCGCATGTCAGTGAGTGGGCCTGCCCAGTCAGCAGTTGACTGGGTCAACCCAGTCAACTAGGGCCCGTGGGGGCCACTGGCAGTGACCCAGGGGTGGGGCCCGGCCGGCCACGTCGGCAGGGCACCGGAGAGGGGCTCCGGCGAGCTCCAACGCGGCGGCGATGCGCGAGTGAGCTCGGGTTTCGCCCACGGTGGCCCATTTGGAGCGCGGTTAGGTCCTATGACGAGCTGACGCTCGCGCGCATCGGGCGCGGCAAGCGGCAGGTGCCGAGGTGGTCGGAAATGGCACCGGCGATGAGCCGAGGCGGCGACCAGAGCACGGCACTGACGGGAAAGACGCAGGGGGCATGCGGGAAAGAGCTAGTGGGTGCTACGGCTTCCTACGGAGATGTTGAGCACGACGGCGTGCTCAAACGCCAGCTGCGTGAGCTGTGGCCGCAACGGCGAGGTGAGCGGCGGAGCAAGCTTTCGGCCGATGGCGGATCAGCTGCTAGAGCTCGCAATCGAGCGCGTTGAGTGAGGGGAAGGAGAGAGATGCTCATAGGGGGGGTCTGCAGAGGTGCTAAGCGGGCGCGGGGTGGTCCGGCGAGGCAGATCGATGAGGTGGACGACGACGGCCGTGGTTGGGGAAGAAGGCCGGCGGCGACGTCTCGAGGCACTCCGGCTCAACCTAGCGCTTGCATACGGTGCAGAAGAGGACGGCGGTGCTCCTCGACATCCTCCCGAGCGCCGGGGAGGCTTGTGGCCACGAGCACGGTGACGGCACGGCGATGGCGTTCGGACGACAGAGGAGGGAAGAGAGCGAGCGAGGAGGAGGGGAATGGATGGGGACGCCAGGGGGATTGGAGAGGGGATCGAGGAGTCGAGGCGTGGCAGCCTTATCCTCTCGCGGGGTTCATCGCCGGCGAGGGGGGTCCGGCGGCGACCAGCCTCCTGTAGCGACGGGGTCGGGGGAACAGAGACCCGACCGGGGAGGGGGAGTGGGCCGGCTAGGGTGGGTCGACGGCCAGCTGGGCCGAGGCCCAGCGGGGAGGGGGGTCTTTTCCCTTTTTCCTTTTTTTTCTTTCTGGGATCTGTTTTCTGTTTTCCTTTTATTTGTTTATTTCCTTTTTTGTTTTATTTCATTTAAAAGTATTTAGACATTTTATAAAAATGTGATTTCTCCACCATAATTACCAGTGTATTATTTAGAACCCACTGAACATTTTTGTTTGAATTTTTGAAAACTTTTATTTTCCACTTTTAAATTTAATTGAAGTTTGAACTAGGAGTTTGACAAGGGTGTGGTTCAAATGTGATCAAGCCCTGTTTAGCAACATGATTAGCTTAATCACAGGGAGTTACTGTAGCATGATTCTCAGGGTGTTACAAATATATAGGCATCACGTCCGAGATTAGTAGACCAACTCCTGCCTGCATCTACTACTATTACTCCACACATCGACCGCTATCCAGCGTGCATGTAGCGTATTAAGTTCATGGAGAAATGGAGTAATTCAATAAGAACGATGACATGATGTAGACAAGATCTATTCATGTAGGAATAGACCCCATCTTGTTATCCTTAATGGCAACGATCAATACATGTCTTGCTACCCGTTCTGTCACTGGGAAAGAACACCGCACTATCGATACCATCACAAAGCACCTCTTCCCATGGCAAGAAAAATCGATCTAGTTGGCCTAACTAAACCAAAGATTCGAAGAAGAAATACAAGGCTATAAATACTCATGCATATAAGAGATCAAAACTCAAATAACTTTCATGGATAAATAGATCTGATCATAACCTCAAAGCTCATTGGATCCCAACAAACACACCGCAAAAAGAGTTACATCAAATAGATCGCCAAGAAACCATTGTATTGAGAATCAAAAGAGAGAGAGGAAGCCATCTAACCCGTAGGTCTACAATGAACTACTCACGCATCATCAGAGAGGCACCAATGAGGATGATGAACCCCTCCGTGATGGTGCCTAGATGGGATCTCGTGGTTCTGGAACTTGCGGTGGCTGGAATTGTGTTTCGTTGACTCCCCTAGGGTTTTTGGAATATTTGGGTATTTATAGGGTGAAGAGGTGTTGCAGGAGGACACCGAGGTGGGCACAACGCACCAGGGTGCGCCTGGGCCCCAGTCGTTGTCGGATTCAGGGCTCCGTAGACCCAAGAAGGTTCGAACTCTGGGGCGTGTGTGAAGATCTCAACCTCTCGAGTCTCTAGCTCGCCACCCTTCAACCTAGCCTCGTCGAGTTCGCGTGAGCGGGGAAGAAGATGAACACGGCAGTTTATCCAGGTTCGGGCCACCTTGCTGTGTAAAACCCTACTCCTACTTTGTGGTGGATTGGCCTCACGAGGAGGCTGGGGATGAACAAGTACAGAGGATGAACAGCCTCGCGAGGGCTCTCGAGGTGAGGGTCCGAAAGAGTTCCTCCTCTATGGTGGTGGCTAACCTATATTTATAGTGGCCTTCGTCCTCTTCTCTCGAAACTTAGGCGAGAAGCGATCCCACAACAGCCAATTTGAAAGGGGACAAGAAGTACATCTAATCCTAACGAAAGGTGGTCTTCTGCTGCAAAGCTTTTGGTCGTGACCCAGCGGTGGGCTCGGTGATGACATCCGTCCTGCCGAGCCTGTGGTCTTGGTCTTGTTGCATCGGAATGGAAAGCTTTGGGGGATTCCCTGGAAACCCACGTCTGTCTTGCTTCCTTAGCACGAAAAGGAAAACTGTCTCCTCTGCGCCCCTGATGACCCACAAGTATATGGGATCAATTGTAGCTCTTTTCAATAAGTAAGAGTGTCGAACCCAACGAGGAGCAAAAGGAAATGACAAGTGGTTTTCAGCAAGGTAATGTCTGTAAGTGCTGAAATTGTAAGTAACAAAGTAGTTTGATAGCAAGATAATTTGTTATGAGCAAGTAACGATTATAGTAAAAAAAAAGTGTAGCAAGATATCCCAATCATTTTGAGGCAAAGGACAGGCCAAAACGGTCTCTTATAATATGCAAAGCGTTCTTGAGGGTACACGGGAATTTCATCTAGTCACTTTCATCATGTTGATTCAATTCGTGTTCGCTACTTTGATAATTTGACATGTGGGTGGACCGGTGCTTAGGTGTTGTTCTTACTTGAACAAACCTCCTACTTATGATTAACCCTCCGCAAGCATCCGCAACTACGAGAAAAGTATTAAGAATAAATTCTAACCATAGCATTGAACTTTTGGATCCAATCGGTCCCTTACGGAATAGCGCATAAACTAGGGTTTAAGCTTCTGTCACTCTCTCAACCCATCATCTAATAACTACTCCACAATGCATTCCCTTAGGCCCAAATATGGTAAAGTGTCATGTAGTCGATGTTCACATGACACCGCTAAGGGAATCACAACATACATACTATCAAAATATCAAACACATATCAAGTTCACATGATTACTTGCAACATGATTTCTCCCGTGACCTCGAGAACAAAAGTAATAACTCACAAATGATAATCATGCTCAAGATCAGAGGCGTATTAAATAGCATATTGGATCTGAACATATAATATTCCACCAAATAAACCATATAGTAATCAACTACAAGATGTAATCAACACTACTAGTCACCCACAAGCACCAATCTATAGTTCCGGTACAAAGATTGAACACAAGAGATGAACTAGGGTTTGAGATGAGATGGTGTTGTTGAAGATGTTGATGGAGATTGCCCTCCCCAAGATGGGAGAGTTGTTGGTGATGATGATGACGATGATTTCCCCCTCTGGGAGGGAAGTTCCCCCGGCGGAATCGCTCCACCGGAGGGCAAAAGTGCTCCTGCCCAAGTTCCACCTCGAGACGGCGACACTCCATCCCGAAAGTCCTCTCGTGATTTTTTTCTAGATCAAAATGACTTATATACGAGAAGATGGGCACCGGAGGTGGGACGAGGGGAGCACAACCCACCAGGGCGCGCCTGGGCTCCCTGGTGCGCCCAGGTAGGTTGTGTCCACCTGTTGGCCCCCCTCTGGTACTTATTGGCTCCAATATTCCTCATATATTCCATAAAAATCTCCGTAAATTTTTAGCTTGTTTGGAGTTGTGCAGAATAGGTAGCCTGACGTACCCTTTCCAGGTCCAGATTTCCAGCTGCCGGAATTCTCCCTCTTTGTGTGTACCTTGCATATTATGAGTGAAAAGGCATTAGAATTACTCCAAAAAGCATTATTATGCATAAAACATCATAAATAATAGTAGGAAAACAAGATGCAAAATGAACGTATCACCCGCTGGCGCCCGCCTTGCCTTGGTCGTCATGGCTCACATCATCGCAAACTCGGGAGGATGGGCACTTGCATAGAAATCTCTGCTCCTCAGGAGGCGACCTAGGGAAGCCGTCCCTCCAGAGGTCTTGGCGGTCTTGACTTGGCAGCCTTGCAGCTGGGCCATACCAAGCCGTCGAGGGGGCCATGCCGTGGGCCGCAGGCAGGCAGATCCGGGTGCCCCCAATCCCAGAATGCCGACAGTAGCCCTCGGGCCCGAGGCACGCTTGGGCTAGCTTCGAGTCGAAGCCAAGGGGCTAGGGCGAAGCGTCGCGGGCCCCAACCGCCTCCGGGCAGCAGGCTTGACGCGTGGCGCCCGACGGGACGCAACATAATGTAATATAACATTGCATTGTAGCTACTGTAATATAACTTTTCCATGGCTTATACCACCGATAGAATCGATAGTTTCATCAAAACAAGCAACATAATGCATCAAAAACAGAATCTATCTGAAACAGGACAGTCTGTAGTAATCTGAACACTACCATACTTCTGTAACTTCAAAAATTCTAAAAAATTAGGACAACGTAAAAAATTTGTATAGCACGACTGTGCAAAAAGTTTTGGAAACGTTTGACGTTCCAGTAAAAAAATGAAAATTCACGCGCTACAGCCAAAGTTTCTGTTTCTGCACCGTACATACCAACAAGCAATCAAATCACCCTAAAGGCAAATCTTGGCACATTATTTTATAATACAATGGAATTGTACAAGGGGATAATTATTTTTGTTGAAAAGTTTCTGTAATTAAGATTCACAAAGTTTCCATGGGCATGAACAAAGTTCAAGGCTAGCTCCCACTTTCACAATGCTTGTCCCTCTCACTTTCACTTTTCTTTTTGTGAAGATTTAAGTTCCCCTCTATATATATTTTTTAAACTGTATAAAAGCACTCAACAGAAATAAATGACTCTCTAAAACTTCCAGATTGTCTCCTTGGCATCGCTTTCTTTAAAGCCATTAAGCTAGGCATAAAGTGCTCAAGTAATGAATCCACCCAGATCCCAAGGTATATCAAAGCCAATTTTAATTAACAATGATTTGGCATTTAGTAGTGAGCACAAAGCAACATATATCATGCAATGACGGAGTCTAACTCTCTTCATATGCATCGACATGTCATACAAGAACAATTCATGCACATCAAGTAAAGGCCAATACATAGCATAAGAAGTTTCTTGCAATTCTATCGTGTTGGCAACATAGAGAGGCGGAGATGTAGTTCCTCTCTCATAATAATTACAAGTAGGAGCAGCAAGCACATGCATATTATACTCATCAAAATTATCATGTGTAGTGGTAAAAGGCAACCGATCAATGTAATCCTTAATAAGAACAAACTTCTCCAATATAGTGTAGTTTGGAGAATTCAAAAAGATAATAGGACTATCATGTGTGGGTTCAATAGCAACAATGTCATTCTTAACATAAGGAACTATAGCAAGTTCATCTCCATAATCATAATTCAAATTGGCATCATGGCCACAAGCATAGCAAGCATCATCAAAAAGGGATATTTCAAACAAAAACGGGATCATAGCAATTATCATGGCATTCATCCTTCGGAAAGAACGAAGGGAAATTAAACAATGTATGAGTTGAAGAGTTACTCTCATTAGAGGGTGGGCACTGGTGATCAATCCGCTCTTCCTTCATTTGCCGTTCGCTCTCCTCATCATCTTTTTCATCCAATGAGCTCAAAATATCATCAATTTCTTCTTCCGTAGACTCGTACAAAATATTAGTCTGTTCTTGGACAGCGGAGACTCTCTCAATAACTTTATCAATATCGGAATTGTATTTGTAATTATCATAACAATATTTAAGGATGGCAAAAATTTCAGTTCTATTCTTTCCACATCATAGTAATCATATATACCTCTAGCATAAGAAGCCAAGGTTTCATTATCATTAAATTTGCATGAAAAGGGAAGGTGTGGAGCATTCATCCTAGACCAACAAGTAAAATCATATCTCAAGCATAAATCCCGAGCATACCAATGCAACATATAAATTTGATCCCATAAAAGTTTCCCTTTTTGTATCAAGCGATAATCCCTAAAGTATTCACGTTGATCCAACGTTACTCCCATTATCAAGTTGAATGGGGTTTTCTCAGGATTATCAAAGTAATGCATAATATTTTGCACATAACGAGCATCGAGGGTTTTAGGAGGTTCCCCATCTCCATGAGTAGCAAGTACAACTAAATTTTTTGGTGTTTCGTGTTCCATATCAATAACTAAAGATACAAAACAACTTAGAATAGGAAATAAAAACTACTTAGTGATAAAGCAAACAAGCACACACGAGAATATTCACCCCACGCTATTGCTCCCCGGCAACGGCGCCAGAAAAAGGTCTTGATAACCCACAAGTATAGGGGATCGTTTATAGCCTTCTTCGATAAATAAGAGTGTCGAACCCAACGAGGAGCTAAAGGTAGAACAAATATTCCTCAAGTTCTATCGACCACCGATACAACTCTACACACACTTGACGTTTTCTTTACCTAGAACAAGTATGAAACTATTTTGCAAGAATAAAACTACGAGTACTTTGCGAGAATAAAACTACGAAAAAATTGCAAGGTAGTAAAAGTGGATAGCTTTTGTCAACAAGAAAGTCATTTGTCCCAAGGCAATCGATAGCAAGTACCGGTAAACATTCTTGCAATTTTATATGAGGGAGAGGCATGAGCTAACATACTTTCTCTACTTGGATCCTATGCACTTATGATTGGAACTCTAGCAAGCATCCGCAACTACTAAAGATCGTTAAGGTCGTGAAACCCAACCATAGCATTAGGTATCAAGTCCTCTTTACTCCCATGCGCCATAACCCACTTATCCACGTTTAGGCTGCTGTCACCCCCGCAACACCGACAATAAGCAAACCATGAACATATTGCAACACCCTACAGTGGGGGTCCCTCATGTTTGCGTGAGACGGAGGGCACCATAGGACAGCACCATAAATAAAATATACAAGCATACCAACCAAGATCACGATTAACCCACAGGACAAAATAGATCTACTCAAACATCATAGGATAACCATAGATCATTGGGAAATAATATATGGAGTTGAGCACCATGTTTAAGTAGAGATTACAGCGGGGAGAAGGGGTGTTACACCACTTCATAGAGGGGGAGAACTTTGGTGTTGACGGTAGCAAGATTGTTGATGTAGATCGCCATTACGATCCTAGCCTCGGCGGCACTCCGACGCCACCGGGAGAGAGGGGGATAGAGCCCTCCTCCTCCTTCTTCTTATTCCTTGGCCTCCCCCCTAGATGGGAGGAGAGTTCCCCCTCTGGTCCATGGTCTCCATGGCGGCGGAGGGGCTCCCGCCCCTCCGATATTGGATATCCCTCTCTATTCTCTTCTGTTTCGCGTTCCCTAGATCTGGCCGAAAACCGTTTCTTATATTCCGGGAGATCCATAACTCCGATTGCACTGAGATTTTAACACGATTTTTGTACGGATATAAGCTTCCTTGCGCCCGAAGTAGAGCTCCAACCAACGTATTAGGTGAGCACAACCCACCACCGCGATCCAGGCTTCTTTGGCACGCCCTAGTGTCTTATGGGCTGTGTGGGCCTCCGTTTGCGGTGATTCCAACTCCCAAAAATCACATATATTCCAAAAATAATTCTCCGTAAAATTTTATTGCATTTGGACTTTGTTTGATATGGATTTTCTGTGATACAAAAAACATGCAAAAACAAGAACTGACGCTGGGCACTTGATCAATAGGTTAGTCCAATAAATAACATAAAATGTTGCCAAAAGTATGTGAAAGTTGTATAATATTGGCATGAAACAATCAAATATTATATATACGATGGAGACGTATCACTCGTCTCCTCCTTCTCCCTAGGATAATAGTCTTCCTCTTCCTCCGAAGCCCATCCATAATGCTCCACATCCCCATAAGACTTGGGGTTTGCGATGAAATCAGCAACATAGCTCTCACCCTCAGAGTCTTCGGATGACATATTTTCAGATCAATCAAGAAAGCAACAAGAAAAGAAACAGAAAGATTTCTCTGCGATACAGTGTCCAATAGGTTCGGGGGGTATATAATGATTTTTTATCTTGGGAAATGATGTCTACTAGGACTACGTCGGTATTTCCCCAAAGAGGAAGGGATGATGCAGCACAGCAGCGGTAGGTATTTCCCTCAGTGATGAAACCAAGGTTATCGAACCAGTAGGAGAACCAAGTAACACAACATAAACAGCACCTGCCACACAAATAACAACTACTCGCAACCCGACGTGTTAAAGGGGTTGTCAATCCCTTTCGGGTAACGGCGCCAGAAATTGGCAAACGGACGTGAGATAAATTGTAGTAGATTGATAGATCAAACGCCAAATAAAATAAATAAGAATAAAACGCAGCAAGGTATTTTTGTATTTTTGGTTTAATACATCTGAAAATTAAAGCAAAGGAAAAGTAGACCGCAAAGGCAAATATATGAGAAAGAGGCTCGGGGGCCGTAGGTTTCACTAGTTGCTTCTCTCGAGAAAAATAGCAAACGGTGGGTACACAAATTACTGTTGGGCAATTGATAGAACTTCAAATAATCATGATGATATCCAGGAAATGGTCAATACATAGGCATCACGTCCAAGATTAGTAGACCGACTCCTGCCTGCATCTACTACTATTACTCCACACATCGACCGCTATCCTGCATGCATCTAGTGTATTAAGTTCATGGAAAAACGGAGTAATGCAATAAGAACAATGACATGATGTAGACAAGATCTATCTATGTAGAGATAGACCCCATTGTTTTATCCTTAGTAGCAACAATACATATGTGTCGGTTCCCCTTCTATCACTGGGATCAAGCACCGTAAGATCGAACCCACTACAAAGCACCTCTTCCCATTGCAAGATACATAGATCAAGTTGGCCAAACAAAACCCAAATATCGGAGAAGAAATACGAGGCTATAATAAATCATGCATATAAGAGATCAAAGAAACTCAAATAACTTTCATGGATATAAAAAGATAGATCTGATCATAAACTCAAAGTTCATAGGATCCCAACAAACACACAGCAAAAAGAGTTACATCATATGGATCTCCAAGAGACCATTGTATTGAGAATTCAGCGAGGGAGAGGAAGCCATCTAGCTACTAACTACGGACCCGAAGGTCTACAAAGAACTACTCACGCATCATCGTAGAGGCACCAATGGAGGTGGTGAACCCCTCTGTGATGGTGTCTAGATTGGATCTGGTGGTTCTGGACTCTGCGGCGGCTGGAATTGATTTTTGTCGACTCCCCTAGGGTTTCTGGAATATTGGCGTATTTATAGAGCAAAGAGGCGGTCCGGGGGCACCCGAGGTGGGCACAACGTACCAGGGCGCGCCTGGGCCTCCTGGCGCGCCCTGGTGGGTTGTGCTCTCCTCGGAGCACCCCCAGGCGTAGCCTTGGCCCATTAGGTGTCTTCTGGTCCATAAAAAATCTTCGTGAAGTTTCGTTGCATTTGGACTCCGTTTGGTATTGATTTCCTATGATGTAAAAAACATGCAGAAAACAGCAACTGGCACTTGGCACTATCAATAGGTTAGTACCAAAAAATGATATAAAATGACTATAAAATGATCATAAAACATTCAAGATTGATAATATAACAGCATGGAACAATAAAAAAATTATAGATACGTTGGAGACGTATCAGGAAACAAGCAAACAGTAGAAAAATGAAGTCCGGAAGGTACCCGAGGTGGGCACAACCCACCTGGGCGCGCCCTTGTGTCTTGTGACCACCAAGGTGACTTTCCTAGAAGTTTCTTATTTTCCTAATTTTCTAAATATTAAAAAACTAACAAAAAATATTTTTGCGGATTTTTCAGAGTCCGTTTACTTACTGCATTGCGTACCTCCCTTTTTTCACAATTCTGGAGTGTTCCGGAAGGACTCTTTTATGTGTTCTTCCGGTGTCATAGTTTGAACAATCTTACTTTCAACATTAATGGGCGTACCTAAGATATAATGGTTTATTCGTTGCCCATTAACAACCTTCGGGTTAGTACCTTCTGCATTATTTATTTTGATAGCCCCAGACCGATAAACCTCCTCGATAACATAGGGTCCTTCCCATTTTGAGAGGAGTTTTCCTGCAAAGAATCTAAAACGAGAGTTGTACAAAAGAACATATTCTCCAACTTTAAACTCATGCTTTTGAATTCTTTTATCATGCCATCTTTTAACTTTTTATTTAAATGACTTGGCATTTTCATAAGCTTGGGTTCTCCATTCATCTAAAGAGCTAATATCAAATAACCTCTTTTCACCAGCAAGTTTGAAATCATAGTTGAGTTCTTTGATTGCCCAATATGCTTTATGTTCTAACTCAAGGGGCAAATGAAAAGATTTTCCATAAACCATTTTATAAGGAGACATACCCATAGGATTATTGTATGTTGTTCTATAAGCCCAAAGTGCATCATCTAACTTCTTAGACCAATTCTTCCGGGACCTATTGACAGCCTTTCCCAAAATTAATTTTATTTCTCTATTGCTAAGTTCAACTTGACCACTAGACTGAGGCTGATAAGGTGATGCAATTCTATGGTTAACATCATACTTGGCAAGCATTTTACGGAAAGCACCATGAATAAAGTGTGAACCACCATCAGTCATTAAAATCTAGGGACTCCAAACCTTGGGAAAATAACTTCCTTAAGCATTTTAATAGAGGTTTTGTGGTCAGCACTACTGGTTGGAATAGCTTCCACCCATTTAGTAACATAATCAACAGCGACCAAAATATGTGTATACCCATTAGATGAAGGAAAATGTCCCATGTAATCAAATCCCCAAACATCAAATGGTTCAACAGCAAGTGAATAATTCATAGGTATTTCTTGACGCTTACCAATATTACCTATTCTTTGGCATTCATCACAAGATAAGACGAACTTACGAGCATCCTTGAAGAGAGTAGGCCAATAAAATCCAGACTGCAATACCTTGTGAGCAGTTCTGTCTCCAGCATGATGCCCTCCATAAGCTCCGGAGTGACATTTCCGTAAGATTTTTCCCTGCTCATGCTCAGGTACACAACGTCTAATAATACCATCTACTCCTTCTTTATAAAGAAGTGGGTCATCCCAAAAGTAATGTCATAAATCATAGAAGAATTTCTTCTTTTGCTGGTATGTGAAACTAGGTGGTAAATATTTAGCAACAATGTAATTAGAATAGTTAGCATACCAAGGAGTGTTGTGAGAAACATTTATTGCAGTTAACTACTCATCAGGAAAACTATCATCAATAGGTAGTGGGTCATCAAGCACATTTTCAAGTCTAGACAAATTATCAGCTACGGGGTTCTCAACTCCTTTTCTATCAGTGATATGTAAATCAAATTCTTGCAGTAAGAGAACCCATCGAATAAGTCTAGGTTTAGCATCTTTCTTTTCCATACGATATTTTATAGCATCATGATCGGTGTGAACAATAACTTTCGAATCAAAAATATAAGATCTAAATTTATCACAAGCAAACACCACTCCTAGAAATTCTTTTTCAGTAGTTGCATAATTTTGTTGAGCACTGTCTAGAGTTTTATTAGCATAATGAATAACATTCAGTTTCTTATCAAATCTTTGTCCTAGAACAACACCAACAGATCACTAGCATCACACATAATTTCAAAAGGTAAGTTCCAATCAGGTGGTTGAACAATAGGTGTAGAAATTAAGGCTTTCTAGATTGTTTCGAAGGCTTCTAAACAATCATCATCAAAAACAAAAGGGACATCCTTTTGCAAAAGAATTGTAAGAGGCATGGAAATTTTAGAAAAGTCTTTGATAAATCTCCTATAGAAACCATCATGACCTAGGAAACTACGAATACCTTTGATATCTTTAGGACATGGCATTTTCTCAATTGCATCAACCTTAGCTTTGTCCACTTCGATACCTCTTTCAGAAATTTTATGGCCCAAAACAATACCTTCATTAACCATATAGTGGCACTTCTCCCAATTCAAGACAAGATTTGTTTGCTCGCATCTCTGCAAAACTCGATCAAGATTGCTTAAACAATCATCGAAAGACTTCCCATAAACAGAAAAGTCATCCATGAAAACCTCAACAATCTTTTCACAAAAGTTAGAGAATATAGCAGTCATAGATCTTTGAAAGGTAGTACGTGCATTGCATAAACCAAAAGGCATACGTCTATAAGCATAAGTTCCAAAGGGACAAGTGAAAATGGTGTTTTCTTGATCAGGTTGAGAAACAGGTATTTGTGAGAAACTAGAGTATCCATCAAGGAAGCAAAAATGTGTGTGCTTAGATAATCTTTCTAGCATTTGATCAATAAAAGGCAGAGGGTAATGATCTTTTCTAGTTGCTTTATTTAATTTTCTGAAATCA
The DNA here is from genome assembly GCF_002575655.3 of Aegilops tauschii subsp. strangulata. Taxonomy (NCBI): domain Eukaryota; kingdom Viridiplantae; phylum Streptophyta; class Magnoliopsida; order Poales; family Poaceae; genus Aegilops; species Aegilops tauschii. The sequence continues at coordinate 21,817,858 of NC_053038.3, read as the reverse complement.
ATTACCATTCTATAGCCTGTAACAATTCTTAGTGGAATAAGTTCATTCTTATCATTAGGATGAACAGTAATACCTCCTTTCTTTGGGACACAATGAACATGACGTACCCATCTACTATCAGCTATAGGATAGATTATACCTTCTTCCAGAAGTTTTAATATTTCCATTCTTACCACTTCCTTCATTTTTGGATTTCACCGACGTTGGTGATCAACAACGGGTTTAGCATCAGGTTCCATATTAATCATCAAGAGTATATCCAATAGCAGCTTGGTGTTTCCTTAGAACTTTCAATAATCTTTCTTCTTCATGTTCTGAAAGGTTAGAACTAATAATAAGAGGATATATCTTCTTCTCATCAAGATAAGCATATTTCAAAGTTTCTAGCAATTGTTTTAATTCAAACACAGGATCACCTTTAGGTGGAGGAGGACCTCCTAGAGTTTCAATAGGCAAATTGTGTTTAAGCAGAGGACGTTGTTCAAAGAAAATCTTACCTATTTCATTTCCTTCATGCATATGTAAATCATTTTCATGGTCTAGCAAATATTGTTCTAGAGGATCAGTAGGAGGCACATCAATAGAAGCAAGACCAATTATTTCACCCTTACTAGGCAATTCTTTTTCATGAAGCTTTCTACTAAACTTGGAAAATTTAAACTTATGAGACTCATCACCAAAACTAACACCAACAGTTTGTTTCTCAAGATGTATTTTAGAATTAACGGTGTTCAAGAAAGGTCTACCAAAGATAATGGGAGAAAAGTCATCTTGTGGGGAACCAAGAACAAGAAAATCAGTAGGGTATTTTATTTTCCCACACAAGGCTTCAACATCTCTAACAATCCCAATTGGTGATATGGTATCTCTATTAGCAAGTTTAATAGTCACATCTATGTCTTCTATCTCTGCGGGTGCTATGTCATTCATAATTTCTTGATATAAGGTAAAGGGAATAGCACTCACGCTAGCACCTATGTCGCATAAACCATGATAACACTAATCTCCTATTTTAACTGAGACAACGGGCATGCCAACAACGGGTTTATTATCCGTTCTATCGGGTTTGACAATTCTAGTAGCTTCATTACAGAAGTAAATAACATGCCCATCTATATTTTCTTCCAAGAGATCCTTAACCATAGCAACACTAGGTTCTACTTTGATTTGTTCATCAAGTTTGGGTGTTCTAATACAACTTTTGTTAACCACAGTTGAAACTTTAGCATGTTCCTTTATCCTAACAGGGAAAGGTGGCTTCTAATGTAAGTAGTAGGAACAACTGGATCAACATTATAGAGTATACTTTCCTCTTTAGCTAGTATCGGTTCTTTTATTTCTTCTTTAATAGGTGGGTAATATTTGAACCACTTCTCCTTAGGGAGATCAACATGAGTAGCAAATCATTCACAAAAAGAAGCTACTATCTCAGAGTCAAGTCAATATTTAGTGCTAAACTTTTGAAAAGCATCGGTATTCATAAAAGATTTAACACAATCATACTTAAGCTTAATACCTGACACTTTACCTTCATCGAGTTCCCAATCTTCAGAGTTGCGTTTAATTCTTTCCAAAAGATCCCATCGGAATTCATAGTCTTCTTCATAAAAGAACCAGTAAAAGAAGTATCAAGCATGGATTGATCATCACGAGAAAGCCGAGTATAAAAATTCTGGATAATAATTTCTCTTGAGAGCTCATGATTGGGGCATGAATATAACATTGATTTAAGCCTCCCCCAAGCTAGAGCGATACTTTCTCCTTCACGAGGCCAAAAATTATATATGTAATTCCGATCGCGATGAACTAGATGCATAGGATAATTTTTTTGGTGGAACTCCAATTTCAATCGATTCCAATTCCAAGATCCAATATCATCGCATAGCCTATACCATGCCAATGCTTTTCCCTTCAAAGATAAATGGAAAACCTTCTTCTTAACTTCATCTCCGGGTAAACCTGCAAGCTTAAACAATCCACAAATTTGTTCCACATATATCAAGTGCATATCAGGATGTTCAGTCCCATCTCCTGCATAAGGATTAGCTAGCAGTTGTTCTATCATACCCGAAGTAATTTCGTATTCAATATTTTCAGTAGGTGCAGTAGGTTGAGGGGTAGCTAATTGTGGTTCCGGTCGAGGTGAAGTTACCCCGAACAAGCCCCCAGAGGATTGTTTTCCATAGTAACAAGTAACAGTAAATTTCAGCACACCATATAAATGTTTCCTTACGAAATTCCACTTACCAAAGGCGCTTCACTCCCCGGCAATGGCGCCAGAAAATAGCCTTGATGACCCACAAGTATATGGGATCAATTGTAGCTCTTTTCGATAAGTAAGAGTGTCGAACCCAACGAGGAGCTGAAGGAAATGACAAGTGGTTTTCAGCAAGGTAATGTCTGCAAGTGCTGAAATTGTAAGTAACAGAGTAGTTTGATAGCAACATAATAGTGACAGCCTGGTTTTGCCCCATCTTCTTTATTTTGATTTTGATTGCCTTTTATTTGAATTTGTGTTTTTGAATCATTTCAGTTGGACTTAAACCCTTGGGCATACCCATGATTTTCACCCAAGTGGCTCCCCTCTCCCCCAACCCATCACTCCTTCTCTGATTAATCCCAAAATAATCATAGGAATATTTTTATTAAATGAAAAATAATCATTTTCTCTTCAAAAACCCTAGTCAGCAGCATATGCTCCAAAGCAACCCCCATTTTCGTTGCCCACAAAAATCTGAGAAAATTCCCAAATATTCTTTGAACCCTAGGGCACCACACTGAGGAAAAATATTGCATCACTTTTTGGAATATTTTTACTACAGAAAATCTTTTTTGTTCTGGTTAGAAAAGGTAGTTTCTACAGCAAGTATCATTTTCCTTGATCCAATGAGGCTGATTTTTCTTGAGCATCACTACCTTCCTAAGTGATTTCTAAACCCCAAAGCTCAGCCCTCAACTCTTACTAGATCGCCCTCATTTAACTCCCCAAGTTACTAACCAGAAACTTACCAGGAAGTAAACCACTCACCTGCAGCACCTGGGCTCGACTCAAAGCATTGGTACGACCCAAACCACTAAGGACTACACACCAGACATGAATTTATGGCAAGCCGTGGCTCTTTGCCAGAGTTCGCGCGGTGACAACGCGTGTGCAGGATGCCAATGTGCTAGTCGACGCGCTCTGGATGCCGCCACGCGCTCTATTCAATGTGTGCTCGCTTCTCCGACTGCCGCACCTTGCCAAACCGCGCCACCATCGCCGTCTCGACCCACTTAACTCCGCCCTGGCGCTCGCTGACGCCGGAGCTCGCCGCAGCGAGCACGGGCACGACCCAGCCAACCCAACAGTGCGACGAACCACTATGTTCGTCGCGTACCCCGCTCCTATGTTTGTCTCCGCCCTCCCACAGTCCCTGCGTGATCCCCGGCGCCTTCTCCCCCTCTCACTGACACCATTCGTCGCCAGGTGCCACTCCAGAGAGCTCCGGCGAGCTCTCGATCCCCGCCTCAGCCTTGCCTATAAATAGAGCCCTCCCGAGCTTGTTTCTCTCCACACACACACTCAACACACCTCCACAACATCGTAGGAAGCCGCCGCCCGGCCAGGCAGGCCTCTGGCCGCCGCCCCCGCCCCGAGCTACCCGGCAATCCCCGTCCACTGCCCCCTCCCTCTCCAGAGCCGCTCGAGCTCTACTGACTTTTCCGGCGTGTCCATGGTGGTCCACTAGTGCGTGCTGGTGCTGTTGGAGCTGTTGTACTGGCCCTGCCTCGCCGGAATCACCATCTTCGACGAGCCCCGCCCGCTGCCGCCGCTGGAGGGCTTCGTTCCACCCCGTCCGGCCACCCCTAGCCACACTACGAGTACGGGTAGGTGCACCTCGATCTCCTCTCAATTCCTATCCTCTTAGATCTCGTCACCGGGCACTCCTCGCCGGAGAAAGCATCGCCGCCGTGCCGCCCGACTCTGCTTCACTCCCCCTCCCTCTTCGACCTGACTGCTGGAGCCTACTATGAGCCACTCAGCCCACTCCCGAAGCGGTATGAGTGGTGGCACCCTGCTGGTTTACGCCTTCGACGTCACCCCCTCCCCTGGTTTTTCTTGTATTCAGATTTAATTCATATTATCCAAAGAACTTCAAACAGCCACAACTTTTTAACCTTAAGTCCAAATGAAGTAATTCTTTTTGCATTGTGTTCTTAATGAAAAGATCTAGCAGCTCACCAAAAATGAGATTTTTCTCTGCTGTCTAGATTTTTTGGTGATTTTCAGAGTATTTCTTGATATTTTCTTTCTCTGTTTTAATTATTTTCAGAAGGTGAAGCTTTTCTTAAGGATCACTAGGAGGAGTGTGAACCTCATCTGCACTAAGGCAAGCCACAACAACATTTTCATGGTGCCATCTCAATATTTGTGATCTTCCAACTTGAATAACGATTTAGTTCATGCATTTAAATCACTCAATTAAATATTTATTCATGTTGAATACTTGTTTCGGTTGGTATGCTTAGTTTACAGTAGTTTGAGACTAACTAAGTCAGTTTAAGTTAGTAGAAGTAATATTTGGTTATGTAGAAATAAAATGACTATGAAAAAGGCTAGTTTGGTTAATATTTTCTTAAGTGAGAAAATGGATTATTTTAAGTTAATATCATGGTTAAGTTTGTTGAATAATCATAACCAGAGAAGTGGTATGAGTTTGCTGATGATTATGGTTAGTGCAATACTTGATGAGGTTGATCCATTTATTTTCGATAATATGTGATGCATATTGTATGGTTGCATTTTCATGGCATATCATGACACCAGTTATTTTTACTTTGAGTTAAACTTGATAATTACTCAACTTGAACCTATCGTTGATCGGGTCATGGTGCCACTTAATCGAGTTTTTCCAAGTGCAACCACATTTGCATTTATGGGAAGGCCTTTATTCGGTCCGTTGTCGTGCCTCTGGTTGGTGCCTCCAACGAGGGAAGGTTATGGGCGTGCGTTACCTTGGCCCGGTAAGCAGACATAACCTTGTGTGCCCGTAGTTGTTGTTATGGTACCTTGTCCCCATTTGGGACCGTTTATGTTTTGCCACGACGGTGGTCGTTGATGCCTTTGGTAGGCACGGGGCCACCCAGGACTTAGCCAAGTGGGGAGTAAGTCGGAGTGGCCGGGAGAGTGTCATGACAATGGGGGGGTTTCATCAGAATGCCGTTGGTCCACCCGAATGGGAGTGCGAGGCCATGGATCCTTGGTGTGGGTAAAGTGCGCTACCTCTGCAGAGTGTATTTAATCTATCGACAGTCGCATCCTCAGTTACGGACACAACTCAGAAGTAAGTCACACCATGGGTCAACGTCTAAATAATCATGCACAGTAATGTTAATCACACGGCACTGTTGGGAAAATGATGGTTGAGAAACTATGTTGATGATGGGAACCCAAGTGTTGGTTCTGTTTGTTGATGATGGGAACCAACGAGTTGGTTCCGTTTGTTGATGATGAAGACCAAAGTGTGGTCCGATTGTGATCCTAGAAAGATCACCGTTTGGTTACGAGGTAACCCGTTTGGTAAGCAAGTCGGAGGGACTTGAGGCACAAGATCATGTTCACTGCATCACTAGTATGATTTTGCATTGATGATAATTTGGTTAAATATCAGGATATTGTTTGTCATTATGTTTATGCTTGTTGTGAGCTTGCAAGTACATTCAATGTACTGACCTGGCGTGTCATGCCAGATTTCAGGAAAGTTTCGTTGGATCGGAGTGCTATCCGAGTCTAGATCGTGCCCACATCAGTGTCCCTGAGCTATGGAGTCCCGCTTTTCGTCATTCCGCTGCTGCGTAGTTGTCGTGATCGAGGCCCCTTTATGTTCACTAAATGATGTACATATTGTTCAGCCGCACCGTGTGTGCCGCTTGGCCTCGCAACTTGATGTAATGTCGAACTATGTTCCGCTAGTATCAATAAAGCGGTTGTTTTCTGTACCAAGATGGTGTGTGTTGCCAGAAGACATGATCTCTGGGCTGGCAATGCAAGGTAAACCGGTTGCTCTGAGCCGGGGTGCCACAACACTTGGTATCAAAGCCGCGCTAACTATAGGACACGCTAGACTACCGACGTGTTAACTGGACACTAGTTAGAGTAGAATTTAAGTGCCGGTAGTGTTTGTAGCTGATTGTTGCATTGCATGCACTCCTTTTATTTTTATTTCTAACCAACTAATGGATGTGAGTGTAGATGGCTCCAGTGTCGTATCCGTGCCAGTTGGAGCTGATGATGTACACGTCGCCGCACCTTCTTCTGAATGTATGGCGCCGTCTCTACCCTCACGGTGACGACCCGATGTATCGGGTGTACCGGGAGCGTCTAGCAGACTCAGTATACAAGTATGACGCTGTGGTTACTCTACGCACCAGTTCATCCTCCAGCTCTTACATTCGTACCTCCAGGAGCGGTTTCGCTTCCACCGCTTCTTAGGCTGTCCAGTTTGCTGCATTTGAGGTCCTCGTCGAGCTGCGCTATAACGAGGTCCGGATGCAGACCCACCCAGGTTTCCACTACTATCCATCCTTGCACGACAATGGTCGTGTCCATTTCCCTATCATTGATCCGGAGTCTGATAGTGCTACTAGCCACCTTTCTCGCTATATCACTGCTAGTCACCTTCTGATTCACGAGCTGGCTCGAGAGCTGACTCGTGCTCGCACTCCTTTAGTAGCCGCTAGATCCTACCCTACTCCACCGTCTACGGGATTTACTCCTTATATTCCGCCTGGTTCTAGCTCGCCTGTTTCCCCGGTTACTCCTCCGAGTAGCTCGGGCACCTCGACCGTGACTCCCCTAAGTGCTCCTGCTGAGTGAGTTTCCCTTCTCGCTACCCCCGTAGCCCCGATGCTCCAGCCTCATCCTGCACCTGCCCCGGAGGGAGAGCCCTCGAGGCAGCGTCGTCGTGTTACCTTTAACCCGGAGGTCTCGGTTAACGTCGTCAGGTCAGGATCCGAGTCCGCTTCAGGAGAGGACCCAGCAGGACCACCAGAGCGCTAGAGCGTTCAAGTATCCACAGTTGTCATGTTGATGTACGGATGTATTCGTACAAGTCATGATGTCTCGCTTCATGTATGAGAGTAGTCGAACTTATCATGGTGTTTATCTTTCATGTATGAGTCTATGTATAATTATGTTGGAACTTTTTGTTATTCGCCGTGTTTTTCTTCGATATTCCGTTTTCTTTTCTTTCGCGTTTTGTCGCTGGCTTTTCCCCCCTATTTTGGATGTTGCTCGTCACGGTTGCATTATCTTGGGAAAAACAAATAATAGGATGACGCGGGGAGGTAGCAACAGTCACGCTTGTGAGGATGTCCCTGTTTGCCGCTCAGCACGACAAGCAGGGCATTCCCCCGAGCCGTACGATCCACCACCGCCTCCACCGCCACATCCGCCCTCCACCGAGCAAATTTTGTGCATGTTTGAGGAAAGGAGGAATAACGATCTGGTTGAATTATTAAAAAGCGTACAAGCTATGGTTGGGCAGAATGGAAATCGGAACGGGCACCACTCCAAACTGTCAGATTTTTAGAGAACCAAGCCTCCTAGTTGCAGTCAAGTTATTGATCCCTTGGAAGCAGATGATTGGTTACGAACTACTGAGAAAATGCTTGAGATTGCTCGTACTGAAGAAGATGACAAGGTTCCATTTGCTACGCATTATCTCGAAGGAGCTGTTGCTATATGGTGGGAAAATGCGAAAGCCATGTGGCCTGCAGATGAAGAAATCGCTTGGACAAAATTCAAGGATCATTTCCGCAAATACCATATTCCTGCTGGTATTATGAAGGTCAAGCAGCGTGAATTCCTCGCACTCAACCAAGGAAGCCTATCTGTTAGTGAGTATCTGCATAAGTTCAATCATTTGGCCCGCTATTCCCTCTATGATGTGGCCACAGAAGAAAGGAAGATTGACAGATTTCTTGGAGGACTAAACCAGCACCTCAGATGCACTCTTAGTAAGTTTGATTTCCCAGACTTCCAAACTCTGGTAAACAAGGCCCTCATTGCTGAAAGGGAGCACAAGCTTGCACATGACAACAAGTCTACCAATAACGATCACCAGCGCAAGTTTGAGCCTAAGAGGGATGGTCAGCCAGTGCAGAAGGCTCGTACTTGGCAGCACACTCAAGTAGAGTACAAGCCCAATTGGCAGAAGAATGTTAACAAAACAACTACCCAAGTCAAGAATGTCGTAACGAGCCCGGTGCGGGAAGAATGTCAGCGCAACAATTCCTGTTTCAGTTGTGGACAAACCGGACATTATGCCAGACAGTGTCCCAAGAACGGCAAGGCAAATGCTCCATGAAGGCCACAAGTCAACCATATGGGGTCGTACCCTGTCCAGCAAACCATCAAAGGGCAAGTTCATCACCTCTCAGCAAACGAAGCCTAAGAGGACCCCGAAGTCGTCATTGGTATGTTTCCTGTTAATAACATACCTGCAATAATTTTATTTGACTCCGGGGCTTCCCACTCTTATATTTCGCGGAGTTTTGTTGCCCAAAAAAAATTTCCTTGTTTGATTTTGAGAAAGAATATGCTAGTACAATCCCCAGGATCTTTGCTCAGAAGCAATCTGGTCTGCCGTAACTTGGAAATTGATATCAACGGAGTCCGTTTTCCAACTTCCTTGATAGTCATCGAGTCTGCCAAGTTGGACATTATTTTGGGAATGAATTGGTTAACCCAATACCAAGTATGCATTAACTGCGCGACTAGAGAAGTCACCTTGACAAGTCAGGAAGGGCAGACTACAAAATTCTATGCCCGCAGAAGCATACCCAAGAAAGAAATAGTCTTCACCGCAGTAGCTGAAGAATTTGGATTTCCCAGAGGAATTGCCAAGAATGCTGCCAGACCGAGAACTTGAGTTTGCAATTGACTATGTGCCCGGGACCGCACCGTTATACAAGAAGTATTATCGGATGCCTTCGTCAGAATTAGTGGAGTTAAAGAAACAGCTTGATGAGATGCTCCAGAAAGGTTATATCCGTCGAAGATCTTCACCATGGGGATCACCCGGAATATTTGTGGACAAGAAAGATGGTAGTCTCCGTATGTGTGTGGATTACCGTCAGCTGAATGATGTCACCATTAAATACAAATATCCACTGCCCAGGATTGATGATTTATTTGATCAACTCAGTGGGTCAAAAGTATTGTCCAAAATTGATTGAAGGACTGGATACCACCAACTCAAGATCAAAAAGGGAGATATTCCTAAGACCGCGTTCACTACCCGATACAGTCTTTATGAATATACCGTTATGTCCTTCGACCTCACCAATGCCCCTGCTTTCTTCATGCATATGATGAACAAAGTATTCATGGATTTCTTGGATAAATTTGTGGTGGTCTTTATCGATGATATCCTAATATACTCAAAAGGTGAAGAAGAGCACAAGGGACACCTCAGAGTTGTCTTACAAAGACTCCGTGACCATCAGCTATACGCCAAATTCAGTAAATGCGAGTTTTGGCTCAAGCAAGTTGGATTCCTCGGGCATGTGTTGTCAGCAGAAGGTATAGCCGTGGATCCAAGTAAGGTGAAGGACGTGCTTGATTGGCTAGCACCCACGACAGTATCCCAAATCCGGAGTTTCCTTGGATTAGCCGGGTACTACCATCGTTTCATTGAAGATTTCTCTAAGATTGCCAAGCCAATGACAGAGCTTCTCAAGAAAGATAAGAAATTTGAATGGACTAAGGACTGTGAGAAAAGTTTCAATGAGCTGAAAACCAGACTGACAACAGTACCTGTGTTGACTCTTCCGGACATCTACTGTAGCTTTGATGTATACTGTGACGCTTCCAGGCAAGGTCTTGGATGCGTATTCATGCAAGATGGCAAGGTGGTAGCATATGCATCTCTACAGCTACGACCGCACGAAGGTAACTATCCTACTCATGATTTGGAGTTGGCCGCGGTTGTTCATGCTCTCAAAATTTGGAGACACTACCTCATTGGAAAAAGGTGTCAGATATTTACCGACCACAAAAGTCTCAAGTATATATTTACTCAGCCAGACTTAAACCTCCGGCAACGAAGATGGCTCGAATTAGTCAAGGATTATGATCTTGGCATTAATTATCATCCGGGTAAGGCTAACGTGGTCACCGATGCACTCAGCCGGAAGCCTGCCAGTCTGAATGCCATGATGGGGTCCTTGCCTCCCAAACTTCAGGAAGAGATCACTCAGCTCAATCTGGTCATTATTGATACCGGTCTTGCTAATATGATGGAAGTTACTCCTACCCTTGAGGATGAGATCCGCAAGGACCAGTCTGATGACCCAATGCTACAGAAGCATATCAGGCGTATGTCGGAAGGCCAGACACAAGATTTTTCTAAGGACCAGCAAGGTACACTAAGGTTCCGCGGAAGGATTTGTGTACCGAATCAAGCAGACTTAAGAAAGAAGATATTGCCAGAGGCACACGAGTCTTCATATCTATTCACCCCGGAGGTACCAAAATGTACGAAGATCTTCGGCAGATATTCTGGTGGGATGGGATGAAGAAAGACATCGCCTATTTTGTGGCTTGTTGCGACATATGCAACAAAGTGAAGGCAGAACACCAGAAACCCGCCGGACTCCTCCAACCTTTGCCCATTCCGCAATGGAAGTGGGATGACGTCTGTATGGATTTATCACAGGATTACCAAGGACTCACCGAGGCAACGATGCAGTATGGGTCATAGTGGACACATTGACCAAAGTAGCCCATTTTATTCCCATCAGAACCACTTACCGAGCCGATAAGCTTGCACAGTTGTATGTGTCCAGAATAGTCAGTCTGCATGGGGTACGAAGAACGATCACTTCCAACAGAGGGTCACTTTTTACCTCTGCTTTCTGTTCACGTCTCCATCAAGCCTTGGGGACTGCACTAAAGTACAGCACAACTTATCATCCTCAGACAGACGGACAGACTGAACGTGTAAACCAAATACTCGAAGATATGCTTCGAGCATGTGTTTTGGCCCAAGGACCTAAATGGGAAGATTGTCTGCCGTATGCCGAGTTCTCCTACAACAACAGCTTCCAGACCAGTCTAAATATGTCACCTTATGAAGCTCTGTATGGCCGTAAGTGCCACACTCCGTTAAATTGGTCTCAAACCGGAGATAGCCACATTTTCGGAACTGATCTCATGATGGAAGCTAAAAACCAAGTCAAGGAAATCCGAGACAGATTGCAATTGGCTAAATCCCGACGGAATAGTTATTATGATGCAAAGCACCGACAGATCAGTTTTGAACCCGGAGAGCATGTATACCTCCGAGTCACCCCTATGAAAGGAGTCACAAGATTTCAGACTCGCGGAAAATTGGCACCCAGGTATATTGGTCTGTTCCCAGTTATGTCCAGAGTGGGTACTATTGCATATCAGTTGGAATTGCCCCCGAAATTGTCAGAAGTGCACAATGTGTTCCATGTCTCACAGCTAAGACGATGTATATCGCCTCCAGAGAAAAAGACTAATATGTCAGAATTAGAACTGGCTAAGGATTTAACATATGAGGAGAAACCGTTCACAATCTTGGATGAGATGGAAAGGGTCACTCGTAGTAAAGCGAGAAAGTTTTATAAGGTTCAGTGGGAGCATCACACAGAGGAAGAGGCAACTTGGGAACGAGAGGAATTTCTAAAGGCAACCTATCCAGAATTCATCCTAAGTGGGGGAGGTTTGTGACAGCCTGGTTTTTGCCCCCTCTTCTTTCTTTTGATTTTGATTGCCTTTAATTTGAATTTGTGTTTTTGAATCATTTCAGTTGGACTTAAACCCTTGGGCATACCCATGATTTTCACCCAAGTGGTTCCCCTCTCCCCCCAATCCATCACTCCTTCTCTGATTAATCCCAAAATAAACATAGGAATATTTTTCTTAAATGAAAAATATTCATTTTCTCTTCAAAAACCATAGTCAGCAGCATATGCTCCAAAGCAACCCCCATTTTCTTTGCCCACAAAAATCTGAGAGAATTCCCAAACATTATTTGAACCCTAGGGCACCACCCTGAGCAAAAATATTGCATCACATTTTGGAATATTTTGCTACAGAAAATCTTTTCTGTTCTGGTCAGAAAAGGTAGTTTCTACAGCAAGTATCATTTTCCTTCATCCAATGAGGCTGATTTTTCTTGAGCATCACTACCTTCCTAAGTGATTCCTAAACCCGAAAGCTCAGCCCTCAACTCTTACTGGATCGCCCTCAGTTAACTCCCCAAGTTACAGACCAGAAACTTACTAGGAAGTAAACCACTCACCTACAGCACCTGGGCTCCACTCAAAGCATTGGTACGACCCAAACCACTAAGGACTACACGCCAGACATGAATTTATGGCAAGCCGTGGCTCTTTGCCAGAGTTCGCGCGGTGACAACGCATGTGCAGGATGCCAATGTGCTAGTCGACGCGCTCTGGATGCCGCCGCGCGCTCTATTCAATGTGTGCTCGCTTCCCCGACTCTCGCACCTTGCCAAACTGCGCCACCATCGCCGTCTCGACCCACTTAACTCCACCCTGGTGCTCGCCGATGCCGGAGCTCGCCGCAGTGAGCACGGGCATGACCCAGCCAACCCAACAGTGCGTTGTGCCACTGTGTTCGTCGTGTACCCCGCTCCTGTGTTCGTCCCTGCCCTCCCACAGTCCCCGCGTGATCCCCAGCGCCTTCTCCCCCTCTCACTAACACCATTCGTCGCTGGGCGCCACTCCAGAGAGCTCCGGCGAGCTCTCGATCCCCGCCTCGGCCTCGCCTATAAATAGAGCCCTCCCGAGCTTGTTTCTCTCCACACACACTCTCAACACACCTCCACAACACCGTAGGAAGCCGCAGCCCAGCCGGGCAGGCCTCTGGCCGCCGCCCCCGCCCCAAGCTCGCCAGCAATCCCCGTCCGCTGCCCCCTCCCTCTCCAGAGCCTCTCAAGCTCTACTGACTTCTCCGGCGTGCCCGTGGTGGTCCACTAGTGCGTGCTGCTGCCGTTGGAGCTACTGTACTGGCCCTGCCTCGCCGGAATCACCATCTTCGATGAGCCCCGCCCGCTGCTGCCACTGGAGGGCTTCGTTCCGACCCAGTCCGGCCACCCCTAGCCACGCTACAGGCACGGGTAGGTCCGCCTCGATCTCCTCTCCAATCCTATCCTCTTAGATCAAGTCACCGGACACTCCTCGCCGGAGAAAGCGCCGCCGCCGCGCCGCCTGACTCTGCTTCACTCCCCTCCCCTGCGACCTGACCGCTGGGGCCCACTGTCAGCCACTCAGGCCGCGCCCGAAGCGGTATGAGTGGTGGCGACATGCTGGTTTATGCCTTCGACGTCACCCCCTCCCATGGTTTTTCTTTTATTCAAATTTAATTCATATTATCCAGAGAACTTAAAACAGCCACAACCTTTTCACCTTTACTCCAAACGAAGTGATTCTTTTTGCATTGTATTCTTAATGAAAAGATCTAGCAGCTCACCAAAAATGAGATTTTTCTCTGCTGTCTAGATTTTCTGGTGATTTTCAGATTGTTTCTTGATATTTTCTTTCTCTGTTTTTAATTATTTTCAGAAGGTGAAGCCTGTCTTGAGGATCACTAGGAGGAGTGTGAACCTCATCTGCACTAAGGCAAGCCACAACAACATTTTCATGGTGCCATATCAATATTTGTGATTTTCCAACTTGAATAATGATTTAGTTCATGCATTTAAATCACTCAATTAAATATTTATTTCTGCTGAATGCTTGTTTTGGTTGGTATGCTTAGTTTACAGTAGTTTGAGACTAACTATGTCAGTTTAAGTTGATAGAAGTAATATTTGGTTATGTAGAAATAAAATGACTATGAAAAAGGCTAGTTTGGTTAATATTTTCTTAAGTGGGAAAATGGATTATTTTAAGTTAATATCATGGTTAAGTTTGTTGAATAATCATAACCAGAGAAGTGGTATGAGTTTGCTGATGATTACGGTTAGTGAAATACTTGATGAGGTTGATCCATTTATTTTCGATAATATGTGATGCATATTGTATGGTTGCATTTTCATGGCATATCATGACACCGGTTGTTTTTACTTTGAGTTAAACCTGATAATAACTCAACTTGAACCTATCGTTGACCAGGTCATGGTGCCACTGAATCGAGTTTTTCCCAGTGCAACCACATTTGCCTTTATGGGAAGGCCTTTATTCGGTCCGTTGTCATGCCTCTGGTCGATGCCTCCAACGAGGGAAGGTTATGGGCGTGCGTTACCCTGGCCCGGTAAGCAGACATAACCTTGTGTGCCCGTAGTTGTTGTTATGGTACCGTGTCCCCATTTGGGACCGTTTATGTTTTGCCATGACGGTGGCCGTTGATGCCTTTGGTAGGCACGGGGCCACCCAGGACTTAGCCCAATGGGGAGTAAGTCGGAGTGGCCGGGAGAGTGTCATGGCAATGGGGGGTTTCGTTGGAATGTCGTTGGTCCACCCGAATGGGAGTGCGAGGCCATGGATTCCGTGGTGTGGGTAAAGTACGCTACCTCTGCAGAGTGTATTTAATCTATCGATAGTCGCGTCCTCGGTTACGGACATAACTCGGAAGTAGGTCACACCATGGGTCAACGTATAAATAATCATGCACACTAATGTTAATCACATGGCACTGTTGGAAAGATGATGGTTGAGAAACTATGTTGATGATGGGATCCCAAGTGTTGGTTCTGTTTGTTGATGATGGGAACCAAAGCGTTGGTTCCGTTTGTTGATGATGAAGACCAAAGTGTGGTCCGATTGTGATCCGAGAAAGATCACCATTTGGTTACGAGGTAACCCGTTTGGTAAGCAAGTCCGAGGGACTTGTGGCACAAGATCATGCTCACTGCATCACTAGTGTCGGTGTACAAAAGAAGGGGCGCACCTTTGTACCTTTTTACCTGTGCACGGGCAGTCGTCAGCGCGCCCACGGTCACACCAAGCAGAACAGGGGAGGTGAGCCAAGGTAAGACCGAAGCCCAAAGAGTAGAGGGACGAAGCAGG
This sequence comes from Aegilops tauschii subsp. strangulata, assembly GCF_002575655.3. Lineage (NCBI taxonomy): Eukaryota > Viridiplantae > Streptophyta > Magnoliopsida > Poales > Poaceae > Aegilops > Aegilops tauschii. The sequence goes on along the minus strand of NC_053038.3, from coordinate 21,802,813 downwards.
TTCCCCCGGCAAGACCCTTGCCGGGGCAGCTCGCCCCACACCAACAGAGCGAGCCACCCTTGAGCCCACGGTCCCCAACACCATCATCCACGTGGGGCCAGGGCTCGGGAGGCACCTCTGTGGTGGCATGCAGATCTTTGTGAAGACATACTCAAGATCAGACGAGGATTAGAAGACGATGATCCTCGACAAGATCCTTGCTGAGGAAGGCCACCAGACCCCTGGCAAGATCCTTGCCGGGGACGACAACGCGCCACGGCAAGACCCTTGCCGGGCCCCCCGGCAAGGCTCTCGCCGAAGACGCCAACATGGCCACTCCCAGGCCCGCACCAGCCAAGTCTCCACCGCCGTTCGCATGCAGCTGCCGGCCCAAACCAGCTGGGCAGGCACCTGCGTGGCAACATGCAGCTTCCAGGCGAACGCAGCAGGCGCCTGCGTGGCGGCATGCAGATCTTCGTGAAGACCCTACCACCGCGCCACCTCAGCTGCCTGCCTGCCTACATGGCGCCGCACGCATCGCTGGCCAGGGCACGTGTCGAAGCGAGGAGGAGCTGCGACGGACGGGACGGGCCTCGCCCCCGTCCCCGATAAAGCTAGGGGACACCTCAACGGCGCATTAAATGTGTCTTGTCCTGTAATACGAGCGATAAGCTCGCAATACTGTACGCCTTTCCACCTCCTGTATGCCACTGTGGCAGCCCCTTTCACCTATAAAAGGAGGCCCATGCCATACTGGAGAAGGATTCGGCTCTTTCGAACCACACACTCACCATAGCTAGTTCGAGAGCTCAAGAACTCTCTGAAATACACCCACCAAAGCAGGACTAGGGTTTTACGCACCCTCGCGGCCCGAACCTGGGTAAACGATCCTTGTGCTGACTACTAATCCTGCTCTTCTTGGAACCCTGCGCCCCGGCAACCGTAGTAGGGATTCTTGTGATCCCATAGGTGTCGTTCCACACCGACATCTTTGGCGCGCCAGGTAGGGGGCGCAATTGTGAGAATTTGGTCTAGTAGTTAGCCTAGCAGCTCTTCGTCGCCATGGCTCCCAAGAAGAAGACGGCCACGGCGATCGGCTCGTTGGGAGCCGAACGGCCCGTGCCGGTGCGGACGAGTAGTGGACCGGTCGCGGACAGGATCCGGGCCGCGGTCCGCGAGCACCAGCATCGCCCTGGCAGTCAAAGCCTGGCGAGCGGCGTCGTTCGCGCGCCAGACGACCGGCCGCACGTCGCCAGATCCAAAGACGGAGCTGGTCCCCCCGCAGGCGTCGCGGGGCCCTCCAGGGTTGTCGTTGTGCCACCTCCGAGCGGCGCAGCAACCTCCAAGACGCCCACACCGGCGACCACTGCGCGCTCTTCCTATGGTGTGCGCGCCGAGCAGCGTCACCACGCTGGTGACCCTGGGCACCGCCATGGGAAGAGCCCTATGCGTCATTCGCGGGATGAAGGGGTTCAGCATGCCTGCCGAAGCGCTGGCGAAAATGGCACGCAACCGCTGGGTCGTAACGGAGCTCCTTCTAACACAGTTAGAAGTCGAAGCGCGCCTCGATCCACGCAGCTATCGCCGCCGCCCACGCCAGCAGAAGCTTTTGCGCGCGCGCAGCTGCTCCTCGACTTCCCTCCTGCTGCAGAGAAGCTCGACGAGTGGAGGGCCACCATCCGGAGCCTCGTCGCCGTCGCCAACAAATATGATCCGCGATCGGCGGGGCCCTCGGGTCGGCACTCCACCGAGCCACCACGTGCTGGCGCTGGGAGGACCGGGGGAGCTGCGGCCACGATGCACTCTCCTCCTCCTCGCCAGCTGCCGCGGGCGTCGGCCCGTCGTGACGACGCTTGTGATAACATCTCCATAGCGTCGTCCGACCCGCGGACCCTCCGCGACCAGCGCCAGGTTCTTCGAGAACGAGCTCACGAAGACGCTCGGACCACCGTTGAGCGCCGGCGCGAAACGCGCGCCAGTCGGACAAGCGGGCTGGACCCACTATGGACCACCCAGCACCGGGGGGCTCCGGCGGCCTACCTTATGAGGTGGGCTGCCCGGCCTTCACCCGTGAGCTGCGGCAGTTCCAGTGGCCGTCGCACCGCACGTTCAAGCCCGACGTCGGCGAGAAGTACATTGGCAAGACCCATCCGTCTGAGTTCCTCAGCATCTACACCATCGCAATGCAGGCTGCTGGAGCCCGCGATGACAAGGTGCTTGCCAACTATTTCCCGCTGGCACTGAAGCCTAATGTTATGTCTTGGTTGATGCACTTGCCGGCGGATTCCATTTCTTCTTGGTCGGATCTGTGCCATGAGTTTGTTGGTGCCTTCATAGGAGGCCACCAAGCTCATGGCCAGGCCAGTGATCTGCATATCATCCCCCAGAAGGAAGGGGAAACCCTGCGCAAGTACATCCAGAGGTTCAGCCGGGTGCAGTACAACATCCCTGACGTTCATCCCGCCGCTGCGATCAGCGCGTTCCACCAGAACGTGCGCAATCGCAAGATGCACGAAGAGCTGGCGATGACCAAGGTTAAGGGTGTGGCCGAGCTCTACGTTCTGGCCGATAGATGCGCCCGGGCTGAAGAGGGAAGGAAGTACCCCGGCGAAGATGCCGGTGCGGAAACCGACTCTACCGACGAAGATGCCGCCACCCCGATGAAGAAGGGCCGGCTTCGCAACAGGAAACGCAACGGCAAGTCCGTACTTGCCATCGAGGGGTCTGACGACACCGGCGCTGCCAAAAAGGTCAAGGCAGACGGACCCGGCATGGAGATTGCCGGGTGCACCGCTTGCCGGGCCTTAGCAGCTGCCGACAAGCCAGGGGGCTCCGGCAAGCCGTACTACAAGATCCCCCGCACCAAGGGCCACGACCTCCAGAACTGCCGACAAGTCGAGCTGCTTGCTGAAAAGCAAAAGGCCGAGTACGAAAGGCGGGACAAGGAGAAAGGTCAGGACGGTTCCGAGGGATCCGGCAAGAAGCGTGGCGGCCAAGGAAGCCGCCCCGGCAAGGACAACCAGCAAGAGAGGCCTGCCCGGGGCCGTGACAAGAAACAAGAAGACGATGATCACGACGAGGATGACGAGTCCGGTGAGCTAGAGTTCCAGAAGGCTACGGAGGCCATGTGCGTCGATGGTGGTGCCTTGCTGCATACTTCTCACCGCCAGCTCAAGCAGTGGGCGCGTGAGATTACAGCAGCGGAACCGTCGTTCGACGCTCATAAGCCGCTGAAGTGGTCCAGCACGCCCCTCATCTTTGACGCCGAGGACCACCCTGACAGCACAACCGCGGTCGGGTGTTTGCCATTGTTGGTCTCACCAACGATACGCAACCTCAAGGTGAACAAGATGTTGGTTGACGGCTGGGCCGGTGATACCTCTCCAACGTATCTATAATTTTTTATTGCTCCATGCTATATGATCTTCTGTTTTGGACATTATTGGGCTTTATTATCCACTTTTATATTATTTTTGGGACTAACCTATTAACCGGTGGCCCAGCCCAGAATTGTTGTCTTTTGCCTATTTCAGAGTTTCGCAGAAAAAGAATATCAAACGGAGTCCAAACGGAATGAAACCTTCGGGAACGTGATTTTCGGAACGAACATGATCCAAGAGACTTGGACCCTATGTCAAGCAACCAACAGGGAAGCCACGAGGTAGGGGGCGCGCCTACCCCCCTAGGGCGCGCCCTCCACCCTCGTGGGCCCCCTGTTGCTCCACCAACGTACTTCTTCCTCCTATATATACCTACGTACCCCAAAATGATCAGATACGGAGCCAAAAACCTAATTCCACCGCCGCAACCTTCTATACCCATGAGATCCCATCTTGGGGCCTGTTTCAGAGCTCCGCCGGAGGGGGCATCCATCACGGAGGGCTTCTACATCAACACCATAGCCTCTCCGATGAAGTGTGAGTAGTTTACCTTAGACCTTCGGGTCCATAGTTAGTAGCTAGATGGCTTCTTCTCTCTTTTTGGATCTCAATACAATGTTCTCCCCCTCTCTCGTGGAGATCTATTCGATGTAATCTTCTTTTGCGGTGTGTTTGTTGAGACCGATGAATTGTGGGTTTATGATCAAGTTTATCTATGAACAATATTTGAATCTTCTGAATTCTTTTATGTATGATTGGTTATCTTTGCAAGTCTCTTCGAATTATCAGTTTAGTTTGGCCTACTAGATTGATCTTTCTTGCAATGGGAGAAGTGCTTAGCTTTGGGTTCAATCTTGCGGTGTCCTTTCCCAGTGACCGAAGGGGCAGCAAGGCACGTATTGTATTGTTGCCATCGAGGATAACAAGATGGGGTTTTTATCATATTGCATGAATTTATCCCTCTACATCATGTCATCCTGCTTAAGGCGTTACTCTGTTCTTATGAACTTAATACTCTAGATGCATGCTGGATAGCGGTCGATGTGTGGAGTAATAGTAGTAGATGCAGGCAGGAGTCGGTCTATTTGTCTCGGACGTGATGCCTATATACATGATCATACCTAGATATTCTCATAACTATGCTCAATTCTGTCAATTTCTCAATAGTAATTTGTTCACCCACCATAAAATACTTATGCTCTTGAGAGAAGCCACTAGTGAAACCTATGGCCCCCGGGTCTATCTTCATCATATTAATCCTCCAACACTTGTCATTTTTGTTGCTTTTTTACTTTGCTTTTATTTTACTTTGCATCTTTATCATAAAAATACCAAAATATTATCCTATCATATCTATCAGATCTCACTCTCGTAAGTGACCGTGTAGGGATTGACAACCCCTTATCACGTTGGTTGCGAGGATTTATTTGTTTTGTGTAGGTGCGAGGGACTCGCGCGTAGCCTCCTACTGGATTGATACCTTGGTTCTCAAAAACTGAGGGAAATACTTACGCTACTTTGCTGCATCACCCTTTCCTCTTCAAGGGAAAACCAAGGCAGTGCTCAAGATGTAGCAAGAAGGATTTCTGGCGCCGTTGCCGGGGAGGTCTACGCAAAAGTCAACATACCAAGTACCTTATCTCCCGCATTACATTATTTGCCTTTTGCCTCTCGTTTTCCTCTCCCTCACTTCACCCTTGCCGTTTTATTCACCCTCTCTTTTTTCGTTCGCCTCTTTTCCGTTCGCTTGTCGTTATGGCTAGTCCTCTTTCTTCTCTGTTGTCTCCCGAGAATGAAGTTCTAAATTTTAAACAAAGGGAGGGAGAAAATCTAAAAGACGCTTGGTATAGAATTTGCAATGCTCAAAATAGATCTGCCAGGAAGCAATCTACTTCCATTCTTCTCCGCAATTTTTATGTAGGCGCTAATCCTTGGTATAGTATATTCTTGATCTCGTTACCGGAGGGAATTTCTTGGGTAGCCATACTTTTGACTCTTATAATGCTATGATAGATTTATTTGGCTCACCACCTCTTTTGGTTAATGGAACTATGTTAACTTTGGAGCATGTAATGCAAAGACTTGAAATTATTGAAAATAAAGTTGCTACCGTAGAGTTAATTGAAAATCTGGATAAAAAGATCCACAACCAAATTACCCAATATGGATCTAAGGTAGGAGTCACTTTGAAAAATATTAAGGAGAAGGAACCCATAGTTAATGACAGAATAAATCAAGATTCCACTAGAATCGATAAACTTGAGGGTATCATTACCAACTTGGGAACCGCTTTTTCTTCCGTAAAGAATACTCCTAGTCCTCCAACTAAAATTTCCAAGCTTATGTATGTTCCTAAAAATAAGGGTGAATCCTCTAGTAAAGAAACTGCGGATCTTAAATCCATAAGTATTCATCCCAATCTTTTTGCTATCATTAAGGAACCATTTGCTACAAATGAATTTTTCGATCTTATTCCTAAAATTTTGATAATTAATAAAAAGAAAGAAACTCTAAAGGGTGATAGATGTCTTATTGAAGAATTGCCTACCAAAGATTGCAATACCTAGATCTATCCTTGCTTTTATGCCTAGCTAGGGGCGTTAAACGATAGCGCTTGTTGGGAGGCAACCCAATTATATTTTTAGTTTTTTTGCTTTTTGCTTATGTTTAGGAATAAATATTAGATCTAGCCTCTGGTTAGATGTGTTTTTATGTTTTAATTAGTGTTTGTGCCAAGTTAAACCTATAGGATCTTCTTGGATGATAGTTATTTGATCTTGCTGTAATTTCCAGAAACTTTCTGTTCACAAAAATAATTGTTAAAAATCACCAGAACGTTATAAAATATTGATTCCAATTGCTGCTGATCAATAAACAAATTTTCTAGGTCTTCCTATTTTTGCTGATTTTTTGGAGTTCCAGAAGTTTGCGTTAGTTACAGATTACTACAGACTGTTCTGTTTTTCACAGATTCTGTTTTTCGTGTGTTGTTTGCTTATTTTGATGAATCTATGGCTAGTAAAAGAGTTTATAAACCATAGAGAAGTTGGAATACAGCAGGTTTAACACCAATATAAATAAATAATGAGTTCATTACAGTACCTTGAAGTGGTCTTTTGTTTTCTTTCGCTAACGGAGCTCACGAGATTTTCTGCTAAGTTTTGTGTTGTGAAGTTTTCAAGTTTTGGGTGAAAGATTTGATGGATTATGGAACAAGGAGTGACAAGAGCCTAACCTTGGGGATGCCCATGGCAACCCCCAAGATAATCTAAGGACACCAAAAAGCCAAAGCTTGGTGATGCCCCGGAAGGCATCCCCTCTTTCGTCTACTTCCATCGGTAACTTTACTTGGAGCTATGTTTTTATTCACCACGTGATATGTGTTTTTCTTGGAGCATCTTGTATAATTTGAGTCTTTGATTTTTAGTTTACCACAATCATCCTTTCTGTACACACCTTTTGAGAGAGTCACACACGATTCGGAAATTATTAGAATACGCTATGTGCTTCACTTATATCTTTTGAGTTATATAGTTTTTGCTCTAGTGCTTCACTTATATATTTTAGAGCACGGTGGTGATTTTGTTTTATAGAAACTATTGTTCTCTCATGCTTCACTTAGATTATTTTGAGAGTCTTAAATAGCATGGTAATTTGCTTAAATAATCCTAATATGCTAGGTATTCAAGAATAGTAAAAATTCTTATGAGTGTGTTGAATACTATGAGAAGTTTGATGCTTGATAATTGTTTTGAGATATGAAGATGGTGATATTAGAGTTATGCCAGTTGAGTAGTTGTGAATTTGAGAAATACTTATGTTAAAGTTTTTGATTCCCGTAGCATGCACGTATGGTGAACCGTTATGTGATGAAGTCGGAGCATGATTTATTTATTGATTGTCTTCCTTATGAGTGGCGGTCGGGGACGAGCGATGGTCTTTTCCTACCAATCTATCCCCCTAGGAGCATGCACGTAATACTTTGCTTTGATAACTTGTAGATTTTTGCAATAAGTATATGAGTTCTTTATGACTAATGTTGAGTCCATGGATTATACGCACTTTTCTTCCTTCCACCATTGCTAGCCTCTCTAATACCACGCACTTTTCGCCGGCATCATACACCCACCATATACCTTCCTCAAAACAGCCACCATACCTACCTATCATGGCATTTCTATAGCCATTCCGAGATATATTGCCATGCAACATACCACCGTTCCATTTATTATGACACGCTCCATCATTGTCATATTGCTTTGCATGATCATGTAGTTGACATTGTATTTGTGGCAAAGCCACCGATCATAATTCTTTCATACATGTCACTCTTGATTCATTGCATATCCCGGTACACCGCGGGAGGCATTCATATAGAGTCATATTTTGTTCTAAGTATCGAGTTGTAATTGTTGAGTTGTAAGAAAATAAAAGTGTGATGATCATCATTTTTAGAGCATTGTCCCAAGTGAGGAAAGGATGATGGAGACTATGATTCCCCCACAAGTCGGGATGAGACTCCGGACGAAAAAAAAGAGGCCATAAAAAAAGAAGAAAAGGCCCAAATAAAAAATGATGAGAGAAAAGAGAGAAGGGACAATGTTACTATCCTTTTACCACACTTGTGCTTCAAAGTAGCACCATAATCTTCATGATAGAGAGTCTCCTATGATATCACTTTCATATACTAGTAGGAATTTTTCATTATAGAACTTGGCTTGTATATTCCAATGATGGGCTTCCTCAAAATGCCCTAGGTCTTCGTGAGCAAGCGAGTTGGATGCACACCCACTTAGTTTCTTTTGTTGAGCTTTCATATACTTATAGCTCTAGTGCATCCGTTGCATGGCAATCCCTACTCACTCACATTGATATCTATTGATGGGCATCTCCATAGCCCGTTGATACGCCTAGTTGATGTGAGACTATCTTGTCCCTCCTTTTTGTCTTCTCCACAACCACCATTCTATTCCACATATAGTGCTATGTCCATGGCTCACGCTCATGTATTGCGTGAAGATTGAAAAAGTTTGAGAACGTCAAAAGTATGAAACAATTGCTTGGCTTGTCATCGGGGTTGTGCATGATTTAAATATTTTGTTTGGTGAAGATAGAGCATAGCCAGGCTATATGATTTTGTAGGGATAACTATCTTTGGCCATGTTATTTTGAGAAGACATAATTGCATAGTTAGTATGCTTGAAGTATTATTATTTTTATGTCAATATGAACTTTTGTCTTGAATCTTTCGGATCTTAATATTCATACCACAATTAAGAAGAATTACATTGAAATTATGCCAAGTAGCACTCCGCATCAAAAATTCTATTTTTATCATTTACCTACTTGAGGACGAGCAGGAATTAAGCTTGGGGATTTTTTATTGCTCCATGCTATATTATCTTCTGTTTTGGACATTATTGGGCTTTATTATCCACTTTTATATTATTTCTGGGACTAACCTATTAACCGGAGGCCCAGCCCAGAATTGCTGTTTTTTTGCCTATTTCAGAGTTTCGCAGAAAAAGAATATCAAACGGAGTCCAAACGGAATGAAACCTTCGGGAACGTGATTTTCGGAACGAACATGATCTAGGAGACTTGGACCCTACGTCAAGCAACCAACAGGGAAGCCACGAGGTAAGGGGCATGCCTACCCCCCTAGGGCGCGCCCTCCACCCTCGTGGGCCCCCTGTTGCTCCACCGACGTACTTCTTCCTCCTATATATACCTACGTACCCCCAAACGATCAGATCCGGAGCCAAAAACCTAATTCCACCGCCGCAACCTTCTGTACCCACGAGATCTCATCATGGGGCCTATTCCGGAGCTCCGCAGGAGGGGGCATCCATCACGGAGGGCTTCTACGTCAACACCATAGCCTCTCCGATGAAGTGTGAGTAGTTTATCCCAGACCTTCGGGTCCATAGTTAGTAGCTAGATGACTTCTTCTCTCTTTTTGGATCTCAATACAATGTTCTCCCCCTCTCTCGTGGAGATCTATTTGATGTAATCTTCTTTTGCGGTGTGTTTGTTGAGACCGATGAATTGTGGGTTTATGATCAAGTTTATCTATGAACAATATTTGAATCTTCTGAATTCTTTTATGTATGATTGGTTATCTTTGCAAGTCTCTTCGAATTATCAGTTTGGTTTGGCCTACTAGATTGATCTTTCTTGCAATGGGAGAAGTGCTTAGCTTTGGGTTCAATCTTGCGGTGTCCTTTCCCAGTGACAGTAGGGGCAGCAAGGCACGTATTGTATTGTTGCCATCGAGGATAAAAAGATGGGGTTTTTATCATATTGCATGAATTTATCCCTCTACATCATGTCATCTTGCTTAAGGCGTTACTCTGTTCTTATGAACTTAATACTCTAGATGCATGCTGGATAGCGGTCGATGTGTGGAGTAATAGTAGTAGATGCAGGCAGGAGTCGGTCTACTTGTCTCGGATGTGATGCCTATATACATGATCATACCTAGATATTCTCATAACTATGCTCAATTCTGTCAATTGCTCAACAGTAATTTGTTCACCCACCGTAAAATACTTATGCTCTTGAGAGAAGCCACTAGTGAAACCTATGGCCCCCGGGTCTATCTTCATCATATTAATCCTCCAACACTTAATTATTTCCGTTGCTTTTTACTTTGCTTTTATTTTACTTTGCATCTTTATCATAAAAATACCAAAAATATTATCCTATCATATCTATCAGATCTCACTCTCGTAAGTGACCATGTAGGTATTGACAACCCCTTATCGCGTTGGTTGCGAGGATTTATTTGTTTTGTGTAGGTGCGAGGGACTCGCGCGTAGCCTCCTACTGGATTGATACCTTGGTTCTCAAAAACTGAGGGAAATACTTACGCTACTTTGCTGCATCACCCTTTCCTCTTCAAGGGAAAAAACGCAGTGCTCAAGAGGTAGCAGCCGGCCTGAACTTGATCTCACCTGTCGTGATCAAGAGGCTGCAAATTCCTGATGAAGACCTCGAGGAAACGGGCACGTTTCAAGTGGTCAATCCGGGGAGGAGCCAGCCGAAGGGGACGGTCACACTGCCCGTGACGTTTGGAGGAGAGTTGAACTATAGGACGGAGAGGATCACCTTCGGCGTGGCCGAGATCCCCTTGCCCTACAACGGGATCCTCGGCCGCCTGGCACTAGCCAAGTTCATTGCAGCATCACACTATGCCTACAACATGCTGAAGATGCCCGGGCCATTGACCATCATCTCCGTCACCTCCGACAAGAAGGACGCGCTGATCTGCGCCGACCAACTCTACCAGGAAGCAGCTGCCGTCAAGGCACCTGCTCCTGCCGCTGAAGGCCCGGAAGGGAAGAAGAAGCCCGGCAAGACCTCTCGCACCCACTCCGGCAAGCGCACCTCCTCGGAGTGTTGTGCTACCGTCGAGGACGTGCCAGAGAGCTCTACCGGCAAGAGCAAGAAATCCAGAGCTGAGCCGCCGCAAACCAAGAAGGTGTCCGTCAGGGAGGATGGCACGGGAGGGGCCTTCACCATAGGCTCCACCCTCGACAGCAAATAGGAAGGCGCGCTCGTCACCTTCCTGCGGGGGAATGTCGACGTGTTTGCGTGGCAAGCATCCGACATCCCCGGTGTTCCCAGGGAGGTGATTGAGCACCACCTAGCTGCCTGCGGATCTTCATGAAGACCCTACCACTGCGCCACCTCAGCTGCCTGCCTGCCTACATGGCGCCGCAGGCATCACTGGCCAGGGCGCGTGCCGAAGCGAGGAGGAGCGGCGACGGACGGGACGGGCCTCCCCCCGTCCCCGATAAATCTAGGGGACACCTCAGCGGCGCATTAAATGCGTCTTGTCCTGTAATACGAGCGATAAGCTCGCAATACTGTACGCCTTTCCACCTCCTGTATGCCACTGTGGCAGCCCCTTTCGCCTATAAAAGGAGGCCCATGGCATACTGGAGAAGGATTCGGCTCTTTCGAACCACACACTCACCACAGCTAGTTCGAGAGCTCAAGAACTCTCTGAAATACACCCACCAAAGTAGAACTAGGGTTTTACGCATCCTCGCGGCCCGAACCTGGGTAAACAATCCTTGTGCTGACTACTGATCCTGCTCTTCTTGCAACCCTGTGCTCCGGCAATCGTAGTAGGGATTCTTGTGATCCCATAGGTGTCATTCCACACCGACAACTAGTATGATTTTGCATTGATGATAATTTGGTTAAATATCATGATATTGTTTGTCATTATGTTTATGCTTGTTGTGAGCTTGCAAGTACATTCAATGTACTGACCTGGCGTGTCATGCCAGATTTTATGAAAGTTTCGTTGGATCAGAGTGCTGTCCGAGTCTAGATTGTGTCCACATCAGTGTCCCTGAGCTATGGAGTCCCGCTTCGTCGTCGTTCCGCTGTCGCATAGTTGTCGTGATCGAGGCCCCTTTATGTTCACTAAATAATATACATATTGTTCAGCCGCACCGTGTGTGCCGCTTGGCCTCGCAACTTGATGTAAGGTCGAACTATGTTCCGCTAGTATCAATAAAGTGGTTGTTTTCTGTACCAAGATGTTGCGTGTTGCCGGAAGACATGATCTCTGGGCTGGCAATGCAAGGTAAACCGGTTGCTCTGAGCCGGGGTGCCACAATAATTTGTAACGAGCAAGTAACGATAATAGAGGTCTCTGGGCTGGCAATGCAAGGTAAACCGGTTGCTCTGAGCTGGGGAGGCCGTCCCTCTAGAGGTCTTGGCGGTCTCGACTTGGCAGCCTTGCAGCTGGCCCGTACCAAGCCGTCGAGGGGGCCATGCCGTGGGCCGCAAGCAGGCAGATCCGGGTACCCCCGATGCCAGAATGCCGACAGTTACCCTCAGGCCCGAGGCGCGCTCGGTCTGGCTTTGAGGCGAAGCCAAGGGGCAAGGGCGAAGCGTCGCGGGCCCCAACCGCTTGTGGGCCAGGCTTGACGCGTGGCGCCTGACGGGACGTAGATGCCTTCACTCCCCCACGTCGCCTCGGCAACTGCCGAGGCTGACGCACGCCACAGAGCCATCATCGCCCCATTGCGTGCTTACCTTCCGCTCCTTTCCCCTTTCTGCAAGCTCGTGCCTTCTTCGCCGAATCCCGCGCTTCCTTCAATCCACCTTGTCGCCATGGCTCCAAAGAAGAAGAGGGGCAAGACTCCGGCGGCGATGGACCCCCCGGCGGGGCCTGAGCCTGCGCTGGGCCGGTCCACCGTGGTCAACCTCGAGGGGCTAGACAAGGTCCGGCATGCGATCTCTGCCGATTCCAACGAGTGGAAGGCGACAAAGATCTGGCCTGCCTCCCGGTCTTTAACCAATCTGGATGCCACCAATATCCCCCTTCATCTTCATGCCCTCTTCTCCGGCCTGCTACCGCCGTTTTCTGATTTCTTCAATGACGTGCCTACGCACTACCAAATCCACGCGCTGCATCTTGACCCCGAGTCTATTGTCCTCCTCTCCACCTTCGTGTTCTTGTGCGAGGCCTTCGTGGGCATTGCCCCATTTGTCGCTCTGCTCTACCACTTCTTCTCCCTTAAAATGGTCACCGACGGGCAGCGCTTGGGGTGCGTGTCACTTCGAGCGATGGCCGTGACCGCGGGCTCTAATATCGACACCACGTTCCACCCGACGCGGGGGGATTCCGGAAGCAATGGGTGTACATTGTAGCCGCCGTGTAGAGCCCCTTGCTCCTAATTCCAACGCCCCCCGTCGTGTCGAGCTCTGGATGGGAGCACGTGGAACTTGTCGACCCGCGGCTCGCGCGTGTCATGGCCAGGCTAGCCAACTTGAGGAAGGTGGGGGTGACAATGGCGATGGTGGTGAAGGATTTCGTCCGGCGGTGCATCGCTCCACTATAGCGCCATTCTCGTCCAATGTGGGCCTTTGCCGGCCCCACAAACGGCATGAGGCTTCAGGGCCCTTCCCTCCCATCCAGCATGCTGCACGGGGTGCTCCGCCTCCTAACTGATGGAGAGCCCACCACGATTCCTTCAGGAGGGCTCCCCTTGTACAATTATCCAAACGGGGGAGACTTCGCCAAGAAGATGCCGCACTTTGATGAGGGAGGCTGCTTCCCGAGGGCCATGTGGGGCTTCGCGACAACCACCTCCTGGTGGCCCCAGGGCCCGGGGGTCCTGAGGTGCGTGCCCCCAAGCAGCCACGGGGGAGCGCTCCCAGTCGTGCGTCCCTCAAGCATCCACCTTCACCCCCACCCCACCCCACCCCCGGCGGCGGAGGTGACTGATGTCTGCTAGAACTATGTCGGTGTTTCCCCAAAGAGGAAGGGATGATGCAGCACAACGACAGTAGGTATTTCCCTCAGTGATGAGACCAAGGTTAAAAACCAGTAGGAGAACCAAGCAACACTACGTAAACAGCACCTGCATATAAATAACAAATATTCGCAACCCGACGTGTTAAAGGGGTTGTCAATCCCTTTCGGGTAACAGTGCCAGAAATTGGCAAACGGACGTGAGAGAGTTGTAAATATTGATAGATCGAACGCCAAATAAAATAAAGTGCAGCAAGGTATTTTTGTATTTTTGGTTTAATAGATCTGAAAATAAAAGCAAAGGAAAATAGATCGCAACGGCAAATATATTAAAGAAGAGACCCGGGGGCCATAGGTTTCACTAGTGGCTTCTCTCGAGAAAAATTGCAAATGGTGGGTAAACAAATTACTATTAGGCAATTGATAGAACTTCAAATAATCATGACAATATCCAGGCAAAGATCATTATATAGGCATCACGTCCAAGATTAGTAGACCGACCCCTGCCTGCATCTACTACTATTACTCCACACATCGACCGCTATCCAGCATGCATCTAGTGTATTAAGTTCATGGAGAAACGGAGTAATGTAATAAGAACGATGACATGATGTACACAAGATCTATTTATGTAGAAATATACCCATCTTGTTATCCTTAATGGCAACGATACGTACGTGCCGGTTCCCTTTCTGTCACCGGGATCAAGCACCGTAAGATTGAACCCATCACAGAGCACCTCTTCCCATTGCAAGATAAATAGATCAAGTTGGCCAAACAAAACCCAAATACCGGAGAAGAAATACGAGTCTATAAGCAATCATGCATATAAGATATCAAAAGAAGATTCAAATAACTTTCATGGATAGAAAGATAGATCTAGTCATAAACTCAAAGTTCATCAGATCCCAACAAACACACCGCAAAAAGAGTTACATCATATGGATCTCCAAGAGACCATTGTATTGAGAATGAAACGAGAGAGAGGAAGCCATCTAGCTACTAACTATGGACCCGTAGGTCTACAAAGAACTACCCACGCATCATCGGAGTGGCACCAATGGAGATGATACACCCCTCCGTGATGGTGTCTAGATTGGATCTGGTGCTTTTGGAACTTGCGACGTCTGGAATTGATTTTCGTTGACTCCCCTAGGTTTTCTGGAATATTGGGGTATTTATAGAGCAAAGAGGTGGTCCAGGGGGCACCCGAGGTGGGCACAACCCACCAGGGCGTGCCTGGGCCTCCAGGCGCGCCCTGGTGGGTTATGCTCCCCTCGGAGCACCCCCTAGGCGCTTCTCCAGCCCACTGGATGTCTTCTGGTCCAAAAAAACCACAAAAAGTTTCGCTGCATTTGGACTCCGTTTGGTATTGATTTCCTGCGATGTAAAAAACATGCAAAAAACAGCAATTGGCACTATGTCAATAGGTTAGTACCAAAAAATGATATAAAATGACTATCAAATGATTATAAAACATCCAAGAATGATAATATAACAGCATGGAACAATCAAAAAATATAGATACGTTGGAGATGTATCAGCATCCCCAAGCATAATTCCTGCTCGTCCTCGAGTAGGTAAATGATAAAAACAATTTTTTTGATGTGGAATGATGCCTAAGATGTTATCTTATATTCTTTTCTTCATAGCATGGACATTTGGACTTTTATATGATTCAAAGCAATAGTCTAGTTTCGACATGAGACTTAAATACTCAAGTATATCAACAAGCAACCATGTCTTTCAAAATATCAACGCTAAAATAAGCTATCCATAGCCCAACATGCTCAATCATTGATCCATTCATGAAACACACTCGCATATTAGCTACACCCAATGCACAAGTACGATCATAGTGCCCCCTAGTTGGTGCTTTTATAAGAGAAGATGGAGACTCAAATTTAAAATAAATATTGCATAAAGTAAAAGAAAGGCCCTCCGCGGAGGGAAGTAGGGATTTGTAGAGGTGCCAGAGCTCAAAGCGAAAAACATAGAGATAAAAACATTTTGGGAGGTATACTTTTCCCACCAACGAAAACGACTTAGAGTTCCCCACACTTTCCATACTAGATATACCATAGGCGGTTCCCAAACAGAAAATAAAGTTTATTCCGTTTTCCACCATACTTTCACTTTCCATGGCTAGCCGTATCCACGGTTGCCTTCCATACCAACACTTTCCAAGGAATTTATTATTTGACAACATAAAGTAAATTCATTTTTGATTTCAGGACTGGGCATCCCTAATACCTTTGCCTTACTCTCGTGCAATGACAAGTGAATAAACACTCATCATGAGAATAACACATCTAGCATGGAAAATATCGGCCACCCCTCACCGCCTCACGAGCGGTACGAGTACACAAAAGAGAAATTTATTTTGAAAATTAGAGATGGCACATACAAATTTGCTTAGAACGGCAAAAGAATACCGCATATAGGTAGGTATAGTGGACTCATGTGGCAAAACTGGTTTAAAGGATTTTGGATGCACAAGTAGTGATCATACTTGGCGCAAAATGAAGGCTAGCAAAAGATTGAGAAGCGAACAACCAAGAAACCAATAATCTCATAAGCGAGCATTAAGAATAATTAACACCGAATAATGCACCACAAGTAGGATGTAATTTCATTGCATAACTATTGACTTTCGTGCTTGCATAGGGAATCACAAACCTTAACACCAATATTATTACTAAAGCATAATTACTCATCAACATGACTCACATATCACATCATCATATCTCAAAACTATTACAAGGAATCAAGTTTATTTTGTCCAATGATCTTCATGAAAGTTTTTTATTATATCTTCTTGGATATCTATCACTTTGGAACTAATTTTCGTGTGTTGCTTTTGATAAGCTCAAACAAATATAAGTGAAGATCATGAGCATAATATTTCTTTCTCTCAAATTAATTTAAGTGAAGCAAGAGAGAATTTCTTAAAAAATACTAAAGCACACCATGCTCGAAAATATATAAGTGAAGCACTAGAGCAATTCCATAGCTCATAAAGATTTAAGTGAAGCCTAGAGAGCAATTCTAACAAGTCATGGCATAATTTTGGCTCTCTCAAATAAGTGTGTCCAGCCAGGATTCAAGATTTAAAATAAAAAGCAAATCAAGCAAAGACTCATATCATACAAGACGCTCCAAGCAAAACTCATAGTATGTGACGAATAAAAATATAGCTTCGAGTAAAATACCGATGGTCGTTAGAAGAAACAGGGGATGCCACTCGGGGCATCCCCAAGCTTAGTTGCTTGCTTCTCTTTGGATAATAGCTTGGGATGCCATGGGCATCCCCAAGCTTAGGCTCTTCTTACTCCTTATTCCTTCATCCATCATAACATCACCCAAAACTTGAAAACTTCAATCACACAAAACTCAACAAAACCTTCGTGAGTTCCGTTAGTATAAGAAAACAAATCACTACTATAAGTGCTGTTGCAAACGAATTCATATTTTATTCTTGAATTATATCTACTGTATTCCAACTTTTCTATGGTAGAAACTCATCAAAGAAAACCATATAATCATCAAAATAAGCACACAACGCAAAGAAAACAAAATCTGCCAAAAACGGAACAATCTGTAGCAATCTGGATATTTCGAATACTTCTGAAACTCCAAAATTCTGAAAAATTAGGACAACCTGAGAAATTTGTATATTAATCTTCTGCAAAAAGAATTGGTATTTTATCACGCTTCTATTAAAAATGAGAATTATTTTTGTGAGCCCGAAAGTTTCTGTTTTTCAGCAAGATCAAACAACTATCACCCAAGGATATCCTAAAGGCTTTACTTGGCACAAACACTAATTAAAACACAAAAAACACAATCATAACAGTAGCATAATTGTGCAAACACTCAAGAACAGAAAGCAAAAGAAAAAAAATTAATTTTATTCATTGGGTTGCCTCCCAACAGGTGCTATCGTTTTATGCCCCTAGCTAGGCATAGGGCAACAGATCTAAGTGTTGTCATCTTTGTTCTTGATTTCCTTAAAAGTGTTTTTGTCATGGGGTTTTGTAAAAACAACATAAAACATATTATCCGTAGATACTTTAGCATAATTAAGTTGCTTATCATCATAACCCCTTTGATTTCCAACAACAATCCAAGAATAATGTTGATTAACATTGTTGAAAACTTGTTGGATTACATCTAGAATGGGGACTTCCTTTGTAAGATTCTCATCAAAGATTTTATTATCCCCAAGCAAATATCTTAACGCATAATCACTATTGTAAAGAATTTCATCTATCACGGGTTTTTCACGATTCATACCATAAAAAATCGAAGATTTCCCTAGCTTCCCGTATTATGTAGTCAAATTCATTCATAAGAACGAAAGTGGCCAACTTTTTAGCCTTAGGATTCCTCATAACAGGAAGCTCAAAAAACAACCTTTGCAAGGTAGGATGAGTATGGATAAATTTACTTTCAAGTTTCAGAACTAGTGCTGAAATGGCATCCGCATAAGATCTAGTATTTCTAAGTATAGGAGCATCATCAAGACTTAGATTTCCAACACAATTGAAAAAATCTTGGATACGTTCTTTTCCCATAACATTCCCTTGCCCCAAGATAAAACTTTTAGCATCCAGATTGCACGTACGTCCAACCTTAGGCGTTAGGCCATCATCTATTGCTGCCATACCGATGAACGAAAAAGAGGGTGAATAAAACGGTAATTTTTTGTGAAATGGGGAAGAGGAAAACGAGAGGCAAATGGAAAATAATGTAAATTGCGAGGAGATGAGATTTGTGATTAGGAACCTGGTAGATGTTGATGATGTCTCCCCGGCAACGGCGCCAGAAATTCCTTTTGATGTCTGCTAGAACTACGTTGGTATTTCCCCAAAGAGGAAGGGGTGATGCAGCATAAGGACGGTAGGTATTTCCGCCAGTGATAAGACCAAGGTTATCGAACCAGTAGGAGAACCAAGCAACACAACGTAAACATCACCTGCACACAAATAACAAATACTCGCAACCCGACATGTTAAAGGGGTTGTCAATCCCTTTCGGGTAACAGCGCCAGAAATTGGCAAATGGACGTGAGAGAGTTGTAAATTGATAGAACGAACGCCAAATAAAATAAAGTGCAGCAAGGTATTTTTTTATTTTTGGTTTAGTAGATCTGAAACTAAAAACAAAGGCAAATAGATCACAACGGTAAATATATTAAAGAAGAGACCCGGGGACCGTATGTTTCACTAGTGGCTTCTCTCAAGAAAAATAGCAAACGGTGGGTAAACAAATTACTGTTGGGCAATTGATAGAACTTCAAATAATCATGACGATATCCAGGCAATGATCATTATATAGGCATCACGTTCAAGATTAGTAGACCGACTCCTGCCTGCATCTAATACTATTACTCCACACATCGACCGCTATCCAGCATGCATCTAGTGTATTAAGTTCATGGAAAAACGGAGTAATGCAATAAGAACGATGACATGATGTAGACAAGATCTATTTATGTAGAAATAGACCCCATCTTGTTATCCTTAATGGCAACGATGCATACGTGTCGGTTCCCTTTCTGTCACTGGGATCAAGCATCGTAAGATTGAACCCATCACAAAGCATCTCTTCCCATTGCAAGATAAATAGATCAAGTTGGCCAAAAAAACCAAATATCGGAGAAGAAATACGAGGCTATAAGAAATCATGCATATAAGAGATCAAAGAATACGCAAATATCTTTCATGGATAAAAAGATAGATCTTATCATAAACTCAAAGTTCTTCGTATCCCAACAAACACACCGCAAAAAGAGTTACATCATATGGATCTCCAAGAGACCATTGTATCGAGAATCAAACGAGAGAGAGGAAGCCATCTAGCTACTAACTACGGACCCGTATGTCTACAAAGAACTACTCACACATCATCGGAGAGGCACCAATGGACATGATGCACCCCTACGTGATGGTGTCTAGATTGGATCTGGTGTTTCTGGAACTTGCGGCGGCTGGAATTGATTTTCGTCGACTCCCCTAGGGTTTCTGGAATATTTGGGTATTTATAAAGCAAAGAGGCGGTCCGGGGGCACCCGAGGTGGGCACAACCCACCAGGGCGCGCCTGGGCCTCCAGGCGCGCCCTGGTGGGTTGTGCTTCCCTCGGAGCACCCCCCAGGCGCTTCTCCGGCCCACTGGATGTCTTCTGGTCCAAAAAAATCACAAAAAATTTCGCTATGTTTGGACTCCGTTTGGTATTGATTTCCTGTGATGTAAAAAATATGCAAAAACAGCAACTGGCACTTGGCACTATGTCAATAGGTTAGTACCAAAAAATGATATAAAATGACTATTAAATGATTATTAAACATCTAAGAATGATAATATAACAGTATGGAACTATCAAAAATTATAGATACGTTGGAGACGTATCAGTGACATCCCGCCTGGAGACGTGGCCGCTGTCCCTGCCGTGGAGGGCTGCGCGCCGGATTCCAGCGCGTTGTCCCTCAAGCCTCACGCAACCCGGAGGAGGAAGGAGCCCGGCGGCCACCACATATCTGCCACGAGGGCCATGAAGAAGAGGAAGTGGATCGTCGCGGATGAGTAAGTGCCCCGCCTTCTTTGATCTCCACACAGTATGCCTGTTTGACTCTTGCTCCCCAGGCCCCCCTTCAATGAAGGTACAAGCGCGCCACCGCCTCCTGAGGGCACCGGCCCAGTGGTGGTCTCACACCTCGCGGGCCACGCGGCCACGCATAAGGAGGCATCCGCACCCGAGCCAAGGCCGCCGTTGGGGGGGCTCGGGCTTGCATTTCCGGCGTCCTTCTTCAGGGGTGGCCCCCAGATCGCAGGGGCTGTGCCAAGAGCTCCCCCGCTGGTTTTCACTGGCGACCAGTCGGCTCGCACGACAGTGCTGTCTTCAAGCAGGGGGTGAGTTCGCATCGAACCCTGCCCTGAGCCGGAGGGCCGGACGACGGAAACCCGTCCCTCACGCACCCCCGCTGCTAACTGGGGCGCGGAGGGAAGCCCCGGTCGAGCGTTGCAGCTCACACACGGGCACAACGCCGTCAGGCACGACCTTCTTCAAGATGCGGCAACCGCACTGGGTCACCTTGGGGTGGAGCTTGGTGACGTCGACATGCGCCTTGAGGCGGAGTGCCTACACCTGGTGTGCGAGTGGCGCCAGCTCGAGGTCGCCATCAACTTTGGTCGTTTGCAGTGCGAGGACGCTCACGCGGAGACCGAGGAATTCCTTGCCATCGTAAGGGGCCCGCAATCATGCCCTTGAGGAAGCCTGAGCCACGGACTGCCGGCGTGAGGCTGCACAGAAGCGTGAGGAGGAGCTTCAAGCCTCAAATGCCGCCCTCGAACAGCAAGTCTAGGCATGCAAGGTCGCGCTCGCCGCCTTGGCGGGCGGCCCGTCCGCAGGCGATGCGAGGCTCCGCATGTTTGAAGACACGCTGACGCTGGAGGCACTGGAGCAGAGCCAGGAGCATGAGCGGCTGGAGGTGATGGAGCGCCAAGTGGCCGCCGCGAGGACACCCTCGCCTCCCGAGAGGCGGCGATCCAAGGAGCGGTCGGCGAGAGGGTGGCGGGGGTCCGCAGGGCCCTCACCGAAGACTACCACCTGAGGCTGAAGCTTCAGGAGTCTCGTTTCTGCACGCGGCGCGACGAGCTGAAAGGCGAGGCTTATGGCCTCAAGAAGAAGCTTGCCCCGGTGGAGCGACGTGAGAAGGCTGCGATGGACGCCCAGACCGCTGCTGAGGACGAGTTGTCTTTCCTCTACAAGAAGGTGGGGGACATCGCTTCCCTCATGGAGAAGGCGTTGGACGAGGCTAACCGAGCTCGGGGGCTGCAGCACACGCGCTCCCAGATGTTCCAGGCCCTTGAGCATAGGGCCAGCCGGGCCCTGAGCAGCATCTGCTATGAGAACGTCTGCAGCCCTCTCATTGCTGACGATGCCGGCTATCTTGGTTTCCTCACTAGGGTCGTGGAGCGTCTTGAAGGTGGGGCCGAGAGGGTGCGCCAGCTTGTCGAAGAGAAGAGTCGCGACCTCCTTGCGTGCGCGTCCTCGCGCATCTTCAGCCACCTTCTTCGCTCCGATCCTGACTTTGACTTCGAGCCATGACAGCCCCGTGATTGAGGTGATCCAGAGCACCCTGGCGGACTGGGTAGAGGATCACGTGGACGACCTGATCATGGAGTTTACCGCCACTAGAGACGAGGGCCAGCCCGTGATCGAAGGGCTTGGGGTTGATGATGATGATAGCGGCAGCAGCGAGGGTGACGACGCGTCTGCCTAGGCCGTCTTTTCCTTTTTTTTCCTATTAAGACTTTGAATGTGACCCCGCGGGGATGTGAAAGCACTTTTGTGGCAACTCCTTTATAATGTATCGAGTGACATTGTACTCCCTTATGCCTCCTTCCCTTCATTTATCGTGCGCCCGTGGCCCTGAGGGGGGTGGATCGTTATCGTTAGACCAGGTCGCGGTGCCCGGCCAAGGACAGGAGGCAGACGCTCACTGGGGACCTCGAGCCACGTGCACTTGCGGGCTCGCTCGACGGCGTCGCGTGAGGACTCGGACGCCAAGGTCTTGGCAAGGTGTGCACACGGGCGGACCTGCGGTGGTCGCGGCCTTGGCCCTCGGGGTGCCCTCAGCACTGCCAGGCTGGCCCAAGTGTGCACACAGTACCCAGCCCCGCTCGCGAGGCGCTCGAGAGAGAGAGAGAGAGAGAGAGAGAGAAGCTGGCAACCACCAGTCCTCCTAAAAACAAGACTCAACACGGGAAACGCTGCGACGAGAAAAAAACTCCCACCCCCTTTTTGAAAAAGACACGAAACTTCAAATCCATTCCAAAAGGTCGCAACTGGTTACAAGAGAAAGGCAAGAAAAGCCGCGTCCGGCACCTAAGCTAGTCTTCCCACCAGCGTAGAGCATGGGGCCTCCACTTGGCGTGGGCATAGTCGCTGATTGACCGTGTCATCCGCCAGTGCGAAGCATGGGCTTCCACTAGGCGTGGGCATAGTCGTTGTAAGACCGTGTCGTCCGCCAGCGCGGAGCATGAGGCTTCCACTTGGGCATGGGTGGGAACCCCCGCAGGGCCGTGGGGCGGCACACCGAGGGACTCCGGGCGTGTACAACCCCACTCATTATTACGTGAGAATGTCACGGGTAGAGCCTTGGGAGGCGTGAGGTGCCCCGTTCCTCTGGGGCGGGGGACCCTATCCCCCGCCTCCAGGCACGCAGCATCGGGCATGGGGCACGGGCAGTCCTAAACGGGCCCTCAGCATGGGCGGCAGCCCGCGGGCGCCCCTTCAGGGGAGGGCCCGCTTCCAGATGAGGTCTCCGGCCCCGAGGATCTGGTGGCGTAGGCCGCCGTCAAGGCGGCGCCGCGACTCCTCGCGGCACAGGGGACGACCAGCGCTGGGCTCTCTCACCGGGGATGGGGTTGGTCCTAGGCGCGACACCCCGACGTGCCTTGCCGGGGTGCCAAGGTTCACGGGGGACCCCTCCTGGTCCTGGGCAGGCGGGGCCCCATAGCCTCTAAGGTGGGGAGGAACAGGGTCCTCGCGAGTGTCTCAGTTGTGCTGGCGCGGGCGGGCCCTAACACGAACCGCAGTTTCGTAGCCAACCCCGTTGCGAGTTCCCTGTTTCCTCCTGAGGCCCTTGGGCCTTGGGGCGCCCGAGGGCTCCTGAGGGACCCACGCTGGGGCGCTCAGCCCGGCCCCGTTCCGCAAGCGCGCCACTTCCAACATGATCTACATGTGTTCCAAGGTCAGTGCAATATGTTTTGGAGAGACTAACTGTCAACGGGGGTCATCGCCACCAGCGACGCGGGCGAAGGCACCGCGTCAGCTCATGAGGGGCCTTGGCCTCGCGAAGTCTCGATGATCCCGGTGAACAAGCCACCGGGAACGGCGCGCTCGATCTTCACTTCTGCCGCGGGGTGTACCTGTCGACGGCGGGGCGCGGGCGGCGGCGGCCATCATTCTGACGCCAGCCCCAACCTTCTGCCTTATCGACCATTGTTGCCGCTGGCCAGCCGCACCGGCCAGGAGGTGACCTGAGGGAGTAACCCACCATGTCCAGCATCCAGGGGAACGCATCATGAGCTAGGGGGAATCCGACCCGCGGCTTGGCCCCTGTGAGGTCCCCATGTCCTCTTTCGAAGGACGAGCAGACGCAATAAGGGCAAGCGCGGGCCCACTATGGGGGCCGCGGTCCTTGTAGAGGACGGGAGGGCTCCAAGCCCCCGTAAGCGGCGTCAAGTAGCTCGGTGACTCGATCGAGCCAGGCGTCGTAGACACCATTGGTGGGACGGTGGCGCAAAAGCTCGCGTGCCACGAGGAGGGTGGCTTGCGCGTTCATAAACTCGTGATGGGTGCGAGACGATGATACCGTGGCGGGGCCATAGCCAGGCGTGGCAGTGCGCTCACCACACTACGCGAAAGGCGATGGCGACGGGTCCTGTCATTGACGAGCAGCAGCCCCTGCGGCGGTGTTAGCCGCGAGGCAACCGAGGCGGCGAGGAGCACTACGGCCAAGGGGCGCCACCTGGGCAGCGCGAGTGGCCCAATGCTCGGCGCGGGCTCGGCGAGCTTTGGCCATGACGTCGATGAAGCGGAAACGGAGCATAGGTGGAAGAAGGACTTTGAAACGCCCCTACCTGGCACGCCAAATGTCGGATTCAAGGCTCCGCAGACCCAAGAAGGTTCAAACTCTGGGCGTGTGCGAAGATCTCAACCTCTCGAGTCTCTAGCTCGTCACCCTACAGCCTAGCCTCGTCGAGTTCACGTGAGCGGGGAAGAAGATGGACACGGCAGTTTACCCAGGTTTGGGCCACCTTGCGGTGTAAAACCCTACTCCTGCTTTGTTGTGGATTTGCCTCACGAGGAGGCTAGGGATGAACAAGTACAGAGGATGAACAACCTCGCGAGGGCTCTCAAGGTGATGGTCCGAAGGATCTCCTCCTCTATGGTGGTGGCTAACCTACATTTATAGTGGCCTTGGTCCTCTTCCCTCGAAACTTAGGCGGGATGGGATCCCACAACGGCCAATTTGAAAGGGGACAAGAAGTACATCTAATCCTGACAAAAGGTGGTCTTCTGCTACAAAGCTTTTGGTCATGACGCAGCAGTGGGCTCGGTGATGACATTCGTCCTGCCGAGCCCGTGGTCTTGGTCTTGTTGCACCAGAATGGAAAGCTTTGGAGGATTCCCTGGGAACCCACGCATGTCCTTGCATCCTTAGCACCGAAAGGGAAACTGCGCCCGCTGGCGCCCGCCTGGCCTTGGTTGTCATGGCTCACGTCATCGCAACCTCGGGAGGCTGGGCACTTGCATAGAAATCTCCGCTCCTCGGGAGGCAACCTAGGGAGGTCGTCCCTCTGGAGGTCTTGGCGCAGCTCTCCTCACGAGGGTCTTGACTTGGCAGCCCTACAACCGGGCCGTACCAGGCCGTCAAGGGGGCCACACCATGGGCCGCAGGCAGGCAGATATGGGTACCCCCGATCCCAGAACGCCGACAGGCGCGCCCAGGTGGGTTGTGCCCCCTCGGGGCACCCCTCTGGTACTTCTTTGGCCCATGTTGTTCCTTCTGGTCCATAAAAATTCTCCAAAAAGTTTCGCTGTGTTTGGACTCTGTTTGGTACTGATATTCTGCGATGTAAAAAACAAGCAAAAAACAGCAACTGGCGCTGGGCACTATGTTAATAGGTTAGTCACAAAAAATGATATAAAGTTGCTATAAAATGATTGTAAAACAACAAGGAATGATAATATAACAACATGCAACAATAAAAAATTATAGGTACGTTGGAGACTTATCAGGGGGCAGTCAGTATCTTCCATGCTAAGCGGGTTATTCTTGTGATAAGTGTTTATTCACTTTTCCTTACATCAGAGGAGTTGGTATTCGAGATGCCCAGTCCCCTGATCAAATCACAATATAATGAAACAAACTCCCCTGGAAAGTTGTTGGTATGGAGGGCACCCAAGGATTCGGCTAGCCATGGCATGTGTTTGTTGGCTGAGGGGGAGTAAACTTTACCTTTCCGCTTGGGAACCGCCGCTAATGTGTTTAGCATGGAAGATATTGAAAACTCTCGGTCGTGGCGTTGATAGGAAAGGCATACCTCCCAAAATTATATTCATCTCTATTTTAAGCTTTGAGCTCTGGCACCTTTGCAAATCCCTACTTCCCTCTGCGAAGAGCCTACCCATTTACTTTTATGTTATTTTACTTTTATTGTTGAGTCATCACCTTCTCAATTAAAGCAGCAGTTCTTAAAGCACTATTGTCATTCTTATGCATTTTTTAGTTAATAATCTGTGCATCATGACTGGATCTCTTCTTCCATGAATTACAATGTTTAGTCGCTGCTTGAACTTTAGAGGTGCTCTACATTTATCAATTACATAGTAAATATTATGTTTTTCTTTATCACTTCCAGTTTGCCACCTGAATTGCTTGAGGACAAGCAATGAGTTAAGCTTGGGGGAGTTGATATGTCTCCATCGTATCTACTTTTCCAAACACTTCTGCTCTTGTTTTAAACTCTAATTTGCATGATTTGAATGAAACTAACCCGGACTGACGGTGTTTTTAGCAGAACTACAATGATGTTGTTTTTGTGCAGAAATAAAAGTTCTTGGGATTGGACGAAATTTTTTGGAGATTTTTATGGAATAAATAAAAAATACTAAAGGGAAGATCCACGGGAGGGGACCTGAAAGTGCTAGTTATCGACTAGAGGGGGTGAATAGGCAATTTTTATGAAAGTCTTCAAAACACGGGGACATGGAAGACAAACGATAGAAATGAACCTATTGATATGCAGCGGAAGGTAGACTACACTAGACAAGCCATAGTCAAGTGAGTAATGAAGTGAAAGTATGAAGACTATTAGCAGCTAGGTAGTATAGATCAGGATGGAAGATAGTATGAATCCAAACAACAATAGTCGTCACACAGTGAAGTCAAACAGATCAAGCAAGCAGGCAATGACTTCACGAAGACAAACTATAAGTAAAAGGAGGGAAGAGATAGAACCAGCTGCTCGGTGAGGACAGGGATTTGTTGGACCAGTTCCAGTTGCTGTGACAACTGTACGTCTGGTTAGGGAGGCTGAGATTTAACTCAGAAGACCGCGTCTTCACCTTATTCCCCTTGAGCTAAGGACACTTAGTCCTCGCCCAATCACTCTGGTAAGTCTTCAAGGTAGACTTCCAAACCTTCACAGACTTCGTTCACCGGCAATCCACAATGACTCTTGGATGCTCAGAACGCGACGCCTAACCGGCTGGAGGATTCACAGTCCTTAAGTGTAACAAGTCTTCAGGTCACACGGACAGAAAGACTTCAGTGATGCCTAACACTCTTTGGCTCTGGGTGTTTTGGGCTTTGTCCTTGCAAGGATCTCTCTCTCAAATGCTTCGGAGGTGGGTTGCTCTCAAACGACAAAAGTCGTGCACTAACTCTGAGCAGCCACCAATTTATGGTGTATGGGGTGGGCTATTTATAGCCAGGAGGCAACCCAACCTGATTTGTCTGAAATGACCCTGGGTCACTAAGGAACTGACATGTGTCCAACGGTCAGATTTCAAACACACGCGGCAGCTTGACTTGGGCTACAAGTAAAGCTGACTCATCCAGCTCTGGATAAGATTTGCTCTCATTGTCTTCGCTCGAAGACATAGGATTTGGTTGAGCATCACTTCAGTCACTCTGACTTTGTTCACTTGGACCCCACTTAATAGTGCGGTGGTTCCTATGACTCAACAAAGAAGAAAAGGAAACTACGAAACAACTATGTCTTTGCACTCCATAGTCTTCACGTGAATGTCTTCTCGAGTCATAATCTTCGTTGTGAATATCTTCACATACCACCATTGTCTTCAATGTCTTCACACATTTTTAGGGGTCATCTCCGGTAGGTAAACCGAAACAATGAGGGACTACTACCTGTGTTATCCTGCAATTCTCACAAACACATTAGTCCCCCAACCAAGTTTGTCGTCAATACTCCAAAACCAACTAGGGGTGGCACTAGATGCACTTACAATCTCCCCCTTTTTGGTGATTGATGACAAACTGGTTGAAGTTTTCAACAGGGATAAAAGTATGTGAAATTGTAAGGATTTAGGGCATTGTCTTCATAAGTAGCAAAAGGCCCCCCTTGAAGATGTGCATATAAGTATCTTGCTCTTGAATGAAAATGCACATGGCAGGTTTTACTTGTGGAGATCCTCTTCAGCTTATGAAGACAATTCATCATGCATGAAGAAATATAACGAAGATAATGACATGCATAATGAAAAATGGACGTCTGCGGAATGACTTTATGCGGAATTTATCATCGCATCACAGAGTAGCAGAAAACGAAGCAGACGACCTTCGAGTTTAAGTGTTACAACCCAAAGAACCAAATGTATCCAAAACGAGAGTTGTAAACACTTAGCAAAATATAGCTACCACCCATATGGACCCGCATGAAGACTATCAACTCATATGCTTCTCCCCCTTTTGTCAGCAAGGACCAAAAAGGTTTGAAGACATAGAGCATCTACTCATTCCCATCAGGAGTAGATGAAGGTGCAGGGTCGACGTTGGAGTCCGGTGGTGCAGAGGGGCCTGGTGCAGTGTCGAGACGCGGCGAAGTCATGGTTGGTGAAGTGGCATCGTCTTCTTCATTGATGACTCTCACAACAACAGTTGCAGCTGAAGATGAATACTCCGAGTCTCCTAAGGAAGGAGTACGACGCAAGACGGCATTTCGGGGAGGCGCGGAATCAAATTTGTAGCGCTCCGTGAAGCCATCTTTGCGAAGATCGTCTTCGGAGCTTAGCAAAGTCAGACTCTTCCAAGACCTCCGACATGCTTCATGTGATACGAATGCGTTCTTGGTGGCAAGATTGCGAATGCGATTAACATCCACCAAGAGGCTCTGCATCTGACGCTTTAGCCAGTCATGGTTCCTATCCTGTTTCTGATGTAAGGCCATAGGAAGCTCTCGGTCATTGAGTACACGAGATCGCTTCTGAGGCCTTTGAGCAATTGTGCTTTCAATGGCTTCAGTATTTGCACGATGAGGTGCACGTGTATTTCCAGCCAGAGGGTAAGCAGGAGTGGCAGCATTTGGAACATGAACCCCTTCAATTGGTTGCGTGAAGCTCTGATGATCAACGTTATGAAGATAAAGTGGTTCCTTGGCAGGCTCAGGGTAGACGGCTTCGACAGACATATCAACCTCAACCAAGAAAATAAGATGGTTGTGCGCGGAGGGCTGATAGTTGACAGAAGAGTGAAGCTTGATTAAGCGCATCACCCATGGAGCGTAAAACTTCAAGCCAAATAGATCAACTCCAGATGATGCAAGTTGCCTGATGAAGAAATCTTGAGCATTGAAGCTGATGCCATTAAGAATATAAAACACCAATGTTTTCATCGTGCCTTCAAGCATGGCTGCAGGAGAATGTCCTTTGACGGGCCATAGAGTTTGCCTTACAATGTGATAAATGGTACGGGGCAGATACTCGAGGTCTTCGACAAAGAATTCCTTAGGATATTCAGCATCTTGTGGCAGTGGCTTCATCATGCCGAGCATCTGACTCATGTTGGGCTCAGGCTTCTGAAATATGCTCTCCCATGCATTCATGTGTAGCTGACAACCAGGTTCATAGAGATCACCTGGAGTGGGCAGGGAAGTAAGCTCAATGATATCTTGAGCTTTGGCTTCATGGTGCACATCACGTGTCATCCACTCAAGGACCCAAGTCTTTGGATCCCTGTTGTAGCCACGAATGTGAAGAGTGGCATAGAATTGCAGTAGAAGCTCCTCATTCCAATGCTCTTTGTCAGTTATGAACTGCAGAAGGCCAGCATCTCTGAAACAGTCTAGAGCTTCTTCCAAGCAAGGCAGACCAGCAATGGCTTCACAATCCAGACGCATGTGAGGAAAGATTCGCCCTTGATTGTATAAGATACATGAGTAAAAACTACACTGCTGATAGCTCCAGAAGCGATCAGATGAGATCTTTGGCTTCGAGTACGGGTTCTTTGCACTGTCAAAGAATGTGTTGTGTGCCCTGAAGCTGTTTACATTGAACGATCCTGGCGATGTTGCAGCATCGGGAAATCTTGGCAGTCTGGGCTTTGGCTTCTGGACCTGAGGCCTTTGCTCCACATGGTATTCAAATTGTGGTCCGGGAGCAGTGGGAGGAACCAGAATAGGCCATCGGACAGTGACAAGTTGGCCGCGATCATATGCCTGCTCAATAGTGTGAGGCCTTGGGGGTGGAACAGCAGCTTCGGCATTTGACTGTGGCTTCAGGTTGCACACTAGCTTCAGGCGCAACATTAGCTTCAGGCGCCACAGTGTCTTCAGCCATGACAATGTCATTGGCTTCAGCAGAGTTGTTTGTGGCCGCCTCAATGTTTTCAACCTCCGTTTCAGTGGCAGGAGGGTTAGGCATAGACACGTTCTCCTCGAGAACAACTTCTTGAGTAACAGGGGGTGTGGCAACTCTTTCTTCTTCTCTTGGTTCTTGATTGTCATCGGGTGATGCAGCCGGAATTTCTTCATCAGCTTTGGCTTCGGACTCAGAGACATTCATGGTAGGGGTGGCGTCAGGAAACACTTGACGTGCCATTGAGTTTTGAGGCGCTTCCCCTTCCGGAATGCTCGACATGGCGACCTGTGGCCTAGGGCCTTTGCAAAGCCTGCGGAAAGCTGGTGACTTCTGTGGTGAGGGAATGGTCTGCACCATTTAATTGTCATCGTCAAGCACCGGAGTGGTGACTTGAGGTGGTGGAGTACTGGGTGTGTCATCTTGACTTGGTGTGTCTTGTTGAGGGTGATTAGCCCACGATGCATCCTGAGCAATTGGCGTCAAGGGACGACCGATGCTGATGAGTTCGCTATTCGTAAGAACAGACGATGATACCAGTTGGTGCTTGATCTGAGGAAGGACTTCATCATCTTCTACATTGTCGCCATGACCAATGTCTTCAGCTGTGATGGGGTCGACAGCTGGAATTTCTTCATCTTCACGAGCCTCTGTGGAAGAAGGCTCGTGAACTACAAGTTGACGCTCTTGGTTGGCGGAGGCAGGACGAGCAACTGAGATGGGTTCGACAACAAGTGGCTCTGTGGCAGCAGCACGCTCTTTCCGCGAAGACTTTGTCTTTGGCTTCTTTGTTGATGGAGCACCATCAGAGGCATTCTTGTGCTTGCGCTTCTTGGCTTCGGCCTCAGCTGCCCTTGTCTTCTTCAGCTCTGAAGCTGCTGAGGGGACCTTAGGCTTCGAGCCTGTCATGCTGGCAGGGAAGACAATGCGAGGTGCTTCCTACCTTGATGCTTCAGCTTGGGCCACAACAGGCTTCTTCTTTTGTTTGGCAGCCATCTTGGGGTCAATGCCTGGACGCCCAAGAGCCTTGCGCTTTTCTGCCTCATTGTGTGCTTGAACACATTTTTCTGCGAAGTATTTCATTCGCTCTCTTGAACCTCTTGCTTCTTCACGCTTCTTGTGAAACAGCTCTTTGAGCTCATGCAGCATTTTCTTGAAGCTTTGAACATCTGCCACGCTGAGTTTGGCCATGTTCTTCTTGAATTGAGCCTTTTCATGATCAATTTTGTTCTTTAGCTCGACAATCTTCTGAGCCAGAGCTAGCTCATTAGCAATGGCTCCATGGAAGGTGACGCTGATATCAACAGGCAGCTGAAGATCATCAATGCTGAGGCTCGGGTTGTCAAACCACTCATCGATGAAGTTGTACAGAATATCCACATCAAAGAGGGGCAGATTGTTGAAGATCTCCGCCTCTTGCTTGCTCTTGATTATTAGCTCAAGGGCATCATCACCAAGATCTTTGTCGCTTGACAGATCAATTGCTTCATTTTTGTTCCGAAGAACGGTAGCTGGAGTAAGTTCATGCCTAGAAATCATCATGGGCTTCTCCTTCTTCTTGGTGACACGAGAGAGATCTTCTGAATGCACACTCGGTTCAGGAGGTGCAGTTGCCAATGGCTTCGCGCGCGAAGCTTTTGGTGCGGCAGAGGGATTTGAAGCCTTTGATTTCTTCTGCTTCTGCGGCTTAGGTGGAGCTGGCGCTTCATCAGAATCTGCGTCATTAGCTGATTGCTCCAATGTGGCCCTCTGAGCAGCGATGTAGGAGAGGAGACCATCAAAGTTGTCAAAGGGGCCGATGACATTGGGGTTGGCATCGCGTGTGCCATCAGCCCTTGGAGCAGACGGACCTGGGTTGAAGTTGCATCCAAGATTTTTCTTGTTCTTCACAGCAGAATCTTTGGCAAACTGGTAGTTGCGCTTGAAAAGATTGTCATCGCGACACCATAACAGTGATGATGGGTCGGCATTCGCTGGCTGTGGTCCTCGGACCATGCAAGGATAGAAGCCTTGAGCAATGGCTTCAGACATGGACTTGGGCTGAAGATTTTTGTATAGAATATCTCCCCATGGTCGCTTGATGGCGTTCTTTTCAGCATATTCAGCAGTCACATATCTGTATAGGAACCATTGTTCCGCCCAATATCTTTGAATCCATTGGATTCGAGTCTTGCGCTGACCATAGTTCTCTTCAGGATCTGTCTTGTACAGTTCCTACAGATCAGGAGGTAAATCCTTGGATGTATCTCCACGGCGCTGCCTGCCGCCTTTCCTTGCGGATTTTTCAGTTGCCATAATATTCAGACTGAAAGGCTTCAATACAGTGAATGGCTTCCTTTTGCTGGTCAGACAGGAACTGGCTTCAGGAGAATTGATGTGTCGCTGTCAGAATTCTGTAAATGAATGCAGACTATGAGATCCAAGGGATTCTGCCACGGACATGTACCTGTGACAGCATTAGAGGTGCGTGGGAAGGGGAAGAGGTCATATGCACTCTCAGAAGATTTTGAAGATAAATCAGTTTGAAGACATTGACCTCATAGCACGAAGACATTCACTTATTTGGTGAGATTTGGTTCCAGATTTGTACGAATCCAAGAATAAGTACAGGTGAGGAATCTTACTAGTTGTGGAGCATAAGTGAATATACTTTGCAAGATATGAGATGCAGAAGAAGATAGATCCAGTTTTGGAAGTTGAGAAACCAGTTTTGGTTGAAGTGGATGGATCTAATGAATCAAAAAGGCAGTAAAAAGTAAGTTTTAATTACCGCACGAAGAACTACTAGACGAAGTTGAGAGGGAGGCCAAGCAGTCCCGCGCCCTAACTTGGCGGCGGAAGACACCTACAGCGGCGGCGGAGAGGACGAGGTCCACGTCCGGCGTGAGGACGGCGTCGAAGAAGTCGCGGCAGCTAAGCGCTTCGTCTCCGGCGTCGATGCGAGCAAGCGGAGGCGCTAGGGTTTGTGCGAGGTGGCGAGGTGGAAGAAGAGATTATGACCGCGGTGAGTTGTGTATATATAAGGAAAGGGACTGCACAGCATAATTACGTAGGTGCCCCTGGCGGTTCACATCTGAAGGACACATGACATGCATGCAACACATTGGAAGTTGTTCCATGTTCCCACGCATGCCTGGACTGTCGGGTGGTCGTTCCGGCTTCTCCGGGTTTCAGGCAATAAGGATATAGCATTACAACATATTCAACTTTTGTCTCTGTATCTTCTGCTGACAAGGACGCAGAGAACACATTCGACCGTTTCAATAGAATGCATATGATTTAGATAGATAGAATCTGAGGTAGAAGCATAGAAAAGGGGTTAGGGTCCGATCACATTCACTTAGATCAAAAGATTCAAACATGAAGATAGAGCCATAAGTGAATGCTGTAGAGGACAGAACACAAATATATGTATATACCAGAATAAGACCAAATCAACATTGTGAAGATAAACATGAAGTCGGATCAATGTTGAAGACAAACCAAATGCGGAGACTTTGCAAATGTGACGCCAAACGGAACACTTCAAACAAAAGTTTGGTGGTGGCGTTACCCACCGTATAGGAAGTATTAGACCCAGACACGGCGCACAATTATCGTGGCGCTCCGAAGTCAAATTCCACATTAATGTATTCACACTTAGAGTGTATGTCTTCATTGATTGAAGATATACTTTACTTCATGTGTTGCACATCTAAGTCATCAACATGCATAAGCGTTAGGATGTGTGTCCAATCACAGGACATTCGAGGATTCTAATATATTTAGCTCACACTGCAACTTGCAAAACCTTTTCTCATCCAAGGGCTTTGTGAAGATATCTGGCAATTGCTCTTCAGTGTTGACGTGAGTGGTATCAATATCTTCCTTCATGACATGATCTCTGAGAAAGTGATGACGAATTTCAATGTGCTTTATCTTCGAGTGTTGAACTGGGTTGTTGGCAATCTTGATGGCATTTTGATTGTCGCAGTAAAGTGGCACTTGCTTTAGGTGGATGCCATAGTCCTTGAGAGTTTGCTTCATCCATAGAAGCTGAGCGTAGCAAGATCCAGCAGCAATGTATTCAGATTCAGCAGTGGAGAGAGACACAGTGCTGCTTCTTTGAAGATTAACAGACAAGAGATCGTCCAAGAAAGTGACATGTGCCTGATGTGGACTTGTGATCAACCTTGTCACCACCATAATCAGCATCTGAGAATCCAACTAGAACAAACTCTGAGCCCTTTGGATACCATAATCCTAGTGTTGGGGTGTAAGCCAAATATCGAAGAATTCGCTTCACAGCTAAGTGATGTGATTCCTTTGGTGCCGCTTGGAATCGGGCACACATGCAGACGCTAAGCATGATATCTGGCCTAGATGCACATAAATAAAGTAAGGAACCAATCATTGAGTGATATACCTTTTGATCGAACTCTTTACCATTGTCGTCGGGGCCCAGATGACTTTTGGTTGGCATTGGCGTTGAGTAACCTTTGCAGTCTTGCATTCCAAACTTCTTCAGGCAGTCTTTGCGGTACTTCTCTTGGGATATGAAGATGTCGTTGCTCTGCTGACGAATTTGAAGACCAAGGAAGAACTTCAGCTTACCCATCATGGACATCTGATATTGCTCTTGCATCATGTGCCCAAACTCATCACTGTATCTTTTGTCAGTGCAGCCGAAGATAATGTCATCCACATAGATCTGGCACACAAACAGTTCACCATCGTATGTCTTCGTGAAGAGAGTGGGATCCAGGGAACCAGGTTTGAAGCCTTTGCTCTTTAGGAAGTCTTTGAGTGTGTCATACCAAGCACGAGGCGCTTGTTTGAGCCCATACAGTGCCTTGTTGAGCTTGTATACCATATCAGGATGTTTTGGATCTTCAAAGCCAGGTGGTTGTGCAACATACACTTCTTCTTCAATCTTGCCGTTGATAAAGGCACTCTTCACATCCATTTGATACAGAGGGATGTTGTGATGGTTGGCATAGGCTAGCAGTATGCGAATTGCTTCAATCCTAGCCACGGGAGCAAATGTTTCATCGAAGTCAATCCCTTCAACTTGAGTGTATCCTTGAGCAACGAGACGAGCCTTGTTTCTGACAACTTGACCTTGCTCGTCTTGTTTGTTGCGATAGATCCATTTGGTGCCAATGATATTGTGCTTGCGAGGGTCAGGACGCTTGACTAATTCCCACACATTGTTCAGCTCGAATTGTTGAAGCTCTTCTTGCATAGCTTGAATCCATTCAGGTTCCATGAAGGCTTCAGCAACTTTCTTAGGTTCAGATATAGAGACAAATGCAAAGTGCCCACGGAAATTTGCTAGCTGAGTTGCTCTTGAATGAGTGAGTGGACCAGGTGCATTGATGCTATCAATTATCTTCTCAATATGTACTTCATTTGCAACACGAGGATGAATTGGACGAAGATTTTGCTCTTGTTGACCATTGGCTTCTTCTTCAGAATTGGCTTCAGGCTGAGCAGTGTCTTCAGGTTGGTTTGGCGTAGAAATGATAAGTTCTTCTTCAGCCTGTGCCTCTGAAGGTATGATTTCTCCAGTTCCCATAAGCTTAATCGATTCACTAGGAGCGACTTCATCTAGCACATTTGTCAAGTGCTCTCTTTGCGAGCCATTAGTCTCATCGAACTGCACATCCACAGTTTCAACCACTTTATAGTGAAAGAGGTTGAAGACTCTGTAGGAGTGCGAATCCTTTCCGTAACCAAGCATAAAACCTTCATGTGCTTTCAGTGCAAATTTTGAAGTGTGATGTGGATCCTTGATCCAGCACCTAGCACCAAATACTATGAAGTAACTGACGTTTGGCTTCTTACCAGTTAGGAGCTCATAGGGTGTCTTCTTTAGAAGCTTGTGAAGATAAACACGGTTGATGACGCGGCATGCAGTATCAATGGCTTCAGGCCAGAACTTCCTTGGAGTCTTGTACTCATCAAGCATCGTCCGAGCCATCTCAATGAGTGTCCTGTTCTCGCGCTCCATGATGACATTCTGCTGAGGTGTGTATGGAGCCGAGAACTCATGAGTGATGCCCAATGTATCAAGGTAAGTGTCGAGGCCTGTGTTCTTGAACTCTGTGCCATTGTCACTTCTAATGTGCTTGATCTTCATGCCATAGTTCGTCATGGCACGGTTGGCAAATCGTCTGAAGACATCCTGCACTTCATTCTTGTAGAGAATTATACGCACCCATGTATATCTTGAACAATCATCAACAATGATGAAGCCATAGAGACAAGCAGTGGTAGTACGAGTAGAGTAGTAGGTAGGGCCAAATAAGTCCATGTGAAGCAGCTCGAAGGGTTGAGATGTAGTTGTCGGAGTAAATGGCCACGGGTAGCCTAACCGACTCCGCTGGCTCTTCGAAAAAATTATCAGGCCATTCGAGCCTTCAAGCATACAGAGCACAGGGCCGCCTTCCCCCAGCCGGCTATCCCCAGGGCCGACTACCAGAAGGCGACCCGGCCTCAGATACCCTCCCCCAGAAAGCTACGAGATGGCCGACTCCAGGAAGCCGGCCCCAAGAGGACCGACTCCCAGAAGCCGGCCATGAAGAAAGCCGACTCCCAGAAGCCATCCAAGATTACACCCACCAAGACTGCATCCACATAACGGTGATAAGACGGGGCGTGGCCGCAGTACAGCCCACTACCCCCGAATCCCGGAGCAGGCATGGCCACAGGGCGCCGTACGGGCCAGCCATCTCCCGTCCGGCGCGGCACTGTAGCCATGTTGACCGCGATGTCACCCACGACAGGCGCCAATACGGCCCGCGGGCAGCGGGCCCCCTTAGCCAGAGAGACACTCGAAGGCGGCCTGGCCTCCCCTAGTCGGCCAGGGGCGTAGCCGGCTCCCAATAGCCGGCTACCTCCCTCCCTCAAAACATGTGCCTCATTAAGGAGACAAGACGAGGTGAGGCTATAGTGAGAGCCCGCAAGGCGGCGGCTCTGTAGCCACGCTTACCTCGACAAAGCCCTCGTCATCAGAGGCGGGGCAACAGTAACCAGCCGCCGACAAGGCCCCCAAGCGGTGGGGCCGGCCTGTCGGCCAAGAGGCCGGCAGCCGGCGGGACCCACCAGTCGGCGGGCCCCAATGGCCGGCGGAGAAGCCGGCGAGCATAGACACTGACGGCGGGGACCCGCGCCCAGCCGGATTACCATTGTACCCCTGGGGGGTAGGCCTATATAAACCCCCCGGGACACCCATGCAAAGGGTTGATCTCATAGAGTTTCACACACCACATAGAGAGAAAAGGAGAGCTAGCCTTGCCCTTCTCCCCCCCCCCAAGCCAAACAGCTCAAGGAGCACTTGTAGTCGCTTGTATTGATCTAGTGCTCATGCGGAGACCCCGCAGAGCAGGACTAGGGGTGTTATCTCCACGGAGAGCCCCGAACCTGGGTAAGATCCGCCGGCGTGCATGTCTTCACCTTATCCCGTTTCCAGGCACCGGCGATGTCTTGCTGGCTCCCGCAATGATAAGCCACCCGTTGGCATATGTCGCACCTACCACCCGACATTTGGCGCCCACCGTGGGGCCAGGTGCACCGTCGTCCGGAGACCTGTTCTGGACGGGAACCCTTTTCCTCCCCCGCGAGCGTAGCCAGCCTGCTACGCCCGATGGCGCTTGCCTTGACGCGCTACAAGGCGTCGACGACGCCTGCGCGGCGAGCTGCCTCGCCGACCTTCTTGGCGAGACTCGCATCTCTGACGAGCCCGCGTCCGATGCGGGCACCGACTACCCCAAAAGTCGCCTCGTCAGCCTCCTCGACCAGCTTCACGTCTCCAGCAAGCTTGCTGTGGACTTGGAGTCGGTCGGCTCCACCGACCCGATGCTTGTCGACTCCGACACGGCATCGCTCGACGCCTACCCCTCCGGCGTGGTAGTCCTCGACGACCCTCTCCCTCGAGCCGACAGTGGCAACAGCGTTGTCACCGAGGTGCTGGTCATCAGCCACGGCGCCGACTCGGGCAAGAATGCCCACGACACCCTACAAGCGGCGATGCATGACTTGTCCGTCCCCATCCCAGCCGACGCCGACGCCGAGACTCTGGAGGCACGCTGCCTCGCCCTCATCGCGGAGGGCCAGAAGATAGCCCCCATGAGACGCCTCACTGAGGCTCACCAGCGCGAAGTTGACCGCGCCGCCTTTGGTACGCCGCCTCATGGCGGGCCGAGCCGAGCCGGCCTCGTCAAGAAACGCGGCGCGGCCATCGCCAGCATGCTGGGGGCAGATCGCCCAGTCTACGCCACACCGCTCGAGAATCTGCGAGCCGCTCAGGCGGCCGCAAAAGAGCTGAACGGGCTGGGGCTGATGAGCTCCTCTACATGACAAGGCGCATCCAGCAGCTGATCGACGCGGCCACAGAGCGGCATGAAGCCGGCGCCCGCGGTGAGAGCCCTGCCCCACGCCGAGAA
This sequence comes from Aegilops tauschii subsp. strangulata, assembly GCF_002575655.3. Taxonomy (NCBI): domain Eukaryota; kingdom Viridiplantae; phylum Streptophyta; class Magnoliopsida; order Poales; family Poaceae; genus Aegilops; species Aegilops tauschii. The sequence goes on along the minus strand of NC_053038.3, from coordinate 21,764,359 downwards.
CACGCCGCAACATCCCGGTCGCCGACTGCGAGCGGCGCCCGCGCAAGGAAAGACAAGGAGCCGGCTGCTAGCCGCAGCCGGACTCGAATCACCATCGAGCGCGACGCAGAAGGCCGCCCTCGAGCAGTGGAGCGCCAAGGCAATCTGCCTCCTCCTCTGCCTCGTGGGGAGAGATATCCCACCCCGCCACCTGTCACGCATCCGACTCTCGGTGGCCGACTAGGCCACCGCGAAGGAGTCGGCGAGAACGACGCCCGCCACCGGATCGACCGCCTAGCACGATCCCTGGCACTAGAAGAAGAAGACGATGCCGGCCTGCCTTGCTTTGGCCCCCGCATCCGCGACGAGCCCTTCCCCAAGGGGTTCTCGCTCCCCAGAGACACGCCCAAGTACAACGGCTCCGTGAAGCCGGAAGATTGGCTCATCGACTACTCTACCGCTGTCAACATAGCGAACAGCAACAGGCGTGTAGCCGTGAAGTACGTCCCTCTCATGCTTCAAGGCACGGCACGCACCTGGCTAAACAGCCTCAAGCCCTACAGCGTCAACAGCTGGCTGGACTTCACGGAAGTCTTCGTCCGCAACTTCACCAGCACGTACAAGCGGCCTCCAAAGCCCCGCCGGCTCTCCTTGTGCGTCCAAGGGCCCAGCGAATCGACTCGCGACTACCTCACGCGGTGGGCCAAGCTCCGCAACTCCTGCGAGGGGGTGCACGAGGTTCAAGCCATCGAATACTTCACCGCCGGGTGCCAAGAGGGCACCCTCCTCAAGCACCGACTCCTCTGCGACGAGCCAGCTACCCTCGACGAGCTGCTGGTCATAGCAGACAAGTACGCCACGGCCGACTCCTCGATGAAGACCGAACTCCGGGTGGACGCCTCTGGGAAGGTGCTCGCTCCGGCTCCCAAGACGCCGGCTGGTGACTCCAACCGACGACCCTACCAGAACGACCACAAGCGCAAGGCCCCTATGCCGCCTTCCACCAGTCGGCAGGTGGCCACTGTCGAAGACAAGCAGCCCGAAGAGCGGCCCGCTCCCAAGAAAAAGGGCGGCAGGCCGGCTTGGCAGCCGACCTTCTCCTACGAGCAGACTCTCGATGCCCCCTGCAAGTTTCACAGCGGCGTGAAGCCGTCCAACCACACGACCCGGAAGTGCCACTGGCTCACACGGATCTCCAAGGGCGAGGGGCTGGTGCCGCCTCCGCCTCCCGGCCCGCCGCCTCCAGCCCCCAGCAACCGGCTACTCGACCATCAGTCGGAGCCATTCAGGATGAGTTCCCAGATGAGCACGCCGCCTACGTTGTCTTCACGAGCCAGGTTGAAGACAAGCGTAGCCGGCGCCGACAGCACCAAGAGGTCAACGCGGTCGCCTCCAGCAACCCCGAGTTCATGCATTGGTCCGAAAGGCCTATCAGCTGGAGCCGGGCCGATCACCCAGAGGTGATGCCGTCTCCTGGCTCCTACGCATTGGTGTTAGACGTCACCCTCGCGACGGAGAGGCGAGCTGCCCGATTCTCCCGCGTGCTGATTGATGGCGGAAGCAGTATCAACATACTGTACCACGACACCATGGAGAAGTTGAACCTCAAGGCAAAGCAGCTCATGCCAAGCCGGACCATGTTCCATGGCATTGTACCCGGCCTGTCCTGTTCCCCAATCGACAAGATCAAGATGGATGTTCTCTTCGGAGACAAGGATCACTTTCGCCGAGAGGCGATCTGGTTTGAGGTAGTGGACCTAGAGAGCCCTTACCACGCCTTGCTTGGCCGACCTGCCCTGGCCATGTTCATGGATGTGCCCCACTACGCCTACCTCAAGATGAAGATGCCGAGCTCGAAGGGGATCATCACTGTAGCCGGCGACTACAAGAAGTCCATCGAGTGCGCTGCAGCCAGCAGCCGACTGGCTGAGTCCCTCGTGGTTGCAGAAGAGAAGAAGATGCTGGAGCGAGTTGTGGCCATGGCCGGCAAGCAGCCGGCCCTGTCCCCCAACCCCAAGGAACATGATGCGCAGGGTTCCTTCCGGCCGGCCAAGGAGACGAAGAAGATACCTCTGGACCCGGAGAACCCGGAGAGGTTTGCTGTCATTGGCGCAAACCTGGACAGTAAATAGGAAGGCGAGCTCGTCGACTTCCTCCGTGAGAATCGAGACATCTTTGCATGGTCCCCAAAGGACATGCCGGGTGTTCCGAAGGATTTCGCCGAGCACAAGTTACACGTCCGAGCGGACGCGAAACCAGTCAAGCAGCCTCTCCGCCGACTGTCGGAGGAGAAGAGAAGAATCGTAGGAGAAGAGATAGCCCGGCTCCTGGCCGCCGGCTTCATTATGGAAGTGTTTTTCCCAGAGTGGCTTGCCAACCCAGTCTTGGTGTTGAAGAAGAACAAAAAATGGCGTATGTGTATAGACTACACTAGCCTCAACATAGCCTGACCCAAAGATCCGTTTGCCCTACCACGGATTGATCAAGTGATAGACTCCACAGCCGGATGCGAGCTGTTGAGTTTCTTGGATGCCTACTCAGGATACCACTAGATCAAGTTGGACCCAGCTGACCGCCTGAAGACCGCCTTCATCACACCCTTCGGAGCTTTCTGTTACCTGACTATGACATTCGGCCTGAGGAATGCCGGTGCCACTTTTCAGCGTTGCATGCAAAAATGCCTCCTCAAGCAACTCGGCAGAAATGCCCACGTCTACGTAGACGATATTGTGGTGAAGACGGAGAAGCGCGGTACCCTGCTGGAAGACCTCAAAGAAACATTTGCCAACTTGCGCCGAATCCAGATCAAGTTCAACCCCGAGAAATGTGTGTTCGGAGTACCAGCCGGCCAGCTTCTAGGCTTTTTGGTCTCCGAACGCGGCATTGAGTGCAACCCTGTGAAGATCAAGGCCATTGAGAGAATGGAGATTCCCACCAAGTTGCGAGACGTGCAGAAGTTCACCGGGTGCCTGGCCTCCCTAAACCGCTTTATCAGCCGGCTAGGGGAGAAGGCTCTCCCCCTGTACCGGCTCATGAAGAAATCCACTCACTTCGAGTGGAACGACCAAGCAGACCAAGCCTTCCACGAGTTGAAGAAGATGCTGACCACTCCACCTATCCTGGCGGCGCCGACTGAGAAGGAGCCCATGCTCCTCTACATTGTCGCGACTAGCCGAGTGGTCAGTACAGTCATCGTGGTCCAGCGCCCAGAAGAAGGCCGAGCCCAGTTAGTCCAGAGGCCGGTATATTATTTAAGCGAAGTACTGTCCACCTCAAAGCAAAACTATCCGCACTACCAGAAGATGTGCTATGGAGTGTACTTCGCTGCCAAGAAGCTGAAGCCCTACTTTCAAGAGCATCCCATCACGGTCGTATGCACCGCCCCGCTTGCCGAGATCATAGGCAGCCGAGATCACAGTACCTACCGCCGGCTCCCGACTCCACCCATTGGCGGATGCACTTCGACGGGTCCAAGATGCGCACCGGCTTGGGAGCCGGCATCGTCCTCACCTCTCCCAAAGGCGACAAGCTCAGATACACGCTGCAAACCCATTTTGCCGCCTCCAACAACGTGGCTGAGTACGAGGCGTTCATACACGGGCTCCGGCTAGCCAAAGAGCTCGGCATACGCCGGATCCTATGTTATGGCCACTCGGACTTGGTGGTCCAGCAGTCATCTGGCGACTGGGACGCCAAGGATGCAAACATGGCGAGCTATCGGTTCCTCGTCCAGCAGATCAGTGGATACTTTGAAGGGTGCGAGTTCCTTCACGTGCCACAGGCCGACAACGACCAAGCAGATGCCCTGGCACGGATCGGCTCCACCCGACAGGCTATACCAACCGGTGTCTCTCTCCAGCGCCTCCTCAAACCGTCTATCAAGCCGTCTCCAGAATCAGACTCTATCTTCATACCGCCCGCCCCTGATGCAGCCGGATCCGACTGGAGGAACCCAGCAGGCGGCTCGGGGACTTCGACAAGCGGCCCGGGGACTGCCGTAGTCGCACCCGGCTCGGGGACTTCAGAACCCGGCCAGGGGACTGCAGCAGTCGGCCCGGGGACTGCAGCGGCACAAGAAGCGGTGGCCGACTCCAACTCTCCACCACCTAACCCACCCACCCGGGTCATAGTGGCCGTACTAACAATAGAAGAAGTCACAGCTCCATCATGGGCCCAGCCCATCCTCAACTTCCTAGTCAATAGAGACCTGCCGACTAATGAGATCTCGGCAAGACTAGTGCAACGCCGAGCCGGAGCATACGCAATAATAAACAGAGAACTTGTCAAGCGTAGCGTCACTGGAGTCTTCCAGCGCCGCGTCGAGCCAGAGAAGGGCGTAGCAATCCTCAAGGATATCCACCAAGGCGAATGCGGCCACCATGCAGCCTCAAGATCACTTGTGGCCAAAGCTTTCCGCCATGGTTTCTTCTGGCCGACTGCTTTGGACGATGCCAAGGAATTAGTCAAATGCTGCAAAGGATGCCAAGTCTTCAGTTCCAAGCAACACCTACCGGCTTCTGCACTCAAGACCATCCCCCTCACCTGGCCCTTTGCCGTTTGGGGGCTGGACATGGTGGGCCCATTCAAGACAGCCCGCGGCGGCATGACACATCTGCTTGTCGCCGTGGACAAATTTACCAAGTGGATTGAAGCGAAGCCGATCAAGAAGCTGAACGGGCCGACTGCCGTGACATTTATCGCAGACATCACTACTCGGTATGGTGTGCCACACAGCATCATCACCGACAACGGCACAAATTTTGCCAAGGGAGCACTGGCACGTTTCTGCGCGACACAGGGCATCCGACTGGACTTAGCGTCCGTTGCCCACTCGCAGTCAAATGGCCAGGTCGAGCGAGCAAACGGCCTCATCCTCTCCGGCATCAAGCCCCGACTGGTCGTACCACTGGAGCGTTCGGCCGGCTGCTGGCTCGATGAGCTGCCGGCTGTCCTCTGGAGTCTGCGTACTACCCCAAACAAGTCAACCGGCTTCACTCCATTCTTCCTTGTATATGGTGCCGAGGTTGTCATCCCAACTGACATCGAGTTCGACTCGCCTCGGGTCACCATGTACACGGAGGCGGAGGCCAAAGAAGCACGAGAAGACGGCATCGACCTGCTGGAAGAAGGCCGGCTGTTAGCACTCAGCCGGTCTGCCATCTACCAGCAGGGTTTGCGCCGTACCACAACCGGAAGGTCAAGCCAAGATCCTTCCAAGAGAGCGACCTTGTGCTCCGGCTGATCCAGCGAACAGCTGGCCAGCACAAGCTCTCGGCCCCTTGGGAAGGCCCTTTCATCGTCAGCAAGGCACTAGGCAACGACTCCTACTACCTGATCGACGCACAGAAGCCAAGAGCGTGCAAGAGGGATGATTCCGGCAAGGAGTCGGAACGACCATGGAACGCCAACCTCCTGAGAAGATTTTACAGTTAAAAGCAGTATGTACCATGCTACCTTCTGTATTAAGTACGAGACAACGGGCCCCCCGAGGCGCACTCGGGGACTGCCCTCCTTTATCTATGAATGACGAGTGTCATACTCATGAATATATTAGTACATTTGATTTTCTGTCTGGCACCGGGTTCGACTAGTCGGCCCGGGGACTGGCCGCCTTAAGTTATATTAAAAGTTCTACCTGAAGTCAGACAAGTAGTGTGCCAGCACCCGAGCCCTCTCTTGTTGTAAGTCGCAGCTTGAAGAACCGACTATCCGACTGGCAAGAGCCAAAGGCAGAAAGGATGCCCACATGAAAAATGGCTAAGGACTAACGAACGTATATAACACAAGCCGGCCTCCTACCACGCCTACCGGCTGTCAAAACAGCCGGCTGGCCGGCCTCCCAGTCGCTTCACTGCAATCCAACAAAGCTAGAGTACTTGCCCTCCCAACTGGCCAAGCACTTCTCCAGCCACAGACTGTAGAGCGGCTGTCCGGCTAGGAAGGCGGCAACCAAGGGAGGGCGGCAAAGGAAACAGCCGAAGGACGACAAGCAAAGAAAAAGGGAAAGCCAAACGCATGCATAATTATATTTACACATAAAGCCTTCAACAGGCCGGCAGCCAATATAGTTCGAATACACCCCCAGTGGGTGGAACTGTGCAAACTTAACAAAATACTGTTCCAAGAGCAATAAAACAGGAAAGTAGAGGCAGCAAATTAGACTAAGGGCGCAGCAAGGGAGCTAGGCTGGTCGGTGGAGACGGTGGCACCGACTGGAGGAGTGGCCGGCTGGCGAGTCTCGGCTTGATCATCGCCGGCTGCAGGCGGTGCGCTCGCACGTGTCTTGTTGCTGGAGGCACGGTCAAGCTGAGGCTGACCGGCCGCTCCACCATCTAGCGCGGCGTCTTCACCCTCCTCCTCCTCCTCCTCGCCCTCGTCACTGGAGTCGATCTCCTCCGCCGAGTCCTCGCCATCTGTCGGGTTCAGCCCGAACCACTCCTCCGGCTGGGCAACGCCGTTGTCGTCCACCTCAGGAGCGAAGGCGCTGGTGTCAGTGTAGTCGATGATCGCCGAGGCTCGCTGGATGATAGCCGGCTGCATCGGCTCCAGCTCCGTGTCGGCCTCCTGCCTCCAGGTGGCCAGCTGGTCCAAACTCAGCTCGGGATACCAGGCCTTGACGAACTCCAGCGCCCGCCTGGCGCCGAACCGAGCCGCAGAAGCCTTCCAGGCCTCGAAGCGGCCGGCCGCCACCTCCAGCCAGTCGGCAGTCCGACTGGGGGTGCGGGGAATCACCTCACCAGGCCAGAGAGCGGCCAGCACCTGCGCCCCAACACGCTGAAGCCGGTGGAGCATGCGGTGAGCCGGCTGGAGGCGGGCTTGAATCGCCAAGAGCTGTTCCTCCAGCGACCGGCGAGCGTTCGGCGCGATCTCAGCGCCAGCCTGCCTTTGTGCCTCGCGGTGCGCCTCGACGACCTGGTTGGCGGCAGTAGAGTAGCCAGGGAAGTACTCTGCGCTAGAAAGAAAGAGAAAGAAGAGAAAAATACCAAGTCAGAAAATGAACCAAACGGCAAGCGGCAAGCAAGGGACGAAGAAGAGGGCGGCCTACCGTCAACCAAGTCTTCAATCTGGCCGTAGCCGTTGATCAACGACTGCCTCGCCTCGGCCCAACTCGCCGCCTTCGTCTCATATTCGGCTTGAAGGGCGGCCTCGCTGTCCTGCACCGCCTTCAAGACCGCCATGTGGCTCTCCTCCTGGTCGGCTAGCCTCTTGGCCAGGCGGTCACGCTCCTGGGCCAAGGCGTCAAACTCGGCTTCCTTAGCGCGAAGGGCGGCCTGAGTCCCACCCAGCTGCTCCCTCCGTTTGGCGTTGGCCACTGCAGGCATGGCAGAAAAGAAATAAGCAATAAGGAAGAAGTCGTCAAGAAAGATCCGACCCGACTGCTCAGCAGTCGGCCCGAATCTCGGGGACTACACCCAGTGGATGCGCTGACACGCCCCCACATGAGATAAAAGATGAAGCACTTACCCCGGCTCTCAGATAGATCAGCATTCTTCTGGGTCAGCTCCCGAGCCTTGGAGTTGAAGGCAGCCGCGCGGAGGTTGTGGTAGTCCTGCAAGTCAGGCAGAGAAGCGAATGAGAACAAGACAGCAAACAAAGCCCGCTAAGAAGTTCCAAGCCGTCTGCTCAGCAGCCGACTCGGAATTCGGGGACTACACCCAATGGGTGCGCTGACACGCCCCCACGGAAGAAACCAAGATCAAAAAAGCAAAAACAGGAAGACTTACCCGAATGGCCGCCCGCGTCGTGAGGAACTCGTCATTGTATTTCCTCAGCACGGCGGCCTGGGACTGAAGCCGGTTCTGGACTTCTTGCGCCGCCACATTCACCACGGCCGTCCCTCTACCCGGCGTCCACCCCGAGCTGGCGTTGGCCGCCTCCACGTCCCGGGCCGACGAGCTGGAGCCCGCGGCCTTCTGCGGGTCCGAAGTGGCCTTCCCCACGCGCTGGCGCGACGGCGACTGGACCACCAGGTCCGTCCTCGCAGCCGGCTCGCCCTCAGCAGATTGCGTAGGCGGCACGTTAGGCCGGCTGCCTTGGGCCACCCCAGTCGGCGGGGACGGTGCCGCCTCCCTCTCCGGGACGACGACGTCGTCCTCCCTCTCCAACCCCGGCAGGTCGCCGCTAGCTTCCTCCGATGGGGGCTCCGGGACCTCGGGCGCCGCGACACGCAGAGGGGTGACAAGGATGGCCCCCTCCGCCGTAGCCGCGGCCGCAACCTCCGCCAGGGCCTTGGCCGCCGCGTCGGCACGCGCCTTCGCCGACTCCTCCTCCTCCTGTGCCGCCTTGGCGGCAGCCGCCCTCATCACCTCCACCTCCCGCTCCTCCCGCGCATTTCGCTTCGTCGCCGCCTGAAGCTCGGCGCGGGGGTCCACACGGCGGGTGCTCCCAGACCCTCCCAGTGATCCAACCACAGAGGCGGCAGCAACCCGCTCAAGAGAAAGCAGAGCCCTGATTTTTGAGAAAGAACAAGGATTCAGAAATGAACAAGGAAAGAAGAAAGAGTATGCAAAAGAATATACACTTACGCTGACACCGTCTGCGGCTGCTTCACCACCTTGCGAAAGCGGGCCGCCTTCGCGGCCGCCTCGTCCCGCCTGGTCGCTGCCGCCCCACCCTTGGGTTCTTCGGCCGACTGCCGAACAAGCCCGACGCGGCCCAGCGCTTCTGCCCGCCGCCCCGAGCAGGCGGCGCGGCGGAGGAACCCGCGCCATGGCCGGACGCCGGCTGGCGGCGTGGGACGATTTCCGCCTCGTCGTCATCTGGCCAGTCGTCGAAACTGACTCCAAGCCCGGAGCCGCCTGCTTTGCCGCCGGCTTCGCCGCCTCCCGCCTCGGTGTTGTCGTCCATGGCGGCCGCCCCCAAGTCGTGGTCCTCCAAGTCATGCTCCGCCCGGTCGGGAAGAAATCGGCGATCCGCAACCGACTCGGCCGCAGGTCGAATGAGAGGGTTCTGCCAAGACGTGCCGACTGGTCAGAGTCGGCCAAGAGAAACTCGGTGACAAAAAAGATAAGAAAGGATAAAGAGAGCATACCGTAGGCGGAGGATGTGCACGGGAGTATGGCTCCTTGCCAAACCGCCACTCTGCGGAGAGCTTGCAGTTCGCAAGATAATTCACCATATGAGCCACCTCGTCGTGCGGCATATCCTTGGTGCACATCCGACTCGGATCGAGTTGGCCACTCATCTAACAGATCAGGTGAGGGCGGCTTTGAAGCGGAAGCACCCGGCGCGCGACGAAGGCGGCCAGCAAGTCGGACCCAGTCAGGCCCTCCGACTGGATCATCACCCGGAGTCGGGCGACGGCCGCGGCTCCAGCCTGCGACAGCGTCACGGCCCGATAGGACCACTGGGGCCGCCTCCCAGCCGGCGAGCCGGCTACGTAAGCCGGCAAGTTGACGTAGTCGCCTTGCGGGGCGACGTTCCTCACCTAGAAATACGACTTCTGCCAGCGCTTCACCGACTGGATCAGCGTAATGACGGGGAAGGGGTTGTCGGCCTCCGGCCTCCACATCGCGATGAAGGCGCCGCTCTGAGCCGGCACGCCCTGCATGCGGGTGCCAAGCTTGGTTTGGAAGAACTCCCCCCAGAGCTCGAGGGTGGGGAGAACGCCAAGAAAGCCTTCGCACAGGGTGACGAAGGCGGACAGCAGCACCACCGTGTTCGGAGTGTGGTGTGGCTGGAGTTGATAGAAGTCGAGGAAGGAGCGGAAGAAAGCGCTCGCCGGCAGGCCGAGACCGCGCAGGAAGTGCGAGCGGAAGATTACCCGCTCGCCTTCCTCCGGCGCCGGCGTGATCTCCTTCTCCGGCGCGAGACGGACCCGCACCTGGTCCTTGCCGGGCAACCGCCGCGTCTTGCGGAGGAAGTTGATGTGGTCCATATGGACGTTGGAGCCGTCCCAGTCCCCGCTGTACTGCATTGTGGCGAGAAGCTAACGAGGAAGGGTGCGGCGGCGGAGAAAGCACGGCCCTGCGGCGGCAAAGCTGCGGGGCGGAGTGAAGATTAGTGGGACGGCGCGGCGGCGAGGCGCTGCTGCGAGGGAGAGCAGGAGGAAGAAGATGGCGGAGAGGAGAGGAGCGTGCGAGCGTCTGCCGCTTCCCCTCCTCCCCCTACTTATAGCCTCGTGCGGCGAAGCCGAGGAGGCGAGGCGTGGGGAGGAACGTGGGATTAACTGCGCCCACTCCCCCACGTCCCGCGATTATTGCGCCCTAACGGCGTGCGGAAACCGCCGCTGGAAGACGTGCGGACAGCTCTGGGCCACAGAGGATCCGCGCCTGGGCCTAGGCATAGGAGTGGTGGGCCCCCAGCCTGCGGCAACGTCCTGTCGCACGCGTGGGTTGGCAGGCTTTTTTCAGCCGGAGGATGCCACGTGGTTCGTAGGCGATGAGCGGCCAGCCCGCGGCCCGGCGCACGCGCCAACAGACTCCCGCCTTCCGACTTCAGAAATTTCGCCAAGACGGCGCGCTCAACCGAAGCCGGCTCCCAGCTGCTGGCTCGTCAAAATAAGAAGCTGACCGAGCTTCTCGACCTCCTCTCAGCCTCGAAGCCCAACTAGCTTCGGGGACTACTGTCGGAGTAAATGGCCACGGGTAGCCTAACCGACTCCCCCTGGCTCTTCAAAAAAATTATCAGGCCATTCGAGCCTTCAAGCATACAGAGCATAGGGCCGCCTTCCCCCAGCCAGCTATCCCCAGGGCCGACTACCAGAAGGCTACCCGGCCTCAGAAACCCTCCCCCAGAAAGCTACGAGATGGCCGACTCCAGGTAGCCGGCCCCAAGAGGACCGACTCCCAGAAGCCGGCCATGAAAAAAGCCGACTCCCAGAAGCCGGCCAAGATTACACCCACCAAGACTGCATCCACATAACGGTGATAAGACGGGGTGTGGCCGCAGTACAGCCCACTACCCCCGAATCCCAGAGCAGGCATGGCCACAGGGCGCCGTATGGGCCAGCCATCTCCCGTCCGGCGCGGCACTGTAGCCATGTTGACCTCGATGTCACCCACGACAGGCGCCAATACGGCCCGTGGGCGGCGGGCCCCCTTAGCCAGAGAGACACTCGAAGGCGGCCTGGCCTCCCCTAGTCGGCCAGGGGCGTAGCCGGCTCCCAATAGTCGGCTACCTCCCTCCCTCGAAACATGTGCCTCATTAAGGAGACAAGACGAGGTGAGGCTACAGTGAGAGCCCACAAGGTGGCGGCACTGTAGCCACGCTTACCTCGACAAAGCCCTCGTCATCAGAGGCAGGGCAATAGTAACCAGCCGCCAACAAGGCCCCCAAGCGGTGGGGCCGGCCTCTCGGCCAAGAGGCCGGCAGCCGGCGGGACCCACCAGTCGACGGGCCCCAATGGCCGACGGAGAAGCCGGCGAGCATAGACACTGACAGCGGGGACCCGCGCCCAGCCGGATTACCATTGTACCCCTGGGGGGTAGGCCTATATAAACCCCCCGGGACACCCATGCAAAGGGTTGATCTCATAGAGTTTCACACACCACATAGAGAGAAAAGGAGAGCTAGCCTTGCCCTTCTTCCCCCCCCCCCCAGCCAAACAGCTCAAGGAGCACTTGTAGTCGCTTGTATTGATCTAGTGATCATGCGGAGACCCCGCAGAGCAGGACTAGGGGTGTTATCTCCACGGAGAGCCCCGAACCTGGGTAAGATCCGCCGGCGTGCATGTCTTCGCCTTATCCCGTTTCCAGGCACCGGCGATGTCTTACTGGCTCCCACAATGATAAGCCACCCATTGGCATATGTCGCACCTACCACCCGACAGTAGTCATGATTGTCTTCGAGGGATGCTTGGCCCTCGTCATCTTTCCAGCTTCGCAGGCACCACATAAATGATCCTTCTTGAACTTGACGCCCTCGATGCCTACGACATGTTTCTTCTTCGCGAGAGTGTACAAGTTCCTCATGCCAGCATGCCCTAGCCTCCGATGCCAGAGCCAGCACTCTGAAGCTTTTGCTAGAAGGTGTACGGCCAACTATGGTCCTGCTGAGAAATCTACCATATACAGATCATCTTTCTGATACCCTTCAAAGACTAGAGACTTGTCAGATTCCATTAGAACAAGGCAACGATATTTTCCAAATATCACAATCATGTTCAAATCACAAAGCATTGAGACAGACATTAAGTTGAAACCAAGGGATTCAACAAGCATCACTTTATCCATGTGATGATCCTTTGAGATTGCAACTCTACCTAGACCCAATACCTTGCTTTTACCAGTGTCAGCAAATGTGATGTGACTCTTGTCAGATGGACGTAAAGTTGAGTCCGTGAGAAGACTTCGATCACCAGTCATGTGATTAGTGCATCCACTGTCCATAATCCATTCTGAAGCATGTGGTGTCATACCCTACAGTGCAGTTAGGGGGATAGGCTTCACCAAGGGTATTGTGAAGCATAAACATTTGACGAACAAGTGGATTATCAAAGCTCAGATCCAGGTTAGGACTGATAGGATGATTGGCAAGTGATTCAGGAACAAAATACATAGTAAGACCATTTGGGAATTTTATCTTGCGTCCCACAAGATGTTTTAGGTCCCCAGCAATAGCATCAGACGCCTTTGATTTCCGGCTGGAGACCTTTCCCTGCAAAAGAGAGTTAAGTTTTCTTAACCACCCACATTTTCAGGGGTGGCTTCGAAGCAATGAGTCTAAGTGCAGCATCTGAGAACTTGGCTTTGGAGCCCTAGCAAATAGCCTTGCAGGAGGTGAATAATACTCATAAGAATAAGCAGAATAGTTCTTAGTCTTATGAACATAGCGGTTTGAAGAAACACGCTCATATTCACAAGACTGAGTATGATTTTCCTGCAAAACATTGGCGTTAGGGTGACTCTGGCGAGTCCTCTGTCTGTATGAAGCCTTTGGTCTGGGGTTTGTCTTCTTCCCAGGTGGTGTCATGATGACATTCACCTGAAGATTCTCAAGACAACTCTTGGGCACCCAAATCCTCTTCAAAGGTGGTCCATTCCTGCAGTTAGTACCAATATACCTGGCAAACACTTCACCATTCTGATTCTTAAACAATTTATAGTTTGTATCAAAGGATTCATCAATGATAATTGGGTTAGCACAAGTGAAGCCAGATAAGGTGGATGGATCCACTGAAGGTCCCTTTGCAGCAACCCATGTGGTTTTGGGGTACTGCTCAGGCTTCCAGTAAGAACCATCAACATTCATTTTCGTCTCGAACCCAACACCCTCTTTCCTAGGGTTTCGGTTCAGAATCTGCTTTTTGAGGACATCGCATAGTGTCTGATGCCCTTTGAGACTTTTGTACATTCCTGTCTCAAGCAATGTCTTCAACCTAGCATTCTCATTAGCAATAGTAGTGGTATCCTCAGCAGAGGGGTTAGTTACCACATCAGCAGTTGAAGATATTGCAATAGTAGCAGCAGTTGAACATTCAGCAACAGATGTAGCGTTGTCACGCTCAAGGCATTTTAGACATGGTGGTTCAAATCCTTCCTGAGTAGGACTGATCTGTTGAGCGCGAAGTGACTCGTTTTCTTTTTGAAGATCTTCATGAGCCGCTCTCAATTTCTCAAGGTCTTGCTTCCTTCGAAGATAATCGTAGGAAAGCTTTTCATAAGTTGTGGAGAGCGTTTCATGACGACTTTCAAGTTCCTCGTACTTAACATGAAGATTTTTTATGTCTTCAATTAAGGACTGAGATCGGGTCATTTCCGCATCCAACAGGTGATCGCTTTTGTCTAGCAATTTTTGAATATGTTCATAGCTTTCTGTTGTTCAGTTGCAATTTTAGCAAGTGTTTATAGCTAGGTTTGGATTCACAATCAGAGTCATCTTCACTTGATGTTTGAAAGTAGGCATCACGTGAGTTTACCTTGGCACCACGTGCCATGAAGCAGTAGGTGGGAGCAGAGTCGTCCTTGTCATTTGCATCAGCGTTGGTGACGGAGCCATTGTCTTCAGTGTTGAAGATGGACTTGGCAACGTAGGCTGTTGCTAGAGCCAGACTTGCAACGCCAGAGTCGGACTCCTCCTCAGACTCCACCTCTGCCTCCTCAGAAGCAGACTCCTCCTCTAAATCCATCTCCTTGCCAACAAAAGCACAAGCCTTGCCAGATGAGCTCTTCTTGTATGATGAAGACTTGGACGAAGACTTGGAAGAAGACTTTGAGGATTTATTCTTCTTCTTCTTGTCATCAGAATCATATTCCTTGCTCTTCTTCTTCTTGTTCTTGTTGTCCCATTGTGGACACTTAGAGATGTAGTGACCAGGTTTCTTGCACTTGTGGCATGTTCTCTTCTTGTGGTCATGAGTAGAAGCTTCATCATTTCTCGAGCTGGATCTTGAAGACTTTCTGAAGCCTTTCTTCTTGGTGAATTTCTGAAACTTCTTCACAAGCATAGCAAGCTCCTTTCCAATGTCTTCAGGATCCCCAGAACTGCAGTCAGATTCTTCTTCAGATGAGGAAACAACTTTGCCTTCAAAGCGCGAGTACAGCCATAACTGGGACCATAGATATCTCTTTTCTCAGATAACTGGAACTCATGTGTGTTGAGCCTCTCAAGTATGTTAGACGGATCGAGAGTCTTGTAGTCAGGACGTTCTTGAATCACCAGGGCCAGGGTGTCAAATGAGCTGTCAAGTGATCTCAGGAGTGTCTTGACGATTTCATGCTTGGTCATCTCAGTAGCGTCGAGTCCATGAAGCTCATTTGTGATATCAGTGAGGCGATCAAATGTGAGCTGGACATTCTCATTGTCATTTCTTTTGAAGCGGTTGAAGAGGTTGCAAAGAACACTGATCCTTGAGTCTCTCTGGGTTGAGACGCCTTCATTGACCTTGGAGAGCCAGTCCCAAACTAGCTTCGCAGTTTCCAGAGCACTCACACGACCATACTGTCCTTTGGTCAGATGACCACAGATGATGTTCTTGGCAGTGGAATCTAGTGGAATGAACCTCTTGACATCAGCAGGGGTGACACCTTCACCGGCCTTGGGAATGCCGTTCTTGACGACATACCAGAGGTCGACATCAATGGCTTCAAGATGCATGCGCATCTTATTCTTCCAGTAGGGGTAATCAGTGCCATCAAAGACGGGGCACACAACAGAGATTTTGATTATCCCTGCACTCGACATAGCTAAAACTCCAGGCGGTTAAACCAAATCACACAGAACAAGGGAGCACCTTGCTCTGATACCAATTGAAAGTGCTAGTTATCGACTAGAGGGGGGTGAATAGGCGATTTTTATGAAAGTCTTCAAAACACAGGGGGCTTTGAAGACAAACGATAGAAATGAACCTATTGATATGCAGCGGAAGGTAGACTACACTAGACAAGCCATAGTGAAGTGAGTAATGAAGTGAAAGCAGGAAGACTATTAGCAGCTAGGTAGTATAGATCAGGATGGAAGATAGTATGAAGCCAAACAACAATAGTTGTCACACAGTGAAGTCAAACAGATCAAGCAAGCAGGCAATGACTTACAAAAACAAACTGTAAGTAAAAAGAGGGAAGAGATAGAACCAGTTGCTCGGTGAGGACAGGGATTTGTTGGACCAGTTCCAGTTGTTGTGACAACTGTACGTCTAGTTAGGGAGGCTGAGATTTAACTCAAAAGACCGCGTCTTCACCTTATTCCCCTTGAGCTAAGGACACTTAGTCCTCGCCCAATCACTTTGGTAAGTCTTCAAGGTAGACTTCCAAACCTTCACAGACTTCGTTCACCGGTAATCCACAATGACTCTTGGATGCTCAGAACGCGACGCCTAACCGGCTGGAGGATTCACAGTCCTCAAGTGTAACAAGTCTTCAGGTCACGCGGACAAAAAGACTTCAGTAATGCCTAACACTCTTTGGCTCTGGGTGTTTTGGGCTTTGTCACATCCCTAGCCTTGCTATGCACTTGGACTAGCTTGGTTGCTGCATCATGTCTAAATTTCATTTAAAGTTTAATTGGGGATTGTCAAACCCTAACACCAAATGAATTCAACTAGGTTCAAAATAAAAATATTTCCATTAAACCCAAAATGCCCTTCAAAAATGTTCATTATCTATGGAAAGAGGTTAAAACCTTTACCAGAGGTCATGCACATTTTTCCAAGGCATTTATGGTCTTTGAATTAATTCAAACATATTTGAATTGGAGCTATTTGGATGCTATATATATTTCAGATGCTCCAAAAATGTTGGAAATTGTTAAGGGTCACTGGAATAATTCAGAAGTCACCCATAATTATTTCCAGGATTTTATGAAATGGTTTAGTATTATTACTAAATCAAAACAGAGCAAAAGAAATAGAAAAATAGAAATAAAAGAGAGAGAGAGAGAGAGAGTTACCTGGCCTAACCTGGCAGCCCACTTACCTGTGCAGCCCAGCCGGCCCATCTGGCCATGCCAGTCGTCCTCCTCCTTGCGCCAGAAGGACGAGGGCGTGTGGCCGCCGTGCGCGCACACGCGCTGCGCCACCTCCTGCTTCCCACCGCTGCCCCGATGCGCCTGGAGATGCCACGCAGACCCTTGGACCCCCTCGACCGCTCCCCTCTCTCCCCGCCTCGCCTCCCTCGCCCTCTCGCCCGACCCGAGCGGAGCTCGTCGCCGCCGCTCGCTGCCACCGTGACCACCGTGGTCCTCTCGCCCCTTTCCCGTGTCCAAAAGCTCCATGACGACGTAAAGCTACTCCACGCGGAAGATCCCGACCCCAAGAGCACCGTGGTGACGCCTTCGAGCTCGTCTTCCACCTCGAGGGCCACCGATCACCGCCGTCGATTCGCGACGTCTGGCGCGACCCCGAGCCCACTGACCTTCTGCGCCGCCTCCCTGTGAGCTCCTCATCTCTCCTCTTTGCTCGCCCCCTCCGTTCCCATCCTCTAGCCATCGTTCCACAAGTGCCCGAAGCTCGGCTCCGCCGGCCATGACGCCGCTGTGGCCATTGTCACATAGAGCTGCAACCGAGCACATAGCCGTGCTCAGCGCAACGCCAGAAGCCCAAAACCCCCTCCAGCTGCTCCTGCCGTGCTTCGCAACACCGAAACCGCCGAGACCCGAACTCCAGCCGCCGCATTCGTGCTCGCCGCCGTCGACTCAGACCACCCCAGCTCCTCCCGCTTGGCCTACTAGATGCGCACGAGCCCCAGCTACGCGTAGGACCAAACCGCGGTCGATTTGGTCGACCGTGGGCAAATTCCGAGCCCCTCCGCCGTCCCGGGCTTCACCAGCGACGAGCCGTGGACCAAGTCCGGCGGGTTTGACCCTGCTTGACCGGGGGTTGACTCCCCCCCTGACCCACTGACGTGTGGGGCAAGCCCCTGTTAAAAGTTAGTTTAGTTTAAACCTAAACTTAATTAGGCACTGAGAGACTGACACGCGGGACCCACTGGTCAGGTTTGACCTGGACCGACCTGTTGACCCTGCTGACGTCACCCAGACGCAATGCTGATGCAATAATTGATTTTCTAGATTTAAAATAATCTAGGAAATTCCAGAAAATGCTATAAACTTCTAAAATTCATAGTAATTCAACCATAACTCCAAATGAAAAGATTTATATATGAAAAATGATCAGAAAAATCCAATCTATCCATCTGTACCATTTCCATGCATGTTAGAACAACTTATGACTACTGTTTAGGACAATTCAATTAAATGGCATTTAAGAAATCACATATGGAGTTTGAATTTGAATCTTTGGTTCAAACCAACTCCATTTAACATGTTGCTAGCTGCATTAGTTCAATTCACAGCATATTGCCATGTCACATTCATGCATCATATTGTTGCATTGCATTGGTTGTTTTTCCTCTCTGTTGCCGGTATTTGTCCCCTCTCGGTAGACGATGTTTTGGCGTTGTGATCGTTGACACTAATGAAGACTCAATGCTATCTTCAGAAGTGCCAGGCAAGCAAAACCCCCCTTGTTCATTCCGATACAATCCCACTCTCTCGCTCCTGCTCTCTTTTACTACATTAGGACAACAACGATTCATCTGTTACTTGCTGCGGTAGCTGAACCCCTTTATCCTCTGCATGGCCTGTCATTGCCATAGTAAATAGATGAAACCCACTAGCATGAGTAGGAGTTGTTTGAGCCCTGATGTGCCTACTCATTCATGCCTGTTTGTCATGCCTGCTACTGCTTAGAGTTGAGTCGGGTCTGATTCGTCGGGGATGAATTGGAATGGTGATGAACATGTCCTACCGTGTGTGAGCTAAGTGTGTGAACACGATTTGGTAAAGGTAGCGGTGAGAGGCCATGTAGGAGTACATGGTGGGTTGTCTCATTGAAACCGTCCTCAGGAACTGAGTTCTGTGTTTGTGATCCATGAACAGTTACTACCACACATTGGGCTCCGGGCGCTCCAAGCTCTCTCGACTTATTAATCAACCTGATCTCTGTCCAGGAGTTGCAACTAGTTTCTGGTGTTTGTAGGTAGTGTTAGTAGTCTACCAAGTGGTACCCGGTACAGGTGGGCTTGGGACAGACTAGGCACCGTGGCACGGTGTACCAAGCGTAGATCCATCCGTCGAGGTGGGCTTGGGAACCCTGCACACATCGTTTGGGGCCGTGAGCGACACCCCGGCCGGATCTCCTTGCGGATGGAACCCGAATAGGCGATAAACCTGGACGAGAGACTTGTGTGGTTAGTCAGGTCGTGGCCGACTCCCTCGCCAGGCTTCCGCTTGAAGGTTGCCGAGGTACACGACGTGTACATGGTGGTAAGTGGCGAGAGCGTGTGTGAAGAAGTACACCCCTGCAGGGTTAATATGATCTATTCGAATAGCCGTGTCCGCGGTAAAGGACTTCTGGGTTGCCTATAACAGTTCATAGACAAGTGAAAGTGGATACTCTAAAATGCGCAAGATAAGTGTGAGTGCTATGGATGGCGTCCTCGTAGGGAGACGGGAGCGGATCCATAGTGGTGTATTGATATGGTGAATATGTGGACTCGTGTGCGCCACCTCAAAAGAGTTACTTGCAGTCATAGTTCAGGATAGCCACCGAGTCAAAGCTGGCTTGTTGCAGTTAAACTTCACCACCCCCTTTGTTGATACCGATGCATATGTAGATAGTTCTGATGTAAGTCTTGCTGGGTACATTTGTACTCACGTTTGCTTATTTTATGTTTTGCAGAGAGACGTCAGTCTCGCTAGTAGTTCCGTGTGGACTTCGACGTTTAGCTTGTTACCTCAGCTACGATCTTGTGCCCTCGGCAGGATCTAGTAGATAGTCAGGCTTCTCAGCCTTTTCCATTTATAGTTGTCTGTACTCAGACATGTTAAGCTTCCGCATGTGTTTGACTTGTATGCTCTGAATGCTGGGTCGAGAGACCCATGTTTGTAATATCTGGCTCTTCGGAGCCTAATGAATAAATACTCTGAGTCGTAGAGTCTTGTTGTGATGCCATGTTGTATTTGCACATATCGAGCATATTGTGTGTATGATTGAAATGCTTGGTATGTGTGGGATCCGACAACCTAGTTGTTTATCCTTGGTAGCCTCTCTTATGGGGAAATGTAGTCTTGTGCTTCCATGAGCCATAGTAGTCCGCTACAGCCCGGTTCACCGGAGTCCTGCTAGCCCAGCACTACTGCTCCGGAACACTTGACTGGCTGGCATGTGATTCACTTTGTTCCTGTGTCTGTCCCTTCGGGGAAATGTCACGCGGTGACATCCGGAGTCCTGCCTAGCCTGCTACAGCCCGGTTCACCGGAGTCCTCTTAGCCCAGTGCTACAGCCCGGATTCGCACGCTGCTGACCGACATGCTCGATGTTGATTCATGTATGCCTGTCCCCGTAAGTTAGTGCCACTTTGGGTTCACGACTAGTCATGTCGGCCCGGGTCCTCTGTCATATGGATGCTAGCGACACTATCATATACGTGAGCCAAAAGGCGCAAACGGTCCCGGGCCTTGGTAAGGCGACACCCGTGGGAATACCGTGCGTGAGGCCGCAAAGTGATATGAGGTGTTACCAGCTAGATCGATGTGACTTGGAATCGGGGTCCTGACAGGCTTTGTCCTCGCAAGGATCTCTCTCTCAAATGCTTCGGAGGTGGGTTGCTCTCAAACGACAAAAGTCGTGCACTAACTCTGAGCAGCCACCAATTTATGGTGTAGGGGGTGGGCTATTTATAGCCAGGAGGCAACCCGACCTGATTTGTCCGAAATGACCCTGGGTCACTAAGGAACTGACACGTGTCCAACGGTCAGATTTCAAACACACGCGGCAGCTTCACTTGGGCTACAAGTAAAGCTGACTCATCCAGCTCTGGATAAGATTTGCTCTCATTGTCTTCGCTCGAAGACATAGGATTTGGTTGAGCATCACTTCAGTCACTCTGACTTTGTTCACTTGGACCCCACTTAACAGTGTGGTGGTTCCTATGACTCAACAAAGAAGAAAAGGAAACTATGAAACAACTATGTCTTCGCACTCCATAGTCTTCACGTGAATGTCTTCTCGAGTCATAATCTTCGTTGTGAATATCTTCACATACCACCATTGTCTTCAAGGTCTTCACACATTTTTAGGGGTCATCTCGGGTAGGTAAACCGAAACAATGAGGGACTACTACCTGTGTTATCCTGCAATTCTCACAAACACATTAGTCCCTCAACCAAGTTTGTCGTCAATACTCCAAAACCAACTAGGGGTGGCACTAGATGCACTTACAGGACCCACCAGTGGCCCACAAGCCACATGAGCACGGCCACCCCCTAGGCGCGCCCATGTAGCTTGTGGGGCCCACATGGCTCCGCTGACCCTAATCTCAAGCCTATAAATTCCTATTTCCCGAGAAAAAAATAAGAGAAGAAGTTTCATCACGTTTTATGATACGGAGCCGCCGCCACCTCCGGTTCTTCATCGGGAGGCTAGATCTGGAGTCCGTTCAGGGATCCGGAGAGGGGGATTTGTCGCCATCATGATCACCAACCCTTCTTCATCACCAATTTCAGGATGCTCACCATCGGGAGTGAGTAATTCCTTCATAGGCTTGCTGGACGGTGATGGGGTTGGATGAGATTTATCATGTAATCGAGTCAATTTGTTAGGGCTTGATCCCTAGTATCCACTATGTTCTGAGATTGATGTTGCTATGACTTTGCTGTGCTTAATGCTTCTCACTAGGGCCCGAGTGCCATGATTTCAGATCTGAACCCTTTATGAATATATTTGAGTTCTTGATCCTATCTTGCAAGTTATACGCACCTACACTACTAGGGAAATGCTTATACACAGGAGCTCACCGGTAGCGCTTTTAAAAAGGAAGCGCTGCTGCTAAATAGCAGCAGCGCTCTGTAATCAAGAGCGCTGCTACTGCGCAACTAGGAGTAGCGCTTTAGTTAGAAAGCACGCTACTACTATAATTGCCAGACCGTTGCCGGCAGGCTAGGTATACTAGTAGCGCTCATTCACGAAAAGCGCTACTGCTATTGTACTTAGCAATAGCGCTTTCTAGCGACCAGCGCTACTGCTAAATTCAGTCCTCTTCTAAGACCCAAGTTTATTCCCACCTCGCTCCGTGAACAGAATGTTTACCACCTTAAATATGGTGCTTCTAAAACTATCACAACCACTTGGTCTTCATTGTACTCTATGTGTAGGATCTGTGGCAATATGAATCTTCGCTAGTTCCTAAACTGGCGAAGATTCATACTGACAATTTAGAGTCTACACAAAAAGATCATTGATGACCAATGCTTTTTTTTAATTTGATGCTTTTTTACATGCTAATGATCATAGCATTAGTAGTAGCGCTGGTTCCACAAACCACTACTGCTAAGATACATAGCAGTAGCGCTTTTTTACATTAAAGCGCTACTGCTATGTATCTTAGTAGTAGCGGTGGTTATGGACCAGCGCTACTACTACGGGTACCTTATCCACACGGCCCCGCCCGCGCGTGTCCTCACTCTCCCCTCACACTCTCACTCGCACTCCGCCGCGCGCCATCGCCACCGTCGCCCACCAGCGCCCCTAGGGTACGTATCTGCCTCCCTCCCTCTCCGCCCTCCTCTCCCCTCCCTCTCGACGCCCTCCTCCTCTCGCCGCCCTCCTCTCCCCTCCCGTCGCCCCACCTCCATCTGCCGCCCCTCCTCCATCCTCCTCCTCCCTCCTTCCTCCCCCTCCATCTGCGGCCATCCCGGCCTCCTCCCTCTCTCCTGCCTCCCTTCCTTCCTCCCTCTCTCCCTCCTGCCTCCCTCCCTTCCTCCCTCCTCCCTTCCTCCCTCCCCCATCTATGTTAATATTTTGAGTAAAATAGAACATATAAGTTATATGAACAGAATGTAGGTATTTTGAATAGAATAAAATAGAATATATAGGTAGAATGTAGGTATTTTGAATAGGATAGAAGACTAGTGAATAGGTTTTTTGAATAAAAAAATTAGTAATAGAAAATTTTAGTAATATAATTTTTTAGGTATAGAAAATTTTCAATTATAGAAATCTATTGGAATGCTACGTGAGAAATTTTTAGGTATCAAATTTAGTAATAAAAATGTTTAGTAAGAAAATTTAGGTATAGGAATTTTTTGTGGTTTTTATTTTCAATATAGAAATGTATTGGAAAATTTAATTATTTTATGTCATCATCACTTTGTCATCAAAGAATGCTATATGAGATTTGATGATCTAAAATTTTCACTCGGTGGAATATGCAGGCTTTGTAGGGTCATGTCTCCTTGGAGTGATCGTCATCCGGGCTACCTCTACTTCCTCTACACCCGAGTCGGTGAGCTAAAAGTCCACCTCCTCCTTCTCTACTCCTCGGTGTTGGATAGAGTAGAAATATATTGAAATGTTTTTGTCAATATTGAACCATTGAAATGCAATGAGCACCAGTTTATGCTCATGTGTGAATGTGGGAAAATCCGAGTGGCCTATGTTTTGCCGGAGTGTTGATTCATTTCCGTTCCGGCAAATTACAGGCGCTCGATATGTCCTATTTTAGCAAAGGTCATGCCGGATTTTTCCGTGAATTTAAGCATGACTTGTGCTAGAATATGTAGGAAATATCGAGTGCCCTGAATTTGCTAGAAAGAGAATTAAACGACATTTCGAGTTGACTTTAAGTCTGTCGGGGCTCCATACATGACAGTCAAAAAATCAGTGAGGAAGAGTCTTCACCATATATGAGAGAAGAAGAATGCCGACTATTGTCGTGGGGGTCGCTTCTCCTTCTTCTCTTTGTG
Organism: Aegilops tauschii subsp. strangulata; assembly: GCF_002575655.3. Taxonomy (NCBI): domain Eukaryota; kingdom Viridiplantae; phylum Streptophyta; class Magnoliopsida; order Poales; family Poaceae; genus Aegilops; species Aegilops tauschii. The sequence continues at coordinate 21,741,199 of NC_053038.3, read as the reverse complement.
CTAGACCTTTGTTATGCACTAGGGGAAGAAGGAGTAGCGACCATCATTGACGGTCGAAAAATCGATGAGGGGGTGTCCACCATATATGAGAGAAGAAGAATGCCGACTGTTGTCGTGGGGGTCGCTTCTCCTTCTTTTCCTTGTGCTAGATATTTGTAATGCACTAGGGAAAGGAGGAGTAGCGACCATCACCGATGGTCACAATATTAGAGAGGGAGTGCCCACCATATACGTGAGATAAGAGTTTAGGAAGGAAGACTCGACGAACCTAAAGTCAACCCATTGCATACTGAGTAATAGTGATCTGTGTGTTGAGTTTCCTGGTAGTTGCCTTCGATTGATTTTCAATGTTTCAACTATGAACATAGGAAATGTCTGACGACGAAAGGGAATTCGTTATGTGCGAATACTGCGAAGACGAGCGTGGCCTGTGCGACAGGCCTCACCTAGTTGGTGGTGGGCGCTTTAGCATTATACAAGATGAGACCTTCGAAGTGGATACAATAAGTCACAACGACAAGTCTTTTTTTGTAATTAAGCATGACTTCTGCTTCTTTTTCTTCAACTTATAATTGTATTTTTTTTTACAATTCTACTAGCGTATCCCCTGCCATCCAAGATTTTATGTCTTGGATAAGATTGGTTTCAGTACTATGGAAAGTATGGAGGTAAAGAGAGTTCACTTGAGGACCGAGCATGGTTATACTTTTGCCGTAAAATTATAAAATGTAGACACCTACTCCTATTTTGAATGCAAAAATTGGATAGCACTATGCAAAGCTTATGCATTTGAGCCTAATATGCTTATCACCTTTGATATTCGTCCAGAAGATGAAATTGAAGGTAATATCGACATCTGGGTCGATGTGCAGACGCCTCCAGTTCTACCATTATGTGAATTTCTCAACCATATTTATTAAGTAATTTGTATTGTTTATTTAAAAATAGTTGACAACTAATTTCTATTGATAGCTTATTTCCATTCAAGCAAACATGTCTGGCGCTTGGTAGACAACACCTACTACTGTCCCGGGGCTGAACTAAACTGCGAGGAGATGGGTCATTATGTTTCATGGCTTGAGGATCTTGATACTGTCAAGACAAGTTATTTTCCTAGACTTCGAAATATTAGTACTCAGTACGTGCGACCACTAGTGTGCGTATTGAACTACGGTCACATCTATCTAGGAAAGATGGTAAGATTTTTACTATTTGTCCTCAGTGCATCTTTTGCATACATTATTTTTTAAGCTAAACTTCATTGCTAAGTATGTTACTACGATGTTCTTCAACAGGGACTCCCGATGAATGTTGTGCCTCGTTGGATCGAGCTAAAGGTCGCATGACAATGGTTAGCTTACGACCAAGATATCCTGCATTGCACATGAGTGCATTCATGATTTCTCAAAGCGAGCAAGTCTTAATAGTCAAAGACTGGAGCAAAATTGTGAAGGATCATAGCAGAGAAGTACTAGGGGGCAGCAATCATAAGCGCAGCCCACAATTAGAAGACAGGTTCATCTGCATTCTCCAATATGATGAAGCACGAGTGCTACACATGTTTTATGCTATTTTACCTGAGAGAGAGCCGCAGGAGTGATTAGCTAGCTAGAATGAGTTTGAAGATGATGATGTGCTACACTATGACTATGATGATTAAATAGCTAATGTTGGTGGTAATGACTATGATGATTATTATTAGGTAGTGTTGGTGGTGAGTAGATAGTACACTATGACTATGATGATTAAATAGTGTTGGTGGTAACGACTATGATGACTATTAGCTAGTGTTGTTGGTGATGATATGATGCAAGGGTTTTTATATTAATATGACGATGATGTTGATCATGATTATCATGATGATTTGTTATTATGATCATGATTAGTTATTATATCACATTGGTGGAAGGAACGCGGATTAGATTCATGTGGATGGATCGAAAGTGACCAAAAGCTGAATTAGTAGGGTCGTCGTCCTAATTCAACTTTTGATTCATCCAAATGAATCTAATCCATGTTTCTTCCTCACATGAGCCTGTATAAATACATCACAAAATACGTAGAGGGGGTATAAATCTGTGAAAGTAGGAATACTAGCAGTAGCGCTGGAAAGCATCTACTAGCAGCATTGGATTAGCAGCAACGCTTCATTTGTTCAAGCGCTACAGAGAGTTAGCAGTAGTGCTGGTCTGGGCAGCGCTACTGCAAACCATACTTACCAGTAGCGCTGCGCTGACCAGCGCTACTGCTACAACTTAGTTATAGCGCGTTAGCAGTAGCGTTGGACACATCGCTACTACTATATGTATTTCAAGCGCTACTACTAGGGTTTTCTCTGGTAGTGCTATTACGTGTTATAATCCGCATACCCCAAGGTGAAAATAATTGGGATTCTTTCCGGTGATTACCATAGTTTGAGGAGTTCATGTATTCACTGTGTGTTAATGCTTTGTTCTGGTTCTCTATTAAAAGGAGGCTTTGATATCCCTTAGTTTTCTTATGGACCCCGCTGCCACGGGAGGGTAGGACAAAAGATGTCATGCAAGTTTTATCATAGGCACGTATGACTATATACGGAATACATGCCTACATTACATTGATGAATTAGAGCTAGTTATGTGTCTCTCTAGGTTGTGACTGTTATATGATGAATGTCATCCAACACAAATATCCATCACTGATCCAATGCCTACGCTTTTCATATATTGATCTTTGCTAACTTATCACTACAAAACTGCTATTGTTACCATTACTGTTACTGTTGCTACCACTACTATCAAACTATCATATTATTGTGCTACTGCTCACTCTGCTGCAGATATTTAGTTCTCTAGGTGTGCTTGAATTGACAACTCAACTGCTAATACTCGCGAATATTCTTTTGCTCCCCATGTGTCGAATCATTAAATTTGGGTTGAATACTCTACCCTCGAAAATTGTTGCGATCCCCTATACTTGTGGATTATCAATGCTCAGTTAGATCTTCCTTCAGCTGCTCGTGAGTTGGTCAATGCCGAATTTTTTGATGCATTTGAATAAACTCCTCAAATGTGGCGGGATTCTGGTGCAAAGCTGCGGCAACATCGCCACCCTCATCCTCGATGATCATGTTGTGCATGATCACACAACATGTCATCACCTCGCACAAGGTTTCCGGATCCCATTGTTTAGCAAGTCCACGAACAACTACAAAACAGGCCTGCAGAACTCCAAATGCCCTCTCAACATCCTTTCTAGCTGCTTCTTGTCTTTGGGCAAAGTGAGCCTTTTTCTAGCCAACTGGATTTAAGATGGTGCTGACAAAGGTAGCCCATGGAGGATAGATACCATCAACCAGATAGTATCCCATGTTGTACTCATGTCCATTGACAGTATAGTGGCAATGAGGAGCTTTTCCTTCAGTCAGCCTCGCAAACAACTGCGATCGTTACGGCACATTAATATCAGTGTTGGACCCGGGCATGCCAAAGAAAGCGTGCCAAATCCAAAGATCATGTGATGCAACTACTTCAAGAATGATGGTGGGCTTCTTAACATGACCCTGATATTGCCGTTGTAAAGCCTTCGGGTAGTTCTTCCATTTCCAATGCATGCAGTCAAGAGATCCAAGCAAACCTAGCCACCCTCTTGCTTCTGAGATTTCCAGGAGCCTCTCGGTGTCTGCCACAATTGGTCATCTCAGGCACTGAGGTCCGAACACCTCGACCATGGCAGTTGCAAACCTGACCATGGCATCTCCGCATGTTCTCTCAAACATCCATAGGTACTCGTCCCACGAATAAGCAACCGTGCCATATGCAAGCATCCAGAGTATGGCCGTGCACTTCTTGTAACCAGAGAAGCCAATCATTCCCATGGCGTCCTTCTTTGGGATGAAGTAGTCATCGTAGGATCGGACGCCGTGGTACAAACAATCGAAGATAGTCTTGCGTATCCGAAAACGCCGGCGAAAATGGTCAGCGAATAGTGCATCGGGGGCAAAGTAGTCGGCCATCAATGTCAAATGCCCACGCGCCCGATTGCGGTTGAGCACTTGATGACCCTTGATCGAGCCCTTGAAATCGAGAACATGTTCCTCCGCACACTCCACGTCTTCAAGGACCGTCTGCATCCTCGCCGTCTCATCAGAGTACTCCTCCTCGTCCGATGAGCCATCAGACGACTGCTACTTGTGAGTTGTGTTGGGATTTTCCCCGAAGAGGAGAGGAGATGCAGCACAGTAGAGATAAGTATTTTCCTTCAGTGAGAACCAAGGTATCAATCCAGTAGGAGAATCACACAAAGCCTCGTGAACAACACCTACACACATAAAAGCAAATACTTGCACCCAACATGGGCAAGAGGGTTGTCAATCCCCTTGAAATCGTTACTTGCAAGGATCAAATCTTGTATAGATAGATAGATAGATTGCAAAAAAAATACAAATAAAAAAATTGCACCAAGAATATTTTGGTTTTTTATATATGATTAAAGTAGACCCGGGGGCCATAGTTTTCACTAGAGGCTTCTCTCTCGAACACATAGCATATGGTGGGTGAACAAATTATTGTTGGGCAATTGATAGAAAAGTGCATAGTTATGACGATATTCAAGGCAATGATCATGTATATAGGTATCATGTCTCAGACAAGTAGACTGACTCCGTCCTGCATCTACTACTATTACTCCACCCATCGACCGCTATCCAGTATACATCTAGGATATTAAGTTCATGAAAAACGGAGTAACGCTTAAGCAAGATGATATGATATAGACAAAGTAAACCCAATCAATATGAATAAACCCCGTCGTTTTACCCTTAATGGTAACAATATAGAAATACGTGTCTTGTCCCCTATCATCACTGGGATATAGAGCACCGCAAGATTGAACCCATTACAAAGCACCTCTCCCACTAAAGATAAATCAATCTAGTTGGCCAAACCAAACAGATAGATCGGAGAGAAATACAAAACTATAACAATCATGCATAATAAAGTTCAGAAAAGACTCCATTACTTATCATAAATATTTAGATCATAAACCCACAATTCATCGGATCCCAACAAACACACCGCAAAAGAAGATTATATCGGATAGAACTCCAAGAACATCGAGGAGAACATTGTATTGAAGATCAAAGAGATAGAAAAAGACATCTAGCTACTAGCTATGGACCCGTAGGTCTATGGTGAACTACTCATGCATCATCGGAGGGCAGCAAGGACGATGTAGAAGCCCTCCGAGATCGATTCCCCCTCCGGCAGAGTACCAAAAAATGCCTCCAGATGGGATCGCGGAAGAACAGAAACTTGCGGCGGCGGAAAAGGTGTTTTGGGTGGCTCCCTGTTGGTTTCCTGGTTTTAGAGAATTTATAGAGGTGGAATTAGGTCAGACGAAGCCACAAGGGGCCCAGAAAGCAACAGGGCGCGCCCTCTTGCCTTGCCGTCTCCTCACTTGTCGTTTGGTCTCCTCCCGAAGCTTCTAGGATCTCTCTTGTCCAAAAAATCATTAAAAAGTTACGTAGCGTTTGGACTCCGTTTGGTACTGATTTCCTGGAAACCCAAAAACAAGCAAAAAAACAACTGGCACTAGGCACTCGGTTAATAGGTTAGTCCCAAAAAATGATATAAAATAGCACAAAAATTATATAAAATATACTAGATTGAGACTTTAATAGCATGGAACAATAAAAAATTATAGATAGTTGGAGACATATCAATGACTCAACGTACTTCTCGTATATGTACTCCAAATCAGAATCCATTGCTAGAAAGAAGAAGGGACAACTGTTTTCAGCTCCGATGATTCATCAAACAGTTGCCAGGCATGGTGAGAATAGCAGTAGCGGATGGTACCTAGCGGCACGTTCGGAGGACAGGGGTTGAATGGAGACGGAGGAGAAGCGGAGTGGAGGCCTGCTGGAGCGCTGGAGGTGACGGAGACACGGATTTCTGGCAGGGGTGTGGCGTGGTAGCCGGGGTGGTGGACCGGCGGCAACTGCAAGAGAGAAAGAAGGAAGGAGAGAAAATGGGGAGGATGAAGTCGCGGGGTCCGAGAAGGGTTTTGGGTGGGCCTGGGGTGTCCGATTCCTTTGTTTCGCGTGTCCAGACTCCCGCAAAGCCCCCTCCCCCACTTTTGTCTCCGTTTTGCGGGAGAAATCGCGTCCGAACCACCCCGCGGACCGGTACAGGCCCGCGTTGGATGGCTCCTGCCGTCCGAGCTGCACGGTCCAGACGGATGCGGGCGGATTGTGGGTCCACCTTGGAGATGCCCTTAGAGACCACCCTAGGGGACACGGGCTGAGAGATATTTCTCTTTTCACTGGCCTTGTTAGTGCTTTCCTTGTTTTCTGTAATTTTCTCCTACTCCATTTATGATCTTATGCTCACATCAACCTTGTTTTCCCGCCACTCTTTTACTTAATATATGAAGGCCAGCAATTCCTGGATCTCTAAAAAAAGCACTTGCAGAACACACTATCCGGTGGATTTGCTTTGTGTCCGCTCAAGTTTTTGTTTCACTCATTGCCCATCAAGCCCAATTGTTTTGAATAGTTTGGATTGCTTACCACATATGTGTCACGTGCTATGTGATCAAGCCCATTAATTTAGTGGTCAGCGGTGAAATATATTTGCATTATTGCAAGTTCCAACATTTCTTTTTGTGGCTCCCTGTGACCGTGCGCCGGATATTTTCTTCTTTATTAAAGGAACAGGTATATTTCTTACGACAGTCTTCCTTTGGCTCTTAAACAGAAAAGGCATCCTAACCCAGAGACAATTTGTTGAAAAGAGGTTCGAAGGGGGATAAGAAATGTGTGTACTGTGGTTAGGATGAAACCATTGATCACTTATTTTTCACGTTCAGTGGCTAAATTGATCTGCAATTTGTTGAGATGTGCTTTTGACTTACATTCTATGCCTGTTAATCTGCATGATTGTTTTAGTAGATGGATAAGATTGTTTCGTAAAAATGATAAGAAATTGGTGCTAGTTGGCATTGCCGCACTGTTTTGGACTATATGGAGGTGTCGTAATGATATCATTTTTCATAGAAAGAAAAATTATGATCCTCTGAATTTAGTTATACTGATGTGCAAATGAATCACGGATTGGGCCATTTTGCATATAAAGCAGCTAGAGGAAAGAATGTTGATGCTGGAGGCAAGACTAATAGAGCGGGTGGCAAATAAGGTGTACCGCATGGCACAGGGCTGGAGGCCGGGAGTCCTGAGGCTAGGTGGCTGAGAGCTGCTTGCTGAAGATGTGCTTGAAGCTTCGTCTCCGTTGAGTCGTGTTTTGGTTTCACGTCGCGGTCTTTCCTAGAGTCAGTTTGGTCTGTAATATAAAGTCTGCACACTGTTCTAGGTTGGATACCTGCTCGTTTTTATTAGTTTCTTAGTTGGTCTAGAGTCGAGTGTCTGGGTCGAATTCTTGCAAACTTGTTCTAGAATCACTGTTTGATTTCTTTAAATAAATCGGAGGGGAAACCCTCTTTTACTAAAAAAAAATACTATATTTCTTAGGAACGCTACACACGGGCTGATCTGTCCTGTTTTAATTGGCCGAATTAACTACCCCTCCTAATTAATCGGCCCCATGGATTTAAGTGGTGGCGTGGGCGTCCATTTACGTAAATCCCCCGTAGCTTGCCTCTAGCTGTAGCGTTACGGCCTCCCTAAACTTGCACTGTTTCCTTCGGACACGGTGAAATGAAGAGGGCGAATCCTTTTGCCTCCAAAGTGGAATTTGCCTCTGATCTCAATGCCGTTATTGGGGCACACGTTTCGGGACGCCAGAGGGAAGCGGACACTGACTCTCCTGTAGCGTAAAGCAGCCACGGAAAGTGACACTATATATGCTTATGCCAACTTTATAGCTAGCCTCACGGCCACTAACTTCTGTGGACGCCCACACGCGGACTACAGTACTAGGTTCTTACCTCGTGCAGCGACTGCCTGCATGCCGCGCAGAGATCTTGATGAAAATCTAGCTAGCGGTGTGTCTCTCAACGGAGAAACATAGGTTTATCGGATTAAGCTTGCCACCGGAAGATATAATGCATGCATCTACGTGCAGATCTACCAACATGCCCTACTCAACCTGCCAAAGATTGATCTGCTTGTGAGTTGTGATGGCCATCCTCAAAATAGTACTACTATGATGTTTACATAGTTGCAACATGCCCTCCTGTCTGCGAGACTGATAGCTAGTTTTCCTTCCCGTGATCAATCAATCAATCAAATAAAATAGAGCAAAGGAAGGGAAGATTGCTCGCTGATCGACCTAAAACCTGTTTGAAACGTAAGAATATCACCAGGAAACTTTTGCAGCAATGTGTGGACGGGCAGGGAGGAGGTATAGTGTAACCAGTTACGGATATAGATCGGTCTATCAATCAGCTCTGACAGCATGGGACAGTGGCCATTGGAATCGGCCATTTCGCCGCTGCTGCTGCCGGCCGTTGCTGCTGCGTGCGGCGTCTGTTCCGCTTTCTCTTGTCGCTATAGGTGAGCAGTGACTGATCTGAGTTTGGTACGTACGAGCGCATATGGTGGGTGTGCAGGGGCAGGGCAAACACTCCACCTACATAGCCTACATGGCTACTACTCCTAGAGTGTGTCCTACCCTAGGCTGCAACTCTCTCCCTCTCTGTTATCGGGAAGGGACAATTATTTCTTGCTACGGTACGCTACACTGCTGCTGTCTAGTCTGTGTCCTCTCCCATCCTCTACTGCTTGCTATACTATCAAGCTCACCCTTGCTCGACCTACTGTTTGACCGAGCGTGCATATGCCTGTCCCTCTCTCTCTCTCTCTCTCTCTCTCTCTCTCTCTCTCTCTCTCTCTCTCTCTCTCTCTCTCTCTCTCATGCACACACCAGCACATGGGAAAAAAATCTTCTGGCTGCTGCACTCCTGCTAATAATGGTCAGACACTGATGGGGATCTGAGCGATGCTAAGAGTACTAGTGACGCACAGTGGTTTCATCTTTACATCGACAGCAACCACACTTATCCTAGGACAAAGTTTTTTTCCTTGGCTCCAGGACCTTGTTCGCGTGGATAGGGATCAGCTCCGTTGCTTTCGGATTGGCAGTTGGGGATTAAGTTAATCCTTCCTGTTTTAACGTGCGATACATCTGAATGTGAAACTAAAAAAACTAAACTGGAAGGGTCGTCTTAGTTCCTTTTTCTTTGTTATTAGTATATGAGAGAGCCATCCTGCTTAATTCATGTTCGGGAAATCAAAAGGCAAAGAAAATCGGAGGTATCTTCAGGAAGCCACCCTTTTCTTTCGTACTTAGAACAACATTTACATGAACAAGGGCTGGTCATATGACAATTTATGTCTCGATTTCGATCGTGAATGCATCATAGGCTATGTGGTTCTTCATTTTATGTGCCACTAGCACGGTAGCCCGCGCACATGTGTGTGCATGCTGGGAGTCATTAAGATATCTTGATTTTGGTGAGCATCATTCTATATATATTTATTAAAATTTCTGCTAATATATTTCCCTCCGTACTTAAAATCAAATCAATTCTGAAAATTTAGTAAATTTAATTCCAAGGAATACATTAATCATCCAATATATTTTGATTTGTGAGAATAGTTTTTAAAACGTTTGATGGTGAATTTTTGTAGGAATGCCTCTAAAGCAATGTATACTAGATGATGCCATGTGTGTTGTTGCAGGAATATTCTACTTACATTAAATAAATATAATACAATATACGAATTGAGTGTAAGTAGTACTATAGAATAATAAAAGTTAAGCCTTTTCTCATGCCGGATTGCATGTTCGGGAGGGCATTTTCCCATGCATGGTTACAAGTTGAGATGACCTTGTTGCATGCGGAGAGAAATATGTTATCAAAAGGCAAAGAAAATTAGATGTCTCTTCAGCAAGTTATGCGCTCCATACAAACGACCCAGGACCTAGCAACAAAGTAGAATCTGCTTTTGTACACATCGACTATTTATATATATACAATTTCTTAGAGCGGTTTATGTTATATAGTTAGTTTAGTAACTCCCTTTATTTTTTGGCTCATCGAATTTAGAACAACACTTTCAAGAATAAGAGCGGTCATATGGTTTCGATGGTGAATGCCTCGTAGGATATGTGATTCTTAATATTATGTGCCACTAGCACGGTAGCCCTCGCACATGCGCGGCGCGACACCTTATTGATCTATTGTATTATTCTAAAAATAGATTACAAAGTATTTCTTTTCTATATATAGATGCTAATTGAGATATCTTGATGTTGGTAAGTATTATTGTGAATAGTTATTGTCGTCACTATTTGTTGTTATTATAGAAAACTTTGGACTCGAGGGTATCCTTCACTATGTGGACGGAAAAATATAAGTGTGGATGCGTACCCTAGCCATATTGCGAAGGTCGTCATACACGACAAGGTTGATGCGATAATGTTATTTAAATAGGTTCACCCGGCTCGTTGGGGCGTGACCTACGTCCTATGTGATAAGGGACGTCGAGAGAAGTGCTAGGCTCACAAAAGGTTGAGCACATCGCCGCTTCCGAAGCTCCCTCAACTCTCGGTGACACAAGCCTTATAAGATCCCTTGACACTGGTACCTTGGAGGGGTGCATTGGTAAAAGATGGTTCATGATCTATAAAGACTAGTCAAAGGTGGGGGTGTGGTGTCCATTGCTCATGGTGAGCCACTGCTTCTCGTCGATTCATGAATGAGCCTTGACTAGTTTGGCATATTTTAGACTTGGGCTTCTTTGCTTCCTGCCTCCTTTGTTGAGTTGGCATTTTATTTCTTAATCTTTGTTTGATTTGTTTACCATGGTGGCTTGCTTGGACTTTTGTTGGTCGTATTTGACTTCCGTTGACAAAAAATGTAGGATTAAGTGGGACCCTATGTGTGATTATCTATTTCCCACAACATGAGTCGTAGTCACAAAGATTATCGTTTGTGACTTCGGGTCAATTGTTGAATATTTGTAATCTCCTCCATCTCATTTTGTGGCTAGCTTTTCTAACACGGTACAATCGCAGATGCTCATAGACACGCACTGCACTCACACCCTATGAACGCAGCATGCATACCATACCCCTATGAGCACCTCCAAGATACTGGAGCTGACACGACATATTGAGATTGACAAAGTCACCACATACGCCTCGTAGTCGACGATAACATCTTCTCCCACTGAACGTGCATCGATGTAAAGCCTAAAATCAATCCATGAAAATCCGGGCACCAACAGACGGAACCTAACCATCTGAGCTATGCTCCTATTGAATTCTTGGTATTGGAGGGTCACCTTTCCATATCTTGGGGTCTTCGTTTCTATTTTATTTCTTTGATTTTATTCCCAACTTTAGCAATGTTCTGCAGGAATCTGGTGCTTTCTACTGTTCTTAGGATTATTTACAGATTAAGAAATATATTGCAGGAATCTAGGCCCTTTTGCAAACTTATAGAGCCATGTCTGACTTCAAAAATACTTGGCAGGAATTGAGGGCCCTTCTGCAAATTTTAGGGAGTCATATTTGCCTTCAGAATATTTTTGGCAGGAATTTGAGGCATCTTCTCCAATTTTCGAAAAAATCACGGGTTCTTAGACGCCTCTTCTACTTTTTTCGCATAAGTTTCCCCATTTTCTCGGTTTTTATCGGGCTTCCAAAGATCTTCAAGAGAAGGTGATAAAGGTTTCCTGGAGAGAGTGCCCTTATTTTCCTCACCCTCCCCGTATTTTCTTTTAGATTTATGATCTTCCCCCATATTTTCTGTATTATTCGGTTTTTTGGTTATTTAAAACCATTTTCCCGAGTTTCCTCGTAATTTCTAACAATTTCCAGTGATTTAAATTTCCGAGGTCTTAGGCGATTTTGCAGTGGTGGAGTTCTTTCACAATTTCATTAAAACTCAAGGTTTGTATTGTATTATTACCAACTCAAAAGAAAAAAAAACATTTTGCCCCAAAAAATATCAGTGGGCCAAATTTACTTTTGGGCCTCGGTTGGAGGTGGACCATCGGCCAACCAAGCAGGTCGTTATGCAGATAGGTGGAGGGGTGAGTTCCGCTCACTAGACTCGATCTGATGGCAAGGGACCCATCTCCTACCTAGCCACCACGGGGGAGCCTAGGGCTTCAGTCATCCCAACTATTACGCTCATTGTGGCTTCTCACGCTCACAAACGTTGAAAGCGGTGTAGCATCCTATAAAGGGGGGGGGGGCAACTAGCATGAGGCCAAGCGGTGCCCCTTGCCCTTTGGTCACGGTTGGGGTAGTAAACGATGGAGGTTATAGCGCATGTGTTGGATGCATAGGCGTAGCAATGTGGCATCACATCGGCGGAGAGTGTGAAGATGATGATAGCGAGGCAGCGGCAAGTGCGGTGAGGCAACGGTATAGCGACGCGGCGGTGGCTAGTCCAGCACGCGAGAGCTATATCTCGTTCTTTGCAACACCGAACACCGTCTTGCCTCTCGCACTTCAGCTAGCGGGTCGGCTCTAATACCATGTGTTCATGTAACTTCTTGGTGTGCTTTTTGGGAAGCTTCCGACCAGTTTTAGAAGTTTTTTTTTCATTTTATGTGTGTTTTCTGTATCGGTTTTCATCATTTTCTTTGTTCTTGTTTATTTTTTATTTTTCTTCATTTGTCCAAATACGTCTCGACCTTTTTAAAGATAAGTTGAACATATTTTCTATACATGATGAACATTTTCCAAATAAATGTTGAACATTTTTATCCAAATACATGTTGAACATTTGTCAAATGTGCATTGAAATTTGTTTCTATACCGGTTGAACATACTTTAGAGACACGTTCAACACTTTCCAAATACACGTTGAACATTTTTCTGAATACATGTTAAACATTTTGTCAATGCACATTGAACACTTTCAAGATACACAGTAATTTTTTAACACATATTGAATATCTTGTATAAATGGCTCGAACATTTTTTTAAAGCATGTAAACATCTGATAAGGGTTGGCACCTATATTTTAAATGTCAGGAACAAATTTTTAAATGGTGCCTAAAATTCCTTTTAAATTACAAGGACAAATTTATTTATGTATAATATATTTTGAATTGACACAAAGATATCATTAAAATGCGTGAATATATTTTTAATGTGATATGAATACTTTTTGCAAACTTTGTGATTTTGTATCAATTTTTATAATGTCACGAACAATTAGTTTTACATGCGAACATTTTTTCAATGTCAAGAACATATTTTCCAATGTTACGAACTTTTTTGCACGAAACAAAATTTTACACTACATAAAAAAATTAAATGCATGGTGACAGGTTTGAAAATTTAAAGTAAATAAGTTTTTAGTGTGTGTGTGTGTGTGTGTTGAAAAATTTCAAAATATACACAAAAGTAAAAAAATGAGAAAAAGAATGAAATACAAAACTGAACTGAACGACTGCTACTCGGCCCACCCACTATGGATGCTACTTGAGGCGACTTGTACCTCCCTCACGCTGCGGGCGAGACACAGACGCTCAATTACGATGCCAGGGTTATTTCTTGCGAGAGCTATGATAGCCTCACATGAGGGCGTTTGTACACCAACTCGTTAAAATAGTTTAGGAAGGTTCTATAGACCGGTTTGAACCGGGTGAAGAACCTTCCAGTGTTTTTCTTATCAGCTTTTCTTGTTTTTTGCTTTTCTGTTTAACTAGCAAGATGCCCGTGCGTTGCACGGAATATCAAGATGCATTTATATGAGTAGTTTATCTTATAGGAGATAAGGATGAACGAGGTAAGACCTTATCTGTAAATGTGTAGAGGAGTGTGAGTATCTTTTTGTAAAATTGTCATAGTTTCCTTCCTATTCGTCAGACATAGATCGGACGACCTATATTGCAGCATGGCAGGCACACATCATCATCAACTCTATTTTTTATAAGAGTAGAGATTTGTTCTTTTTTCTTTCTTTTTTTGTCGGTTCACAACTTTTTTATTTTTGGTTTTCAGTATTTCTTTAACCGTTTTCTTTGGTTTTCTTTTTTAGTTTTATTTATTTTTTTGTTTTTTTTTCAACAAATGCCTATTTTTCGACACATATTTTACATTTTCCTTATACATCAGGAAAATACATATAGGATGTCTATTTTTTCATACAAATTGTACATGTTTCATATATGTCTGGAATATTATTATATACAAGTTTAGCATTTCTAAAATACATGATCAACAAATTTTCAAGTATATGTTTTTAAAAAAAAGTTCCAATGTGTGTTAAAATTTTCAAATACACATTAAACTTTTTCTCAATAGTACGAAGCATTGTTTTCAATTACTAGGTATTTTTTGACATTGTATAATTTATTTCTAAAAATCCACGAACACATTTTTTGAAATGCGAGAACATTTTTTAAAAATGCCATGTACATTTTTTTTGAATGGTAGGAAACCTTTTTTGGATTTAGGTGAAATAATTTTTACATTCTACTAACATTTCGTAAAATGTCACACATATTATTTTCAAACGTGGGAAGTTTTGTAAATGCCACGAACATTTTTTTAATGTTATCAATGATTTCTAAATTGCGTGAGCATTTCCTTAACACCGCGCTAATATCTTTTTAATGTGGAATGAAAGTTTTATAAATTTTATGTATTTTTTTCACTTAAAAATATAAGGAAGAGTAACAAAAAAAGTTCACTAAAGGCCCATCCCGCGATGGGTCAACCCATTTAGCCAGGCACCTTAGTCGAGCGAATCATACACCTCGCAGGAAGCTAGTATAGGGGCTCCCGCGAAATGACTACCTAAGGGTACCCCTTGCAAAGGTCACTCACACTTACTCTAGTAGTGACAAGTCACGCATTACATGTACGAGATTTCTCGCAGCCTTGGAGTTTTTTGCTTTTTTTGTAGATTCATTTTTTCAAATTGGTTTATCTCTTCAACCATGTGTCCAAGTCACGAACGTATTCATCGTTGCGTTCTCACGTTAAGATCTTCGAAACCAATCCTCATGTTTATAGGTTTAGACAAACTTTTTTGAGAAAATATGGAAACCAAATGAGAAAACCAAAAAAACAAAAAAAGAAACAGAAAAAACGGAAACCAGAAGCACAATTGTGCTTCACTTTTTTAAGAAGCATATTTTGCTTTCCTTTTTTCAGGAAAAGTACAAATGTGCTTCACGTGATACCACACAACAGTGCTTTTCACTTTTTTGAGAAGTACACAAGTATAGTTTTGTGCTTCACGCGGAAGGACAACTGTGCTTCCACACTGTGTGCTTCACGCGAAAGCGCAATTGTGCTTTAACATTGTGTGCTTCACGTGGGGAAGCACGTAGTAGAAAACCCGAAGAAGCGAAGGGAAAAGCTGAAAAAGTTCAAAAAAAACTTAGAAAAAAACAAACATAACCCAAAACCCAAAACCTGAAAAAAAAACTAAAAAACGCGGGCGCGTCCAGCGTGCAACACATGGTGGCTAGCCCTCACTCTCACTCGCGCTGCCCGTCAGCTAGTGAGCCCTCGCGCTGCCGTCTAGCGGCATGGTTTCTTCGTCAGGAGACACAGCTAGGAGCTCCAATTGAACGCTCATTGCGTCCAATAGAAGGGTGACGCATAGGGGGGTAGCCCAGCTGAGTTGATCCATTGGCAGGCACAAGTCATAATATATCACAACAATGCGCCCAAAAATGACCAAAAACCGATGCACTTGCAACTGCAAGGATTGAACTCGTAGTGAACGCAAGACCACTAGGGTTGATAAGTGTTAAACTCATAGGCAGCACAAATCTTTAAAGCTAACTTTTTTGAGGGGTATCTTTAAAGCTAACTACAGCGGCAAATTCAAATATTTTTTTGATTTTTTCGAACATTTTTTAAATTGGTGAACAAATTTTGAAATTGCAAACATCTTTTGAAATGTTTGAACAAATTGTGGAATTCTGACTTTAAAAAATGATTTTCAAAAAATTTCAACTTTTTTTAAAAGACGAACAATATTGAAGAATGTGAACAAAAGGCAAACAATTTTCAAAATTCCAATTTTTTTAAAAAGGCAAACGGTTTTTGAAAAACAAGAAACTTGTTTGGAAATTCTAAAAGTTTTAATAAGGGAACAATGTTTGATTTTTTTTTATTAATTTATGAAAAGAACTAAAAGATAAGAATAGAAAAAAGAAATAATTAATGGAAAATATAATAAAAAAACGAAAACCATATAAATCAGTGAACAAAAAAAATCTAGTTCAAAAACCTTCTAGAAGGCTCCGAAAACCTGTAAAAACCCGACTTGAACCTTCGAAAAGGTTCAAAGACCCCGGATGCGTCGTTGTATTTCACTATCTAAATGTATCGCCCGAGTTTGATCACTCGCTTGGTTGCTGTCTGCAAAAGGACAACAAAACGACTTAACGAGCGTCACATAGGATATTTGGGGTGCTCCTACTTGACAAGTTTTGCTATTACTAGCAAAAAAAGCCCGTGCATTGCAACGGGCGAGCAAAAATACTACACGTCGTTAACCAAGAGGGCTCTAAAGTGTTCATATATGGTTCAATTCCTATTGAGGGGTCTCATGTTTGTACAAAATTTCCAAAGAACTCTCAGTTATGAAGCGATGACGCTAGCTAGTGGACTTAACGATTGTAAGTGACTAATTACCAGCGCTAAAGTTTAAGAACTAACTATGAAGCCAGATATGAACACCTTTTGAATGTTTTCGAACAGTCCTTAGAAATTGTAGACAGTTTTTTAAAAGGCAAGTAATGTTTGAAAATCCAAAAACAATTGAAAAATGCAAACAAAATTTTGAAATTTCAAACTCTTATGAAGAAGCGAACATTTTTTGAAATTGTTAACAATTGTTGGAATTTTGACAATTTTTTTCAAATTGGGAACAATTTTTGAAAATCCGTACATTTCTATAACAACGCGAACAAATTTAAAATTTGAATTCCTTGAAAAAGCACGAACAACTTTTGAAAAAGTGATCAATTTTTTAAATTGTGAATAGTTTTGAAATTTATAACACTTTTTGAAATTGTGAATAAACTTTAAAAGTTCAGAGCAAATTTGGAAACACCTAGCCAAAATTTTGAAACCCTAACCATTTGAAAACACGTGAACACTAGTGAACTACTTGTAGGGTAGTCGTGAACCAACATGTTCTTGGATGGTTAGGAGGACAGTGATATCCCTTGCCCACCAGAGTTCAAGTCTCAAACTTGACATTGGTGGTCGCATTTTTCTGGATTTATTTCAGGTCTTCCGGCGATGTGCGTTCAGTGGGATGAGACGTTTCTGTCGACTACGAAGGCGTGTGTGGCGACTCCGTCAATCTTAAGATGATGCATTGGCACAGTCTTTCGGTGGTGCTCATAGAGGTAGAGTTTGCGTGTATGCGTTCATAAGGATAAGTGTATGTGTGTATATGAACGTCTGCTTCTGTACTGTGTTAAAAGAAAACTTCTAGTCTCTTCTACCTTACTACGTATTGTACCTTACTACCTTACTATACAGTTATATACCTTGTATGAAGAGAGCCTAACTCAACAACTTGTAGGGTAGTATCTTGTGGCCCATAAATTAGTGGGTGGCACTGAGGCCCAACAAAAGCCCATAAATTAGTGGGTGGCACTGAGGCCCAACAAAAACCTCCGAGAACGTTCTAGGACACTCCAGAACTGCAATTTTATTTGTGTTTTTGGTGTTTTCTCGAAAAAAAATATTGGGTGCTGCCACCTGCCTGGAAGGCGGACATGACACACTGCGAATCCCCACAACATAGACCATTAGTGCCAAATCCTGCAAGTCCACGTAGCCCCATGATCAGATATTTTCAGCCGTCCGATTCAAAAGACCAACGGACCATATGGTCCAATACTGGTACACTATATTATTTTTTAGGGGTAAACCAAGTTTTTTGATCAAATGCCACAGACAGTGAAATACATCTCGGATCATGGGGTTGCCCAAGCCATATATGGCGCCCTTGACCTAATGATTGCGAAAACTTGGCTAGACTATGAGCTTCATAGTTCGACTCATGACTCTTAAAAATAAAATTACAGCTAAACATAGATGAACGATGCTGAATCTCCCTAATGATAATACCATATCTCCCTTGATTTCCCTTGAGGATATCTCCCACTACTTGCTTGGAGTCTGACGCAACTACAAAGCTATGCAAGAGTATGTCTGCGGCCAAGGAAAGAGGCTCCCTGCATGCGGTTGCTTCTAGCGTTGCAGGATCATGGACGCCATGAATTACCAGCGATGAGCTTCCCAAGTAGTTCCCCCGATCATGTCGAGCGACCGTTGTGCCTCCTCTTGACGGCATGGACACTCCTGCATCTACATGTACCATGGCAAACCCTGGAGTACGTGCCTTCTGCCTTCTCTCACCCCTTGGTGCAACACTTGGGTTAGCAGTTTGCATCGGCTTCGTCTCCCTTATGATCTCTAGCTCCGATATATATATATATATATATATCTGTCGATGAAACCCTATGTAGCTTGTGGACTTTGAAAAATGCCCTCATGAATAGCTTTCCTCCTAGACGACTGCTACTTCTTGAGCTTGCGTTGGTTTTTCCCTTGAAGAGGAAAGGGTGATGCAGCAAAGTAGAGATAAGTATTTCCCTCAGTTTGAGAACCAAGGTATCAATCCAGTAGGAGGTACAAGCAAGTCTCCAATCTATGCAGCTGCACAAACAATCAAACACTTGCACCCAACGCGATAAAGGGGTTGTCAATCCCTTCATGGTCACTTGCAAGGATGAGATCTGATAGAGATAGATATAAAAGATTACTAAAACATAAAACAAAATAAAAGTAAATAAAACTCAGCGAGGTAATTTTGAGTTTTTGGTTTATAGATCTGAAAATATATGACGGAAAGTAGACCCGGGGGCCATAGGTTTCGCTAGAGGCTTCTCTCTTGAAGAAAGCATACGGTGGGTAAACAAATTACTGTTGAGCAATTGATTGAAAAGCGCAAAGTTATGACGATATCTAAGGCAATGATCATGAATATAGACATCACGTCCGTGATAACTAGACCGACTCCTGCCTGCATCTACTACTACTACTCCACACATCGACCGCTATCCAGCATGCATCTAGAGTATTAAGTTCATAAGAACGGAGTAACGCTTTAAGTAAGATGACATGATTTAGAGGGATAAACTCAAGCAATATGATGTAGACCCCATCTTTTTATCCTTGATGGCAACAATACAATACGTGCCTCGCTACCCCTACTATGTCACTGGGTGAGGACACCGCAAGATTGAACCCAAAACTAAGTACCTCTCCCATGCAGGAAAAACCAATCTAGTTGGCCAAACCAAATCGATAGTTCAAAGAGAAATACAAAGATATCAAATCATGCATATAAGAATTCAGAGGAGACTCAAATAATATTCATAGATAATCTGATAATAAATCCACAATTCATTGGATCTCAACAAACACACCGCAAAAAGGTATTACATCAATAGAACTCCAAGAACATCGAGGAGAACTTTGTATTGAAGATCAAAGAGAGAGAAGAAGCCATATAGCTACTAGGCCCGTCACTACTAGGGAAAGACCTAGCAGTAGCGCGGGTTTTTGGCCTAGCAGTAGCGCGGGTAACCGCGCTACTGGTACGGCGCTACAGCTAAAGGTTAGCAGTAGCGTTTGTTAACACGCGCTACTGCTATATCTACTTAGTAGTAGCGCGTCCAGCAACAGGCGCTACTGGTAATTACTAGTAGCGCGTCTCACTACCCGCGCTACTACTATTATTCCATATTCTATTTCTTTTTTATGTCGTATTCATACACCTTTATACAAGTTTTCATACAGTAGCAATTTAGAGATTGTTTTTACATTATAATGAGTTATTAAATCACTAGGTGAAAGAACCGCGGGTTAGTTTCAAGTGGATGGATCCTAAGTGATCAAGTCATGGATTATCATGATAATCCATGACTTGGTCACTTAGAATCCATCCATTTGAAACTAATCCGCGGTTATTTCACCCAATGACATAATAACTCATCATCATCATCATCATCATCATATTAATATAAAAACTCTTGCATCATATCATCACCAACAACACTAGCTAATAATCATCATAGTCATTACCACCAACACTATTTAATCATCATAGTCATAGTATAGCTATCTAATCACCACCAACACTAGCTAATAATAATCATCATAGTCATCACCACCAACACTCATTCTAGCTAGCTAACCACTCCTGCTGCTCTCTCTCAGGTAAAATAGATAGAACATGTGTAGCACTCCTAATTCATCATATTGGAGCATGCCGATGAACCTGTCTCCTAATTGTGGGTTGCGCTTCTGATTGCTACCCCTAGTACTTCTCTGCGATTCTTCACAATTTTGCTCCAGTCTTTGACTATTATGACTTGCTCACTTTTAGAAATCCTGAATGCACACATGTGCAATGCAGGATGTCTTGGCCGTAAGCTAACCATGGACATGCGACCTTTAGCCTCGATCCAATGAGGCACAACTATCATCGGGAGTCCCTATTGAAGAACATTGTAGTAACATACTTAGCAATGAAGTTTACTTAAAAAATAATGTATGCAAAAGATGCACCGAGGACAAATAGTAAAAATCTTACCATCTTTCCTAAATATATGTGACCGTAGTTCAATACGAACACTATTGGTCGCACATTTTGAGTACTAAGATTTTGAAGTCTAGGAAAATAATTTGTCTTGACAGTATCAAGATCCTCAAGCCATGAAACATAATGACTTATCTCCTCGCAATTTAGTTCATACCCGGAACAGTAGTAGGTCATGTCTACCAAACGCCGGACATGTTTGCTTAAATGGAAATAAGCTGTCAATAGAAATTAGTTGTCAACTATTTTTGAATAAACAATATCCAAGACATAAATATGGTTGAGAAACTCACATAATGGTAGAACTGGAGGCGTCTGCACATCGACCCAGATGTCGATATTACCTTCAATATCATCTTCCGGACGAATATCAAAGGTGATAAGCATATCATGCTCAAATGCATAAGCCTTGCATAGTGCTCTCCAATTTTTGCATTTAAAATAGGTGTAGGTGTCTGCATTGTATAATTTTGCGGCAAAAGTATAACCATGCTCGGTCCTCAAGTTAACTCTCTTTACCTCCATAGTTTCCATAGGACTGAAACCAATCTTATCCAAGAAAAAAAATTCTTGCATGGCAGGGGATACGCTAGTAGAATAGTAAAAAATTAAAATTATAAGTTGAAGCAAAAGAAGCAGAAGTCATGCTTAATTACGAAAAAAGACTTGTCGTCGTGACTTACTGTATCCACTTCGAAGGTCTCATCCAGCTTGACGCTGAAGCGCCTACCATCAACTAGGAAATTTCTGTCGCACAGGCCGCACTCGTCTTCGCAGTATTCGCACATACGGAAATCCTTTTCGTCGTCAGACATTTCCTATGTTCATAGTTGAAACATTAATTGAAAATCGATCGAAGGCAACTACCAGGAAACTCAACACACAAATCCGGGGCACTCGATATTTCCTACATATTCTAGCACAAGTCATGCTTAAATTCACAGAAAAATCCGTCATGACCTTTTCTAAAATAGGACATATCGAGTGCCTGAAATTTGTCGGAACGGAAATGAATCAACACTCCGGTAAAACATAGGCCACTCGAATTTTCCCTGCGATACAAAGTTGTTCATACACATACAATGATGCATAAACTTGCAATTCCATCCGGATCAATTATCATAAGCATTCGCACATGAGCTCACCGACTAAATACCCTAGTTCTACTCTATTCAACACACCGAGGAGTGGAGAAGGAGGAGGTGGACTTTTAGCTCACCGACTCGGGTGTAGAGGAAGTAGAGGTAGCTCAGATGACGATCACTCCAAGGAGACACGACTCTACAAAGCCTGCATATTCCACCGAGTAAAATTTTAGATCATCAAATCTCATATAGCATTCTTTGATGACAAAGTGATAATGACATAAAAATAATTAAATTTTCCATACCTAAATTTTCTTACTAAATTAAACTAGCTCTATTAATTCAACTAGTTCAAGTAAGCACTTACTATAAATAAAAATAATTAATTTTCTTACTAATTCAACTAGTTCAACTAAGCACTTTGTCGGTGGAAACGACACCTATGGGATCACTGGAATCCCTTCTGCGGTTGGCGGGCGCGGGGTTGTGCAAAGAGTGGGTCTAGAAGCCAGCACAATGATCGTTTACCCAGGTTCGGGCCGCGAGGATGCGTAATACCCTAGTCATGCTTCGGTGTATATTTGAGTGTTCTTGAGTTCTTGAACTAGCTACGGTGCGTGTCCAGTTCAAAAGATTTGAATCCTTTCCCAGTACGCCGCGGGCCTCCTTTTATAGTCGAAGGGGCTGCCACAGTGGCACACGGGAGGTGGAAAGGTATACAGTGTACAAGTTTATCGCCTGTCATTACAAGACAAGGCGCATTAAATGCGCTACTTAGGTGTCCTCTCGCTTTATTGGGGACGGTAACGAGGCCCGTCCCGTTCGTTGCCGCTCCGTTTCGCCCCGACACGCGTCCAGGCCAAACGAGCATGCAGCGCCATGTAGGCTGGCAAGCTGCTGAGTTGTCGTGGTGGTAGGGTCTTCACGAAGATCTGCATGCCACCACGTAGGTGCTTGACTAGTTGGATTAGTACCCGCGTACCGCCATGTGGGTACTTGCTTTAATTGGGGGGTCGGCCGCTGAGCTGGGGCGGCGATGGGGCGGCAAGGCCTTGCTGCGGTCTTGTGGATGTTCTCGGCAAGGGTCTTGCCGGGGCCTTGTGAGCGCCCTCGGCAAGAGTCTTGCCGAGGCCTTGCGGGTGTTTTCGGCAAGGTGCCTTGTCGAGGCCTCGTGGGCATCCTCGGCAAGGAGCCTTGCGGTTGTCTTGTCTTCTGGTCCTCATCTAGGATTTGTAGGCTCTCTGTCTTCACAAAGATCTGTATGCCACCATGCAGGCGCTTCCCGAGCCTTGGTTCCAACGTTGTCGATGGTGTCGGAATTCTCAGGCTCAAGGGTGGCTGTGATGATGGTGTTGGGTGAGCTGCTCCCGGCAAGGCTCTTGCCGGGGATGCGTAGGCCGCCCCGGCAAGGGTCTTGCCGGGGAGAAGCCTGTTTTGCTGCTCCGTCTTCTGCGCCCCTGGTCGAAGCGCTGCTCTGGTATTCTTGTGCCTTCGCTTCCCTCTTCTGTCCTGCTAATTGTGGTCACAGGCGCGGTTCTGACTGCCTGTGCACAAGTAAAGGGGTACAAAGAGAGCCCCTACTTTTGAACACCGACAGGAGCCCCCGGGCCTGGGCCACACATAAGCGCAACGCGTTGTTGGGCTGGGCCCAGAATGGTGCATGGGCAGGTGGGGCGGAGTTTTTACCGCAGTAACTTCCTCATCGGTTGCGATTTCCCACGACCCGCATTGAACGCGTGACGTGGGGGTCGTGTGCGGAGTGACCGCAGCATGCTTGCGTCACTCCGCGGTTTCAATAGTAAAGAGGCGGTCCGCGTTCCACTCACAAATATAGAGGAAGCTGCAGAGGCGCGACTCATTTACTAAGTAGACTTGGGTCGTGGCCATCATGGCACCCGCGCCCCACGATCACGGGGCGCGAAACGGCTGCTCCACCTGCCATCTGAGTCCTGGCTCGCCCGCCACGTGTCCTCCATGCGTCGGGGAGGGCAGGCGGCTGTCAGTGTCAAAACCGGCGGATCTCGGGTAGGGGGTCCCGAACTGTGCGTCTAAGGCGGATGGTAACAGGAGGCGGGGGACACGATGTCTACCCAGGTTCGGGCCCTCTCGATGGAGGTAATACCCTACTTCCTGCTTGATTGATCTTGATGATATGAGTATTACAAGAGTTGATCTACCACGAGATCGTAGAGGCTAAACCCTAGAAGCTAGCCTATTGTATGATTGTTGTTGTTGTCCTACGGACTAAACCCTCTGGTTTATATAGACACCGGAGGGGGCTAGGGTTACACAGAGTCGGTTACAAGGGAGGAGATCTACATATCCGTATTGCCAAGCTTGCCTTCCACACCAAGGAGAGTCCCATCCGGACACGGGACGAAGTCTTGAGTCTTGTATCTTCATAGTCCAACAGTCCGGCAGAAGTATATAGTCCGGCTGTCCGAGGACCCCCTAATCCAGGACTCCCTCAGTAGCCCCTGAACCAGGCTTCAATGATGATGAGTCCGGCGCGCAGATTGTCTTCGGCATTGCAAGGCGGGTTCCTCCTCCGAATACTCCATAGAAGATTTTGAACACAAGGATAGTGTCCGGCTCTGCAAAACAAATTCCACATACTACCGTAGAGAGAATAATATTTCCACAAATCTAATCTGCTGACGCATTTTGCAGCATGACATCACACCACAGCCCGGTCATTATTCGAACCATTTTTCACAACCAGCCACTGCACATATCGCGAGGCGGTTTCCTTGGCACGTCTTGTCGAAGCAGAGATCGTGTCCCCTTATCACGGGATTCTCATCAATACGGGTGTGGGTAACCCAACCGCGCCATCAATTACGACGCTTGGGGAATAAGCGAGTTTACCAGGTAGGTGGGAGGTGCGTAGCTTCTTCCGCCCTTACAAAAGGACAAGGATTCACCCTTTTCACCCACGCCTTCTTCCTCCTTGCTCATCCATTCTTGCACACTCGAGCTCCAGCGCCCAAGTTTGCGTTTTGCTCCTCAAACCACTCCAAGCATGTCCGGAGCGAGAGGCAAGTGGATGGTCTCCTCCGTTACGGAGGAGAACATCACAAAGCTGCGGGGAGCCGGATATCTGGCCGCGGATATCGCGCACCAGCTGCCAGATGCGGGGCAGATCATCCCTACTCCAAAACCCCATGAGAGGGTGGTTTTCCTTACCCACTTCGTCCGCGGACTGGGATTTCCCCTTCACCCGTTTGTCCGCGGGCTCATGTTCTACTACGGGCTGGACTTTCACGATCTGGCCCCCAATTTCATCCTCAACATCTCGGTGTTTATCATCGTGTGCGAGGCCTTCCTCCGCATCAAGCCCCACTTCGGCCTGTGGCTGAAGACCTTCAATGTTAAACCGAAGGTGGTGGTCGGCCAGCAAGCGGAGTGCGGAGGCGCCATGGTGGGCAAAATTCCCAACGTCACCTGGCTCGAAGGCTCCTATGTGGAGACCATAAAGGGGTGGCAATCGGGGTGGTTCTACATCATCGAGCCGCGCAACACCAACTGGGTGGCGGCCCCGGAATTTTGATCCGGAATCCCCATGCGGCTCACCTCCTGGAAAGAGAAGGGCCTGTCCTGGGGTTCCCCGGTAGAGCTGACCGGACTCCAGACATGCATCAAAAACATGATGAGCAAGAAAATCAAGCTCGTCAACGTGGTCCAAGTCATGCTCTTCCGCGGGATCCTCCCGTGTCAAAGACGGGCATTCAATTTGTGGGAGTTCGACCCGACCGAGCACCAGACGCTGCGAGAGCTCTTCGACACGACGCACAAGGACGTCTGGAAGGTGCTGTTCAAGGGCGCCGAGGTACCTCCTCCCCTCACCGAGGACCGTGGACTTAGCGCAAAGCGTCCTGCCAATCCGGTAAGTCTTTTACATCTCATAAGATGCTCTTTTCCCCAGTATAACCACATGCGGGATCTAAGCCTCCACGCCATTTAACAGGACTGGGTAGCGACAGCGGAGCAGATCGATTGTCCGGCTCCCCTGCCCGAAGATCCAGCAGATGCTCTCCTAACAGAGATGCTGGTTCCGGCACCTTATGAGGTGCCGGAGAAGAAGGCCAAGAAGAAGGCCACGGGGACCAGGAAGGGTCTCCGGCGCAAGGTTATATCGGACTCATCGTCTGAAAGCACCGAGGCGCACTCCTCCCACGAAAACAAGGAGGAAGAAGAGGAAAGTTCTCCCCCCCCAGCCGGGGGAGACAAGAAAAGGAAGGCCGCCCCGGCTGGGGCGGCCGAAGGGTCCAAGAAGGGAAGGACCCTCCTTCCGGACAACTCCACAACCGCCACCTACAGCGACGGCGAGTGGCTGCCCAGGGATAAGCCCCTAGCGAAGTCGTAAGTATCCGGATACCATAGTAATTCTGGTATGTTTCGTTTTGTTGTTTCTCATCATGCCGAACATGATCATGCAGTCCATCCCTAGCCCGCATCGACGTATCCTCTTCGCAGGAGTCTTTGGGCCAATCAGAGATGAACAACGATTCGCCCCCGCTCGCCTCCTCCCCCCGCCCTACGGACGATGTCGAGGTGTTGTCTCAAAGGGCACCGAACCAAGGGGAGGTAGTCCTGGAGGCGCCTCAAGGCGACATTCCGGACGCTGGGCGCAAGGAGAGCAAAACTCCCAAGGGCTCCAATGGCGGGGGCAGCAAGTCTGGCCCCCAGCCGAATACTGTACCGGAAACTCCAGTGGTTCCGGACTCTGTCAGGCGACCCCTCACTAAGGAGGGCAACCCATCTGTGCCGATGGCCTCTATTCATCCAGAGGCATCGGACAACTTGCTAGCGCTTCGCGGCGCTTCCATCGATGAAGAGCACCGCACCATTATGAGTGCGGTGGTCAAGAAGGTTCAGTCCGCCAAGAGCGGACTGACTGAAGCCTGTGCCAGCCTCCTAACAGGCTTTGAGGTAAGTAACCAGATTATAAGAGAATGTTACCGCATAGACAGTAGCCCCTGATGCTCTGTTTGGCATTCGCGAAGGAAGGCCGAATAGAGGATCAAATAATAATCGCAGGAGTCTAATCAGAATATGTCTATGTGTATATGCAGGCTTCACTGCTGGCCGCTGCCGCACGTACTGCGGATGTCGCCGCACTGAAGCGGGACCTTGAGCGATCCAAGGAAGAGCTCGGCCTTGACAAGAGGCAGCTCGAAGAGAACAAATGTAAGTGACACCCCGTCTGAATATTGATAAAGAAAAATTTGTTTTTGGAATAATAGGATCGTCATGAATTTTGCTAGGGGCCACGACCAAAGTGGCGGCCCTGCAGAAGGCGCTATCCGAGGCCGAAGACAAAGCGGCCAAGGAGCGCATCGAGCGAGAAAAGCAAGAAGCCCAAGTAGGCGAGGTCCAGCAAGAGCTCCAGGCTCTCGCCAAAAAACACGAGTCCTTGGAGCTTGACTCTAAGACACAAGGGTCCGAGCTTGCGAAGGCCCTCGAAAGCGCACAACATGCCAAGGCCCAAGCCCAAAAGGCCCTCCAGGAGATTGAGGTGGTTAAGAAGATAGCGGCGGGTAAGGCATTTATTATGCAAAGCAAGCATGTGAAGGAAACTTTCTTTTTACTTACCTGAGTTCGGAGCTCTCCAGGAGCGTTCGCAGATCTACCCCGCAGTGTGTCAGATGCCGCGGAGTTCTACCGGGCCGAGGAGGGGAGCTCGACAGAGAAGTTGTTCTGGTCTCAGTATACTCGGACCGAACACCCCATGCCCTTGAGCGACCAGCTGAAGCAACTGGTCGAGCTCCACAAGGCGGCCGAACAGGCCATGAAGGGTCTTATAGTCTGGATGTGGCCTGGCGATCCCCTGCCTGAGAGCTACTTTGGCCTGGTGAGGCGGCTTGTGAATGCCTGCCCACGGCTTGAAGTCATAAAGCAGTCCCTCTGCATCGAGGGTGCGCGCATGGCTTTTGCCCGGGCAAAGGTGCACTGGGCGAAGCTGGACGCCGAAAAGCTGGTGAAGGAGGGGCCGCCAGAGGGCAAGGAGCATCGCCACCCCGAAAAGTATTATGAAAGTTCCCTGAAGGGTTCTCGCCTTGTGGCGGAGGAATGTGCTAAGGATGTAATATTTGAATAAATGTACTCATGTGATCCTGTAGTGTGAAACGAGTTCATTTGCGCTATGCAACACTTGTGAATTTAAAATATTACCTTCTGTGCGGCCGTTTATAAAATCTGAGAGTTGGCCAGTCGTCGGCTTCTGCCCCCATGTAACTAGTACTGAGGTGTTCGGGATAAATCTAAGCACTCTTTATCCCAATTTTGGGTCCTTCGAGGGAGGTGTTCAGCACAACGAACCAGGCAATCGGACTATAAGGCTTTATCACTCTCACTTAGCCATAGAAGTCTACAATTTTAAATTTTGGCGAAGCCCCTAGTATTCGGAAGGCCGAATTTGGGGCGCTATATATGCCTAAGTCGGGCAAGGCCGACTCCTCGCCCGAAGCGGAAAAGGTCTTTAAGGACTTGAGACCTCTCGAACAGCGACCAGCTCTCGCCTTATCATGACAGTCAGTTTTCGGCTTTCTCTACTGAGGTGCTCGTCCGGAAGAACCGGGACACAATCGCAGTAGTTCTCCCAGCGCTACCTTAGCCGATATTGCGGAACGTAAGGTACCAAAACATGGGAGCCGGGCAAACCCAACTATTGACCCAAGACATGATTTGGAGCTGATGCATATAATGCTATAAGTTCGGGGTGCCGCACTGTCGAAAGTGTTCGGACTTCTCACGCCGTATTATGGGGTATACTGTAGCCCCTGGCGCACTGGTCGTACCAGAATGTACGGGTGCAATTTGTCGTAAATAAGCAGACAAGGAAACAAGGGTAATGCAATAATAGACTAACTCTAAGCATTGTTATTAAGTAATACGTCGAAGTGTACGGGTACAAGTAGTGCAATAAGCAAAAAATAGGACTATTTGACATGTCCTATCCAAGGGCAAGCTGCGTATGGGTATTAAAACAGGTATTTCGATCGTTATCAGAGACCACCTGGGGATTCCCTTGTATGTCTTAGCTTCTTGCCTCCTTGGTTTTTCCTTCCCGTAATGTGTCCAGCAATCAGACTGTCGAAAAGGGCTTCCAGAGAGTAAGGTCCTGAAAGAGAGAAAATGATAAAGATATACAGCCCCTGGGGAGGTTGAGCCGCATTGTGGGACGTGCCCTGGTCGTGCCCCCGCCTATGCCCACGGTATTTTTAGTGCGTAATTATGTACGTGCGGCACAGATTTCGTCGCTTGACTGGGACTAGGACGGGGGCTGAATTGCTATGCAAGCTCTGAACGTGCCAGGCGATCCTGTTGCAGGTTACTCCGGACTCGCTTGAAGGTATCCGGGGGCTTTATCGCCGAATTGGCGGTTTGCCTTAAAAGGCTGCTTTGTGCCTCTGCTGCGACGGCTGCAGTGTGCTCCTCCGTGCGGAGCGAGCGTTCTGTGTTTTCATTGACTGTTATAACCCCACGAGGTCCTGGCATTTTGAGCTTGAGGTATGCATAATGCGGTACCACATTGAATCTGGCAAATGCGGTTCGTCCGAGCAGTGCGTGTTAGCCACTGCGGAATGGGACGATGTCGAAGATTAACTCCTCGCTTCGGAAGTTGTCCGGAGATCCGAAGACCACTTCCAGTGTGATTGAGCCAGTGCAGCGGGCCTCTACACCTGGGATGACACCTTTAAAGGTGGTTTTAGTGGGTTTGATCCTCGAGGGGTCTATACCCATTTTGCGCACTGTATCCTGATAGAGCAGGTTCAGGCTGCTGCCGCCGTCCATATGGACTCGGGTGAGGTGAAATCCGTCAATGATGGGATCAAGGACCAATGCGGTAGAACTGCCATGACGGATACTAGTGGGGTGGTCCCTACAATTGAAAGTGATCGGACAGGAAGACAATGGGTTGAACTTTGGGGCGACTGGCTCCATTGCGTAGACGTCCCTTAGTGCACGCTTCCTTTTCCTCTTGGGAATATGGGTTGCGTATATCATGTTCACCGTTTTCACTTGGGGAGGAAATTTCTTCTGTCCTCCTGTGTTCGGCGGCTAGGACTCATCCTCATCGTCGCTATGCAGCCCCTTTTCCTTGTTTTCGGTATTCAACTTGCCGGTCTGCTTGAACACCCAGCATTCTCTATTGGTGTGATTGGCTGGCTTATCGGGGGTGCCATGAATTTGACACGAGCGATCGAGTATGCGGTCCAAACTGGACGGGCCCGGATTGCTTCTTTTGAATGGCTTCTTCCGCTGACCGGATTTAGAACCACTGAATCCGGCATTAACTGCCGTGTCTTCGGCGTTGTCACCGTTGTTGCGGCGCTTTTGTGTCTGTTGCGACGTGGTCTGCCATTACTATCTTTGGCATCTGAATTGCCATGACTTCTTGATGTGTTATTGCTGCGAGCTAGCCAGCTATCCTCGCCCGCGCAAAAGCGGGTCATGAGTGTCGTGAGGGCTGCCATAGACTTTGGCTTCTCCTGGCCAAGGTGCCGGGTGAGCCACTCGTCATGGATGTTATGCTTAAATGCCGCTAAGGCCTCTGCATCCGGACAGTCGACAATTTGGTTTTTCTTAGTTAGGAACCGGCTCCAGAATTTCCTGGCCGATTCCCCTGGCTGCTGAGTTATATGGCTCAAGTCATCAACATCCGGTGGTCGCACATAAGTGCCCTGGAAGTTGTCAAGGAATGCATCTTCCAAATCCTCCCAACTGCCAATGGAGTCTGCTGGCAAGCTATTCAGCCAATGCCGAGCTGGTCCTTTGAGTTTTAGTGGGAGGTACTTGATGGCATGTAGATCATCACCGCGAGCCATGTGGATGTGGAGGAGGAAGTCCTCGATCCATACCGCGGGATCTGTTGTACCGTTGTATGATTCAATGTTTACGGGTTTAAAACCCTCTGGGAATTCATGATCCATTACTTCATCAGTGAAGCATAGGGGGTGTGCGGCGCCTCTGTGCCGGGCTATATCACGACGCAGTTTGTACGAGTCTTGTCTGCTGTGTTCGGCCCAGCCGGATTTGCTTCTAGTGTATCCAGCGTGACGGTCATCGTCCCGCGTTGGGGCGCGCCCCTGTGATCCGTAGATCGATCTTGCATGTTTTGCTTTTTTCCCAATACGTCTCGTAGGTCCCGCGTGTTGCCCCGGGCCTTGGTATTTTTGTTTGAATGGCGGCGGGGTGCGGGCTGGACTTCGGGCTGAAATGCCTCTCTGTCTCGGCCACGAGGTGGCCGATCATCCGCATCATACGCTGGTGATGTAGGTTTCAATGCTTCCTCCTCGAGTTGGGGTAGCAACCTGCGCTTTGGGTAACTCTTGGTTGGGCGCTCGAGTTCGTATTCCTCGGCTGCCAGGACTTCAGTCCATCTATCCGCTAGCAGATCTTGATCAGCTCGAAGCTGTTGTTGCTTTTTCTTCAGGCTGTTTGCTGTGGCTATAAGCCAGCGCTTGAAGCGCTCCTGCTCGACGGGATCCTCAGGCACGATAAATTCTTCATCGCCGAGGCTCACCTCGTCTTCGGAGAGAGGCATGTAATTGTCATCCTCTGATTCTCCGTCTGCTGCCTGTTCCAGAGGGCTAGCTTGTTCATCCTCCCACTCGAGGTCTGGCTGGAGGGGATTATCGTCGTCTTCTGCACTATCCAGAGCGTTATTGTCTCTTGTGCCGGTATCGCTGCTTTTGCTATGGCGAGACTTAGAGCGGCGCTGCTGACGTCGGTGCTTGGATTGCTTCTTGGAGGGATTATCCTCCGTTGTCTTGTCGCCACCCCCTTCTTTGGGGGTGTCCACCATGTATATATATCATATGATGAGGTGGCGGTCCAGCGCCCTGTGGGCAGTGATTCTTGTTCGTCTCCTGCATCGTCGTCCATACTGTCTATGTCTTCAGAGCCGAAGTCGAGCATGTCGGTTAAATCATCGACAGTGGCTACTAAGTGGGTGGTGGGTGGGGAGCAAATTTCTTCGTCGTCCGCATCCCATTCTAGCTGGACATAGTTCGGCCAAGGGTCTCCTGATAGGGAGAGAGACCTCAACGAGTTTAGTACGTCGCCAAAGGGCGAGTGCTGAAAGATATCCACAGAGGTAAACTCCATGATCGGTGCCCAATCGGATTCGATAGGCACGGACGCAGGCGGCTCGGAGCCCATGGCCGGGGACGAATCCAAGGGTTCGGCAACACGGGTCTCATAAGAGGTAAAGTCAGTATTCGGCTCTATCGCCACTGAGTGTGCGGCCTCCATGGCGGGGTCCAACAACCCGTCCTCAGATGGCACAATTTGTTCCGGATTGAGGGCCGGAGTAGTTGCAGGTGTGATCTTCCGAATACTGTCCGACGGCAGAGCTAAGTCATGCTCGTCTTGACTGTGCGGCGGACCAGACATGGGCTCGAATCCGTCAAAGATCAAGTCTCCGCGGATGTCAGCAGTATAGTTCAAGTTACCAAACCTGACCTAATGGCCAGGGGCGTAGCTCTCGATCTGCTCCAGATGGCCAAGCGAGTTGGCCCGCAGTACGAAGCCGCCGAGTACGAAGATCTGTCCGGGGAGGAAAACCTCACCCTGGATCGCATCGTTGCCGATGATCGAAGGAGCCATCTAGCCTTACGGTGACGGCACAGTGGAACTCTCAATGAAAGCACCAATGTCGGTGTCAAAACCGGCGGATCTCGGGTAGGGGGTCCCGAACTGTGCGTCTAAGGCGGATGGTAACAGGAGGAGGGGGACACGATGTTTACCCAGGTTCGGGCCCTCTCGATGGAGGTAATACCCTACTTCCTGCTTGATTGATCTTGATGATATGAGTATTACAAGAGTTGATCTACCACGAGATCGTAGAGGCTAAACCCTAGAAGCTAGCCTATGGTATGATTGTTGTCGTTGTCCTACGAATTAAACCCTCCGGTTTATATAGACACCGGAGGGGGCTAGGGTTACACAGAGTCGGTTACAAGGGAGGAGATCTACATATCCGTATTGCCAAGCTTGCCTTCCACGCCAAGGAGAGTCCCATCCGGACACGGGACGAAGTCTTGAGTCTTGTATCTTCATAGTCCAACAGTCCGGCAGAAGTATATAGTCCGGCTGTCCGAGGACCCCCTAATCCAGGACTCCCTCAGCGGCGGACGCAGAAGGCACGGGTTTTAACGCCGGGGCGGGGGGCCGGGCACCGCTGTCGGTTCTATATCCGGCGTATCTCGTAGTAGGGGTCCTAAGCTAGGCGTCTTGGAGCGATGGGTAACAGGAGACGAGGGACACGGTGTTTACCCATCGCTCCAAGACTCCTAGCTTAGGACCCCTACTACAAGATACACCGGATATAGAACCGACATTGGTGCTTTCATTGAGAGCCTGCTAAGTGTCATCACGGATCGACGGCATAAAACAGGTGTTATGCTTTCAGTTATATTTTGTTTTGTTTCCTTGAGAATTATTACGGCTGTCTAGCGCAATTTTGTTTGTAGGCCGGGCAGAGGAAAAGTTATGGAGTGCGTCACGCGCGGTCACCGGCGATCTGCAAATCCGGTCATCAATTGTTGACCTCGGAAAAAGTTACTGAGGCACGTCCGGCGACCGGCTCAATCCGATCTCAAGTGCATGACGGCTGGTGGCAGTGTTTACGCAGATTGATAAAGCGGCATCATACACATCCGGACGGTCTAGGCGGCAGCAATGCATGTTGTCTCATCCGAAGAGCAAGTCATGGGGAGGAATTACGGGCCGCACAGATCCCCTGGCTGAGCTAAAAAGCAAAGCGCCCATTAGAAGGGAAGTTTTCCATATCTTATTAATAAATATCCTTCTTTTGTTTAGCTGTGCTGATCCATTTTTGATTGATAATTTGGTACTACGCGATGGCCTGGTTGGTTCGTCCACGACCGGCTTCTTAGGTGGAAGCATGTATGAAGTGATTGCATGAGGAGAACGACCGGCTTCTTTCCTTTTTTTAATTCAGCTACTACTCTGTCCGCTGGTCCTCTACTACCTTTCGCTCAAAAGTGCATAGATATAAAAGCACTACCAACGCAATTGACTACTGGTTTTACTGTACGGTACCCCAGATTTAATGAAGGGATTCTAGTAATTTAAGTATTACTACTCCACGTAAAGAACAAGACGAACATACTCTTGGTAATGATTCCGTACAGACCGCCTTCTTTTACTTGCTTCGGTCTACTACAGTCTTCTTCATCAAACATGTTTTATTTCTCCGAGCTATTTGTTTAGCACTTAAAATTATTACAAAGAATATTTTTTGTGGGTTCGTACTACACTTTTTTTTCAGAGATATTCTACCGACGTTTGTATGTCACGGCGGTCTGGCCAGCCTCTCGCCATCGTAAGGATTGACCGACCTTTGTCGATGTCGTCATGCCACAATGCCAAGCGCTTTTGGGGCTGGCTTCACGTGTGGTACGTAGCGCTGGGTCCTGAGGAGTACACATGCCTAGGACGGCCAGTACCACGAAGATCTGAGGACACTCTGCACGGACGGTAGCGTCATCAGAGGGGAGTTCTTTCCTTTTCTCTGTATGATTTTTCCTTTTTTAATTCAGCACATATCGTCATTACATCCATCAGTGGTGTTTTCGGCCGCGTGCGTACACAAGCATCAAGTGCTGATTTTTGCACCATCGCCTTTGAAGTCTAATTGAACAGTGCAAACTAACTTTGCACTGACGTTTTGTTAGTGTATCCGAATTTTTGTCCGCATTCTCACAAACGTCAAGTCGTATCTACAACTAGATCCGCCCTATAAAATAGAGGCTATTACTCCTTCGCCACCATTGAGCTCAGCCCCGGTTATTTTTTTCCTTTTTACCTTGTGTGAAATCAATTATGCAAGTGTATATATTTCAAATATTATTATTATTTCTTGCTTGCACTGTTTTATATGTGCAGGTAACGTACTTCGACTGTGTCACACAGTCACTTCGGCAAGCCGACGTCATCGTCCCAATCGGCATATATCGGCTCGCGTGATCACCTTATTGGTCGAACTGCCATACCGACATGTTCGGGGCCTCGGGGACTTCGGCATCGCTGAGAGAGCTCTACCTCATCGAGTGTTCGGCACACGGGCCATATTTCTTTTATTACTCATTTTGCATAAATTATTAATTATGCAATGATTTTTTTAATTTATTATTATTACTACTATCTACGGCTTGCACTATTTTCTGTGCACAGGTAAATGATTCGGGTTGGGCAGCGCTGTCACCTCGGCGTACCAACGTACCACGTCACCTCGGCTGGACCGGGGGCTTCGTCATCACTTCATTAACCCACGCCAGGGACTTCGGCGTCATACTGCCGGCCTGCTCCGTCGCCTCGATCGGACTGGGGTTCCACCTCGCCACGTTGGCCGTGCTATGTCGCCACTCCAGAGTGCCGAACTCCTTGCTCGAACACCTCGGGCTTGGGGGCTGGGACCTCGGCCATGTCGAGGACTGCGAACCTTGTCAGATCTGTCACAAATCAATGGGCGTCTTCGTCCCGCCACAAGCCCGAATCGCGTCATCAACACCGAGCACATTAACCAGCTAAGTCGCTTTCATGCTCAAAAACTTTCAGTTTTAAATTTTGTTCGGTTCGACCAAGCATTATACTCTTTTGGCAAAAAGTTGTTTGTGAAAAACTTCCTTGTCAAAACTTTGTTTGTGACACACAAATTCAAATACCCCGTTTACTTGGGGCTTCCTTTATGAAGGCTTTCCTCTTGCATATGATTATACTTGTATGGCTTCGTTCCTTGTTCGTGTATTACGCCACAATATGCACCATGTTGACTTAAGTGTTCCGCAAGCTGGGTTGCCTTGCTCCTGTGTTTACCCCTATGTTCCCGATTGTTCGGCTAGGGAGTAAAGGGAGCACCTCTGCGATTGTCACGATTGGGTCATCCGAGCTCGGACCTCAGACTGGGTGAAGCCGAAAGCTAGCGCTCTTATTGTTTTCAATCATGGTCGGCACACAACGGAACTCATGAGTACAAAAAATCTACTGCATAAGTCTCATAGTAACAATGAGCAACCGAAGAAAGGTATCGGTGGGGGTACTATTTCCTTCGAAGATGCTTCTTACACTTCGTCAGTAATATAGCATAAGTTCCCTGAGCATGCTTTGTCTGTTACAGCCTTATGGCCTGATTGCCTGGTTATTGGAAACACCGTCGATATTCTCGACAGGTGGAGTACATAACACTTTTCGGCCCTTGACCGAAGAGGGAGAAGCCGACGGTCGGTTAAGACGCGTTTACAGTTCGGGTGAATACAAATATGATATTAGTACTTCGGTACATACAATCATTATACATAAAATTCTTTTACCCAAGTCACTTGGGGGCTCTTAAATTAGTATGAGTCATTTTTGTTAGTCGATGCACAGTCTTTTTCTACCACTCCTTTCTCGACTCGGGTGTATGATCAATAGTCGAGGCCTGATTTCTCTCTAAAGCCGCTCGTGTTTAGTTCGCTAAATTGGCCTGAGAAACACTCCGCCTTCGGGATAGGGAGGTTGAAGCCGAAGGCTGACCCACTTGAAGTCTAGAGATCAGATGTGTCATGTCAAAGCAAGACGAAAGTATAATTTTAAGACCAATTTCATATTGGCACCAAAACAGCTTGATTCAATCTAGACGAAGCGGGACATTCTCTTGGTTGAGGTGTTCGGCGTGAAACTCTTTTCTAAAACTACAGTTCGACATCTTTCCTGCTGAACTCCACCTCGGTATTATCAAAACATACATGACAGTTGAACTTGTTCCCGAGGAGGTATGATCCTAGGGTCGGCCATTTTACCCAACCCAATTCTCGGGGGCTACTGCATTGACAATCCAATGCAGAAAATTTAAGTGCAATATAGTTTTCGAGGAGATTAAGATCCTCGGGTTGGTCGGCCGCACCCAACCCGAGTCTTGAGGACTTTGCACACCGCTTTTTGTGTCCCGAAGTATTCTGCCGAGCTAGGAGTTGATCCTCAGGCTGATTTTGCGAATCAACCTGAGTCTCAGGGGCTACTGGGATCAGCGGTCTTATGTCATCCTTCAGGTGCATCTCGGGTTTTAGACCGATACACACCTTGAGGGCTACTGGCTATATATCTCGGCAGAGAATAAATTGCACCAATAAAAATATTGACAAAAAATCGGCCCGCAGTCGGGGTGGTGCACCACCTCGGAAGCAGTCCGGCGCGCCAGTGGTTGGCTCCATAGAGGGCATTTCCGACATTAAAGCTCGGCTAAACTCCTTCAACTTTTTTGAACCAAGGTGATCTATGACACCTCGGATATAGTCCGGCGTTGGAGCTCGGATACAGTCCGGCGTTGGAGCTTGGACATAGTCCGACGTTGGAGCTCGGATATAGTCCGACGCTGGAGCTCGGATACAGTCCGGCGCTGGAGCTCGGATGCAGTTCGGCATTGGAGCTCGGCTGTAACAATACTCTTCAGATACAGTCCGGCGTTGGAGCTCGGATACATTCCGGCGTTGGAGCTCGGAAGCGGTCCGACGTTGGTGCTCGGCTGCAAAAGATACCTCAAATGCAGTCCGGCGTCGGAGCTCGGACGCAAGAGGACACTGCCGCCCAGGAACAACTTCAAAACCCGAGGTGTGGCATAAAAATAACAAGACATTGATAAAGGGGCTCCTCGGATACCCGACATGTAAACTCTTCGGATGCACTTCGGCGATCCTCAAGATCGAATATGAGAAGATTTGTTGAACCAGTTTTCAAGACCGACGACCGGAGATGAAGAACAGTTCGGAAGAATCGAGGAGCGTCCCCAACTTGAAGACCGGTTCAGGGGCTACTGACGGTGTCCTGGACTAGGGGGTACTCACCACGTCGTCTCCCGACCAGCTGGATTGGGCCGAGGACCCCCCATGGCGGTTCACTCATGGGCCACTTCGGGCAGCCCATGCCGCATACAAGGAAGATCCCACGAGACTTGGCGCACAAGACAAGGACTCTCCTAAACCCTAGGCCTCCGGTGTGTTATATAAACCGAGGCCAGGCTAGTCAATAGACAATCTAAGATTCATTACTACAGTCTCGTGGTAGATACATGTACTCTGTACTATACCCACATCGAATATAATCAAGCAGGAGTAGGGCTTTACCTCTTAGAGAGGGCCCGAACCTGGGTAAACACCATGTCCCTCGTCTCCTGTTACCCATCGCTCCAAGACGCCTAGCTTAGGACGCCTACTACGAGATACACCGGATATAGAACCGACAACCACTGATTGGGGCAGCGGGCCGGTCCTGTCTCCTCGCGCCTCCGGTGGTTGGATTGGCTGATTGGGGCGGTCGTGCTCAGGCTCGTTCGGCCTCGCCCCTCTATATAAGGGGAGAGGGACAGCGTCTTCTCGCACCCATCTTCCCTCAGTCTGATCCCTTTCCTTCCCTTCGTCATGGCGAGAGGGCGTGGTCGTGGTCGTGCCCCTGGGGAGGCGACCAGGTCTTCCTCCCGCCAGAGGGTGGCGGCGGTCAAGGAAGAGCCAGACGCCCAAGGGGAAGGCCACGCTAGGGGCAGAGGCGCCGGCCGGGGCCGCGGCCGCGAGGTGGTCGAGGCAGAGGCGGGCGTGGACGGGGGACGCCCGCGTCGTCACCATCTCCTCCGCCATCTCCTCCTGCTTCGTCGAGCGGTCACGTCGGGTATTCGACGCTGGAGTTTATCCTGCAACTGCGCGGGCCGCCGCGCAACCGCCTTCGTCTTCCCGAAGCGTTTGCGAGGGTCCTGGAGGTCGACCGGCCACCGAGGCTGAGGCTTCACATGGAGGGGTGTTGCCATGGCGACATGCGGGTGAACACGGGGTTCCCCACCCCTCATGTGATGCTTCTCCGTCGGGGCTGGAAAACCTTCGCACGTGCCCATTGCTTGATGGATGGGCACGTCCTCTGCTTCAAGCTAGCGGAGAGCAACCTGCTCCCCATCAAGGTCTTCGGGCGCTCGGGACACAGGCTAGGGTGCTGTGCAGAGAGCTCGACCAATGGCAAAAGCTCCTCTTCGGGCGAGAGTGACGAGGAGGACAACGACAGTGACGACGAGGGTAGCGGGCGAGAGGATGACGGGTCTGACTAGGCGTCGGGCCCGCCGTCCCCGAGCGATGCTGACAGCACCATCATCTGCATGCCAGGTCCTTGAACTTCTCGGGGTCGTCACCTTGGGCGGCTGGCGTTGGAGGGACGGGGAAGACGAAGAAGGCAGGTGGTGGGCCATCAAGTCGGAGTATGATGGCATTGACGCCTTCGTCACGTATTGGCGGCCCACTGCCTCGTCTTTCGACTCTTCCTCCGGCACCGTCATCACCGGCCTTCTTCTGGACGACTGCCGGGATGTTCTCTTGGTGTCTTGTGCTGCTCCTACCTCGCCTAGGCACTCCTTTTTCCCTTCCGCCTTCTCGTTCTATTTCCTGTGGAGAGGGACAAGAAAGGGATTATGGGCATCTTATCTTTTTTTAGTTTTTAAGCCTACGGGCCTTAGTAAAATTTAAATCTTGTAACCCCCTTGCTCATGTATGCATTCCGTATGAGTTGTACTTGTTAACAACGTATTAATGAAGAGAAGGGTGTTTGCCGGGTTTCTTTTGCGCGTGGGTGAGGCCCACACCAAGGAGCGAATCCTCGTTATCTTAAGATAAACATTTTAACCCGGCAACAGACCTTGCCGTTCTCCTGCTTTATAGCTCGACTACACTCCCGACCTTGGCGGAAGTAGGGGCAAAGCAGGATTAGGCCCTCCGCTCATTCCTTTCCCACCTCACTACGACCAAGTTCTGGCCCAAAGTAAGTTTTTGGACACGGGAAAAAGGGAGCAAGATGGTATAAGAGTGAGTGAAGTCTCGTACGTTCAAGTTTCATACGGAAGTATAGAGTGGGGGACAAAAGACTTATCTGATTCTGCAGGCCTCGGCAACTTTGGCTTGCCGCGGTCGGATCTTTGGATCTGCAGCCCCCGGCAACCTTAGCTTGCCGGGGTCGGAGCGTCGACCTGTTCTCTTTCTTCTAAAACAGCTCAGCAGATATGTCCATGCACCCTGCGAACCAAAAAAGGACGGAAAGGAACAGGGAGACGCACACTCGACCTCTAAGCTAGGGATAGTCGCCGCTAAGCACTATCAACCCTAACAAAGGGAGAGAGACTCAACCTAGCATGCATGCTAAAACTTAGGGCGCTAGCGCTTCATTTATTTATGCTCAGGGTCTGCGCCTGGCTTTGTATAGAGGGTTACATGCCTTGCCGGCAAGGCTTGTACAAAAGGGTGGTCTGCCGGGGGGCCCGGCAACTGCGCCTTATGGGTAAAACTTGCAAAGATGTTCGATGTTCCAGGAATTGCTTACTGGAATACCATCTTCGGTCTCTAGGCGGGCTGCGCCGGGCCTGGTGACTCGTATTACCCGATAAGGGCCTTCCCACTTTGGCGTCAACTTGTTGGAATTCTTGGCCGACTGAACACGCCAAAGAACAAGGTCGCCTTCCTCAAAGCTTCGGGCATGAACCTTGCGGCTATGGTAGCGGCGCAAGGCTTGCTGGTAGCATGCTGCTCGCACAGCCGCCCGAAGACGATCTTCCTCAAGGAGCGTTGCGTCATCTTGCCGCAATTGCTCTTGCTCAAGCTCATCATAAGCGAGCACTCGGGGTGACCCGTATGTGAGTTCCGTGGGGAGAACTGCTTCTGCCCCGTAAATGAGGGAGAAGGGTGTCTAGCCGGTGGCTCGATTTGGTGTCGTTCTGATCGACCAATGAACCGCCGGCAACTCATCAATCCAGCGTCTTCCGCACTTGTGCAACCTGTCAATAGTCTTCGTCTGGAGGCCTTGCAGTACCTCAGCATTTTCCCTCTCTGCCTGGCCGTTGCTCCGTGGATGCGCAACAGAAGCAAAAAAGACCTTGCTGCCGAGGTCTTGGAGGTACTCCATGAAGGTGCGGCTTGTGAACTGCGTGCCGTTGTCGGTGATGACTCTGTTTGGCACACCAAAACGGCAAACTAGCCCTTTGAAGAACTTGACAGCTGATTGTGCTGTCACCTTTCTCACTGCTTCCACCTCCGGCCACTTTGTGAACTTGTCGATTGCAACGTACAAGTACTCAAAGCCCCCGATAGCACGGGAAAAGGGGCTAGGTATGTTGAGCCCCCAGACAGAGAATGGCCAGGAAAGAGGGATTGTTTGAAGAGCTTGAGCTGGTTTATGAAGCTTCTTTGAATGGAACTGACACGCTTCACACTTGGTTACTAGTGCTGTTGCATCTTGGAGGGCAGTGGGCCAGAAGAAACCTTGCCGGAATGCTTTGCCGGCAAGGGCCCTCGACCCTATGTGGGAGCCACATATGCCTCCGTGTATCTCTGCCAACAGATCCAGTCCTTCCTCCCGGGGAATGCACTTCAATTTCACACCGCTTGGTCTTTTTCTGTACAGAACATCGTCGACGAACTGATACATGGCAGGCCGACGGGCTAATTTTTCTGCTTCTTCCTGCTCCTCAGGGAGCTCCCCTGTTTGGAGAAAACGGACGGTATGTTGTGCCCATGCCGGATCCTGAGGTTCGACGGCAAGGACTAAAGGCATCTCCTCTGCCACGAGAGCGGTTGTCTCCACGGCCACGGCTTGACGCCCTGCCGGAGTCTGTTGCCCCACGGTAGGCTCAGTGTCCCCGGCAACATCTTTGCCGGCGGCTCCTGGGAGCTCGGCGGGAAAGTACTTGCCGGGGCCTGATTTCCTCCGCTTATTCTGCTCTATCGATGGTTTAATGGATGGTTGAGTTAATCGAAGCACAAAAGTACCTGGTTCCACAGGAAGTTTGAGGGCAGCGCGTTTCGACAAGTAATCGGCGATGCCGTTCTCCGCTCGGGGAACATGCTCCGCTTGTATACCGTCAAAACACTCCTCCAGCTTCCTCACTTCATCTACATAGGCCTCCATCAATGGGCTCTGGTACTCCTTGTTGACTTGCTTGACGATAAGCTGTGAATCACCCCCGACGATGAGCTTCTTAATTCCGAGGTCCGCCGTGATCCTGAGACCGGCAAGCAATCCCTCGTATTCGGCAATGTTGTTCGTTGACATCTCCCTGGGAAAGTGCATCTGGACCACATACTTGAGGTGCTCTTCGGTGGGTGCAACGAGCAGCACACCAGCACCAGCGCCTTGCAGCGAAAAAGCCCCATCAAAGTACATGATCCAGTCACGACTTGTTTCCTTGCAGGGGAGAGTGGCCTCCTGAATCTCTTCGTCGGGCGTTGAGGTCCATTCTGCAATGAACTCTGCCAAGACCCTACTCTGGATTGTCGAAGTGCTTTCAAACTTCAAACCAAAGCTCGACAGTTCCAAGGCCCATTCCACAATTCTCCCGGTCGCATATGGGTTGTGCAATATCCGTTGCAACGGGAGGCGGGTGACGATAGTGATCTCATGTGCTTGGAAGTAATGGCGCAGCTTCCTCGAGGCCATAAGGAGGCCGAAGAGCAATTTCTGCACACCGGAGTATCTTGATCTAGCCCCCTGCAAGAGGGAGCTGACAAAGTAAACCGGGTGCTGCATCATCTTCTTCTTCTGCACCACTTCATTTGGTTGCGTCGCTTCTGCTCTAGTGGCGTCGGATTCTATTGGGCGCTCTGTCTCGCCATCTGTCAGCCCGCGCCCTATAGGGATCATCGAATCGATAGCAATAAGCCTTGTTTGAAGAGGTTCGTATACGGAACGCCTGGAAATTATACTTGGAGTAGGAGATTCAATTAAGCGAGATTCGGAAGCTATAATTTCGCCTTTCCCATCAATAGGTTTAGCCAGAGCATTTACAACACGACCCAAGTAAGCCTCACTCACGGGTATCTGAGCAATTCTTCCTGCTTAACTAACGAAAGAAAGATGGAACCAGATGCTTCTTTAAAAGAAAGCACTTTGCCTTACCTGTGAATTAATAAAAAAGGTTGCCCCTTACTCGCAGATGTAGGAAGAAGCCTTTTCTTGCCAACTGAACCCCAATAGGCTATTTTGGACTTTTTGTGCATATAGAAAACTCTAAAGAAAGAAAAAAGGGAGACCCATGCCATGATTTTCAAATCTTTTCTATTTAGTAGTCTAAGTTTCTCGATGACTCGGAACAATGTTCTAGCGCCATGCCAAATGTGTCCGAAAAAGAAGAGCAAAGCAAAGGTAGCATGACCAAAAGTGAACCAACCCCTTGGACTGCTGCGAAAAACACCATCCACAAGTCATCCCCTTATTTTGCCACATACGTGGGTTCGATCCTCCAAGGCATGTTAGAGCTCTCTTCAACCTGCTCATGGCTAGATCGATCGGTTTCGGGTCAAATAGGAAGAACGTAAATCTTCCACCTCTGGAAAGCGCCTACACCTAATGGCTTAAGCCGCTGTTCCCGGTCTTTCAGAGAGCCGCTGCTCTTTCCATTAAATTCTAGGATCTCTTCGATCCTATGCGCAAAAGCAAGGTGTGAGCCCGCGACCCCTCGATCGCTCTCAGAGTCAATCGGCCCAAACCGGGTTATGAGCTCAAGAACTC
Organism: Aegilops tauschii subsp. strangulata; assembly: GCF_002575655.3. Taxonomy (NCBI): domain Eukaryota; kingdom Viridiplantae; phylum Streptophyta; class Magnoliopsida; order Poales; family Poaceae; genus Aegilops; species Aegilops tauschii. The sequence continues at coordinate 21,697,964 of NC_053038.3, read as the reverse complement.
TCTTTGGGACAAGGGCATCATCAAAGCAAAGAAATCGGAAGAAATCATGCTTTGCTATTAAGGGGAATTCCTCCTAACATCGGAAACTCTATTTATTTGGGATGCCGTTGCTTCCACTTCCGCATCGACCTCCCTCTGCGCCACTAGCGCAACGCTGACCACTTGATTTGTTCCCGCTAGATACAACAGCAACGGCTCTTGTGGTTTAGGTGCAACCAGTATTGGCATAGAGGATATATATTTCTTCAAATCCTGCAGCGCTGCTTCGGCCTTTGGGGTCCATTCCATCGGGCCCGCCTTTTTCAAGATTTTGAAAAAGGGAAGGGCGTGCTCAGTAGACTTGGATATAAACCTGCTCAGGGCAGCAACACAGCCAGCAAGCCGACGTACATTCTTGACTCGCTTTGGCGCCTCAATCTACTCAATTGCTTTGATCTTGTCGGGGTTCGCCTCGATCTCGCGCTGTGACACAAAGAACCCGAGAAGCTTGCCAGACGGAACACCAAAAACACACTTCTCAGGGTTCATCTTGAGGTTGATCTTGCGTAAATTTGCAAACGTTTCTTCTAAGTCTTGTATGAGTGTTGCCCTGTCCTTGGTCTTGACCACTATGTCATCCATATAAGCTTCCATATTTCTATGTAGCTAAGGCTCAAAACCAATTTGGACTGCTCTTGCAAATGTTGAACCAGCACTCTTCAACCCGAAAGGCATTCGTATAAAACAATATGTACCACATGGGGTGATGAACGCTGTCTTCTCTTCATCTTCTCTCATCATGAAGATCTGGTGGTATCCTGAGTAAGCATCCAGGAATGACAGTAAGTCGCACCCGGCCGTGGAGTCCACAATCTGGTCGATACGCAGCAAAGGGAAGGGATCTTTTGGACAAGCTTTGTTGATGTCCGTGTAATCAATACACAACCTCCACTTCCCATTTGCCTTGCGCACCACTACTGGATTGGCCAACCACGTTGGGTGGAGCACTCCTCTAACCAAGCGTGCCGCCTCCAACTTCCTGATCTCCTCTGTGATGAACTCTTGTCATTCCAAAGCTTGCTTCCTGACCTTCTGCTTGACGGGTCGCGCATGAGGACAGACAGTAAGATGGTGCTCAATCACCTCCCTGGGAACACGGGGGATGTCGGATGCTTGCCATGCAAACACATCGACATTCGCCCGCAGGAAGGTGATGAGCGCGCCTTCCTATTTGCTGTCGAGGGCGGAGATTATGGTGAAAGCCCCTCCCGTGCCATCTGATAATCCCCAAGTGCAGGGAATCATCGTAGCAATTCCAAAGGTGGAAGTGATAAGTATGGAGTGTTGAACCCACAAGGAGCTAAAGGTAAGATCAATATTCTCTCAAGCCCTATCCGCCACTGATACGACTCTACGTGCACCGAACGTTTGCTTCCAACTAGAAACGAGAAATAAAACTACGTTGTGGGTATGAAGAGGATAACTTTGTATGATATCGGAGAGCTAAAATATAAAAGTAGGTGTTGTTATCATAAAGTTAGTTCCTAGAATATATTACTAAATATTATAAATAGCAAGTGTGGAATAATGGTGGATCGGTGTGCGGAATTGTCCTAGGCAATTGTTAACAAGACCGGTAGTCGTCATTGCAATTTCATATGAGGGAGAGGCATAAGCTAACATACTTTCTCTACTTGGATCATATGCACTTATGATTGGAACTCTAGCAAGCATCCGCAACTACTAAAGATCATTAAGGTAAAACCCAACCATAGCATTAACATATCAAGTCCCCTTTATCCCATACGCAACAACCCCCTTACTCTGGTTTATGCTTCTGTCACTCAAGCAACCCACTATAAGCGAATCACGAACGTATTGCAACACCTTACAGCGGGAATCCCTCACGCTTGCGCGACATGGAGGGCACAATAGGACAGCACCAAAATAAAACATACAACTCGTACCAATCTAGATCATCAATCAACCCAAAGACAAAGGATATCTACTCAAAACATCATAGGATGGCAACACATCATTGGATCATAATATGTGGCATAAAGCACCATGTTCAAGTAGGGATTACAGCGGGGTGTAGGAGAGTGGACCGCGTAAAAGAGATGAGGATGGTGATGATGATGGTGATGTTGATGAAGACGATCACCGCGGCGATGATTCCCCTCTCAATGGCACTCCGGTGCCACCAAGAGAGAGGAGGAGAGGTTCTCCCCCTTGTGCTTCCTCCTCCATGGCCTCCCCCCTAGATGGGGAAAGGTTCTCCCTCTGGTTCTTGGCCTTCATGGCGATGATGGCCTCTCCGGGATACTCCTCCATGGCCATCGGTGATGATGGCCCCCTCCGGCAGGGTGCCAGAGAGGGCCTAGATTGATTTCTCATGGCTACAGAGGCTTGCGGCGGTGGAACTCCCGATCTAGGTTAATTTTCCGAGGTTTCTGTATTTATAGGAATTTTTGGCGCCGGTCTCACATCGAGGAGGTGCCCGAGCTGTCCACGAGGCAGGCCCACGCGCCCAGGGGGGTGGGCGCGCCCCCCACCCTCGTGGGCAGCTCGGGACTCTTCTGGCCCAACTCCGATGCTCCGTGGTCTTCTTTTGGTCCATAAAAAATCATCAAAAATTGGCACGTCAATTGGACTCTGTTTGGTATTCCTTTTCTGCAAAACTCAAAAACAAGGAGAAAACAGAAACTGGGACTGGGCTCTAGGTTAATAAGTTAGTCCCAAAAATCATATAAAATAGCATATAAATGCATATAAAACATCTTAGATGGATAATATAATAGCATGAATACTTCATAAATTATAGATACGTTGGAGACGTATCATCATCCCCAAGCTTAATTCCTGCTCGTCCTCGAGTAGGTAAATGATAAAAGAAATAATTTATGAAGTGTGAATGCTAGCGGGTGCACAATTTTGATCAATGATAATTTCAATCACCTTTTCTAGCATCATTATATGTCATAACAGTAGCTCATCTCATAAAACTTCTCATGATAAAGTAACAAGCTATTCACATGTTAAAGTATAGATCATAAACTTTCTTGAAAACTAACAAACCGTGCTATCAGTCATCAAACAATTACAATTCATCTTATTTTCAGGAAGAGTCTATGTCAGAGCTTTGATTTAGCAAACTCCACATACTCAACTATCATTTAGTCTTTCACAATTGCTAACACTCACGCGATATTTATGGGTTCAAAGTTTTAATCAGACACAGAGAAATATAGGGGCTTATAGATTCGCCTCCCAACCTTTTACCTCAAGGGTAATGTCAACAATAATAGTTCATGATGCCTTACATCCAATTGGATATATATATCAGAATCTTTCCAACACAATGTGCTTGCCAAAGGATAAAATGTAAAAAGGAAAGGTGAAAAATCACCATGACTCTTGCATAAGGGTAAGAGATAAAAGTAAAAGATAGGCCCTTCGCAGAGGGAAGCAGAGGTTGCCATGTGCTTTCAGTGTTGGATGCACAAAATCTTAATGCGAAAGAACGTCACTTTATATTGCCACTTGTGATATGGACCTTTATTATGCAGTCCGTCGCTTTTATTTCTTCCACATCAGAAGATCGTATAAAGCTTACTTCCTCCACACTAATCAATCATACATATTTAGAGAGCAATTTTTATTGCTTGCACCGATGACAACTTACTTGAAGGATCTTACTCAATCCATAGGTAGGTATGGTGGACTCTCATGGCAAAACCGGGTTTAAGGGTATTTGGAAGCACAAGTAGTATCTCTACTTAGTGCAAAGAATTTGGCTAGCATGAGGGGGAAAGGCGAGCTCAACGTGTTGGGCGATCCATGACAATATACTTTATTTCAGATATAAGAAAGCATAACCCATTACGTTGTCTTCCTTGTCCAACATCAACCTTTTAGCATGTCATATTTTAATGAGTGCTCACAATTACAAAAGATGTCCAAGATAGTATATTTATATGTGAAATCCCTCTTCCTTCAGTATTCTTTCATGAATTGTTCAAGTGACCAATTCTACGTTTGCTAACTTTCAATAAGTTTACTACCTATACTTATTATGTGTGAAGTCATTACTCCCCATGTTATAAGCATATGAAACATATATAAATTTAGGTTATGGCATTCAATTTATTCAACCATTTACTCATAGGATATACGTGAAGCACATGAGTAAATGACAAACTACTCCAAAAGATATGAGTGAAGAACACTGAGTAGTCAAATAATTAACTAGCCATGGGAGGATTCTTTTTCATTCAATATTTCAGATCCAATGATTTTATTCAAACAGCAAGTAAAATTGAAAACACGCTCCAAGCAAAACACATATCATGTGACGAATAAAAATATAGCTCCGAGTAAGGTATACCGATAGTTTTGAAGACGAAAGAGGGGATGCCTTCCGGGGCATCCCCAAGCTGAGGTGCTTGAGTCTTCCTTGAATATTACCTTGGGGTGCCTTGGGCATCCCCAAGCTTAGGGTCTTTCCACTCCTTATTCTCCTCATATCGATATCTCACCCAAAGCTTGAAAACTTCAATCACACAAAACTTAACAAAACTTCGTGAGATAAGTTAGTATGATAAAGAGTAAACCATCCACTTTGGTACTGTCTAAGACAAGGTTCATAATTGTTCCCACACAATTTCTACTGTACCATATCATTTCTACAATTTATATTGAGAAATATAAGTCATAGAAATTAGAAAACAAGCAAACTATGCAATGAAAGCAGAATCTGTCAGAAACAGAATAGTCTGTAATGATCTGAACATAAACCATACTTCTGCTACTCCAAAAATCATGAAATAAATTGGTGGACGTGAGGAATTTGTCTATTAATCTTCTGAAAAAAGAATAAACTCAAAATCACTCTTCTGTAAAAAATTACAGTTAATCTCGTGAGCGCAAAGTTTCTGTTTTTTACAGCAGGATCACATTAACTTTCACCCAAGTCTTCCCAAAGGTCTTACTTGGCACTTTATTTAAAAAAAATCTATAAAACATGATTACTACATTAGATTAATCATGTAGACACACAAAAACAGTAAGGGTAAATATTGGGTTGTCTCCCAACAAGCGCTTTTCTTTAATACCTTTTAGCTAGGCATGATGATTTCAATGATGCTCGCATAAAAGGTAAGAATTGAAACATAAAGAGAGCATCATGAAGAATATGACTAGCACAATTGGTTCTAACCAACTTCCTATGCCTAGGGATTTTGTGAGCACACAACTTATGGGAACAAGAATCAACTAGCATAGGAAGGCAAAACAAGTATAACTTCAAAACTTTAAGCACATAGAGAGGAAACTTGATATTATTGCAACTCCTACAAGCATGTATTCCTCCCTCATAATAATTTTCAGTAGCATCATGGATAGAAACTTTCTTCTCATACTCAATTGGAACCTCTTCCTAAATAGTGGAATCATTATTATCTAAAGTTGACACTCTTCCAAATCCACTTTCATAAATATCACACTAAGGTTCAACACCCTCCAAAATAGTGGGATCACTAATTCCTAAAGTTGACACTCTTCCAAACCCATTTTAAATTATAGTATTATTCATACTCCAAGGGATATAAGTGAAGTTCATGGAGCATTCTACCATTAATATAGACTAACTAATATCCAAGCTCAAAATGTATAAGTGAAGCACATGAAGCATTCTATAAAACCATACTCAAAAGATTTAAGTGAAGCACAAAGAGCAATTCTATAAGATCATACTTAAAAGATTTAAGTGAAGCACATGAAGTATTATATAAATTGATGAAGGGACATCTCACACTAGCATGGTTCTTGAAGAAAAAGAAAAACACAAAGGACACAAATCATGCGGACAAAACAAAAACCAAGGTATACCGATATTTGTTGAAGAAGAAAGATGGGATGCCAACCGGGGCATCCCCAAGCTTAGATGCTTGAGTATCCTTTGAAATATTTACTTGGGGTGCCTTGCGAATCCCCAAGCTTGAACTCTTGCCTCTCTTTATTCTTCTCATATTGATAGCTCCTCGACCTTCGGACACTTCATCCACAGAAAACTTTAACAAAAACTTGTGAGATCCGTTAGTGTAATAAAGCAAATCACTACCTTTAGGGTACTGTAATGAACTCATTATTTATTTAAATTGGTGTTAAACCTACTGTATTCCAACTTCTCTATGGTTCATACCCCCCGATACTAGCCATAGATTCATCAAAGTAAGCAAACAACACGCGAAAAACAGAATCTGTTAAAAACAGAACAGTCTGTAGTAATCTGGAAGTTTGGTAAACTTATGTAACTCCTAAAATTATGAAATAAATATGAAAATTTTAAAAATTTGTACATAAGTAATTTGCAAAAAGTTTCAGACCCATTTGACTTTCCAGTAAAAAAGGTAAATTCACGCACTACAGCCAAAGTGTCTGTTTTTGTTCTGCACATAGTAAACAAGCAATCTAATCATCCTAAAACCAAAGCTTGGCACATTATTTTTATAATACAATGAATATATACAAGGGGATAATTATTTACAGAGAAACTTCCATGAAAAATTCTATATTGTTTCCGTGAGCATGAGCACAAGTGCTCAAGGTCGACCCTCACTTCTTCAATGCATCACTTTCCAATCACTTCTCTTTTTGAAAAACTTTTTAGGCATGAGAGGCAAGTAATTTTTTTTTGTATTTTCATTCTTTAATTTTTTTTTGTATGTTTCACCCACAACTAAACAGAAACAAAAAGGAAAAACAAAATCTAATTAGTGAAGAAAGCAAACAAGCACACACGAGAATATCAACCCCACGCTATTGCTCCCCGGCAACGGCACCAGAAAAGAGCTTGATAATCCCCAAGTGCCGGGAATCATCGTAGCAATTTCCAAAGGTGGAAGTGATAAGTATGGAGTGTCGAACCCACAAGGAGCTAAAGGTAAGATCAATATTCTCTCAAGCCCTATCTGCCACTGATACGACTCTACGTGCACCGAACGTTTGCTTCCAACTAGAAACGAGAAATAAAACTACGTTGTGGGTATGAAGAGGATAACCTATTATGATATCGGAGAGCTAAAATATAAAAGTAGGTGCTGTTATCATAAAGTTAGAATATATTACTAATATTATAAATAGCGAGTGTGGAATAATGGTGGATCGGAGTGCGGGATTGTCCTAGGCAATTGTTAACAAGACCGGTAGTCGTCATTGCAATTTCATATGAGGGAGAGGCATAAGCTAACATACTTTCTCTACTTGGATCATATGCACTTATGATTGGAACTCTAGCAAGCATCCGCAACTACTAAAGATCATTAAGGTAAAACCCAACCATAGCATTAACATATCAAGTCCCCTTTATCCCATACGCAACAACCCCCTTACTCGGGTTTATGCTTCGGTCACTCAAGAAACCCACTATAAGCGAATCATGAACGTATTGCAACACCCTACAACGGGAATCCCTCACGCTTGCGCGACACGGAGGGCACAATAGGACAACACCAAAATAAAACATACAACTCGTACCAATCTAGATCATCAATCAACCCAAAGACAAAGGATATCTACTCAAAACATCATATGATGGCAACACATCATTGGATCATAATATGTGGCATGAAGCACCATGTTCAAGTAGGGATTACAGCCGGGTGCGGGAGAGTGGACCGCGTAAAACAGATGAGGATGGTGATGTTGATGAAGACGATCACCGCGGCGATGATTCCCCTCTCAATGGCACTCCGGTGCCACCAAGAGAGAGGAGGAGAGGTTCTCCCCCTTGTGCTTCCTCCTCCATGGCCTCCCCCCTAGATGGGGAAAGGTTCTCCCTCTGGTCCTTGGCCTTCATGGCGATGATGGCCTCTCCGGCATACTCCTCCATGGCCACCAGTGATGATGGCCCCCTCCGGCAGGGTGCCAGAGAGGGCCTAGATTGATTTCTCGTGGCTACAGAGGCTTGCGGCGGCGAAACTCCCGATCTAGGTTAATTTTCCGAGGTTTCTGTATTTATAGGAATTTTTGGCGTCGGTCTCACGTCAAGGAGGTTCCCGAGCTGTCCACGAGGCAGGCCCACGCGCCCAGGGGGTGGGCGCGCCCCCACCCTCATGGGCAGCTCGGGACTCTTCTGGCCCAACTCCGATGCTCCGTGGTCTTCTTTTGGTCCATAAAAAATCATCAAAAATATGCACGTCAATTGGACTCCGTTTGGTATTCCTTTTCTGCAAAACTCAAAAACAAGGAGAAAACAGAAACTGGGACTGGGCTCTAGGTTAATAAGTTAGTCCCAAAAATCATACAAAATAGCATATAAATGCATATAAAACATCTAAGATGGATAATATAATAGCATGAATACTTCATAAATTATAGATACGTTGGAGACGTATCACCATCCTCTTTGACGGCCACCTTCTTGGTCTCTGGTGGTGCAGCCCTGGATTTCTTGCTCTTGCCGGTGGAGCTCTCTGGCACGTCCTCAACGGGAGTACAGCAGCACTCCGAAGAGGTGCGCTTGCTGGAGTGGGTGCGAGAGGTCTTGCCAGTCTTCTTCCTCCCCGGGGCTTTAGCGGCAGGAGCAAGCGCCTTGGCGGCAGTTGCTGCAACTTCCTCCCGGTAGAGTTGGTTGACGCAGATCAATGCATCCTTCTTGTCGGAGGGGACGGTGATGATGGTCATCGGCCCAGGCATCTTCGGCGTGTTGTAGGCGTAATGTGATGCCGCCATGAACTTGGCTAATGTTGGGCGGCCGAGGATCCCGTTGTAGGGCAAGGGGATCTCGGCGACATAAAAAACAATCCTGTCTGTCCTATAGTTCAGCTCGCCTCCAAACGTCACGGGTAGCACGATCTTACCCTTCGGCTGACTTCTTCCCGGGTTGACCCCTTGAAACGTGCCCGTCTCTTCGAGGTCCCCGTTAGGAATCTGCAGCCTTTCAATCACAACGGGAGAGATCAAGTTCAGACCGGCCCCGCCGTCAACTAGCATTTTTGTCACCGTGAGGTTGTGTATTGTTGGTGAAACCAACAACGGCAAACACCCGACCGCAGTTGTGCGATCAGGGTGGTCCTCGGTGTCAAAAATGATAGGTGTGCTGGACCATTTCAGTGGCTTCTGAGCACCAAACGATGGTTCTGCCGCTGTGATCTCACGCGCCCACTGCTTGAGCTGGCGGTGAGAGGTGTGCAGCGAGGCGCCACCGTCGACGCACATGGCCTCTGTAGCTTTTTGGAACTCGTGCTCGCCGGACTCATCGTCCTCGTCATGATCATCGTCTTCTTGCTTCTTGTCACGGCCCCGAGCGGGCCTTTCTTGCTGATTATCTTTGCCGCGGCAGCCAGGTTGGCCGCCCCGCTTCTTGCCGGATCCCTCAGCACCATCCTGGCCCTTCTCCTTGTCCCACCTCTCATATTCGGCCTTCTGATTCTCTGCGAGCTGCTCGATTTGTCGGCAGTTCTGGAGGTCATGGCCCTTGGTGCGATGGATCTTACAGTACTGCTTGTCGGAGCCTCCTGGCTTGTCGGCGGCCGCCAAGGCCCGGCAGGCGGCGCACCCGACATCCTCCTTGACGGGGTCGTCAGCCTTGGTCTTCTTGGCAGCGCCGGCATCGTCGGATCCCTCAACGGCAAGCACGGCCTAGCCCTTGCGCTTCCTGTTGCGGCGTCGACCCTTCTTCGTCGGGGCGGCGGCGTCTTCATCTGTGGAGTCAGTTTCCGCACCGTCGTCTTCGCCGGGGTACTTCCTCCCCTCTTCAGCCCGAGCACATCTATCGGCCAGAATGTAAAGTTCGGCCACATCCTTGACCTTGTTCATTGCCAGCTCTTCACGCATCTTACGGTTACGCACATTCTGATGGAATGCGTTGATGACAGCGGCGGGATGAACATCCAGGATGTTGTATTGCACTCGACTGAACCTCTGTATGTACTTGCGCAGATTTCCGCCTTCTTTTTGGGGGATGACATGCAAGTCGCTTGCCTGGCCATGAGCTTGGTGGCCTCCGGTAAAGGCGCCAACAAACTCATGGCACAAATCCAACCAGGAAGAAATGGAATCCGCTGGCAAGTGCATCAGCCACGACATGACGTTGGGTTTAAGTGCCAACGGGAAGTAATTGGCAAGCACCTTATTGTCGCGAGCTCCGGCAGCTTGCATCACGATGGTGTAGATGCCGAGGAACTCCGACGGGTGAGTCTTGCCGTTGTACTTCTCGCCGACATCAGGATTGAACGTGCGGTGAGTGGGCCACTTGAACTGCCGCAGCTCATGGGTAAAGGCTGGGCAACCCACCTCGTAGGGTAGGCCACCAGAGCCTCCCGGTGCTGGATGGTCCATAGTGGGCCCTGCCCGCCTATCTGACTGGTGGCGCGCTTCGCGCCATCGCTCGATGGTGGTTCGAGCGTCTTCATGGGCTCGCTCCTGAAGAACTTGGTGTTGATCACGGTGGGTCCGTGGGTCGGGCGATGCTATGGAAATGTTATCGCAAGTTTCGTCCCGATGGACCGGCACCCGTGGTAGCTGGCGTGGAGGAGGAGAGTGCACCGTGGCTGCGGCACCTCCGGTCCTTCCACCACTGGCAGGCGGCGGCTCGACAGAGTGTCGGCCTGAGGGCCCCGCTGGCCGTAGCTCATCCTTGTTGGCGATGTCGACGAGGCTCCGGATAGTGGCTATCCACTCGTCGAGCTTTTCCGCAGTAGGAGGGAAGTCGAGGAGCAACTGCGAGCGCACCAAAGCCTCTGCTGGCGTGGGTGGCGGCGAAAGCTGCATGGACCGTGATGCGCTCCGACTTCTAACCATGTTAGAAGGAGCTCTATCACGGCCTTGCGTCTGCGTGCCAGTTTCGCCAGCACCTCGGCGTGCATGCTGGTCTTCTACGTCCCGTGAGTGATGCACAGGACTCTTCCCGCGACGGCGCCTAGGGTCACTAGCGTGGTGACGCTGCTCGTCGTGCACGACCTGGGAAGAGTGCGTCGCGGGCGCCGGCGTATGTGTCTTGGAAGTCGCCACGCCACCTGTAGGTGGGACGACGCCGCTCTTGGAGGGCCCCGCACCGCCTGCGGGGAGCATGGCTCTATCTTTGGATTTAGCGGCATGCGGCTCGTCATCTCGTGCACGAACGACGCCGCTCGCCAGTGATACGTCCATTTTGCATCATGCTTTTATATCGATATTTATTGCATTATGGGTTGTTATTACACATTATGTCACAATACTTATGCCTATTCTCTCTTATTTTATAAGGTTTACATGAAGAGGGAGAATGCCGGTAGCTGGAATTCTCGGCTGGAAAAGGAGCAAATATTAGAGACCTATTCTGCACAACTCCAAAAGCCTTGAAACTCCACGAAAGTTATTTTTGGAAATAATAAAAAATATTGAGCGGAAGAAATACCAGAGGGGGCCCACACCCTGGCCACGAGGGTGGGGGCGCGCCCCCTGCCTCGTGGGCCCCCTGGTGGCCTTCCGGTGCCCATCTTCTACTATATGAAGTCTTTCGTCCGAGGAAAAATCATAAGCAAGCTTTCGGGATGAGACTCCGCCGCCACGAGGCGGAACCTTGGCGGAACCAATCTAGGGCTCCGGCAGAGCTGTTCTGCCGGTGACACTTCCCTCCGGGAGGGGGAAATCATCGCCATCGTCATCACCAACGCTCCTCTCATCGGGAGGGGGCCAATCTCCATCAACATCTTCACCAGCACCATCTCCTCTCAAACCCTAGTTCATCTCTTGTATCCAATTCTTGTCTCTAAGTCCGGGATTGGTACTTGTAGGTTGCTAGTAGTGTTGATTACTCCTTGTAGTTGATGCTAGTTGGTTTATTTGGTGAAAGATCATATGTTCAGATCCTATATGCATATTAATACCCCTCTGATTATGAACATAAATATGCTTTGTGAGTAGTTACGTTTGTTCCTGAGGACATGGGAGAAGTCTTGCTATAAGTAGTCATGTGAATTTGGTATTCGTTCGATATTTTGATGAGCTGTATGTTGTCTCTCCTCTAGTGGTGTTATGTGAACGTCGACTACATGACACTTCACCATTATTTGGGCCTAGAGGAAGGCATTGGGAAGTAATAAGTAGATGATGGGTTGCTAGAGTGACAGAAGCTTAAACCCTAGTTTATGCGTTGCTTCGTAAGGGGCTGATTTGGATCCATATGTTTCATGCTATGGTTAGGTTTACCTTAATACTTATTTTGTAGTTGCGGATGCTTGCAATAGGAGTTAATCATAAGTGGGATGCTTGTCCAAGTAAGGACAGCACACAAGCACCGGTCCACCCACATATCAAATTATCAAAGTACCGAACGCGAATCATATGAACGTGATGAAAACTAGCTTGACGATAATTCCCATGTGTCCTCGGGAGCGCTTTTCTTTATATAAGAGTTTGTCCAGGCTTGTCCTTCGCTACAAAAAGGATTGGGCCACCTTTCTTCACTTTATTTACTTTTGTTACTTGTTGCTCATTACAAATTATCTTAACACAAAACTATCTATTACTTATAATTTCAGTGCTTGCAGAGAATACCTTGCTGAAAACCGCTTATCATTTCCTTCTGCTCCTCGTTGGGTTCGACACTCTTACTTCTCGAAAGGACTACAATAGATCCCCTATACTTGTGGGTCATCAAGACTCTTTTCTGGCGCCGTTGCCGAGGAGTGAAGCGCCTTTGGTAGGTGGAATTTGGTAAGGAAAAATTTATATAGTGTGCTGAAATTTACTGTCACTTGTTACTATGGAAAGTAATCCTCTGAGGGGCTTGTTCGGGGTATCTTCATCGCGACCAGTAGAGCAAAGAGTTGCTCCTCAACCTACTGAACCTACTGAAAATGAAAATGTCTACTTTGAAATTCCTTCGGGTATGATAGAAAAACTGCTAGCTAATCCTTTTGCAGGAGATGGAACATTACGTCCTGATGAGCACCTAATATATGTGGATGAAGTTTGTGGATTATTTAAGCTTGCAGGTATGCCCGATGATGTTATCAAAAAGAAGGTCTTCCCTTTATCTTTGAAGGGAGATGCATTGACATGGTATAGGCTATGTGATGATATGGGATCATGGAACTACGAACGATTGAAATTGGAATTTCATCAGAAGTTTTATCCTATGCATCTTGTTCATCGTGATCGTAATTATATATATAATTTTTGGCCTCGCGAAGGAGAAAGCATCGCTCAAGCTTGGGGGAGGCTTAAGTCAATGTTATATTCATGCCCCAATCATGAGCTCTCAAGAGAAATGATTATTCAAAAATTTTATGCTCGGCTTTCTGACAACAATCGCACCATGCTCGATACTTCTTGTACTGGTTCTTTTATGATGAAGACTATTGAATTCAAATGGGATTTATTGGAAGGAATTAAACACAACTCTGAAGATTGGGACCTCGACGAAGGTAAGGAGTCAGGTATAACACCTAAGTTTGATTGTGTTAAATCTTTTATGGATACCGATGTTTTCCGTAAATTTAGCACTAAATATGGACATGACTCTGAGATAGTAGCTTCTTTTTGTGAATCTTTTGCTGCTCACGTTGATCTCCCTAAGGAGAAGTGGTTTAAATATCATCCTCCCATAGAAGTAAAAGTAGTTGCACCTATTAAAGTTGAAGAAAAGACTATCACTTATAATGATCCTATTGTTCCTACTGCTTATGTTGAGAAACCACCTTTTCCTGTCAGGATAAAAGATCATGCTAAAGCTTCAACTGTGGTTCGTAAAAGCAATATTAGAACTTATACACCTCCTGAGCAAGTTAAAGTCGAACCTAATATTGCTATTGTTAAAGATCTCTTGGCTGATAATATTGATGGGCATGTTATTTATTTCTATGATGAAACTGCTAGAATTGCTAAACTTGTGCCGAAGATAAACATAGACCTGTGGTAGGCATGCCTGTTATTTCTGTTAAAATAGGAGATCATTATTATCATGGCTTGTGTGATATGGGTGCTAGTGCTAGTGCAATACCTATTGATTTATACAAAGAAATTATGCATGATATTGCACCCGCTGAGTTAGAAGAAATTGATGTTACAATTAAGCTTGCCAATAGAGATACTATATCACCAATTGGAATTGTTAGAGATGTTGAAGTCTTGTGTGGGAAAACTAAATATCCTGCTGATTTTCTTGTTCTTGGTTCTCCACAAGATAGCTTTTGTCCCATTATATTTGGTAGACCCTACTTAAACACTGTTAATGCCAAGATAGACTGCGAAAAGGATGTTGTTACTATTGGTTTGGGTGATATGTCTTATGAGTTTAACTTTTCTAAATTTCGTAGACAACACCGTGAAGAGGAATTGCCTGGTAAGGATGAAATTATTGGTCTTGCTTCTATTGTCGTGCCTCCTAGTGATCCTTTAGAACAATATTTGCTAGACCATGAAAATGATATGTTTATGAATGAAAGAGGGGAAATAGATGAAGTGTTCTTTAAACAGGGACCTATTCTGAAACACAACTTGCCTGTTGAAATCTTAGGGGATCCTCCTCCACCCAAGGGTGATCCCGTGTTTGAGCTTAAACCATTGCCTGATACTCTTAAATATGCTTATCTCGATGAAAAGAAGATATATCCTGTTATTATTAGTGCTAACCTTTCAGAGCATGAAGAAGAGAAATTATTGAAAACTCTCAAGAAGCATCGTGCTGCTATTGTATACACTCTTGATGATCTTAAGGGCATTAGTCCCACTCTATGTCAACACAAAATAAATTTGGAGAAGAATGCCAAACCAGTTATTGATCACCAACGACGGCTGAATCCTAAGATGAAAGAAGTGGTAAGAAAGGAAATATTAAAGCTCCTTGAGGCAGGTATAATTTATCATGTTGCTGATAGTCAGTGGGTAAGTCCTGTCCATTGTGTCCCTAAGAAGGGAGGTATTACTGTCGTTCCTAATGATAAAGATGAATTGATTCCGCAAAGAATTATTACAACACTACTAGGAAAAGGGCTATAGCTAATATGGACATTAATGGCGCACCATGTATGTGGTGCACCACTGCTATATAGCAGTGGGGCACCAGATAAAGGTGCGCCATTAGTGTCCTCATTACTAATGGCGCACCAGACACACGGTGCGCCATTACTAGCAAATTTTATTTGTTTTATTTTTCCAAAACTATTAATGGCGCACCAGGGCACAGTGCGCCATTACTAACAATTTTTTTTTACTTTTTTTTCAAAATTAGTAATGGCGCACCAGGGTATAGTGCGCCATTACTAGTTCAAACTAGTAATGGCGCACCACAACCACGGTGTGCCACTACTAACAATTTTCTTATTTTTTTTGCAAAACTAGTTGGCGCACCTGTTACGTGGTGCGCGATTGGTAGCTTTGACCAAATGCACCCCCTAGTGGACCGCCTTTTCAGTTTAAAAAAATAAAAAAATGATGGAAATGTCAAAAAAATAAAAGAAAATAAGTTTCCCACGTGATATGTGGTCTAGTTGTTGGGAAAATTTACAAATATGAATTTTGACTTTATTTACAAAATCTCTCTGGAATTTAGTAAAATGGGCATAACTTTTGCATACGAACTCGGATTAAAAAGTTTTTTATATGAAAAATCATCTACTCGAAATGTTACATCCGAATTGAACTGGGAGAACCTTGTTCAAGATTTTCAGAATCCCCAAAACCCTAACAGAACGAAAGATACGGGGCTTTTAAGATCTAGAGGGGGGAAAATGGAAAATAATTCAAACTTACTAGTGGCGCACCATTTGCTAGGTGCGCCACTAGTAACAGAAAAAAACTTGGTTTCGAAATTTTTTTGGAAATGTTTTTCAAAATATGATACGTAATATGACCGGGAAGTTTGAAATATTTTTCAAAATTTCATCACACTCATGAACATGAACAAAGTCCTAGACATCAACAAGGTTTAATAGGATTGATATGATAGATATATCAACAAGTGCCTGTTAAGTGAGGTGGTGCTGGGGTTGGATAGAACTATGAAGTTAAGCGTGTTCGGGCTGGAGTAGTGTGAGGATGGGTGACCTTCTGGGAAGTTTGACCACTTAGTGTGATTTGACTTGACATTAAGCATAGTGACCCAAGATTAAGCCATAGTGACCCGAGATTAAGAAAAAAATGAAAAAAAATTGAAAAAAAAATTCTGAAAAAATTGAATTTTTTTAGTAAATGGCGCACTTCTATGTGGTGCGCCATTACTAAGTCAGATAGTAATGGCGCACTTCTACGCATACTCATGGCGCACCTATAGTGCGCCATTAGTATTTGTTACTAGTGGCGCGATAATAGCGGCGCACCTATAGTGCGCCATTAATGGCAAAAATAGGTGCGCCACTAATTAGCCTTTTCCTAGTAGTGCAGGTTATAGGATGGTAATTGATTTTCGCAAATTAAATAAAGCTACTAAAAAGATCATTACCCCTTGCCATTCATTGATCAAATGAATGGCAAGATTATCCAAACACACACATTTTTGCTTTCTAGATGGTTATTCTGGTTTCTCTCAAATACCTGTGTCAAGTGATGGTCAAGCTAAGACCACGTTTACTTGCCCTTTCGGTACTTTTGCTTATAGACGCATGCCTTTTGGTTTATGTAATGGGCCTTCTACCTTTCAAAGATGCATGATGGCTATATTCTCTGATTTTTGTGAAAAGATTTGTGAGGTTTTCATGGACGATTTGTCCGTTTATGGATCCTCTTTTGATGATTGCTTGAGCAACCTTGATCGAGTTTTGCAGAGATGTGAAGAAACTAATCTTGTCTTGAATTGGGAGAAGTGTCACTTTATGGTTAATGAAGGCATTGTCTTGGGGCATAAAATTTCTGAAAGAGGTATTGAAGTTGATAAAGCTAAAGTTGATGCTATTGAAAAGATGCCATGTCCCAAGGACATCAAAGGTATAAGAAGTTTCCTTGGTCATGCCAGTTTTTATAGGAGGTTCATTAAGGACTTCTCAAAAATTTCTCGGCCTCTGACTAATCTATTACAAAAAGATATACCATTTGTCTTTGATGATGATTGTGTAGAAGCATTTGAAATACTTAAGAAAGCATTGATTTCTGCACCTATTGTTCAACCACCTGATTGGAATTTACCCTTTGAAATTATGTGTGATGCTAGTGATTATGCTGTAGGTGCTGTTCTAGGGCAAAGAGTTGATAAGAAATTAAATGTCATTCAATATGCTAGTAAAACTCTAGACAATGCCCAGAGAAATTATGCTACGACTGAAAAGGAATTCTTAGCAGTTGTATTTGCTTGTGATAAGTTCAGACCTTACATTGTTGATTCTAAAGTAACTATTCACACTGATCATGCTGCTATTAAATATCTTATGGAAAAGAAAGATGCTAAACCTAGACTTATTAGATGGGTTCTCTTGCTACAAGAATTTGATTTACATATCATTGATAGAAAGGGAGCTGAGAACCCCGTTGCAGACAACTTGCCTAGGTTAGAAAATGTTCTTGATGACCCACTACCTATTGATGATAGCTTTCCTGATGAACAATTAAATGTCATAAATGCTTCTCGTACTGCTCCATGGTATGCTGATTATGCTAATTACATTGTTGCTAAATTTATACCACCTAGTTTCACATACCAGCAAAAGAAAAAGTTTTTCTATGATTTAAGACATTACTTCTGGGATGACCCACATCTTTATAAAGAAGGAGTAGATGGTGTTATTAGGCGTTGTATACCTGAGCATGAACAGGAACAGATCCTACGCAAGTGTCACTCCAAAGCTTATGGAGGACACTACGCTGGAGACAGAACTGTGCATAAGGTATTGCAATCCGGTTTTTATTGGTCTACTCTCTTCAAGGATGCTCGTAAGTTTGTATTATCTTGTGATGAATGTCAAAGAATTGGCAATATTAGTAGACGTCAAGAAATGCCTATGAATTATTCACTTGTTATTGAACCATTTGATGTTTGGGGCTTTGATTATATGGGACCGTTTCCTGCCTCTAATGGATATACACATATTTTAGTTGCTGTTAATTATGTTACTAAGTGGGTAGAAGCTATTCCAACTAGTAGTGCTAATCATAACACCTCTATTAAGATGCTTAAAGAAGTTATTTTTCTGAGGTTCGGAGTCCCTAGATATTTAATAACTGATGGTGGTTCACATTTTATTCATGGTGCTTTTTGTAAAATGCTTGCTAAGTATGATGTTAATCATAGAATTGCATCTCCTTATCACCCACAATCTAGTGGTCAAGTAGAATTGAGTAATAGAGAACTCAAATTAATTTTGCAAAAGACTGTTAATATATCTAGAAAGAATTGGTCTAAGAAACTTGATGATGCATTATGGGCCTATAGAACTGCATATAAAAATCCTATGGGTATGTCTCCTTATAAAATGGTTTATGGAAAAGCATGCACTTACCTCTCGAACTAGAACATAAGGCATATTGGGCCATTAAAGAGCTCAATTATGATTTCAAACTTGCCGGTGAGAAGAGGTTATTTGACATTAGCTCACTCGATGAATGGAGAACCCAAGCCTATGAGAATGCCAAACTGTTTAAAGAAAAAGTTCAAAGATGGCATGACAAAAGAATACAAAAGCGTGAGTTTAATGTAGGTGATTATGTATTATTATACAACTCTCGTTTAAGATTTTTTGCAGGAAAACTTGTCTCTAAATGGGAAGGTCCTTACGTTATCGAGGAGGTCTATCGTTCCAGTGCCATAAAAATCAATAACTTCGAAGGCACAAATCCGAAGGTGGTGAATGGTCAAAGAATTAAACATTATATCTCAGGTAATCCTATAAATTTTCAAACCAATGTTATTGAAACCGTAACCCTGGAGGAATACATAAGGGACACTTTCCAGAACGTTTCAGACTCCAAAAAGGAATAGGTATGTGGTACGGTAAGTAAACCGACTCCAAAACAGTTCTAATGGCAATTTTTCTCCGTTTTGGAATATTTAGAAAAATAGAAAAATAAGAAGCAGTCCGGGAAGGACACGAGGGCTCCACGAGGGTGGAGGGAGCGCCCCCTACCTCGTGGGCACCTCGTGCGCTCTCCGGACTCCGTTTTCTTGCACGATACTTCTTTCGGTCAGTAAAAATTCATTATATAATCTCCCGAAGGTTTTGACCACCGCATCATGCAATTATCCTCTGTTTTCGTTTCGAGCTGTTTCTGCCGCATATTAGAGTAAGATGTCTTCTCAAGAGTCGGTCGGGGAGAGTCGGGTGTCTCATCCGACACCGGAACTAAGAACAAACAGCGATGCTGGCCACTTTGGGCCAGCAACGGAGGAAGAGATGGAAGCTGACTTGAAAAGGATAGATGCCATGGAGGAGGATCAAGAAGTCAGTTCTTGTTTCCGGGCAGGATTCACTATGGGGGAACTACAGAGCTCAGCCATCCCAAAATCGGCCATCCCCTCCAATGTTAAATTTCTCTCTTATGAAAATATGAAAAAGAGTGTTACTTGTTCTCCCGCAGCTATGCAGCATCCATGGGTGCAAGGAGCCTTAACCGTCATGGGTAAGCTCCGTAAGGAAATAATGGATCTTAAGCGGCAAGTCAACAAGCTCGAGGAGGAGAATCGTATCCTGAGGGGCATCATCGCCAAGAATATCACATCACCATCCCCGAAGGAGACATAATCATATGGGTATGGGCACTCCCCTTGGCAACTGCCAAGCTTGGGGGAGGTGCCCCGGTATCGTATCACCGTCACATCTCTATCTTTACCGTTTTTCTTAGTTCGGTCCTTTTAGTAATATCTTGACCTAGTAGAATAAAGTTTTGGTATGATCTAGTTTTGAGTTTTGCTTTATGATCCCTTTATGTAATCGAGTCCGTGAGCTATATAATAAAGATTAGTGTTGAGTCAAGGGCTTGATTATTTTGCTATGATCTTGAGGGAATAAAAGAAAATAGAAAGAATAAAAAGAAACAAAGAGATCATATTGATCTTATGGAGAGTAATGACTTCACATAAAAAGAGTATGATGATTAAAAGTTGTTGAGAGTTGACAAACATAGCTTTGGTCATCGTTACAATTAATAGGAAGTAATAAAGAAAGAGAGGTTTCACATATAAATATACTATCTTGGACATATTTTATGATTGCGAGCACTCATTAAAATATGACATGCTAAAGAGTTGATGTTCGACAAGGAAGACAACGTAATGGGTTATGTTTTCTTATATCAGAGATCAAGTATATTGTCATGGATCATCCAACATGTTGAGCTTGCCTTTCCCCCTCATGCTAGCCAAATCCTTTGCACCAAGTAGAGATACTACTTGTGCTTCCGAATACCCTTAAACCCAGTTTGCCATGAGAGTCCACCATATCTACCTATGGATTGAGTAAGATCCTTCAGGTAAGTTGTCATCAGTGTAAGCAATAAAAATTGCTCTCTAAATATGTATGACTTATTAGTGTGGGAGAAAATAAGCTTTATACGATCTTGTGACGTGGAAGAAATAAAAGCGATGGACTGCATAATAAAGGTCCATATCACAAGTGGAAATGACGTTCTTTCGCATTAAGATTTTGTGCATCCAACCCTAAAAGCGCATGGCAACCTCTGCTTCCCTCTGCAAAGGGCCTATCTTTTACTTTTATCTCTTAACCTTATGCAAGAGACATGGTGATCTTCACCTTTCCTTTTTACATTTTATCCTTTGGCAAGCACAGTGTGTTGGAAAGATCCTGATATATATATATATATCCAATTGGATGTAAGTTAGCATGAATTATTATTGTTGACATTACCCTTGAGGTAAAAGGTTGGAAGGCGAAACTATAAGCCCCTATCTTTCTCTATGTCCGATTAAAACTCCGTAACCACAAGTATTGCGTGAGTGTTAGCAATTGTGAAAGACTAAATGATAGTTGAGTATGTGGACTTGCTGAAAAGCTCTGACATAGACTCTTTCTGATGTTATGATAAATTGTTTGCTTCAATGACTGAGATTATAGTTTGTTAGTTCTCAATAAGGTTTCTGATTCATACTTGACATTGTGAATAGATTATTACTTGAGCATAAGAAATCATATGACTATATATATATATGTTGCTGTTATAAGAATGATCATGATGCCCTCATGTCCGTATTTTATTTTATCGACACCTCTACCTCTAAACATGTTGACATATTTATCGTTATCGGCTTCCGCTTGAGGACAAGCGAGGTCTAAGCTTGGGGGAGTTGATACGTCCATTTTGCATCATGCTTTTATATCGATATTTATTGCATTATGGGCTGTTATTACACATTATGTCACAATACTTATGCCTATTCTCTCTTATTTTACAAGGTTTAGATGAAGAGGGAGAATGCCGGCAGCTGGAATTCTCGGCTGGAAAAGGAGCAAATATTAAAGACCTATTCTGCACAACTCCAAAAGCCCTGAAACTCCATGAAAGTTATTTTTGGAAATAATAAAAAATATTGAGCGGAAGAAATACCAGAGGGGACCCACACCCTGGCCACGAGGGTGGGGGGCAAGCCCTACCCCCCTGGGCGTGCCCCCTGCCTCGTGGGCCCCCTGGTGGCCTTCCAGTGCCCATCTTCTGCTATATGAAGTCTTTCATCCGAGGAAAAATCATAAGCAAGCTTTCGGGACGAGACTCCATCGCCACGAGGCGGAACCTTGGCGGAACCAATCTAGGGCTCCGGCAGAGCTGTTCTGCCGGGGACACTTCCCTCCGGGTGGGGGAAATCATCACCATCGTCATCACCAACGCTCCTCTCATCGGGAGGGGGCCAATCTCCATCAACATCTTCACCAGCACCATCTCCTCTCAAACCCTAGTTCATCTCTTGTATCCAATTCTTGTCTCTAAGTCCGGGATTGGTACTTGTAGGTTGCTAGTAGTGTTGATTACTCCATGTAATTGATGCTAGTTGGTTTATTTGGTGGAAGATCATATGTTCAGATCCTATATGCATATTAATACCCCTCTGATTATGAACATGAATATGCTTTGTGAGTAGTTACGTTTGTTCCCGAGGACATGGGAGAAGTCTTGCTATTAGTAGTCATGTGAATTTGGTATTCGTTCGACATTTTGATGAGATGTATGTTGTCTCTCCTCTAGTGGTGTTATGTGAACGTCGACTACATGCCACTTCACCATTATTTGGGCCTAGAGGAAGGCATTGGGAAGTAATAAGTAGATGATGGGTTGCTAGAGTGACAGAAGCTTAAACCCTAGTTTATGCGTTGCTTCGTAAGGGGCTGATTTGGATCCATATGTTTCATGCTATGGTTAGGTTTACCTTAATACTTCTTTTGTAGTTGCGGATGCTTGCAATAGGAGTTAATCATAAGTGGGATGCTTGTCCAACTAAGGATAGCACCCAAGCACCGGTCCACCCACATATCAAATTATCAAAGTACCGAACGCGAATCATATGAACGTGATGAAAACTAGCTTGACGATAATTCCCATGTGTCCTCGGGAGCGCTTTTCTTTATATAAGAGTTTGTCCAGGCTTGTCCTTTGCTACAAAAAGGATTGGGCCACCTTGCTGCACTTTATTTACTTTTGTTACTTGTTGCTCGTTACAAATTATCTTATCACAAAACTATCTGTTACCTATAATTTCAGTGCTTGCAGAGAATACCTTGCTGAAAACCGCTTATCATTTCCTTTTGCTCCTCGTTGGGTTCGACACTCTTACTTATCAAAAGGACTATGATAGATCCCCTATACTTGTGGGTCATCATCCAGGCTTTGGTTGCCAGAGCGATGGGGGTGTTCGCGGGCCGCGCCTCGGCCTCCATCCGCGACCGCCCCGTCGCCCGCCCGCACCGGTACGTGCCGCTCAGCCCCGGATGAACCGATCGCCGTGATCGTATTCTTCTTGGGAGCCATGGCGATGGAGAACTTCTATACTAACTGCTAGGCCAGATTTTCACAACTGCGCCCCCTACCTAGTGCGCCAAAGATGTCGGTGGAAACGACACCTATGGGATCACTGGAATCCCTTCTGCGGTTGGCGGGCGCGGGGTTGTGCAAAGAGCGGGTCTAGAAGCCAGCACAAGGATTGTTTACCCAGGTTCGGGCCACGCGGATGCGTAATACCCTAGTCCTGCTTTGGTGTATATCTGAGTGTTCTTTAGTTCTTGAACTAGCTATGGTGCGTGTCCAGTTCAAAAGATCCGAATCCTTTCCCAGTACGCCGCGGGCCTCCTTTTATAGTCGAAGGGGCTGCCACAGTGGCACACAGGAGGTGGAAAGGTATACAATGTACAAGCTTATCGCCTGTCATTACAGGACAAGGCGCATTAAATGTGCTACTTAGGTGTCCTCTCGCTTTATTGGGGACGGTAACGAGGCCCGTCCCGTCCGTTGCCGCTCCGTTTCGCCCCGACATGCGTCCAGGCCAAAGGAGCATGCAGCGCCATGTAGGCTGGCAAGCTGCTGAGTTGTCGTGGTGGTAGGGTCTTCACGAAGATATGCATGCCACCACGCAGGTGCTTGACTAGTTGGACTAGTACCCGCGTACCGCCACGTGGGTACTTGCTTTAATTTGTGGGTCGGCCGCTGAGCTGGGGCGGCGATGGGGCGGCAAGGCCTTGCCGCGGTCTTGTGGATGTTCCCGGTAAGGGTCTTGCCGGGGCCTTGTGAGCGCCCTCGGCAAGAGTCTTGCCGGGGCCTTGCGGGTGTTTTCGGCAAGCTGCCTTGCCGGGGCCTCGTGGGCATCCTCGGCAAGGAGCCTTGCGGTTGTCTTGTCTTCTGGTCCTCATCCAGGATTTGTAGGCTCTCTGTCTTCACAAAGATCTGCATGCCTCCATGCAGGCGCTTCCCGAGCCTTGGTTCAAACGTTGTCGATGGTGTCGGAACTCTCAGGCTCAAGGGTGGCTGTGATGTTGGTGTTGGGTGAGCTACCCCCAGCAAGGCTCTTGCCGGGGTTGCGTAGGCCGCCCCGGCAAGGGTCTTTCTGGGGAGAAGCCCGTTTTGCTGCTCCGTCTTCTGCGCCCCTAGTCGGAGCCCTGCTCTGGTATTCTTGTGCCTCCGTTCCCTCTTCTGCCCTGCTAAGTGTGGTCGCAGGCGCGGTTCTGATTGCCCGTGCACAAGTAAAGGGGTACAAAGAGAACCCCTACTTTTGTACACCGACACACTTACTATAAATAAAAATAATTAATTTTCTTACTAATTCAACTAATTCTATTAAGCACTTACTATAAATAAACTAGTTCTATTAACCACTTAAATTCTATGTACATTCTACAAAATTCTACCTATCTATACTATTGAATAAACCTACATTCTACCTATCTATACTATCAATTAAATCTATGGAGGGGGAGGGGCTGTGGATGGAGGAGGGGGAGTAGGGGCTATGGAGGGAGGAGGGGCTATGGAGGGAGGAGGTGCTGTTGATGGAGGGGCGGCTAGAGGAGGGAGGAGCAGGGGAGGGACGAGGGAGGAGGAGATGCATCTAGAGGAGGGAGGAGTGGGGCGGAGGAGGGGCAACTAGAGGAGGGAGGAGGAGGAGGAAGAGGAGAAGGAGGAGGCTTACCGAGGCCGGAGGATGGCGGCGACGCCGGCAGTAATGCGGTGACACCGGCGGCAATGCGGCGATGGGGGCGATGGCAGGAGGAGGATGACAACCATGACAGTGAGACAGGAGAGTGAGGAAACGGGCGGGCGCGCGGGGGGATAAGGCTGGATTAGCAGTAGCGCAGTTTAGGAGAAAACGCTACTACTAAACAACCTAGCAATAGCGTGTTTCGTTGGAAAGCGCTACTACTACACTTAGCCTGGCGATAACGGTGGGGTAATTTTAGTAGTAGCGCTCTTCACCCTGCCCGCGCTACTGCTATGTTCATAGCAGTAGCGCCTTCCGTTGCCGCACGCTACTGCTAAGTAGCAGTAGCTCCCCTTTTTACCCAATGCTACTACTAAAGTTCTGTGTATAAGGTTTTCCCTAGTAGTGCGTAGGTCTGTGGTAAACTACTCACTCATCATCGGTAGGGCGATAGGGTTGATGTAGAGGCCCTCCATGATCGAATCCCCCTCTGGCAGATCGCCCGAAAAGGTCCCAAGATGGGATCTCACGAGGTCCGAGGCTTACGGCGGTTGAAAAGTATTTTGGTGGATGCTTCTGGTGATTTGGGAATATTTGTGAATTTATAGAGCAATAATTAGGGTTGGAGGACTCCCGAGGGGCCCACAAGCCAGGGGGCGCGCCCTGCAGGCTTGTGGCTTCCTCGTGAACCTTTTGCCCCCTCTCCAAGTCCTACGGGTGTCTTTTGGTCCAAGTAAAATCATCACAAAAGTTGTATTCCGTTTGATATTCCTTTCTAAAAAAGCCAAAAACAAGGAAAAAACAACAACTGGCACTGGGCACTAGGTCAATAGGTTAGTCCCAAAAATGATATAAAATAATATATTAATGCATATAAAACATCCAAAACAGATAATATAATAGCATGGAACAATAAAGAATTATAGATACGTTGGAGATGTATCAAGCATCCCCAAGCTTAATTCCTACTCATCCTCGAGTAGGTAAATGAAAAAAAACAGAATTTTTGATCTGGAATGCTACCTAACATATTTATCAATGTAATCTTGTTTATTATGGCATGAATGTTCATATCCATAAGATTCAAAACAAAAGTTTAATATTGACATAAAAACAATAATACTTCAAGCATACTAATAAAGCAATCATGTCTTCTCAAAATAACATGGCCAAAGAAAGTTATAACTACAAAATCATATGGTCTGGCTATGCTTCATCTTCATCGCACAAAGTATTTCATCATGCACAACCCCGGTGTTAGTGATGTCTGCTAGAACTATGTCGGTATTTCCCCAAAGAGGAAGGGATGATGCAGCACAATGATGGTAGGTATTTCCCTCAGTGATGAGACCAAGGTTATCGAACCGGTAGGAGAACCAAGCAACACTACGTAAACAGCACCTGCACACAAATAACAAATATTCGCAACCCGACGTGTAAAAGGGGTTGTCAATCCCATTCGGGTAGCGGCGCCAGAGATGGCAAACAGACGTGAAAGAGTTGAAAATATTGATAGATCGAACGCCAGATAAAATAAATTGCAGCAAGGTATTTTTGTATTTTTGGTTTAATAGATCTGAAAATAAAAGGCAAATAAAATAGATCGCAAAGGCAAATAATATGAGAAAGAGACCTGGGGGCCGTAGGTTTCACTAGTGGCTTCTCTCGAGAAAAATAGCAAACGGTGGGTAAACAAATTACTGTTGGGCAATTGATAAAACTTTGAATAATCATGATGATATCCACGCAATGATCATTATATAGGCATCACGTCCAAGATTAGTAGACCGACTACTTCCTGCATCTACTACTATTACTCCACACATCGACCGCTATCCAGCATGCACCTAGTGTATTAAGTTCATGGAGAAACGGAGTAATGCAATACGAATGATGACATGATGTAGACAAGATCTATTTATGTAGAAATAGACCCCATCGTTTTATCCTTAGTAGCAACGATACATACGTGTCGGTTCCCCTTCTATCACTGGGATCAAGCACCGTAAGATTGAACCCACTACAAAGCACCTCTTTCCATTGCAAGACAAATAGATCAAGTTGGCCAAACAAAACCCAAATATCGGAGAAGAAATACGAGGCTATAAGCAATCATGCATATAAGAGATCAAAGAAGATGAAATAACTTTCATGGATAAAAAGATAGATCTGATCATAAACTCAAAGTTCATCCGATCCCAACAAACACACCGCAAAAAGAGTTACATCATATGGATCTCCAAGAGACCATTGTATTGAGAATCAAACGAGAGAGAGGAAGCCATCTAGATACTAACTACAGACCCATAGGTCTACAAAGAACTACTCAGGCATCATCAGAGAGGCACCAATGGAAGTGGTGAACCCCTCCGTGATGGTGTCTAGATTGGATCTGGTGGTTCTGGACTCTGCGGCGGCTAGAATTGATTTTCGTCGACTCCCCTAGGGTTTCTCGAATATTAGGGTACTTATAGAGCAAAGAGTCGGTTCAGGGGGCACCCAAGGTGGGCACAACCCACCAGGGCGCGCATGGGCCTCCTGGCGTGCCTTGGTGGGTTGTGCTCCCCTCGGAGCACCCCACGGGCGCTTCTTCGGCCCACTGGATGTCTTCTAGTCCAAAAAAATCTCCAAAAAGTTTCGCTGCGTTTGGACTCCGTTCTGTATTGATTTCCTGCGATGTAAAAAACATGCAGAAAACAGCAACTGGCACTTGGCACTATGTCAATAGGTTAGTACCAAAAAAATGATATAAAATGACTATAAAGTGATTATAAAACATCCAAGAATGATAATATAACAACGTGGAACAATCAAAAAATATAGATACGTTGGAGACGTATCAACATCCCCAAGCTTAATTCCTGCTCGTCCTCGAGTAGTTAAACGATAAAAACAGAATTTTTGATGTGGTATGCTGCCTAACATATTCATCACATATTCTTTTCTTTATAGCATGGACATTTGGACTTTTATATGGTTCAAAGCAATGGTCTAGTTTTGACATGAGACTAAAATACTCAAGCATATCAACAAGCAACCATGTTTTTCAGAATATCAACGCTAAAATAAGTTATCCCTAGCCCATCATGCTCAATCATTGATCCATTCATGAAACACACTCGCATATTAGCTACACCCAATGCTCAAGTACGATCATAGTGCCTCCTAGTTGGTGATTTATAAGAGAAGATGGAGACTCAGATTCAAAATAAAAATTGCCTAAAGTAAAAGAAAGGCCCTTCGCGGAGGGAAGTAGGGATTTGTAGCGGTGCCAGAGCTCAAAGCGAAAAATATAGAGATAAAAACATTTTGAGAGGCATACTTTTCCCACCAACGAAAATGACTTAGAGCTCCCAACACTTTACATGCTAGATATATCATAGGCGGTTCCCAAACAGAAAATAAATTTTATACCTTTTCCACCATACTTTCACTTTCCATGGCTAGCCGAATCCACGATTGCCTTCCATACCAACACTTTCCAAGGAATTTATTATTTGACAACATAAAGTAAATTCATTTTTCATTTCGGGAATGGGCATCCCTAATACCTTTGCCTTACTCTCGTGCAATGACAAGTGAATAAACACTCATCGTGAGAATAACACATCTAGCGTGGAAAATATTGGCCACCCCTTACCGCCTCGCAAGCGGTACGAGCACACAAAAGAGAAAATTATTTTGAACATTAGAGATGGCACATACAAATTTGCTTAGAACGGCAAAAGAATACCGCATATAGGTAGGTATAGTGGACTCATGTGGCAAAACTGGTTTAAAGGATTTTGGATGCACAAGTAGTGATCATACTTAGTGCAAAGTGAAGGCTAGCGAAAGATTGAGAAGCGACCAACCAAGAAACGAATAATCTCATAAGAAAGTATTAAGCATAATTAACACCGAATAATGCACCACAAGTAGGATGTAATTTCATTGCATGACTATTGACTTTCGTGCTTGCATAGGGAATCACGAACCTTAACACCAATATTCTTACTAAAGCATAATTACTCATCAACATGACTCACATATCACATCATAATATCTCAAAACTATTACAAGGAATCAAGTTTATTTTGTCCAATGATCTTCATGAAAGTTTTTACTATATCCTTCTTGGATATCTATCACTTTGGGACTAATTTTCATGTGTTGCTTTTGATAAGCTCAAACAAATATAAGTGAAGATCATGAGCATATTATTTCTTTCTCTCAAATTAATTGAAGTGAAGCAAGAGAGAATTTCTTCAAAATTCACTAACTCTCAAATAAATCTAAGTGAAGCAAGAGAGTATTTCTTCAAAAATATTAAAGCACACCGTGCTAAAAAAGATATAAGTGAAGCACTAGAGCAAATTCATAGCTCATAAAAATTTAAGTGAAGCAAAGAGAGCTATTCTAACAAGTCATGGCATAATTTTGGCTCTCTAAAATAGGTGTTTCCAGCAAGGATTCATTACTTAGAACACAAAGAAAAACAAGCAAAGACTCAAATCATACAAGACACTCCAAGCAAAACTCATAGTATGTGACGAATAAAAATATAGCTTCGAGTAAAATACCGACGGTCGTTTGAAGAAAGAGGGAATGCCACTCGGGGCTTCCCCAAGCTTAGTTGCTTGCTTCTCTTTGGATAATACCTTGGGGTACGATGGGCATCCCCAAGCTTAGGCTCTTCTTACTCCTTATTCCTTCATCCATCGTAAGATAACCCAAAACTTGAAAACTTCAATCACACAAAACTCAACAAAACCTTCGTGAGATCTGTTAGTATAAGAAAACAAATCACTACTATAAGTACTGCAGCAAACCAATTCATATTTTATTATTGCATTATATCTACTGTATTCCAACTTTTCTATGGAAAAAACTCATCAAACAAAACCAAACAAGCACACAACGCAAAGAAAACAGAATCTATCAAAAACAGAACAGTCTGTAGCAATCTGGATATTTTGAATACTTCCCAAACTCCAAAAATTCTGAAAAATTAGGACCACGTGAGCAATTTGTATATTAATCTTCTTCAAAAAGAATTGGTATTTTATCACGTTTATGTTAAAAATGAGAATTATTTTCATAAGTGCAAAAGTTTCTGTTTTTCAGCAAGATCAAATCAACTATCACCCAACATGATCCCAAAGGCTTTGCTTGGCACAAACACTAATTTAAACCACAAAAACACATCTAATCAGAGGCATAGTTGGGTATGTCATTGAAAACATCAGGAAAACCAAAAAGCAAAAAGATACAAGTTGGTTTGCCTCCCAACGAGCAATATCGTTTTATGCCCCTAGCTAGGCATAAATAAATTTAATGATGCTCGCATGAAAGACATGAATTGAAGCACAAAGAGAGCATCATATAGCATGTGAAAATCACATTTAAGTCTAACATACTTCCTATGCATAGGAATTTTATAAGCAAACACTTCATCAAAACAAGCAAAAACTAGCGTATGCAAGGAAGAAGCATAAAACATTGACAATCTCAACAAGAAGAGAGGTAATTTAGTAACATGAAAATTTCTACAACCATATTTTCCTCTCTCATTATAATTATATGTAGGATCATAATCAAATTAAACAATATAGCTATCAAACAAAATTTTCTCTTCATGATCCACATGCATAAAAGTTTTATAATCTTCCAAGATAGTGGTATTAACATCAACTAAAGTCATGACCTCTCCAAACCCACTTTCTTCAAAAAAATCATAAGATTGAACACTCTCCAAATATGTGGGATTATTTTTACCTAAAGTTGACACTCTTCCAAACCCACTTTCAATACTATTGCAAAAATTATTATCAATATCATATTCATCATGAGGCATAAATAAATTTTCAAGATCATAAGAAGCATCATCACCCCAATCTTGGTCATTACAATAAGTATCGGACATATCAAAATTAGCATCCCCAAGCTTGAGGTTTTGCATATTATTAGCACAATTGACATTAATAGAATTTATAGTAAAATCATTATAATCATGCTTTTCATTCAAGGTGCTATCATGAATCACTTCATAAATTTCTTCATCTAACACTTCATCACAATTTTCAGATTCACAAATTTCAAGCAAAACTTCATAGAGATAATCAAGTGCACTCAAATCACTAGCAACTGGTTCAACATAATTAGATCTCTTGAAAAGATTAGCTAGTGGATGAGGATCCATATCAATAGATTTTTAGCAAACAAAGATGCAAGTAAATAGAAGACACATGGTCACACAAGCAAACAAGAGATCCGACAAGAAAAAGGCGAATGAAAAAGAAGGCGAATAAAACGGCAAATTTTTGTGAAGTGGGGGAGAGGAAAACGAGAGGCAAATGGCAAATAATGTAAATTGCAAGGAGATGAGATTTGTGATTAGGAACCTGGTAGATGTTGATGATGTCTCCCTGGCAACGGCGCCAGAAAATTCCTTTTGACGTCTGCTAGAACTACGTCGGTATTTCCCCAAAGAGGAAGGGATGATGCACCACAGTGACGGTAGGTATTTCCCGCAGTGATGAGACCAAGGTTATCGAACCAGTAGGAGAACCAAGCAACACTACATAAACAACACCTGCACACAAATAACAAATACTCTCAACCCACGTGTAAAAGGGGTTGTCAATCCCTTTCGGGTAGCGGCGCTAGAGATGGCAAACGGACGTGAGAGAGTTGTAAATATTGATAGATCGAACGCCAAATAAAATAAATTGCAGCAAGGTATTTTTTTACTTTTGGTTTAATAGATCTGAAAATAAAAGGCAAATAAAATAGATCGCAAAGGCAAATAATATGAGAAGGAGACCCGGGGACGTAGGTTTCACTAGTGGCTTCTCTCGAGAAAAATAGAAAACGGTGGGTAAACAAATTACTGTTGGGCAATTGATTGAACTTCAAGTAATCATGACGTTATCCAGGCAATGATCATTATATAGGCTTCACGTCCAAGATTAGTAGACCGACTCCTGCCTGCATCTACTACTATTACTCCACACATCGAGCGCTATCCAGCATGCATCTAGTGTATAAGTTCATGGAGAAACAGAGTAATGCAATAAGAACGATGACATGATGTAGACAAGATCTATTTATGTAGAAATAGACCCCATCGTTTTATCCTTAGTAGCAACGATACATACGTGTCGGTTCCCCTTCTGTCACTGGGATCAAGCACCGTAAGATCGAACCCACTACAAAGCACCTCTTCCCATTGCAAGATAAATAGTTCAAGTTGGCCAAACAAAACCAAAATATCGGAGAATAAATACGAGGCTATAAGCAATCATGCATATAAGAGATCAAAGAAGACTCAAATAACTCTCATGGATAAAAAGATAGATCTGACCATAAACTCAAAGTTCATCCGATCCCAACAAACACACCACAAAAAGAGTTACATCATATGGATCTCCAAGAGACCATTGTATTGAGAATCAAACGAGAGAGAGGAAGCCATTTAGCTACTAACTACGGACCCGTAGGTCTACAAAGAACTACTCACGCATCATCGGAGAGGCACCAATGGAAGTGGTGAACCCCTCCGTGATGGTGTCTAGATTGAATCTGGTGGTTCTGGACTCTACGGCAGCTGGAATTGATTTTCGTCGACACCCCTAGGGTTTTCAGAATATTGAGGTATTTATAGAGCAAAGAGTCGGTTCAGGGGGCACCCGAGGTGGGCACAACCCACCAGGGCGCGCCTGGGCCTCCTGGCGCGCCCTGGTGGGTTGTTCTCCCCTCGAAGCACCCCCGAGGCACTTCTTCGGCCCACTGGATGTCTTCTGGTCCAAAAAAAATCTCCAAAAAGTTTCGCTGCGTTTGGACTCCGTTTGGTATTGATTTCCTGCGATGTAAAAAACATGCAGAAAACAGCAACTGGCACTTGGCACTATGTCAATAGGTTAGTAGCAAAAAATGATATAAAATGACTATAAAATGATTATAAAACATCCAAGAATGATAATATAACAGCATGGAACAATAAAAAATTATAGATACATTGGAGACGTATCAGTTAGCCAAGCAATTGTTTCATACTTTTATGTTCTCAAACTTTTTCAACTTTCGCGCAATACATGAGCGTGAGCCATGGATATAGCACTATAGGTGGAATAGAATATGGTGGCTATGGAGAAGACAAAAAGAAGGAGAAAGTCCCACATCAACTAGGCAAATTAATGGGCTATGGAGATGCCCATCAATTGATAGCGATGCAAGTGAGTAGGGATTGCCATGCAACAGATGCACTAGAGCTATAAGTGTATGAAAGCTCAAAAAGAAACTAAGTGGGTGTGCATCCAACTCGCTTGCTCACAAAGACCTAGGGCACTTTGAGGAAGCCCATCATTGGAATATACAAGCCAAGTTATATAATGAAAAATTCCCACTAGTATATGAAAGTGACAAAATAGGAGACTCTCTATCATGAAGAACATGGTGCTACTTTGAAGCACAAGTGTGGAGAAAGGATAGTAACATTGTCCCTTCTCTCTTTTTCTCTCATTTTTTCTTTCTTTTTCCTTTTTTCCTTTTTTTGTTTGGGCTTCTTTGGCCTCTTTTTTTATTTGGGCTTCTTTGGTCTCTTTTATTTTCTTTAAAGTCCGGAGACTCATCCCAACTTGTGAGGGAATCATACTTCCATCATCCTTTCCTCACATGGGACAATGCTCTAATAATGATGATCGTCACACTTTTATTTACTTACAACTCAAGAATTACAACTCAATACTAGAACAAAAATATGACTATATGAATGCCTCATGCATATGAGAACAATATGACAATGATGGTGTGTGTCATAATAAACGGAACGGTGGAAGTTTCATGGCAATATATCTCGGAATCGCTATGGAAATGCCATAATAGGTAGGTATGGTGGCTGTTTTGAGGAAGGATATATGGTGGGTTTAATGCACCGGCGAAAGTTGCGCGGTACTAGAGAGGCTAGCAATGGTGGAAGGGTGAGAATGCGTATAATCCATGGACTCAATATTAGTCATAAAGAACTCACATACTTATTGCAAAAGTCTATTAGCCATTGAAACAAACTACTAATACGCATGCTCCTAGGGGAAGGGTTGGTAGGAGTTAACCATCTCGCGATCCCGACCTCCACACAAAGGATGGCAATCAAAAAATAAATCATGCTCTGACTTCATCACATAACGGTTCACCTACGTGCATGCTACAGGAATCACAAACTTTAACACAAGTATTTCTACCAATCCACAATTACTCACTAGCATGACTCTAATATCACCATCTTTATATCTCAAAACAAATGCAAGGAATCAAACTTCTCATACACTCATTGCACTCTATATGAACGTTTTTATTATATCCCTCTTGGATGCCCATCATATTAGGACTAAATCCATAACCTAAGCAAATTAACACGCTGTTTAAGACTCTCAAAATAATATAAGCGAAGCATGAGAGTGCATCAATTTCTATAAAATAAAGCCACCGCCGTGCTCTAAAAAGATATAAGTGAAGTACTAGAGCAAACTGCCTAGCTCAAAAGATACAAGTGAAGCACATAGAGTATTCTAATAAATGCACGATTAATGCATGTCCCACTCAAGAGGTGTGTACAGCAAGGATGATTGTGGAAAACTAAAAAGCAAAGACTCATATCATACAAGACGCTCCAAGCAAAACACATATCATGTGGTGAATAAGAATATAGCCTCAAGTAAATTTACCGATGGATTGAAGACGAAAGAGGGGAGGCCATCCGGGGCATCCCCAAGCTTAGATGCTTCGTTGCCCTGAATATTACCTTGGGTTGCCTTGGGCATCCCCAAGCTTAGGCTCTTGACACTCCTTATTCCGTTGTCCATCACATCTTTAACCAAAACTTGAAAACTTCACAAAACAAAACTCAACAGAAAACTCATAAGCTCCGTTAGTATAAGAAAAGCAAATCACCACTTAGGTACTGTTGTGAACTCATTCTAAATTTAATATGGTGTTATATCTACTGTACTCCAACTTCTGCATGGTTCATACCCCCCGATACTACCCATAGATTCATCAAAATAAGCAAAGAACACAATAAAAACAGAATCTGTCTAAAACAGAACAGTCTGTAGTAACCAGGAAACTTCGTATACTTATGTAACTCCAAAAATTCTGAAAAATTAGGAAAACTTAGGAAATTTGTATATAAATCTTGTGTCAAAATTTCAGAACCATATCACGTTCCTGTGAATTAACAAAATTATTTTACTGGACGCAAAAGTTTCTGTTTTTCAGCAAAATCAAATGAACTATCTTCCAAATCATCCCAAAGGTCCTACTTGGCACAAACACTAATTTAAAACATGAAAACACATCTAACCAGAGGCTAGATGATATATTTATTGAAGAACAGCAAGGAAAAATATTGGGTTGTCTCCCAACAGGCGCTTTTCTCTAAAGCCTTTTTAGCTAGGCATTGGGATTTCGATGATGCTCACATGAAAGACAAGAATTGAAGCACAAAGAGAGCATCATATAGCATGTGAAAAACAAGTTTAAGTCTAACATACTTCCTATGCATAGGCATTTTATAAGCAAACAAATTATCATGGCAAGCAAAAACTAGCATATTCAAGGAAGAAGAAAGAAACAATAGCAATCTCAACATAACGGGAGGTAATTTAGTAACATAAAAATTTCTACAACCATGTTTTCCTCTCTCATAATAATTATATGTGGGATCGTATTCAAATTCAACAATATAGCTATCACTTAACATATTCTCTACATGATCCACATGCATGCAAAGTTGACACTCTTCCAAAATAGTGGGATTATCATCTAATAAAGTCATGACCTCTCCAAACCCACTTTCACCAAAAAATTCACAAGATTGAACACCCTCCAAATACGAGGGATTATTTTTACCTAAAGTTGACGCTCTTCCAAACCCACTTTCAGTATTATTGCAAGCATTATTATCACTAACATATTCATCATGAGGCTTAAATAAATTTTCAAAATCATAAGAAGAATCGCCCCAATCATGATCATTGCAATAAATAGTGGTCATAGAAAAATTAGCAGCCCCAAGCTTGGGGTTTTGCATACCATTAACACAATTGACCTTAATAGAATTTATGATAACATCATTACCATCATGCTTTTTATTCAAGGGGCTATCGTGAATCACTTTATAAATTTCTTCTTTTAACACCTCATCACAAATTTCAGATTCACGAATTTCAAGCAAAATTTCATAAAGATAATCTAGTGCACTCAACTCACTAGCAATTGGTTCATCATATTTGGATCTTATAAAAAGATTAGCAAGTGGATGAGGGTCCATAAATCTATTTTCTTGTGAATTGCAATAAACACAGTTATGCAAAGCAAACGAGCAAACAAACCAAGTAAGACATAAAGGAAAATGGAAAGAAGGCGAATAAAAGGGCAAATATTTTTGTGTTTTTCTGAAACGTTTTAGAAGTGGGAGAGAGGAAAATGAGAGGCAAATGGCAAATAATGTAATGCAAGAGATGAGAGTTTATTATAGGTACTTGGTAGGCTTGATGTAGAACCTCCCCGGCAACGGCGCCAGAAATTCTTCCTGCTACTTCTTGAGCTTGTGTTGGTTTTTCCCTTGAAGAGGAAAGGGTGATGCAGCAAAGTAGAGATAAGTATTTCCCTCAGTTTGAGAACCAAGGTATCAATCCAGTAGGAGGTACAAGCAAGTCTCCAATCTATGCAGCTGCACAAACAATCAAACACTTGCACCCAACATGATAAAGGGGTTGTCAATCCCTTCACGATCACTTGCAAGGATGAGATCTGATAGAGATATATAGATATAAAAGATTACTAAAACATAAAACAAAATAAAAGTAAATAAAAGTCAGCGAGGTATTTTTGGGTTTTTGGTTTATAGATCTGAAAATATATGATGGAAAATAGACCCGGGGCCATAGGTTTCACTAGAGGCTTCTCTCTTGAAGAAAGCATACGGTGGGTAAACAAATTACTGTTGAGCAATTGATAGAAAAGCGCAAAGTTATGACAATATCTAAGGCATTGATCATGAATATAGGCATCACGTCCGTGATAAGTAGACCGACTCCTGCCTGCATCTACTACTATTACTCCACACGTCGACCGCTATCCAGCATGCATCTAGAGTATTAAGTTCATAAGAACGGAGTAACGCTTTAAGTAAGATGACATGATGTAGAGGGATAAACTCAAGAAATATGATGTAAACCCCATCTTTTTATCCTTGACGGCAACAACACAATACGTGCCTCGCTACCCCTAGTATGTCACTGGGTGAGGACACCGCAAGATTGAAACCAAAACTAAGCACCTCTCCCATTGCAAGGAAAACCGATCTAGTTGGCCAAACCAAATCGATAGTTCGAAGAGAAATACAAAGAAATCAAATCATGCATATAAGAATTCAAAGGAGACTCAAATAATATTCATAGATAATCTGATCATAAATCCACAATTCACCAAATCTCAACAAACACACCGCAAAAAGGTATTACATCGGATAGAACTCCAAGAACATCGGGGAGAACTTTGTATTGAAGATCGAAGAGAGAGAAGAAGCCATCTAGCTACTAGCTATGGACCCGTAGGTCTATGGTAAACTACTCACGCATCATCGGTAGGGCGATAGGGTTGATATAGAGGCCCTTCGTGATCGAATCTCCCTTCGGTAGATCGCCGAAAAACGTCCCAAGATGGGATCTCACAAGGTCAGAGGCTTGCAGCGGCGGAAAAATATTTTGGTGGACGCTTCTGGTGATTTGGGAATATTTATGAATTTATAGAGCAAGAATTAGGGTTGGAGGACTCCCGAGGGGCCCACGAGCCAGGGGGCACGCCCTATAGGCTTGTGGCCTCCTCGGGAACCTTCTAGCCCCCTCTCCAAGTCCTACGGGTGTCTTCTGGTCCAAGAAAATCATCGCGAAAGTTTTATTCCGTTTGGACTCCGTTTGATATTCCTTTCTAAAAAAGTCAAAAACAAGGAAAAACAACAACTGGCACTGGGCACTAGGTCAATAGGTTAGTCCCAAAAAATGATATAAAATAATATATTAATGCATATAAAACATCCAAAACAGATAATATAATAGCATGGAACAATCAAAAACTATAGATACGTTGGAGATATATCAACGACCATATCACCAATAACGTGACAGCTACTCTGATGAACTGTGCGTGCGATAGGCCATCAATCAATGAGAATAGCCAGTGCTTCGCCCGAGGGTCCGTACTGAAAACAAGATGTTGCACTTGATCATCATCCACTAAGCCCATGTGCACCTGGCTACCGTACATTATGGAAGCGAATAACTTCACGACTCTTGGCTGCCACACAACCCGCATGAACTAGTATTTGACATATGATGGTGAGCTCTGACATCTTCTATTGGGATGGAATGCTTGGACAATCGCTAGAGAAAGATTCTGATCTTGGCAGGCATGTGAATTTTCCAGAGCATCTTCCAAGACTTTTCCTCATTGTTTGTGCTTGAAGGTGCGGCGGTACCTTCTAACCACACTTCCCTTCTCTGTTTGGTGGACACAAGCATTCGATATGCTAATCTTATAGAGAATACACCACTCCTTTCAAAGTTCGGAGCCCAAAAGTCCTCGGTATCCCTGGTACATAAAGGTATTCCTAAGATAATCGGCACATCCATTGGCATGAAAACTTGTTGCACATGTTGCCTATCCCGCACAGCCGAAGTGGCGTCAATGAGTTCGGCTACAAGAACCAGCGGGTTCGGAACAGACACCCATGTGGCCTCAACATCTCATCATGCGGGAGCCAATTTTCCTCCCATATGTTTGTTGTTGAACCATTGCCAATTCTTTTAATTAAACCTTGCTTCAAAACATCTCTACCTTCGATGATGGATCTCCAAATTTTACTAGGATGATTGCCTAGGCTTGCATGCAAAATAGACGAGTCTGGATAGTAGATGCTCCTAAGAACCCGAGCACTCAAACTTTCAGGTTGCTGCAATAGACGCCATGCTTGCCTAGCGAGCAAAGACAAGTTAAATAACTCACAATCTTTAAAGTCCAGGCCACCCATACCTTTTGGTCGTGTCATAACTTTTCATGAGATCCAATGCGGTTTATGGCGGCCCTCTTTGCTACCCCACCAAATTTTCCGTATCATCATGTTAAGGTTTTCGCATAATCCTCTTGGTAGCTTGAAGCATGGCATAGAGTACACTTGAATAGCGAGAGCCACAGCTTTCACCAGGACTTCTTTTCCTGCAGTTGACAAAGTATTCTCAATCCATCCTTGAATTCCGCTCCATAGTTGTGTAGATATCTCGCTTATAGCAAGAGATCCTTCTATCTCGGCTAAAGCTTTCTTCTTCCCTTGTTGTAGCTGGGCTGGACCATTTGTTCTTTTTTTTCGATCGCTCTACGCGATAGGTGGTTGTAGTCTTGCGCGGTGCGCGTACAGGTTTGGTCTTTTTTCATGCTTTCTTTTCCTTTATCTTTTTCTTAGCTTTTTATGTTTTTCTTATTCATTTCACCGGTATTCTTTGTTTCTTTCACGATGTGTACTATTTTTCCTTTTTTTTATTTCTTTCTTCGTTTTTATTTGTTTCTTTCTCGGTTTTCACAGTTTTTTCTTTTCTTTCTTCGTTTTTTCGTGTTTCTTTTTTGGTTTTCATCGGGTTTTTTTCTTTGTTTATTTCTCAGCTTTCTCTGTTTTCATTCTTTTGCATTGGTTTTCTTTTATTTTCATTCCATTTTCGTTTTCTTTGTTTTCCTTTTTTGTTTTATTGTATTTTTCTTCATTTTAGATACAAAATTAATTTTATAAAATATATGTTTTCGATGGATATTTTTATTTAATGTATCTTGTACATTTTTGAATGTTTGGACATATAAAACAGAAATAAAAAATAAAAGCAAAAAATCAAAACAAAAAACATGAAAAATAGAAAAAAAATCGATGCTAGTCAGTTCATGTTGCCTCATGAAAAAAGTTATTTATTTTTTAATTTTTTCTTTGTTAATCCTATCGTCACATTTAGTTCATGTTACCTCGATATGGCACAAAATGACGTCTCATGCGCTAGTTGGGGTGGCTAGCAGCTGCGCCTCCTAGTGAGGCGACCAGTGTTCGAACTCTCGGAGTCCCTTTTTCTTCTTCTTTTTGTGTTCAACTGGCTCTGTATAAATGCCTCGCAGGCTGGCCCAAAAGCAGGCGGAGGATGTGCGACGTGAGCGACGCTAG
Organism: Aegilops tauschii subsp. strangulata; assembly: GCF_002575655.3. Classification (NCBI taxonomy): domain Eukaryota; kingdom Viridiplantae; phylum Streptophyta; class Magnoliopsida; order Poales; family Poaceae; genus Aegilops; species Aegilops tauschii. The sequence goes on along the minus strand of NC_053038.3, from coordinate 21,658,203 downwards.
CGTTAGCACCCGGGTCAAGCGAGACATAGTCGCGCCCTAGTTTGTCGCAATAAGCGATATTTCGGACATTCAGACTCAACCAGCTAGGTCTTCTGCCCACACAGGCCTTAGGAGCCGCCATTTTAGTAGCCACCACCTATCTTTTCGTTTTTGGATCTAGATTTGGCCCAGGAGGCCACGACTGTTGTGCCGCGATGCTCTTTTTTCCGGGGTAGGCCAAGAAGGACACGAGCTGCAACATTGTGGCGTTCCTCTTTTTCTTTTGCGTGCTAGGTAGAGCTAGGATTCAACTGCAAGATGTGCAATGAGACCTCGTGTCTTTTTTATCATATGGAACTCTATGTCAGTAATGATGTTAGTGGTGTCGTGGATTAGCGTGGCATGCTGCTCGAGGTGATCGTCAGTGCTATATTCGACTACTGCGAGGCGGATATAGCGCTCGCCTCTAGTGATTCGGAGCACGTCATGGCCCACTAGTAGATGTGGTTGCCTATTTTCAAGCGGTGGCTTTATGAACTTTGTAGGTTGGTGTTGTAACCTTTCATCCAGTTTTGGGAAGGTTCCATCTGCTTTTTCTTTTCTTCTTTATGTCTTCTCCATTACCGGTTTTATCATTCTTTTGTGTTATTTTTTTACTTTTCTTTCACAATTTTCCCGTTTGTTTTTCCTTTTTTTATTTTTTCAAGTACTTGTAGAATAATTTTTCATACATGTTAGTTTTTTTATAGATATGTATTGAACATATTTTTAACCGATGTTGAACATTTTTTTAAATTTGTTAAGCATTTTTTAGATACGTGTTGAACATTTCTCAAGTACACATTGAACTTTTCCGAATACATGTTGAACATTTGTGAGATGCATATTCAACATTTTTTTAAACACATGGTGAACATTTTAGACCAGTGTTCGAACTCTCGGACTCCCCTTTTCTGTTTTTTTGTAGTGTTCCACTAGCTCTATAAATGCCTCACGGGCTGGCCCAAAAGCAGGCAAAGGATGTGCTACGTGAGCGTCGTTGACGTTAGCACTCGGGTCAAGCAACACTTAGTCGCGCCCTACTTTGTCACAATAAGCATCATATAGAATATTACAACATTCAGACTCAACCTGCTAGGCCTTCTGCCCACACGGGCCATAGGAGCCGCCATTTTAGTGGCCTCTCCTTTTGTTTTTGGATCTGGATTTGGCCCAGGAGTCCACGACTATTGTGCCGCAATGCTCTTTTTTCAGGGGTAGGCCGAGCAGGACACGGGCTGCTACGTTGTGGAATTCCTCTTTTTCTTTTGCGTGCTAGGTAGAGCTAGGATGCAGCTGAGAGATGTGAAATGATACTCCATGTCTTTTTTTTATCGTATGGAACTCTATGTCAGTAATGGTGTTAGTGGTGTCATGGATTAGCGCGGCATGCCGCTCGAGGTGATCGCTAGTGCTATATTTCTCCTACTGCGAGGCGGATATAGCACTCGCATCTAGTGATTCGAAGCAGGTCGTGGCCCAATAGTGGACGTGGTTGTCTGTTTTCAGGCGGTGGTTTTAGAAACTTTGTATGTTGGTGTTCGAACCTTTTATCCAGTTTTGAGAAGGTTCCATCTGTTTCTTTTCTTCTTTATGTTTTTTCCTTTACCGGTTTTATCATTCTTTTGTGTTTTTTTATTTTCGTTCACAATTTTCCCGTTTGTTTTTCCTTTTTTTCAAGTACATGTTGAACAATATTTCATGCATGTAAATATTTTTATAGATATGTGTTGAATATATTTTTAATCAACTTGAATATTTTCTTAAAAATATGTTGAACATTTTTCAGATATGTGTTGAACATTTTTTAAATACACATTGAACTTTTCTGAATACATGTTGAACATTTGTCAGATGAATATTCAATATATTTTAAATACACCATGAATATTTTCTATATGTCACGAACATTTTTCAAAAGTTGCACCAACAAATTCTTTATATTTCATGCTTTTAAATATTTTCATGAACATTTTTAAACATGTGAACAATTTTATTAAATGTCATGAATATTAAATATTTTTATAACATATCTAAAAATAGCGAAAAAACAGAATATTACCGTACTAATCTTACTGTCATCGACGTTCTACATATCCTTTCACTACTCTTGACTAGACTTAATTGAAGGGCAAGGATGTAACACCCAAGATGCGGTACTACTGCCAACAAAGACTTTACAATCCTTAGCATATTGGTAATAGCATATACTTCATAACATACACACATTTTCATATGCGGGTAAACAAGGTGGACATCACAACAAACATAACAAAATGAATAGAAGAGTTTAAACACGAGTGAACAATAGGGCAAACATATGCTGATACATAATTTATCACCAATCAGAGGTCAACACGACCCAACATTACATTATTCAAGCAGCCGAAGAAACACGGGTCCAAGTACGGACAAGATGCAATGTTGCCTAAGAGGCGAGATAAATAAATGACGTCCACCTTGCAGTCCCAGACTGCCAACCGGGATCCCCAAGTCTAACATCATTAAGCACATCATCAAACGTAATGTAGTACTGGCCACGTTCTTCATCGTGGCGGAACTGGTAACCCGGCAAATCACCTGAACCGGTCTCATCGGCACCTAAATTTGGGATTGTTGTGGCAAGGGTGCATATTTTGGACTCAACAAATACATTACCAAGGGTACCAAGACTAACAATACTCATGGGTTGGATATAGATAAGTGGTGAGGTTGCAGCAATCAGCTAAGCAATGTAAACCAACTAGTCATACGAATATTTAGAACAAGATGAGACCAGCCTACGTAAATGGGGGGGTCGCAAACTTGTTGATCAATAAGTGATCCTGAACACCTGCCTACAATTGCAGTCATCACCCCACCATGTCCTCCTCTTTCTTGCATACCCACAAGAAGAGACAACGACGGTATGCACACGTCGTTTAAGGTTTAGTCACTAATTCAAGTTTTCTATTACTAGCATTATAAATTTTCAAGTCGTCATAACCGCGGACACGACTTTCTGAAATATTTAACCTTACAGGGTGCTCCAGCTTTCCATTATAGATTATGCATGCATACCAAGTTCCAACCAGTACATGGCCCGTTAGAACCACCATGTAAACACGAATGTTATCTGAAAGTTTGGACGTAACAAGTTCTTATAGCTAACATCAAACTAGTCTGTCGGCGTTCTGGGAACGGGGGTCCCCAGACTTGCCTGCCTGCGGCCCACAGCGTGGCTAAGCTAGCAGGCCGTACGGCCCATCTTCATCAACAAGGCATCCAAGACCCTCGCGAGGCGGACGGCGCAAGACCTCCTCTGGAGTGGCCTAGCCAGGCAGGCTCACGAGGAGCGGAGATATCAAGGCGGGGCAAACCTCACGAGGCTCTCGTGACATGAGCCATGTGCACGACACCAGGCGGGCGCCAGCGCGCGCAACGTCCTTATTTCCTCTTTGGTGCTAAGGAGGCCAGCGCGGGCGAAGAGTACTGAGGCATCATGCAAAGGTTGCTATATTGGTGCAACAAGACCAAGACCAGGAGGACGGCAAGGCGGAGGTCATCGTGGAGCCCAAGACGGCGTCACCACCAGAGCTTTTTGTAGGCGAAGACTACATTTGTCAGGGTAGCTTGTACTAGCTGTCCCCCTTCAAATTTGCCCGCCGTTGTTGGCTCCCTTCCCGCTCGATATTTGGGAAGAGGACCAGGGCCTCTATAAATAGGTCTAGCCACCACAGTAGTAGCCATCGGATCCAGAGTCGCGCACAAGCTCGTACGCACAAGAACACCTCAACCTCAGGAGGCTGTTCTTCCCTTGTACTGTTCATCATCAGCCCAAGAGGCAATCCACCACCACCACACTAGAGTAGGGTCTTACACCACAACGGTGGCCCGAACCAGTATAAAACTCGTGTCCTTCTGTGTTGCGAGTTCGTCGAGTTCGTCCACGAGATTTTTTCGAGCTAGGGCGTAGATCGGTAGGAGGGAAAGACTTCACGTGCACCCCAGTGTTCGAACCTTAAGGGTTTACCGGAACCCCTCATCCGACATTAGGCGCGCTAGGTAGGGGTGCGCCGGAGCTTCTTCTCCACCAACCAGCTCGCCGATGCTCCGCAGCCACAATGTCCGGCGACTCAAGGGCCGGCTCCGATCGCTGGGCTGCCTGGCCAGCCCGGACAGCGCCGCCTGCCCATGAAGATCTCGACCCCGCACTCCAGGCGGCGCGAGCGCCGCCAAACTCCGTCGGGCGCGGACAACGCGGCCAGGCGTCATCCACCCTCACCCCGCGGCAAGTACAAGCCGCGGCAAGAGCGGCGAGTCATGCCGCAGCAACGGCGCCGCACTCACGACGGGAGCAAGCAAACATGCGGGCGGCACTCACGGTGGCAAGGGAGCTGCTGCGATGCAGGATGATGGAGAGCGGCCGGGATACGCTACTGGAGCGTGTTGCCGAGCTGCTGGATGCAGCGGCGTCGGGAGCACCATCCTTCTGCTATCGACTTCCTCCTCAGGCCACTGCAGGGCCGCGCGGTGAACCTCACCACATCTGTGTGCCATCAACTACGCCCGGGGGCTTCATCAACATCAGCACGGCCAGTGGCGTAGGGGGCTCCGACTCCCCCATGCCGCCCGCGACAAGCACGAACGCAAGTGTCGCACTTCATGGTCCCAGCCGGATGCCATGCTACCATCCTCAGGATGCCACCCTGGGCCAAGCAACATGGAGCGTGGGGCACCATGGCGAGGCATTCGGGGTGACGGCCCCGGAAGCCTACGTGCCCCGCATGATGGATCAAGGGTACGCACCAGAGGACGGCCTCGGCTCATTCATTGGAGAAGATTGGGGAGAGGGGGCGCTAGGAGCCGAAGCCTTCCAAGAGCCAACGGAGAACCACAACGATCGCGCCGGCGACGGCATCTATAGGGTACAACTAATCTCTCAGGAACAGGCTTATGCTAACCATGGGCTGCAGATGAATCAGGTTGCAGCATCGATCGACGACCCTGGCACGGCGGCACCCATTCCAACAAGGGAGACACGCTGGGGGCCGCCGGGAGGGAGCCAGGAGCAAGGCCCCTCCCCGCGGTGCGCGATGCCTGGCGACACCCGGAGGTAGGCCCTCTGCCGGGGAGGCCTCGACAACCCTCCCCCCGGCAGAGGACCTGTGGTCGCCGTGGGAACTGATGGCGTCCTCTTTCCCTCCTTTGTGTCGTCCTGGTGACTGGTCGGCTCAGAGGAGGTCGAGGGTGGCGCAAGGCGGGGCCCTCGTCTGGCGATATGAAGCAAGGTCGGTACCTGTGAAGAAGGCCCAGTGCCTATGAAGCTCGCCGCCCGTGACACTCTCACGTAATAATGAGTTGGGGCTGTACACGCCCCAGAGTCTCAGGGGTGCCGGCCTCAGGCCCTGGGGCTCCCTCCCACGCCTAGTGGCAGCACTTATCTCCGCGTTGGTGAGAAGACTTGAAGACCAGAAGACTAGACTAGGTGCCGGACGCGGCCTTTTGCTTTGGATCTCTTTCTCAGTAGCTTTGCTTTCTGGATCTGGATTTGAGTTGAAGTAGCTTTGCTTTCTGGATCTGGATTTGAGTTGAAGTTGAATTTTTATTGACGCGCGCGGGGGGAGCCTTTTCTCGTTCAAAGCAATTTCTTGCCTTCTGGGTCTCGTTTTGTCCGGGACTCATGTCCGTCGCCTTCCCCTCACGAGCTCCTCGCGAGCGGGACTGCGCGAAGCACGCGCACGCCAAGCGCGTGCTAGCACTACAACTGGTGCTTACCTCTAGTGGGGCCCCTTCTGATGGGGCGACGAGCTCCGCAGGGTTCTCAGAAACTCGACGCGACGCGACCCAGCTCAAAGCTGGCACTGACTAAGGTAAACCACTACAGAGAACTCGCACCCGGATTCATGAGCTCATGAGGACACAAACTCGCATTGCATAGGAAAGTAAAAACTGCAGTTTGCTTACATGAGGGGCTCCCCCTCTCAAAATGCTCTTACAAGTTTTCCAAGGGCCACGCCCGAGTTTTTGCGCAGGGTGAAATGACAGGAGAACAAGGGATCAGCCAGAAATGTCACTCGCTGCGTCACCCGTGGATGCGTCACTCGCGTCGTCGTCGTCTTCATCGGCGTCGTCGCTGTTGTCAACCACGTCGCCTTCGTCTGCGACGACCACCACCGCGTCATCCTCAGAAGTGAAGGCCCTGACCAACGCGTCCACATTGTCCTCAACCCAACGCGCTAGGTCGCCCCGGACAGCCGTGGGCACGGGGGCGATGGCGGTGTCGAAATCAAAGTTGGGGTCGGCATTCAGGAGGTGGCTGAAGACACGGGAGAAAGCGCGCTCGAGCAAGCCATGACCCCTTTCCTCCACAAGCCGGCGAGCTCTGGCAGATCGAGCCTCTAGGCGCGTCACCACCTCGGTGAAGAAGGTCAGGTGGCTGGCATTATCATTCGAGTGAGGGGCCGGCGCCTCCGCATCGCAAATATGGCCCAGGGCGATGTTGGCCCTGTTCCGGAGATCCTGAAGCATAGGAGCATGCTCACGCTCCAGCGTTCGTCGCTGGAGCACTTCCTCTGTGTTTTGCCTCGTGACGGCCTCAGCGTCATCAACCCGCCTCCGGAGGGAACGCTGCTCGGCGCGGGCGGAGGCCGAGTCCGCCTGCGCCGTAACCAGGGCGGCGGCCGTGGCTTCCGCACGCCTCTCAGCCTCGTCCAACCTGGGCCTGAGGGCAGCGGCCCTGCCCTCATCCTCCGCACCCGCGAGCTTCAGCTTCAGGTCGTACCTACCCTCCAGGTCTGCGCGAACCTCGGCCACCCGGCGATTGACCTCCTCCTCGACTCTGGCCTCGCGAGCCCCGACGGCATCTTCTGCTTGAGCAACTTGACGCTCCCTCGTGTCTAGTCGCTCGAGCTCGAGGCTGCGGTCCACGGCTTCCAGGGCCAGCGCCTCGCCGCGCTTCCGGACCTCCTCATCCTCTGCGGGCGTCCCCCTCAGCGATGCAAGAGCGGCCCTGCGCGCCTCCACCTGCTGCTCAAGGGACGCGCTCCAGGCCTGGAGCTCCCACGCGCGCTTCTCCGCAGCCTCGCGACGACAGTCAGCCTCGCGAGCCTATTCCAAGGCTCGCGAGCGGGCTTCATGGGCAATCTTGAGGGACGCCTCGGCCTTCGCATTCTCAAGATCACGCTGATAGCGGCCGAGGTTGATGGCCACCTTCAGCTTGCGCTGCTCCTCCACCAGCCAGAGACCTTCAGCCTCAAGGCGCGAGTCAACACCAGCGAGCTCTTCACCCAGTCGACGCATCGCGCCCATCGCCTCCTGGAAGAACTCGTGACGAACCACGCTCCGCCCGCGCTCGAGCTCGAACGCTCTGCCCACCTCGTCCTCCGCCTCGGGGGCTGCGGGCGGGGCACCAAGTGGTGCACCCCTCCAGGCAGGGGCTGGGGGCTGGCACTGAGCCTGACGTCAACTAGTCCTCGCGAGGAGCCCAAGCTGGCCGGGGCTCGCTGCTTGAAGAGGAGCCGAAGATCGAAGCCAACAAATTGCCATCCAAGACCAGCGGAGGAGTCTTGGGCACGCCTGCCAAGCTCCACGCCAGACCAGGGGGAGGAGCTACAAGGCCGCAGGCTCAGCGTGCCGGGAAGGTGGGAGCGCCCCTTCAACCAACCCTGCTCCAGGAGCAACAAGCGGACTCGGAGCGCTCGAGGCCGGCGGAAGAGTTGAGGAAGAAGGAGGCCGTTCCTCAAGAAACTCGGCAGCCTCGGTGGAAGGAGCCCTGAAAGACTGGCGTCAGGAGATGAAAAACAGCACACAAGGAGCCACAGCGATACGATACATACACGTCAACGGCGATGTACTTCCTCCGCTTCAGCGGTCCAAAGATGTTGCTGCCGCTGGGGCATCCTTTCCTCTTGCGGAGCTCCTCGAAGTCCACACAAAGACGACCGAAACACTGGACGTGACGACCGGTGCGCGGCGGGGCCGAAGAAGGGCCCGGAAGGATATCTTCATGGGTGCCCGGTTGCGGCAAACAGCCGAGCAACGTTTCACCACGACCTCCCGAGGCTCCTGGAGCCTTGGCCTCGGGAGTCGCATGCCGCGTCTCCTCAGCAACCGACGCCTCAGGAGGGGGGTGGCAGGCTCCTGAGGACGATGCCCCAGGATCACCACTCGGCATGTGCTCCTCAGCACTCGAGCCACCGGCCTCCGCCTGAGCTCGCCCACCTGCACCGTCGCTTGGGGCGAGCTCAGCACCAGGGGCAAGGAAGGGAACCACGACGACGGGGTTCTCATGAGGCCCCTCCAGGCCGATCGGCCGCGGCCCCCACTCATCAAAAGGAGGCATGTTCTCTGCAAATTCATCCTTGTTCTTGCAGCGGTACAGTAAGCAATTCTTCCCAGGCAGTTCGGCCGGCAAAGGGACACCCGTCAGGACCTTGAGCACTATCTGCCGCGTCCCGAGAAGGAGCCCAAACTCCTGAAACCTCATGTGGTCCTGGCTGTGGAGCAAGGTCCACATTGGGCGAGAATGGAGCTGAAGCGGAGCAACCCGGCGCTTGACGAATTCCTTCACCACCATCGGCGCGGTCACGCCGCGATCCTTCGGCAACCTCAACCTGAGCCAGACGTGGGCAAGGCCGGGCTCGTGAGCCGCTGATGGCTCCAGCCGGAGTTAGGAACAGCGGGCCCCGACGGGGCCTGAAGCAGAGGACTGAGCACGCCGGCATCAACGAACACCCATCGTGTCCGGAATTCGCTCGTGGGTGGAGGAAGCTCGAAGTCGATCCCCTCGCCCGCCGTCGCAGTCACGGCATGGAAGCTCACGCATCCCGAGCTTTGTTGGGGGTCGACCAGATGCAATGAGAAGAAATGGCGAAGGAGGGCCACAGAAGGGGCTATGCCAGCCATGGCTTCGCACACGAAGGCGAAGGCGGCGAGAAGAGTCACAGACTGAGGGTCAAGATGCAGCATGTGGATCTGATAATGCTCAAGCACCGCGTTGAAGAAGGCGGAGAAGGGAGGAATCAGGCCAGCCCAGATGGCATCAATGAAGATTGGGACTTCAGTGGCCGCCTGAGCCGTGCGAGTGCGAGACGCAGGCCAAGCCACCGTCTCCCCCACTCGTTGAAGCTGGAAGCAAGCATCGGGCGCACCTTGTCCATGGCCTCGTCATTGAGCACCCGAGACCGGCCAAGCGCCGGCGCAAAGGACGGAGGCGCAGCAGGCAGAGATAGAGGTCTCTTCCCCTTTTCAGCCTGTTTCGGCGCCATGACAATGGAGCAGGCGGAGCGCAAGTCAGATTGGAGAAGGGAAATAGAGTCTCGAGGAAGCAGGGAGATTGGGGAAGCAAGGCGCGGACGACGGAGGAATAACTGTGTAGGCCGCGGGGGCTGCATAGCTAGGCGGATTCAAAGGCAGCGTGGGGAAGCGGAGACACCCACGTCCAATCAACCGCCACACGTCAACCGAGGCCGCAGGCTTTTGGGGCACGCGGTGCTCCGAGCTTGACCCTTGGCTTCACCGAGCCAAGCCCGAGCGCACCTTGGGCCCGGGGGCTACTGTCGGCGTTCTGGGAACGGGGGTCCCCAGACTTTCCTGCCTGCGGCCCACAGCGTGGCTAAGCTAGCAGGCCGTACGGCCCATCTTCATCAACAAGGCATCCAAGACCCTCGCGAGCTTCCAAGCCTCGCGAGGCGGACGACGCAAGACCTCCTCTGGAGTGGCCTAGCCAGGCAGGCTCACGAGGAGCGAAGATATCAAGGCGGGGCAAACCTCACGAGGCTCTCGTGATGTGAGCCATGACGCACGACACCAGGCGGGCGCCAGGCGGGCACCAGCACGCGTAGCGTCCTTATTTCCTCTTTGGTGCTAAGGAGGCCAGCGCAGGCGAAGAGTACCGAGGCATCAGGCAAAGGTTGCTATATTGGTGCAACAAGACCAAGACCAGGAGGACGGCAAGGCGGAGGTCATTGTGGAGCCCAAGACGGCGTCACCACCAGAGCTTTTCGCAGGCGAAGACTACTTTTGTCAGGGTAGCTTGTACTAGCTACCCCCCTTCAAATTTGCCCGCCGTTGTTGGCTCCCTTCCCGCTCGATATTTGGGAAGAGGACCAGGGCCTCTATAAATAGGTCTAGCCACCACAGTAGTAGCCATCGGATCCAGAGTCGCGCACAAGCTCGTACGCACAAGAACACCTCAACCTCAGGAGGCTGTTCTTCCCTTGTATTGTTCATCATCAGCCCAAGAGGCAATCCACCACCACTACACTGGAGTAGGGTATTACAGCACAACGGTGGCCCGAACCAGTATAAATCTCGTGTCCTTCTGTGTTGCGAGTTCGTCGAGTTCGTCCACGAGATCTTAGCGAGCTAGGGCGCAGATCGGTAGGAGGGAAAGACTTCGCGCGCACCCCAGTGTTCGAACCTTAAGGGTTTGCCGGAACCCCTCATCCGACATAGTCCAAAAGACCTTCAGGTGGGTCGACATCCGAACTAGAGCCAACGTATCTATAGATCCGGTCCCAGCTGGATGGGCAAAGGCTATGGCTGGCCAAACCTGATTTCATGTGGTGGCCCCGCAAGCTGCTCATTGCGGACCAACGCTTTCTGGATGCTGGGCCAAGTTGTTTCAAATATACCTCGGGTAACGCTAAGTCCCTATGCTAGTTTATGTTTTCAAAAGGTAGTACCAATGTTGGGTCCTCTAGAAGAGTTCAACACCCCCCACGGTAGGATGCGATAATCAAGGAACCTAATAACCATTTTCTCGGTGCTTAAGGTTGACCATAGTGGAACAAAACACCAGGGCAAAAGCCTAAGCCTTCCACCCTTAGTTAGGAGACAAGTTTAAAAAATTAAGCATAATAACAATGATATCCCAAGATATCCATGTTGTCACATGGAAACACCTGCACCTGCAACTAGCAAATCTATAAGAAGGGTTGAGCAAGTGATAATATAGACAATCAAAGGTTTGCTAGGTAGTGGATGTTAAAGGCAATGTCATGGCAATTTGGAGGGTTGAACAATGTGGTAGGTAACGAGACCAGACGATAGCATCAAGACATCTAGCAAGCAAATCTAGTAATAGTATCCAAGGTAATGATCATCCTTGCTTGTTGTCACTCACTTCCTCGAACTCCTTAATGTTTCTAGACTCTGTTGATAAGAGCCATACCGGAAAGAAGCAAACGATACAGTAAAGAAACATGGCATATTGGTCAATCATCAAGTAGCATGGCATGTTAAAGATGCATTTGAATCAACTCCTAACAAGTTTAATTGGAGCTTGAATCAAAGTGAAACTTGAAGCGCATTTATTTAATCTAAGTCTTATTACTGCAAACAGTAACAAATGTTGAGTTTGATGCATGATCATGCCAAATTCATGTTGCTCAACCAAACTTATACAAAAATCATATTGAATTATTCTAAATGATTTGTATTTTAAAAGATACGGAATGGACAAGTTCTACAGGATGTTTTGCAGGACATGAAGGTTTTGGAAAACAGTACATAAACTGTAACGTAATAGAAAACAAAAAAGATCGCCCTACGATCAAGATCCCGTATCTCTATGAAGATGCATTACAGGTTTACACCGGATCTTTACCAACTTTGAGTTGCGATGGGGGAAGGGTTGGTGTAGATCATTGATGAAGTTCCTTGAACTGTTCATGAATGATCCCTCAAACCAAAGACCAAAAGCACGACCTCTCTATGGATTGCACGCGTTCGGGCTTCATGATCCGGCATCGCTTCACAGTCCAGTGCTTGATATCCCTGAAGAATTAGAAGAGGGGGAAGAGAACCAAACGGGGCTTCTCTATTATGTGGATTAGAGAACACTAGAACTAGCTCTATTCTAGATCGGGTCTAAATTATAACTAGAACAAGAGAGAACTGGAGGAGGCTCCCAAACAATAGAACTTGTGTTTCTAGGGGCCAAATCCTATAGTATATAAAGGTGGAGGGAGAGGGAGGGGCGCCACCTTGGGGAGGGTGACTCCCCCCTTGCGCCGTCCCTAGGGGGACGAGGATTCCTTCTCCAACCCTAGTTCAGCCCCGAGCTTATCCAACAAGCTATGGGGGGGGGCACTCCTATTGGGCCTTATGGCCCAATAACTCTCCACTACTACGCCTTATTAATATTTTCTTTAGTACATAAACTCAAAATAAATATTAGGGACTCCTAGATAATTGTATAATCCCTCTATTATTTATATTAGGTCCCCAGAAACAATTACCTCCTATATATTATTTCCCGATATTCCTCGAAACACTTCTGGTAACTCCGAAACGCTTCTGGTTTCTCTCAAAACTATTTATTTCATTCCTGAAACTATTCCAGGAATATTTTCCCATATTCCTCACTCAACTAAAATTCAACACATCATAATTCCCATAAGCGCGTGACCTTGTAGGTTTAGTAAAATATAGACATGAATGTAAACACCTTTCATTCAATGATCAATAGCGGAACAGTGGACATCCATATTGACCCCTATGTTTACTATTTTGGTGTACTAGTGTGCTAAATCTTTATAATGAAGATATTATTGATACTCTACCAATTCTCGTTTCACCTCAACATGCCTGTACTAAGTGTACATCTTGTAGGGTCACAATGGGAGATGTTGCTATTTACCATAAATGTTAGCTTCATCTTCCTATAGAGTTACTGTATATCATATATTATGCAATTTTCAATTAACTTTTTAATACTCTCTCCGTTCTTTTTATATAAGGTGTATTTGTTTTTTCAAAAGTCAAACGAGTGCATGTTTGACCTAGTTTTTAGAAAAATATATCAATATTCATAATACGAAATTAATATCATTTGATCCATCATAAAAAGTATTTTATCTATTAGGTATTGCATTTGTTGCTATTTTATTCCATAATCTTGGTCAAAGTTTCAAATGGTTGATTTCATGGAAATCGATACACCTCATATTCTGTAAGGGAGGGAGTATTTACAATCTTGTGCATGTAGGTACATATGTCATGGGTACAAATCCATGCTTTGACCCTTTTTGTGTATGGGGCAATGAGATATCCCTGAAATAGGACCAAGTGAATAAAATAAAAAAGATTGCTATGATAAAAAAACGGGCGATGAATCAAACTCTTTGTTTGTCCATTATCCAAGACGATAGTAAATTTCAGGATGGTAACAACTATAGATTTCCCATTCACAATGTATATTCCAGGCCACAATATCTAGATACTTGAATATTTTTGTTTTCAGTGGCTTTCAGAATAGTTCACTGAGCATTACTTCTCAAACTACATGATTCACGGTGAGCAAAGAAAATTAAAGTATCCCATCAAGACCACAATGATGAAGAACTTGATGTCTTCCTCATGCTGCAGAAGGATGGACGGGTAGTCATTATAAGAGGTTGGACTAAGGTTGTTAAAGTCTTCCACATGAAGAAAGGCATGATATGGACCTTCCGCTTTGAAAGGATTGATATGGTTGACTAGAGGGGGGGGTGAATAGGCAACTAACAATTTTTAGCTTTTCTTGACCAAATTAAACTTAGCATCAAAATAGGTTGTCTAGATGTGCAACTAGGTGAGCAACCTATATGATGCGACAACAACAAGCACAACGAACAAGCAAGGGATACAACACAATATGAGCTTGCGCAAGTAAAGGTAAGAAATAACCAATAGCGGAGCCGCTGGAGACGAGGATGTATTACCGAAGTTCCTTCCCTTTGAGAGGAAGTATGTCTCCGTTAGAGTGGTGTGGAGGCACAATGCTCTCCAAGAAGCCACTAGGGCCACTGTATTCTCCTCACGCCCTCACACAATGCGAGATGTCGTGATTCCACTATTGGTGCCCTTGAAGGCGGCGACCGAACCTTTACAAACAAGGTTGGGGCTATCTCCACAACTTAATTGGAGGCTCCCAACAATACAACGGAGCTTCACCACAATGGAATGTGTCTCCAAGGTGACCTCAACCGTCTAGGGTGCTCAAACACCCAAGAGTAACAAGATCCGCAAGGGATTTGTGGGGGGGAATCAAATTTCTCTTGGTGGAAGTGTAGATCCGGGCCTTCTCAACCAATCCCTAAAGAATCAACAAGTTTGATTGGCTAGGGAGAGAGATCGGGCGAAAATGAGCTTTGGAGCAACAATGGAGCTTGGGGGAAAAGAGGTAGGTCAACTTGGAGAAGAAGACCTCCTTTTATAGTGGGGGAATCAATCCAACTGTTACCCCCCTCTTCAGCCAGCACAGAGCGGTACTACTGCTCAGTGGGGCGGTACTACTGCTGGTAGCAGCAGTACTACTGTGCCCCCCAGTGGTACTACTGCGTTGACTGAGAGTAGAGGCATCAGAGGGGGAGAGGGAGAGAGGGGGTTTGGGCAGCACTAGTAGCGGTGGTAGCCGCGGTACTACCGCTCAAGGGCAGTACTACCGCTGCTACTGCCGCTCAACCCGACACGAAGAGAGCACCCTCGAATCGAGGCGGTAGCAGTGCCAACCTAGGACGGTACTGCCGCCGATGCACCCAAGCGGTACTGCACCACAACCGAAACGAAATAGACTACACCGTCTTCACTTAAAGCTCCGAGGGGAAAGAATCGTCTCGTGCCAATGAATGAATCTCTGAAATACTCAACGCACATGATTAGTTCGCAAAAGCATTGTCATCAATCACCACTACTTAGAGAGAGACATGACCTAACAATCTCCCCCTTTTTGGTGGATTGATGACAACACGGGATTTGCACAAAGGAATGACAAGAGAATAAGTGAATCCCAGAGACTACAAAATATAGACAGGCTCCCCCTAAATGTGTGCACTTAATTAGAGGTGCCTTTGGATTGCAAAGTACACACATTAGGATAAACACTCCCCCTATATTTTATAGTCTGTCAACATTTGCATCAAGGATAAGACATATATGGGCTAGGATGCAATAGAGTAGCAAGAGAGCAAAGTAGACATATGAGATAAGCATGAACTCACAAACTACTAAAGTACTTGGCATATAAAGATAATAATAGGATAGGGTAGCATATGTCTCACACCATATGATAGGGTACCAGGTCTCACGAACACAAACCAAACCAAAGCAAAAATACGAAAGAAGAGTTTGCGAGAGAGAAAGACAAGGCAAATAAGACACACTCGCAACTCGACAACGAAAAATCCCTAAACTCTCTCCCCCTTTGGCATCAAGACACCAAAAGGGCAAAGAGTGCTGCTACGGCCATAGGTGATAGCATAACTGATGATCTCCATCATCACATCCCAGCGTGATCGTCCGCTCCTCCATCATCGGCAGGGGGCTGCTTGGTGTCTGAGTCTGTCCATGGGCGGTGCTGCTGAACCCACTCCTCATCGGTGATCTTGCCCTCAGAACCACTGGTAACTGTTGCACCAAGCTGACGCATGAGCTCCTTGTGGCGGCTCCTGGCCTTCTTCTCAGACACATGAGCCATATACTGTCCATGAGACTCCATGCAGGAAAGTTTCTTCATCTTGCGCTTGAGCTTCTTGGCCCATGAGGGCTCCACTCCAGAGGGCACATAATCCTCATCATCGTCAACATCAGCCTCTACCTCAGCCTCGTCAGCTCCGGACGGAATCCCAGACTTCGGAACCGAAGTGCCCCAGTTCTCCTTCTTCCTCAGACGCTTGATCTCATGAGGGATCAACTCGCCAGTCTCCAGCATGACACCAGGATAAATGTGCTCCCAAGCCTTCTCGATAAGCAACATGATAAAAGGACCATAGATAGGGCACTTGCGCTCAGAGATAGCGGAGAGAATCTCAGACCACATTACACGAGAGATATCCAATGACTCTCTGGTGTTTTCTTCCTTCTCATGCTGACAGAAAAGTAACATGTCCACGAGAAACGAGTGAACCATATCCAAGTTCCCGATGCATGGGAAAAGAGTCTCCCCTGAAGATGCGATGAAGGATGTCCAGGTAGGTAGGCAGCTCATACATCTCTTTCTGTGTCTCGGGGTTGATCTTCACAGTGCAGAATGGCCAGAGAGCTTGCTTGTGAGTAGAAGTTGTCTTTCGGTGAGGACGAAAGCCAACCGGGTTCTCAAGCCCTTGATCTTCAATCCCAAACAGTTCCATGAACGCCTTCCATTTGACAGACAGAAGTTTGCCATTAGTCATCCAAGTCAAGGTCCTTTCCGCATTAGTGCCCAGATGAACCGTGGCATAAAACCGAGCCACCAAATCCGCATCAAAGTCCTTGTTGAACTCCATAATCCCGAGAATATTCAGCTGAGTACACATCTGCAGAGCTTTGCCAAAGTAGGCAGGATCCTTCTCCATATAGGCAATGTCGATGGAGCGGACATCAACATATAGATTCTTCTTTGCTTTGATCACATCAAAATAGATTGCCCACTGAAAACGGTTCCAGAACGGGCGGTTGACCAAAGTGGGTTCTTGATCTTCTGCATATGGGTTCCGCCGGCGTCTTTCCCAGAACTCCTTTGTAGTCATCTCTGTCATAGACTTGGCCCTAGGCTTGGGCTTGCTCGCAACCATCTTTTTGGGCTAAGAAGGAGGAGGAACACTTGAGGAAGCAGCCCCTGACTCGGAAGTGCGATAACGCTTTGAACTAGTACGCCCGGGGTTGACACGACGGGCAGGTCGCTCCAAAGGACCATCACCTGTAGCCAAACACAAGAACACGAGAAACAACACAAGAGAACGAGCATAAGCCAGTAGAAAGAGCAACAAAGATCAAGGTTTGGTAAGGAAAAAGAGGAAGTTGGCATCCAGCGGTAGTACCGCGCCAAGGCAGCGGTAGTACCGCCTATAGCCCTCAAGCGGTAGTACCGCTCCAGGAGAGCGGTAGTACCACTCTAGGCGGAGGGGGCGGCGGTTCCTTACTGCCGCGGCCAAATCCGGTACTGCCTGGATGCCAAGTTCAAAAATTATCCTACCAAACATCAATCTAACTAGTCTAGAAGCCTTCTCCAACCTACTCAAGCCTTGATTTGGCCAAAAATCAAGAAATGCAACAACTATTGCCACTAAAGACTAGATCTGAAACCTAGACACAAGGAGAAGAGGAACGGGGGCAATACCGGCATACATGGCAAGAGGACGGGGTGGGGATCGATTCCACCGGAGGAAATGGAGAGGGACGGCCCGGAGACGGCGGCCCACCGGAGCCTTCCCATGGCTAGTGCATCGCTAGAGCACAAAGAGGACTAAGAGGGGCGAGTGAATGGGTATGGGGGAGAAAGAAACTCCCCTTGCCCAACATAACCCCCCTAGTCCCGCACCGCAGCGGTTGTACCGCTCGGGGGCGGTAGTACCGCTTGATATAAGTCAGCGGTAGTACCGCACGCCCCCAGCGGTAGTACCGCCCAGCCAAGCATGCAAAGACTAAACAGAAAAAATGGCTTAGCTCAAGCAAGAAAAAAAACGACGAGGAGAGGGAGAAAACACAAAGGTAGAACAACACCCACGAGAGGACAAGAAACAACAGAAAAACACACACAACTCTCAAAGAGAGGGCGGTGGCCGAGGCCACCTATGTTTGAGTCAAGTGGTATGGCACCGCGAAGATTTTAACCTTGGGCCCATGACCAAAACTCATCTTTGAAGCACAAGTACCATAAAAAATGGCTAATGTGAAAGACGTGATCAATTTATGCATAATGGGGGGAGGGAGAGTTCACTGAGAGAACAACACCCCCCCTATGTCCATGCCTACACCTAAACAAGACATCACGATGAGTAGGGTGGGGTGTGCAAAGGTTCAAGCCACATTGCTCAAATCAATGATATTTAGCTCATGCCTTAACTCGCGAAATCTTGCTTCATCTAAGGGCTTTGTGAAAATATCTGCAAGGTTATCATGAGTGTTGACATAGTTGAGCTCGATCTCCCCTCTCCTAATGTGACCCCGGATGAAGTGATACTGGATCTCAATATGCTTCGTCTTGAAGTGTTGCACCGGGTTGAAGGAAATCTTGATGGCACTTTCATTGTCACACCAAAGAGGCACTTTCTCACAAATGACACCGTAATCCTTTAAAGTTTGCCTCATCCATAGAAGTTGAGCTCAACAACTACCGATGGCCACATACTCCGCTTCGGTGGACGAGAGAGACACACAACTTTGATTCTTAGAAGACCAACTCACCAAAGATCACCCAAGAAATTGGCACCCTCGGCAGTTGACTTCCTATCCACTTTGTCTCCCGCCCAATCCGAGTCCGAAAAGCCCACAAGGTTGAAGTTAGCTCCTCTTGGGTACCATAAGCCAAAGTTTGGGGTATGAGACAAATATCGAAAGATTCGCTTCACCGCCACATAGTGGCTTTCCTTAGGTGTGGCTTGAAACCGTGCACAAATTCCCACACTCAACATGATATCCGGTCTAGATGCACAAAGGTAAAGCAAGGAGCCAATCATGGAAAGGTATACCTTTTGATCCACCGCTTTACCATTGGGATCTATGTCAAGTTGGCATTTGACAGGCATTGGAGTGGAAGCCGGCTTGACATCACTTAACTTGAATCTCTTGAGCATGTCTTGAGTGTATTTGGCTTGGTTGATGAAGGTTCCTTCTCTTCTTTGTTTGATTTCGAACCCGGGAAAGAACTTCAACTCTCCCATCATGGATATCTTGAACTTCGAGGTCATGAGAGCAGCAAACTCCTCATTGAAAGCTTTGTTAGGAGAACCAAAGATAATATCATCAACATATAGTAGGCATACAAACAACTCCCCTTTGACCTTCTTAGTAAAAACAGTGGGGTCGATTTTCCCAATTTCAAACCCACGATCTTGCAGCAACTCGGTAAGGTGCTCATACAACGCACGTGGGGCTTGTTTAAGGCCATAGAGTGCCTTATCGAGTTGGTACACATGATTGGGGAACTCGAGATCCTCAAACCCCGGGGGTTGTTTGACATACACCAACTCATTAATAGGACCATTAAGAAAAGCACTCTTCACATCCATTTGTTGCAACTTGAAGTTACGATGAGAAGCATAAGCAATCAACAAACGAATAGATTCAAGGTGAGCAATGGGAGAAAAGGTTTCACCGTAGTCGATACCCTCGACTTGGGAGTAGCCTTGTGCTACCAAACGAGCCTTGTTGCAAACGATAATCCCATGAGCATCTTGCTTGTTCTTGAATATCCACTTGGTCCCAATAACATTATGGTTCTCCTTTGGCCTTGGCACTAATCTCCACACCTTGTTGTGCTCGAAGTTGTTGAGTTCTTCATGCATGGCATTAAGCCAATCCGGATCCTCGAGCTCCTCATAGACCTTTTGGGGTTCAACACAAGAAAAAAACGCGTGATGCTCACAATAGTTTGCTAATTGTCTACAAGTGCTTACCCCCTTTCTTAAGCTTCCAAGCACATTCGTCATGAGATGATCTTTGGTAGTGAGCTTGGATGCAATTTTGGCGGCACGACACTCTAATTCCTCCTCAGGAGAGAGTTGAGGAGCAGTAACTTGATCATCTTGAGCATCGTCTTGAGCTTGTTCTTGATCTTGAGCTTGCTCTTGATCTTGAACTTGCTCGGTGGTGAGAACTTGACCTTGGGCATCACTTGGTGGTTCACCACCATCTTGAGGTTGATCTTGCCCTTGATCTTGTTCATTTTGTTGAGGGCCTTCACTTTGTTCTTCGGAAGCGTGTTGGTCTTGAGTCGGTGATGGTTCCACTTGAGTGGAACATTGTCCTTCTCCTTCGGACACAAGGGGTTCCTCATGGATAGGATATGACCAACACCCATTCTTCTTATGGCTTGGGGAGGAATTTCATCACCTACATCACAAGTAACAATTTGCTCCACTTGGGAGCCGTTATTCTCGTCAAACTCCACGTTACACGTCTCCTCAACGAGTCTAGTGGACTTGTTGAGAACACGGTAAGCATGAGAGTTTGTAGCATAACCAACAAATATGCCCTCATGAGCTCTAGCCTCAAATTTAGACAAACAAACACCTTTCTTGAGAATGAAACACTTACACCCGAACACCCGGAAGTACTTGAGGTTGGGCTTGTTGCCGGTGAGTATCTCATATGGAGTCTTGTTCAAACCTTTGCGGAGATAGAGCCGATTGGATGCATGACAAGCGGTGTTGATGGCTTCGGCCCAAAAGTTGTATGGAGACTTGAACTCTGCCATCATGGTCCTTGTCGCATCCATCAACGTCCGGTTCTTCCTCTCTGCTACACCATTTTGTTGAGGGGTGTAAGGTGCGTAATATTGATGCTTGATCCCCTCATCACTAAGAAACTCATCCGAGGTGTAGTTCTTGAACTCGGTGCTGTTGTCACTTCTTATTGTCAAGATCTTTGCATTGTGTTGACGTTGAGCTTCATTTGCAAAGTCGATGACGGTTTGTTGGGTCTCACTCTTCCTCTTGAAGAAATATACCCAAGTGTATCTTGAATAATCATCCATAATCACCAAGCAATACTTTCTGTCCCCAAGACTATCAAAGGATGGAGGCCCAAAGAGATCCATGTGAAGGAGCTCCAAGGGCCTCTTCGAGTAGATGATAGTCGTGGGTGGGTGACCCTTCTCATGTAGCTTTCCTTCGATACAAGCACTGCAAGCACGATCTTTGGCAAAACTAACATTTGTTAGTCCACGGACATGGTCCCCCTTGAGAAGACTTTGCAAAGATCTCATATTAACGTGGGCTAAACGGCGATGCCAAAGCCATCCCACGTCAACTTTATCCATTAGGCATGTCGAGGTCTGAGTGGGTCGCTCCGAAAACTTAATCACATAGAGACCATTCTCGACATGCCCAACAAAGGCTACTTTAAGAGTCTCGCTCCACAAGAGGGCCACGGTATGAATATCAAAGAAAGTGGCAAAGCCCATGAGTGCAAGTTGATGAACGGAAAGTAAGTTGTATGCAAGGGACTCAACAAGCATGACTTTCTTGATCGTGAGATCATGAGAAATGACAACCTTGCCAAGAACCAATACCTTAGAATATGAGGCATCACCCCACTCAACATTGGTGGGCATAGATGAAATCTTGTGCACGTCCACCACCAAGTCCTTGCTTCCGGTCATATGATTTGTGGCTCCACTATCGAGCAACCATGATCCCCCACCGGAAGCAAACACCTACAAGAGATCAATGCTTGGTTTTAGGTACCCATTTTGTAATGGGTTCTTTGATGTTAGTAACAAGGGTCTTAGGAACCCAAATAGACCATTCAATGTACTCACAAGGAGAACCAGCAAACTTGGCATAAACATGGCCATCACTAGCATAACATAACACATAAGAAGGGTTAAAGTCGCCGTCTTTGTTGGAAGGGGTGGCATTGCCCTTCTTGACACCACCATCCTTCACGTTGTTCTTCTTATCCTTAGAAACACCCTCTCCCTCCTTCACAAAAGTTTGCTTGAGAGGAGGAGGTTGTTTGGCCTTGTCATTCTTCTTCTTGTTCTTGGACTTGGGTGCAAACCCAATTCCCTCCTTGTGCAGAACTTCCTTTTGATTGCTCAAAAGATCGTTGAGATTCTTCTCACCTTGTATGCATGACACAAGGCCTTTCTCAAGTTGCTCCTTCAACTTGGCATTCTCCTCCACAAGATGCACATGCTCACAACACAGGTTAGTAGCATTTGCATTATCAATTAAAACCATATGAGGAAATGTGGCTTTCTCCTTGGTTAGCTTCACTTGGAGTTGATCATGAGACTCTTTGAGGCTAGCATGAGCACTCTTCAAGGCCTTGTGAGCCTTGTCAAGTATATCAGACTCCTGCTTGAGTCTAGCATAGTCAACCCCAAGTTTAGCCTTCTCGGAATTGAGCACACGAGATACAACAAGAGCATGATCAAGATCTTTCTTTAATTTAGCATGATCATCGTTGTGTGACTCCTCAAGAGCCAAACGAAGACCACGCTCTTCCTCAAGCGCATTAGAGAGATCCGATATCTCATCGGCACAGTCACGACTATGCCCTTCCATCTTAGAGATGGTTTCTTCGTGAGTCTCGATCATGTCATTGGCTTCACCAAGTTGTTCCAAGAGAGCAACGAAGTGCTTCTTGGATTTACCCTTGAGCTTACTCATAAAAGACTCAATTTTATTTTCTTCCTCCTTCGACCCCTCACTTTCATCAATGCAATCCATCAAGGAAGGATTAGTAGTGATGGTGGTTTTGATGTTGGGGGTTACCTTGTTGGTGGCTTTAGCCATGAGGCACTTGGCGGTGATGTTCTTGTTGGGTGAGTCGGAGAGGGACACCCGTAGAGTTGTTGCAATGGCAACGGAGGCCATGGCAACCATCTCACCGTCCTCATCATCATTCATCACAAACTCATCATCTTCATCTTGCACCACTTCTGTACGATCTAAAGTATGTCTAGAGGGGGTGATTAGACTACTTGACCAAATAAAAAACTAGCCTTTTCCCAATTTTAAGTCTTGGCAGATTTTAGCAACTTATCACAAGTCAAGCAATCAACCTACACATGCAATTCTAAGAGTATAGCAGTGGAATGTAAATCATTGCATATGAAGGTAAATGGGAGGAGTTTGGAGGGAGCAAACGCAATGTAGACACAGAGATTTTTGGCGTGGTTCCGATAGGTGGTGCTATCGTACATCCACGTTGATGGAGACTTCAACCCACGAAGGGTAACGGCTGCGCGAGTCCACGGAGGGCTCCACCCATGAAGGGTCCATGAATAATAACCTTGTCTATCCCACCATGGTCATCGCCCACGAAGGACTTGCCTCACTTGAGTAGATCTTCATGAAGAAGGCGATCTCCTTGCCCTTACAAACTCCTTGGTTCAACTCCACAATCTTGACGGAGGCTCCCAAGTGACACCTAACCAATCTAGGAGACACCACTCTCCAAAAGGTAATAGATGGTGTGTTGATGATGAACTCCGTGCTCTTGTGCTTTAAATGATAGTCTCCCCAACAGTCAACTCTCTCTCACAGATTTGGATTTGGTGGAAAGATGATTTGAGTGGAAAGCAACTTGGGGAAGGCTAGAGATCAAGATTCTTGTGGTTGGAATGGAATATCTTGGTCTCAACACATGACTAGGTGGTTCTTTCTCAGAAAATGAATGGTAGAAGTGTAGGCGTGTTCTGATAGCTCTCTCCACGAATGAAGAGTGGGTGGAGGGGTATATATAGCCTCCACACAAAATCTAACTGTTACACACAATTCACCAAACTCGGTGGGACCGAATCATGAAACTCGGTCAGACCGATTCAGTTCAAAATGTGAACGTAAGGCTTTTCAGTGGGACCGACATGTCAACTCGGTGGGACCGATTTCATTAGTGTTAGATCAAAACGTATGTTGGGGAACGTAGTAATAATTCAAAAAAAATCCTACGTGTCACCAAGATCAATCTAGGAGATGCTAGCAACGAGAGAGAGGGAGTGCATCTTCATACCCTTGAAGATCGCTAAGCGGAAGCGTTACAAGAACACGGTTGATGGAGTCGTACTCGCGGCGATTCAAATCGCGGAAGATCCGATCTAGCGCCGAACGGACGGCGCCTCCGCGTGCAACACACGTACAGCCCGGGGACGTCTCCTCCTTCTTGATCCAGCAAGGGGAGAGGAGAAGTTGAGGGAGAACTCCGGCAGCACGACGGCGTGGTGGTGGAGCTTGTGGTATTCCTGCAGGGCTTCGCCAAGCTCTACGGAGGAGAAGGAAGCGTTGGAGGAATGAGGGGCTGCGCCAGGGAAGGGATGCGGTTGCCCTCTCTCTCCCTCACTATATATAGGGGGAAGGGGGTGGAGGAGGCGCCCTAGGGTTCCCTAGGGGAGGGACGGCGGCCACAGGGGAAACCCTAGATGGGTTTGGGAGCCCCCACCCCTAGGAAACTTGCCTCCCACCTAGTGAGCTGCCCTAGGGGAGGTGCCCCCACCTCTCCAGGTTATCTGAGAGGGGTTGGGAGGGGCGCGCAGCCCCTTAGTGAGCTGGTCTGCCCCCTTGCCTTGGCCCATAAGGCCCCCCAACGCTTGCCGGGGCCTCCGAAACACCTTTAGGTCACGCTGGTCGTCACCCGGTACTCCCAGAACAATTTTGGACTCCAATACCCTTCGTCCAATATATCGATCTTCACCTCCGGACCACTCCGGAGTTCCTCGTCACGTCCAGGATCTCATCCGGGACTCCGAACAACCTTCGGTAACCACATACTATTTCCCATAACAACTCTAGCGTCACCGAACCTTAAGTGTGTAGACCCTACGGGTTCGGGAACCATGTAGACATGACCGAGACGTTCTCCGGCCAATAACCAACAGCGGGATCTGGATACCCATGTTGGCTCCCAAATGTTCCACGATGATCTCATCGGATGAACCACGATGTCGGGGATTCAATCAATCCCGTATACAATTCCCTATGTCCACCGGTATGTTACTTGCCCCACATTCGATCGTGGGTATCCCAATACTGTCGGGTGGTTGGTGCGACATATGCCAACGGATGGCTTATCATTGTGGGTGCCAATAAGACGTCGCCGGTGCCTGGAAATGGGATGAGGCGAAGACATGCACGCCGGCGGATCTTACCCAGGTTCGGGGCTCTCCGAGGAGATAACACCCCTAGTCCTGCTCTGCGGGGTCTCCGCATGATCACTAGATCGGTGAAAGTAGCTACAATCGCTCCTAGAGCTGTTGGGTTCCAGGGAGAAGAAGAACAAGGCTAGCTCTATCTTCTCTCTATCTATGGTGTGTGTGTTATGCTTAGAAGCCAACCCTTTGCATGGGTGCTCCGGGGGGTTTATATAGGCCTACCCCCCGGGGGTACAATGGTAATCCGGCTGGGCACTGGTCCCAGCCGTCAGTGTCTACGCTCGCCGGCTTCTCCGCCGGCTGTTGGGCCCCGCCGACTGGTGGGTCCCGCCGGCTGCCGGCTTCTTGGTCGACAGGCCGGCCCCACCGCCTAGGGTCTTGTCGGCGGCTGCTTACTGTAGCTTCGCCTCTGATGACGAGGGCTTTGTCGAGGTAAGCGTGGCTACAGTGGGCCGCCTCGGGGGCTCTCACTGTAGCCTTACCTCGTATTGTCTCCTTAATGAGGCTCCTGCTTCGAGGAAGGGGGTAGCTGGCTTCTGGGGGCCGGCTACGCCCTTGGCCGACTGGGAAAGGCAGGGCCGCCTTCGCGGCTCTCTCTGGCCGAAGGGGCCCGCCGCCCGTGGGCCGTACGGGAGTCTGTCGTGGATGACGTTGAGGCCAGCATGGCTACAGTGCTGAGCCGCACGGGAAGCGGCTGTCCCGTACGGCCTTCTGTAGCCATGCCCGCCTCGGGCTTCGGGGGTAGTGGGCTGCACTGTGGCCACACCCCGTCTTGTCACCGTTATGAGGGAGTAGCTTTGGTGGTTGTGGTCTCGGCCGGCTTCTTGGAGTCGGCGCCCTTCGAGGCCGGTTTCTTGGAGTCGGCCTCCCCGCGGTTATCTTGGGGAGGGAGGTCACTTGAGGCTGGGCCGCCTTCCATGAGTCGGCTTCGGAGGTAGCCGGCCAGGGAAGGGGGTCCAATGCTTGGAGCGTTGGGAGGCCCGAAGGCCTGATAATTTTTCTGAAGAACCAGGGGTAGTCGGTTAGGCTACCCGTGGCCATTTACTCCGACAGTAGTCCCCGAAGCTGATTGGGCTTCGAGGTTGAGTAGGAGTTTGAGAAGCTCGATCAGCTTCCCATCTTAGCAAGCCGGTCAGCTGGGAGCCGGTCTTGGTCAGGCGTGCCGCCTGGGTCGGAATCTTCCGAAGTCGGAGGGCGGGAGCCCGCCAGGGCGTGCACCGGGCCGCGGGCCGGCCACTGGCCGTCTGCGAACCACGTGGCCCTTCCTGGCCGGAAAGCCTGCCAGCCCACGCGCGTGATGGGACGTCGCCGCAGGGAGGGGGCCCGCCACGTCCGCGCCCTGGCCCAGGCGCGGATTGTCTACATCCCGAAACCGCCCGCACGTCCCGTGCGGCAGTTTCGGCTCGCATTTATGCGCAATAATCGCGAGGCGTGGGGGGAGTGGGTGCAGTTAATCCCATGACTCCCCCCATGTTCGGCTTCCCCGGTCCTGCCTTGCGAAGCTATAAGTAGGGGGAGGTGGAGGGTGGCAGGCCCTCGCACGCTCCTCCTACCTCCACCATCTTCTTCGCTCGCCCGTTCTTGCGATAGCGCCTCGCCGCCGCGCTCTTCCACTGCACATTCCTCCGCCGCCGTGCTTGTTTTCACCATGCCTCCCGCCACGGAGCAGCATGGCGAGGATTGGGATGGCTCCAACGTCCACGACGACCACGTCGAGTTCCTCCGCAACACGCGGCGGCTGCCCAGCGCGGACAAGCTGGAGGTCCGCCTCGCGCCGGCGAAGGAAATCACGCCGGAGCCGCAGGAGGGCGAGCGGGTGGTCTTCTGCTCGCACTTCTTGCGCGGCATCGGCCTTCCAGTGAGCGCCTTCTTCCGCTCCTGGCTCGAATTCTATCAGCTCTAGCCGCACCACCTCACGCCGAATGCGGTGGTGCTGCTGTCGGCCTTCGTCACCCTGTGCGAGGGCTACCTCGGCGTCCTCCCCACCCTCGAGCTCTGGGGGGAGTTCTTCCAGTCCAAGCTGGGCACGCACATGCAGGGCGTGCCGGCTCAGACTGGCGCCTTCATCGCGTCGCGGAGGTCGGTCGTCGACAACCCCTTCCCCGTCATCCCGCTGATCCAATCGGTGAAGAAGTGGCAGAAGTCGTACTTCTACGTGCGGAACATCGGCCCACGGGGCGACTACATCAACCTGCCGGCTTACGTAGCCGGCCCACCGGCGGGCAGGCGGCCCCAGTGGTCCTTCCGAGCCGTGACTCTGACGCCGGCCGGGTCCGCAGCCGTCGCCCGAGTGCGAGTGATGACCCAGTCGGAGGGCTTGACGGGGGCTGACCTTCTGGCCGCCTTCATCATGCGCCGGGTTCTTCTGCTCCAGAGCCGTCCTCATCTGATTTGTCAGATGAGCGGCTAGCTCGATCCGAGCCGGATGTGCACCAAGGACATGCCGCACGAGGAGGTCGCCTATATGGTGAACTACCTTGCGAATTGCAAGCTCTCCGAAGAGTGGCAATTCGGCAAGGAGCCATACAGCCGAGCCAATCCACCGCCCATGGTATGCTCTCCCTGTGTCTTCTTTTTCTCTCAACTTCGTTGCCGAGTTCCTCTTGGCCGACTCTAACTTAGTCGGCTTGTTCTTTGACAGAGTCCTCTTCTCCGGCCGGCCGGCGGGTCAGACACGGAGCGTCGATTCATCCCTGACCGGATGGAACACGATTTGGAGGACCCCGACCTGGGGGCGGCCGGCATGGACGACAACATCGAGCCGGGTGGCGGCCAAGCCGGCGGCGAAGCAGGCGGCTCCGGGCTCGGAGTCACCTTTGACGACTGGCCGGACGACGACGAAGCCGAGGTCGCCTCGCGCCGCCAGCCGGCTTCTGGGCGTGGCGCGGGCTCCTCTGCTGCACCGCCAGCTCGGGGCGGAGGGCAGAAGCGTCGCGCCGCCCAGGGTCTGTTCGGCAGTCGGACGAAAAAACCCAGGGGCGGGGCGGCCGCCACCAGGCGGGAAGAAGCGGCCGCGAAGGCGGCTCGCTTCCGCAAGGCGGTGAAGCAACCACAGACCGTGTCGGCGTAAGTCCGAATTTTTCTTTGTGTACTCTTTTTCTTTCTTTTCTTTGGTGGTTCCTGAAACCTTGTCTTTTTTCTCCAAATGATCAGAGCTCCGTTGTCGCTTGAGCGGGCGACTGCCGGCTCCGTCGTCGAGTCGCCAAGGGGGTCTGGGAGTACCACTCGCCGCGTGGACCCCCGTGCCGATCTTCAGGAGGCGACAGAACGGAACGCGCGGGAGGCGCGGGCGGAACGGGAGGCGCGAGAAGCGGAGGCTCGGAAGGCGGCCGCCGCTCAGGCGGCTCTGGAGGAGGAGGCGGCGAAGGTGCTCGCCGACGCTCCTGCCAGGGCCCAAGCGGAGGCTGCAGCTGCAGAAGCAGCGGGGGAGGTCTTGATGGTCACCCCTCTGCGCGTTGCGGCGCCGGGTTCCATGGAGCCCTCGCCAGAAGGAGCCAGCCGCGACCGGCCAGGGCCGGGAAGAGACGACGATGTCATCATCCTGGAGAGGGCGCCGGTGCCGACCCCGCCGACTGGGGCGGCTCAAGGCGGCCGGCCAGATCAGCCGCCTACACAGTCGGCGGGGGGCGAGCCGGCTGTGAGGACTGAGATGACTGTCTGGATGCCGCCGAGCCGGCGCGCGGGGAAGGCCGCGTCGGAGCCACAGCCGGCCGTGGGCTCCAGCTCGTCGGCCCAGGATGCGGAGGCGGCCAGCGCAACCTCAGGGTGGCCGCCAGGCGGAGGGACGGCTGTGATGAACGTGGCTGCGCAGGATGTCCGGACCCGTCTCCAGGGCCAAGCCGTGGCGCTGAGGCAGTTCACCGATGAGTTTCTCGCGACACGGGCGGCCATCCGGGTTAGTCTTCGCATTTAGCTTCTCTTGATCTTGATTTCTTCCGTGGGGGTGCGTCAGCGCACCCACTGGGTGTAGTCCCCGAGTTCCGAGTCGGCTGCTGAGCAGGCGGCTTGGAACTTCTTGGAGGATTTGCCTTTGCTATTATTGTTCTTACTCCGATCTTCTGTCTATTTTGCAGGACTACCACAATCTTCGTGCGGCCGCCTTCAACTCCCAGGCTCGGGAGCTGACCCAGAAGACCGCCGACCTTGCTGAGAGCCGAGGTACGTGCTTGGTTCTTTGTCTCACGTGGGGGCGCGCCAGCGCACCCACTGGGTGTAGTCCCCGAGATTCGGGCCGACTGCTGAGCAGTCGGGTCGGATCTTCCTTGACGACTTCTTCTTACTGTTCCTTCTTCTTCTGCCGACTCTGCAGCGGCCAACGCCGGTCTGAGGGCACAGCTGGGGGAGTCCCAGACTGCCCTTCGTGCC
This sequence comes from Aegilops tauschii subsp. strangulata, assembly GCF_002575655.3. Taxonomy (NCBI): domain Eukaryota; kingdom Viridiplantae; phylum Streptophyta; class Magnoliopsida; order Poales; family Poaceae; genus Aegilops; species Aegilops tauschii. The sequence goes on along the minus strand of NC_053038.3, from coordinate 21,629,279 downwards.
AAGGACGCCGAGCTCGCCGCCTTGGTGCAGGAACGCGACCGCCTGGCCAAGAAGCTGGCCGACCAGGAGGAAGGCCACAAGGCGGCTCTGAAGGCCGCGCAGGATCGCAAAGCCACTCTCCAGGCCGAGTTCGAGACGGAGGCGGCTGGCTGGGCTGAGGCCAGGCAGACTCTGATCTCTGGCTACGGCCAGATCGAAGATCTGGTTGACGGTAAGCCGCCTACCTCTTCGTCCTTTCTTGCCATCTGCCACTTTGGCTTGTTTTCTGATTTTGGTGTTCTTCTCTTCCTTTCTTCTTCTTTCTTGTGCAAAGTATTTCCCTGGCTATTCTACTGCCGCCAACCAGACCATCGAGGCCCGTCGCCAGGCGCGGAGGCAAGCTGGCTTTGAAATCTCGCCAACCGCCGGCCGCTCACTGGAGGAACAGCTTCTGGCGATCCAGGCCCGCATCCAGCCGGCTCACCGACTGCTCCGCCGGCTTCAGCGAGCCGGGCCACAAGTCCTGGCCGCCCTCTGGCCCGGCCAAGTGGTTCCTCGCACCCCCAGTCGGACTGCCGACTGGCTGGAGGTGGCAGTCGGCTGCTTCGAAGCTTGGAAAGCCTCGGCGGCTCGCTCCGGTGCCAGGCGGGCGCTGGAGTTCGTCAAGGCCTGGTATCCCGGCCTGAGCCTGGACCAGCTGGCTACCTGGCGGCAGCAAGCCGACTCGGAGCTGGAGCCGGCACGGCCGGCCATCATCCGGCGGGCTTCGGCAATCGCCGACTACACCGACACCAGCGTCTTCGCCCCTGAGGTGGACGACAACGGTGTCGCCCAGCCGGAAGAGTGGTTCGGTCTGAACCCGGCGGACGGCGAAGACTCGGCGGAGGAGATCGACTCCAGCGACGAGGGTGAAGAAGAGGAGGAGGAGGGTGAAGACGCCGAGCCGGCTGGTGGAGCAGCCGGCCAGCCTCAGCCTGACCGCAGCTCCAGCACCACGTCGCGCGCGAGTGCATCGCCTGCCGTAGGTGGTGATCAAGTCGAGACCCGCTAGGCAGCCACCCCTTCAGCCGGCGAGGCCGCCTTCACCGACCAGCTTGGCCTCCGCGTCACGCCTTAGTCTGCTATCTTTTGTTTTCCTGTCTGGTTACTTTTGGAACAAAGTTTGATTAAGTCTGCACAATTCCACCCACTGGGTGTACTCGAACTTATGTCTGTTGCCAACCCGTTGGGGGCTTTATGTGTATATATAACTTATGCATGCATTTGGCCTTTCCTTGTGCTTTGCTTTTTATCCTTCCGTTGTTTCCTTTGCCGCCCTCCCTTGGATGCCGCCTCCCCAGTCCAACAGTTGCTCGGCAATCTGAAGCTGGAGGAGTGCTTGGCCGATCGGGGGGAAGTACTTTAGCTTTGCTGGACTAAAGCTAAGTTTTTTAGGAAGCCAGCCAGCCGGCTGTTTTTGACAGCCGACAGGCAAGTTTGGGGGCCGTCTCTTTGCTATATAGGTTCGTTGCTCCTTAGCCATTTTCCGTGTGGGCATCCTTTCTGCCTTGCCTCTTGCTAGTCGGATAGTCGGTTCTTCGAGCTGCGACTTTCAACAAGAGGGGACTCGGGAGCCGGCACACTACTTTTCTGACTTTAGGTAGAACTTTCAATATAGCTCAAGGCGGCCAGTCCCCGGGCCGACTAGTCGAGCCCGGTGCCATACAAGAATTCAAATGTAATAATACATTCATGGATATGACGCTTGTCATTCATAGATAAACAAAGGCAGTCCCCGAGTACTTTTCGGGGGGCCTGTTGGTTTGTACTTAATACAAAAGGGTAGCGTGATACATACTGCTTTCAACTGTAAAATCGTCTTAGGAGGTTTGCGTTCCATGGTCGCTCCGACTCCTTGCCGGAGTCGTCTCTCTTGCGTGCTCTTGGTTTTTGTGCGTCGATCAAGTAGTAGGAGTCGTTGCCGAGTGCCTTGCTGACGACGAAGGGGCCTTCCCAAGGGGCCGAGAGCTTGTGCTGGCCGGCTGTTCACTGGATCAGCCGGAGCACAAGGTCGCCCTCTTGGAAGGATCTTGGCTTGACCTTGCGGTTGTAGTACCGACGCAGCCCTTGCTGGTAGATGGCGGACCGGCTGAGTGCTAACAGCCGGCCTTCCTCCAGTAGGTCGACGACGTCTTCTCTTGCTTCCTTGGCCTCCTCCTCCGTGTACATGGTGATCCGAGGCGAGTCGAACTCGATGTCTGTTGGGATGACGGCCTCGGCACCGTACACGAGGAAGAATGGAGTGAAGCCGGTTGACTTGTTGGGTGTAGTGCGCAGACTCCAAAGGACAGCCGGCAGCTCATCGAGCCAGCAGCCGGCCGATCGTTCCAGTGGTACAACTAGTCGAGGTTTGATGCCGGAGAGGATGAGTCCATTTGCTCGCTCGACCTGGCCGTTTGACTGCGGGTGGGCAACGGACGCTAGGTCCAGTCGGATGCCCAGCGTCGCGCAAAAACGTGCCAGTGCTCCCTTGGCGAAGTTCGTGCCGTTGTCGGTGATGATGTTGTGCGGTACGCCGTACCGAGTGGTGATGTCGGTGATGAATGTCACGGCAGTCGGCCCGTTCAGCTTCTTAATCGGCTTCGCTTCGATCCACTTGGTGAACTTGTCCACCATGACCAGTAGATGTGTCAAGCCGCTGCGGGCTGTCTTGAAAGGGCCCACCATGTCCAGTCCCCAGACGGCAAAAGGCCAAGTGAGGGGAATGGTCTTGAGTGCAGAAGCCGGCAGGTGTTGCTTGGAACTAAAAATTTGACATCCTCTGTAGCTCTGGACTATTGCTTTAGCATCCTCCAAGGCATTCGGCCAGAAGAAACCGTGGCGGAAAGCCTTGGCCATGAGTGATCTTGAGGCTGCGTGGTGCCCGCATTCGCCTTGGTGGATGTCTTTGAGGATTGCCACCCCTTTTTCTGGCTCGACACAACGCTGGAAGACTCCAGTGACGCTGCGCTTCACGAGCTCTCTGTTGATTATTGTGTATGCTGCGGCTCGTCGTTGCACTAGCCTTGCTGAGATCTCATCAGCCGGCAGCTCTCTGCTGACTAGGAACTTGAGGATGGGCTGGGCCCATGAGGGAGCTGTGACTTCTTCTTCTGTTAATGTAGCCACCATGACTCGGGTGGGTGGGCTGGGTGGCGTGGAATTGGAGTCGGCCACCGCTTCTTGTGTCGTTGCAGTCCCCGGGCCGACTGCTACAGTCCCCGGGCAGGGTTCTGAAGTCCCCGGGCCGGGTGCGACTACGGCAGTCCCCGGGCCATTTGTCGAAGTCGTCGTGCCGCCTGCGGGATTTCTCTAGTCGGATCCGGCTGTATCTGGCGCAGGCGGTACGAAGATGGAATCTGACTCTGGAGACGGCTTGATGGACGGCTTGAGGAGGCGCTGGAGGGAGACGCCAGTCGGTATGGCTTGTCGAGTGGAGCCGATCCGTGCTAGGGCGTCTGCTTGGTCGTTGTCGGCCCTTGGCATGTGAAGGAACTCGCAGCCCTCGAAGTATCCGCTGATCTGCTGGATGAGGAATCGATAGCTCGCCATGTTCGCGTCCTTGGCGTCCCAGTCGCCAGACGATTGCTGGACCACCAAGTCTGAGTCGCCGTAGCACAGGATCCGGCGTATGCCGAGTTCTTTGGCTAGCCGGAGCCCATGTACGAGCGCCTCGTACTCGGCCACGTTGTTGGAGGCGGCGAAGTGGATCTGCAGCGTGTACTTGAGCTTGTCGCCTTTGGGAGAGGTGAGGACGATGCCGGCTCCCAAGCCGGTGCGCATCTTGGACCCGTCAAAGTGCATCCGCCAATGGGTAGAGTCGGGAGCCGGCCGTAGGTACTGGGTTTCGGTCCAGTCGACGAGGAAGTCGGCCAATGCTTGCGACTTGATGGCGGTGCGAGGTTGATAGAAGATTGTGTAGGGTGCCAATGCAATGGCCCATTTGGCCACCCGGCCGGATGCATCCCGGCTGCCTATGATCTCGGCGAGTGGAGCAGTGCACACGACCGTGATGGGGTGCTCTTGGAAGTAGGGCTTCAGTTTCTTGGCAGCGAAGTACACCCCATAGCACATCTTCTGGTAGTGCGGGTAGTTTTGCTTAGAGCTGGATAGCACTTTGCTGAGATAGTACACCGGCCTCTGGACTAGCTGGGCTCGGCCTTCCTCCGGGCGCTGGACCACAACGACAGTGCTAACGACTCGGCTAGTCGCGGCGATGTAGAGGAGCATGGGCTCCTTTTTAGTCGGCGCAGCCAGGACAGGCGGAGTGGTCAGCATTTTCTTCAACTCATGGAAGGCTTGGTCGGCTCGATCATTCCACTCGAAGTGAGTGGACTTCTTCATGAGTCGGTACGGGGGGAGAGCCTTCTCGCCTAGTCGGCTGATAAAACGATTCAGGGAGGCTAAACAGCCAGTGAACTTCTGCACATCTCGCAGCTTGGTGGGAATCTCCATCCTCTCGATGGCCTTGATCTTGACGGGGTTGCATTCGATGCCGCGCTCGGAGACCAGGAAGCCCAACAGCTGGCCGGCTGGCACTCCGAACACGCACTTCTCAGGATTGAGCTTGATTTGGAATCGGCGCAAGTTGGCGAATGTTTCTTTCAGGTCTTCCAGCAAGGTACCGCGCTTCTCTGTCTTCACCACAATGTCGTCTACATAGACGTGGGCATTTCTGCCGAGTTGTTTCAAGAGGCATTTCTGCATGCAACGCTGAAAAGTGGCACCGGCATTTCTCAAGCCGAATGTCATTGTCAGGTAGCAGAAAGCTCCAAAGGGTGTGATGAAGGCAGTCTTCAGGCGGTCAGCCGGGTCCAACTTGATCTGATGGTACCCTGAGTACACATCCAAAAAACTTAACAGCTCGCATCCGGCTGTGGAGTCTATTACTTGGTCAATCCGCGGCAGAGCAAACGGATCCTTTGGGCAGGCCTTGTTCAAATTGGTGTAGTCTATACACATACGCCACTTGTTATTCTTCTTCAGAACCAGAACTGGGTTGGCAAGCCATTCTGGAAAGAACACTTCCATGATAAAGCCAGCGGCAAGGAGCCGGGCTATCTGTTCTCCCACGATCCTTCGCTTCTCTTCTGACAGTCGGCGGAGGGGTTGCTTGACCGGCTTCGCATCAGCTCGGACATGTAATTTGTGCTCGGCGAAATCCTTCGGGACACCCGGCATGTCCTTTGGGGACCACGCAAAGATGTCTCGATTCTCACGGAGGAAGTCGACGAGCTCGCCTTCCTATTTACTGTCCAAGTTCGCTCCAATGACAGCGAACCTCTCCGGGTTCTCCGGGTCCAGAGGTATCTTCTTTGTCTCTTTGGCAGGCTGGAAGGAGCCCTGCACATCACCATCTTTGGGGTTGGGGGACAGGGCCGGCTGCTTGCCGGCCATGGCCACAACCCGTTCCAACATCTTCTTCTCTTCTGCCACCACGAGGGACTCGGCCAGCCGGCTACTGGCCATGGTGCACTCGATGGACTTCTTGTAGTCGCCGGCTACCATGATGATCCCCTTCGAGCTCGGCATCTTCATCTTCAGGTAGGCGTAGTGGGGCACAACCATGAACTTGGCCAAAGCAGGTCGGCCAAGCAGTGCATGATAAGGGCTCTCCAAATCCACTACCTCGAACCATATTGCTTCCCGGCGGAAATGATCTTTGTCTCCGAAGAGAACATCCATTTTGATCTTGCCGATTGGAGAGCAAGACAGGCCGGGGACGATACCATGGAAGACGGTGTGGCTCGGCATGAGCTGCTTTGCTTTGATGTTCAGCTTCTCCATGGTATCGCGGTATAGTATGTTGATACTGCTTCCGCCGTCTATCAGGACGCGGGAAAATCTGGCTGCTCACCTCTCCGTCGCGAGGGTGACTTCCAAGACCATGGCATAGGAGCCAGGCGAAGGCATCACCTCTGGGTGGTCGGCCTGGCTCCAGCTGATCGGCTTCTCTGACCAGTGCATGAACTCGGGGGTGCTGGAGGCGACTGCATTCACTTCTTGATGCTGTCGGCGTCGGCTGCGCTTGTCGTCGGCTTGACTGGTGAAGATGACGTAGGCGGCATGCTCTTCGGGGAATTCGTCTTGGATGGCGCCGACTGCCGGCCAAGCCGCCGGCTGCTGGGGGGCTGGAGGCGGCGGGCCGGGAGGCGGAGGCGGCAGCATCCCCTCGCCCTTGGTGATGCGGGTGAGCCAATGGCATTTCCGGGTTGTGTGGTTGGACGGCTTCGCGCCGCTGTGGAATTTCCAGGGGGCATCAAGAGCCTGCTCGTAGGAGAAAGCCGGCTGCCAAGGCGGCCGGCGCCCTTCTTCTTGGGAGCGGGCCGTTCTTCGGGCTGCTCATCTTCAACGGTGGCCACTTGCCGACTGGAGGAAGTCGGCATGGGGCCCTTGCGCTTGTGGTCGTTCTGGTAGGGGCGCCGATTAGGGTCGCCAGCCGGCGTCTTGGGAGCCGGAGCAATCACCTTCCCCGAGGCGTCTACTCGCAGCTCGGTCTTCATTGAGGAGTCGGCCGTGGCGTACTTGTCGGCGATGACCAGTAACTCGTCGAGGGTAGCCGGCTTGTCGCAGAGGAGTCGGTGCTCGAGGAGGGTGCCCTCTCGGCACCCGGCGGTGAAGTACTCGATGGCCTGGACCTCATGCACCCCCTCGCAGGAGTTGCGGAGCTCGGCCCACCGCGTGAGGTAGTCGCGGGTCGACTCGTTGGGCCCTTGGACGCAGAGGGAGAGATGGCGAGGCTTGGGAGGCCGCTTGTAGGTGCTGGTGAAGTTGCGGACGAAAACTTCTGTGAAGTCCAGCCAACTGTTGATGCTGTAGGGCTTGAGGCTGTTGAGCCATGTGCGCGCCGTGCCCTGCAGCATGAGGGGGACGTACTTCACGGCGACGCGTCGATTGCCGTTGGCTATGCTGACGGCTGTGGAGTAGTCGATGAGCCAATCTTCCGGCTTCACTGAGCCGTTGTACTTGGGCGTGTCTCTGGGGAGCGAGAACCCTTTGGGGAAGGGCTCGTCGCGGATGCGAGGGCCAAAGCATGGCGGGCCGACATCGTCTTCTTCTTCTAACGCCAAGGATCGAGCAAGGCGGTCGATCCGGTGGCGGGCGTCGTTCTCGCCGACTCCTTCTCGGCGGCCGAGTCGGTCGCCAAGAGTCGGGTGTGTGATAGGCGGCGGAGTGAGGCGTCTTTCTCTTCGAGGCGGAGGAGGGTGCAGATTTCCTTGGTGCTCTACTGCTCGAGGGCGGCCCTCCGCATCGCGCTCGATGGTGATGCGAGTCTGGCTGCGGCTAGCAGCCGGCTCCTTGTCTTTCTTCTAGCGTGCGCCGCTCGCAGTCGGCGAGCGGGACGTCACGGCGTGCTCCCGACGCGGGGGATGGCTATCAGCACGGGCGCCGGCCTCGTGCCGTTCTGCAGCCGCGTCGATTAGCTGCTGGATCCGTCTTGTCATGTAGGGGAGCTCGTCGGCTCCCAGCCCATTGAGTTCTTCTGCGGCCGCCTGGGCGGCTCGCAAATTCTCGAGCGGGGTGGCGTAGACGGGGCGATCCGCCCCCAGCATGCTGGCGACGGCCGCGCCGCGCTTCTGGACGAAGCCGGCTCGGCTCGGACCGCTAGGCGGCGGCGTACCGAAGGCGGCGCGGTCGACTTTGCGCTGGTGAGCCTCGGTGAGGCGTCTCATGGAGGCTATCTTCTGGCCATCCGCAATGAGAGCAAGGCGGCGTGCCTCCAAGGTTTCGGCGTCGGCATCGGCCGGGATGGGGACGGAGAGGTCGTGCATCGCCGCTTGCAGGGCGTCGTGGGCGTTCTCGCCCGAGTTGGCGACGTGGCTGATGACCAGCAGTTCGGTGACAGCGCTACTGCCGCTGTCGGCTCGTGGGAGGGGGTCGTCGAAGACCACCACGTCGGAGGGGTAGGCGTCAAGCGATGCGGTGTCGGAATCGACAAGCATCGGGTCGGTGGAGCCGACCGACTCCACATCAGCAGCAGGCTCGCTGGAGACGTGAAGCTGGTCGAGGAGACTGACGAGGCGGCTCTCGGGGTAGTCCGTGCCTGCGTCGGACGCAGGCTCGTCGGAGATGCGAGCCTCGCCGAGCAGATCGGCGAGGCAGCTCGCGGCGCAGGCGTCGTCGACGCCTTGCAGCGCATCGAGGCAAACGCCATCGGGCACAGCAGGCTGGCTACGCTTGCGGGGGAGGAATAGGGTTCCCTTCCAGAACAGGTCTCCGGACGACGGTGCACAGGGCCCCACGGTGGGCGCCAAATGTCGGGTGGTTGGTGCGACATATGCCAACGGATGGCTTATCATTGTGGGTGCCAATAAGACGTCGCCGGTGCCTGGAAATGGGATGAGGCGAAGACATGCACGCCGGCTGATCTTACCCAGGTTCGGGGCTCTCCGAGGAGATAACACCCCTAGTCCTGCTCTGCGGGGTCTCCGCATGATCACTAGATCGGTGAAAGTAGCTACAATCGCTCCTAGAGCTGTTGGGTTCCAAGGAGAAGAAGAACAAGGCTAGCTCTCTCTTCTCTCTATCTATGGTGTGTGTGTTATGCTTAGAAGCCAACCCTTTGCATGGGTGCTCCGGGGGGTTTATATAGGCCTACCCCCCGGGGGTACAATGGTAATCCGGCTGGGCACTGGTCCCAGCCGTCAGTGTCTACACTCGCCGGCTTCTCCGCCGGCTGTTGGGCCCCGCCGACTGGTGGGTCCCGCCGGCTGCCGGCTTCTTGGTCGACAGGCCGGCCCCACCGCCTAGGGTCATGTCGGCGGCTGCTTACTGTAGCTTCGCCTCTGATGACGAGGGCTTTGTCGAGGTAAGCGTGGCTACAGTGGGCCGCCTCGGGGGCTCTCACTGTAGCCTTACCTCGTCTTGTCTCCTTAATGAGGCTCCTGCTTCGAGGAAGGGGGTAGCCGGCTTCTGGGGGCCGGCTACGCCCTTGGCCGACTGGGAAAGGCCGGGCCGCCTTCGCGCCTCTCTCTGGCCGAAGGGGCCCGCCACCCGTGGGCCGTACGGGAGTCTGTCGTGGATGACGTTGAGGCCAGCATGGCAACAGTGCCGAGCCGCACGGGAAGCGGCTGTCCCGTACGGCCTTCTGTAGCCATGCCCGCCTCGGGCTTCGGGGGTAGTGGGCCGCACTGTGGCCACACCCCGTCTTGTCACCGTTATGAGGGAGTAGCTTTGGTGGTTGTGGTCTCGGCCGGCTTCTTGGAGTCGGCGCCCTTCGAGGCCGGTTTCTTGGAGTCGGCCTCCCCACGGTTATCTTGGGGAGGGAGGTCGCTTGAGGCTGGGCCGCCTTCCATGAGTCGGCTTCGGAGGTAGCCGGCCAGGGAAGGGGGTCCAATGCTTGGAGCGTTGGGAGGCCCGAAGGCCTGATAATTTTTCTGAAGAACCAGGGGTAGTCGGTTAGGCTACCCGTGGCCATTTACTCCGACAAATACCTCGTTCAATCTCGTTACCGGCAAGTCTCTTTACTCGTTCCATAACGCATGATCCCGTGGCTAACTCATTAGTCACATTGAGCTCATTATGATGATGCATTACCGAGTGGGCCCAGAGATACCTCTTTGTCATACGGAGTGACAAATCCCAGTCTCGATTCGTGCCAACCCAACAGACACTTTCGGAGATACCTGTAGTGCACCTTTATAGCCACCCAGTTACGTTGTGACGTTTGGTACACCCAAAGCATTCCTACGGTATCCGGGAGTTGCACAATCTCATGGTCTAAGGAAATGATACTTGACATTAGAAAAGCTCTTAGCAAACGAACTACACGATCTTGTGCTATGCTTAGGATTGGGTCTTGTCCATCACATCATTCTCCTAATGATGTGATCCCGTTATCAATGACATCCAATGTCCATGGTCAGGAAACCATAACCATCTATTGATCAACAAGCTAGTCAACTAGAGGCTCACTAGGGACATGTTGTGGTCTATGTATTCACACATGTATTACGGTTTCCAGTTAATACAATTATATCATGAACAATAGACAATTACCATGAACAAGGAAATACAATAATAACCATTTTATTATTGCCTCTAGGGCATATTTCCAATAGTCTCCCACTTGCACTAGAGTCAATAATCTAGTTCACATCACTATGTGATTGTAATGAATCCAACACCCATGGGGTTTGTTCATATCTCGCTTGTGAGAGAGGTTATTAGTCAACGGGTCTGAACCTTTCAGATCCTGTGTGTGCTTTACAAATCTCTATGTCATCTTGTAGATGCAGCTACCACCCGCTACTTGGAGCTATTCCAAATAACTGCTCTACTATACGAATCCGGTTTACTACTCAGAGTCATCTGGATTAGTGTCAAAGTTTGCATCGATGTAACCCTTTACGACGAACTCTTTTACCACCTCCATAATCGAGAAAATTCCTTAGTCCACTAGTTACTAAGGATAAGTTCGACCGCTGTCATGTGATCCATTCCTGGATCACTCTTGTATCCCTTAACTGACTCATGGCAAGGCACACTTCAGGTGCGGTACACAGCATAGCATACTGTAAAGCCTACGTCTAAAGCATAGGGGACGACCTTCGTCCTTTCTCTTCTGCTGTGGTCATGTTTTGAGTCTTACTCAATACTCACACTTTGTAACACAGCCAAGAACTCCTTCTTTGCTGATCTATTTTGAACTCCTTCAAAATCTTGTCATGTTATGTATTCATTTGAAAGTACTATTAAGCGTTTTTATCTATCCTTATAGATCTTGATGCTCAATGTTCAAGTAGCTTAATCCAGGTTTTCCATTGAAAAACACTTTTCAAATAACCCTGTATGCTTTCTAGAAATTCTACATCATTTCTGATCAACAATATGTTAAAAACATATACTCATCAAAAATTCTATAGTGCTCCCACTCACTTCTTTGGAAATACAAGTTTCTCATAAACTTTGTAAAAACCCAAAATCTCTGATCATCTCATCAAAGCGTACATTCCAACTCCGAGATTCTTACTCCAGTCCTTAGAAGGATTGCTGGAGCTTTGCATACTTGTTAGCATCTTTCAGGATTGACAAAACCTTCTGGTTGTATCACATACAACCTTTCCTCAAGAAAATCGTCGAGGAAACAATGTTTTTGACATCCTATCTGCAAGATTTCATAAATAATGCAGTAACTGCTAAGATAATTCCAACAGACTCTTAGCATCGCTACGAGTGAGAAAGTCTCATCGTAGTCAACTCCTTGAACTTGTCGGAACATCTTAATGACAAGTCGAGCTTTCTTAATGGTGACACTTACCATCATTGTCCGTCTTCCTTTTAAAATCCATCTACACCCAACAGCCTTACGACCATCAAGTAGTTCTTCCAAAGTCTATACTTTGTTTTATACATGGATCCTCTCTCGGATTTTATGGCCTCGAGCCATTCGTCGGAATCCGGGCCCACCATCGCTTCTCCATAGCTCGTAGGTTCATTGTTGTCTAGCAACATGACTTCCAAGACAGGATTACGTACCACTATGAAGTAGTACACATCCTTGTCGACCTACGAGGTTTGGTAGTGACTTGATCCGGAGTTTCATGATCACTATCATAAGCTTCCACTTCAATTGGTGTAGGTGCCACAGGAACAACTTCATGTGCCCTGCTACACACTAGTTGAAGTGACGGTTCAATAACCTCATCAAGTCTCCACCATCCTCCCACTCAATTCTTTCGAGAGAAACTTTTCCTCGAGAAAGGACCTGTTTCTAGAAACAATCACTTTGCTTCCGGATCTGAAATAGGATGTATACCCAACTGTTTTGGGTATTCTATGAAGATGCATTTATCCGCTTTGGATTCGAGCTTATCAGCCTGAAACTTTTCAACATAAGCGTCGCAGCCCCAAACTTTTAAGAAACGACAGCTTAGGTTTCTCTAAACCATAGTTCATACGGTGTCGTCTCAACGGAATTGCGTGGTGCCCTATTTAAAGTGAATACAGTTGTCTCTAATGCCTAACCCATAAACGATAGTGGTAATTCGATAAGAGACATCATGGTATGCACCATATCCAATAGGGTGCAGTTATGATGTTCGGACACACCATCACACTATGGTGTTCCAGGCGGCATTAGTTGTGAAACAATTTCCACAATGTCTTAATTGTGTGCCAAACTCGTAACTCAGATTTTCATCTCTATGATCATATCATAGACATTTTATCCTCTTGTCACGACGATCTTCAACTTCACTCTAAAATTACTTAAACCTTTCAATAATTGAGACTTGTGTTTCATCAGGTAAATATACTCAGCATCTACTCAAATCATCTGTGAAGTAAGAACATAACGATATCCACTGCGTGCCTCAGCACTCATTGGACTGCACACATCAAAATGTATTACTTCCAACAAGTTGCTTTCTTGTTCCATCTTACTGAAAACGAGGCCTTTCAGTCATCTTGCCCATGTGGTATGATTTGCATGTCTCAAGTGATTCAAAATCAAGTGAGTCCAAACGATCCATCTGTATGGAGTTTCTTCATGCATATCTACCAATAGACATGGTTCGCATGTCTCAATCTTTTCAAAAACGAGTGAGTCCAAAGATCCATCAACATGGAGCTTCTTCATGCGTTTTATACCAATATGACTCAAATGGCAGTGCCACAAGTATGTGGTACTATCATTACTATTTTATATCTTTTGGCATGAACATGTGTATCACTACGATCGAGATTCAATAAACCATTCATTTTAGGTGCAAGACCATTGAAGGTATTATTCAAATAAACAGAGTAACCATTATTCTCCTTAAATGAATAACCGTATTGCGATAAACATAATCCAATCATGTCTATGCTCAACACAAACACCAAAAAACAATTATTTAGGTTTAACACCAATCCCGATGGTAGAGGGAGCGTGCGATGTTTGATCACATCAACCTTGGAAACACTTCCAACACATATCGTCATCTCACCTTTAGCTAGTCTCCGTAGCCTTTTATTTTGAGTTACTAACACTTAGCAACCGAACCGGTATTCATTACCCTGGTGCTACTAGGAGTACTAGTAAAGTACACAGTAATATAACGTATATTCAAAATACTTATGTCGACCTTGCCAGCCTTCTCATCTACCAAGTATCTAGGGTAGTTCTGCTTCAGTGACCGTTCCCCTCATTACAGAAGCACTTAGTCTGGGGTTTGGGTTCAACCTTGGGTTTCTTCACTAGAGCAGCAACTGATTTGCCGTTTCATGAAGTATCCCTACTTTCCCTTGCCCTTCTTGAAACTAGTGGTTTTACAAACCATCAACAATTGATGCTCCTACTTGATTTCTACTTTCGCGGTGTCAAACATCGCGAATTGCTCAAGGATCATCATGTCTATCCCTGATATATTATAGTTCATCACGAAGCTCTAATAGCTTGGTGGTAGTGACTATGGAGAACCATCACTATCTTATCTGGAAGATTAACTCCCACTCGATTCAAGCGATTGTAGTACTCAGACAATCTGAGCACATGCTCAACGATTGAGATTTTCTCCCTTAGTTTGCAGGCTTAAGAAACTTGTCAGAGGTCTCATACCTCTTGACGTGGGCACTAGTCTGAAATCCCAATTTCAATCTTTGGAACATCTCATATGTTCTGCGACGTTTCAAAACGTCTTTGGTGCCACAATTTTAAACCGTTAGCATTACACACTGAACTATCACGTAGTCATCAAAACGTGTATCTCAGATGTTTCGCAACATCTACAGACGACACTCGAGGTTCAGCACATCGAGCGGTGCATTAAGGACATAAGCCTTCTGCGCAGCAATGAGGATAATCCTCAGTTTACGCACCCAGTCCGCATAATTTCTACTATCAACTTTCAACTAAATTTTCTCTAGGAACATATCTTAAACAGTAGAACTAAAGCGTAAGCTATGACATAATTTGCAAAGACCTTTTGACTATGTTCATGATAATTAAGTTCATCTGATTATTTAATGAACTCCCACTTAGATAGACATCCCTCTAGTCATCTAAGTGATACATGATCCGAGTCAACTAGGCCGTGTTCGATCATCACGTGAGACGGACTAGTCATCATCGGTGAACATCTTCATGTTGATCGTATCTACTATATGACTCATGTTCGACCTTTCGGTCTCTTGTGTTCCGAGGCCATGTCTGTACATGCTAGGCTCGTCAAGTCAACCTAAGTGTTTCGCATGTGTAAATCTGGCTTACACCCATTGTATGCGAATGTTAGAATCTATCACACCTGATCATCACGTGGTGCTTCGAAACAATGAACCTTCGCAACGGTGCGCAGTTAGGGGGAACACTTTCTTGAAATTTTAGCGAGGGATCATCTTATTTATGCTACCGTTGTTCTAAGAAAATAAGATGTAAACATGACAAACATCACATGCAAATCATAAAGTGACATGATATGGCCAATATCATCTTGCGCCTTTTGATATCCATCTTCGAGGCGCGACATGATCATCTTCGTCACCGGCATGACACCATGATCTCCATCATCATGATCTCCATCATCGTGTCTACATGAAGTTGTCTCGCCAACTATTACTTCTACTACTATGGCTAACGGTTAGCAATAAAGTAAAGTAATTACATGGCGTTTTTCATTGACACGCAGGTCATACAATAAATTAAGACAACTCCTATGGCTCCTGCCGGTTTTCATACTCATCGACATGCAAGTCGTGATTCCTATTACAAGAACATGATCAATCTCATACATCACATATATATTTAATTCATCACATCCTTTTGGCCATATCACATCACATAGCATACCCTGCAAAAACAAGTTAGACGTCCTCTAATTGTTGTTGCATGTTTTACGTGGCTGCTATGGGTTTCTAGCAAGAACGTTTCTTACCTACGCAAAAGCCACAACGGTGAAATGCCAATTTCTATTTACCCTTCATAAGGACCCTCTTCATCGAATCCGATTCGACTAAAGTGGGAGAGACAGACACCCGCTAGCCACCTTATGCATCAATTGCATGTTAGTCGGTGGAACCTGTCTCACGTAAGTGTACGTGTAAGGTCGGTCCGGGCCGCTTCATCCCACAATGCCGCCGAATCAAGATAAGACTAGTAACGGCAAGCAAATTGAAAAAATCATCGCCCACAACTACTTTGTGTTCTACTCGTGCATAGAATCTACGCATAGACCTAGCTCATGCGGCCACTGTTGGGGAACGTAGTAATAATTCAAAAAAAATCCTACGTGTCACCAAGATCAATCTAGGAGATGCTAGCAACAAGAGAGAGGGAGTGCATCTTCATACCCTTGAAGATCGCTAAGCGGAAGCGTTACAAGAACACGGTTGATGGAGTCGTACTCGCGGCGATTCAAATGGCGGAAGATCCGATCTAGCGCCGAACGGACGGCGCCTCCGCGTGCAACACACGTACAGCCCAGGCACGTCTCCTCCTTCTTGATCCAGCAAGGCAAAGTGAATGATCATACATAAGAGATAAATAATGTCATCATTCAAGCACAAGCATTGAAGTAATATGATCAAACACATGATCATACAAGTATCTCACACACATAAATAGAAAGTATCATCCAAGCAAGCACACAAATAAGTATCAACCAAACAGCGAAGAAGGCAAAAAGAAGCAAAGCTCTCTCTCTCGAAGCCTATGATCTATACACTTTCTCCCCCTTTGGCAACAAGTGACCAAAAAGCTCGAAAATGCATAGTGTTATGCGTCTCTCTAGGCTTGATCTTCGGGAGGTGGCGTTGAGAGGACTCCAACGATGAATGCATCTGTTGAAGTTGTTGGAGCTGGTGCAGTGGCAACTGGAGGTGCTACTGATGCTGTGGCTGCAGGTGCTGATGTTGTAGCTCTTGTGTATGTCACAGGTACTGCTGCAGACCTCTGTGCCCTAGGCACTCTCTGAAAGGCATCTATGGTAGCTTTCCCTTTCCTCTCCTCAGCTTCTTCTTGGAGCTTCTCAACTTCTGTCTGCATCCCTGTCACTTTCAGGTCAACATCATAAAATTTAGTTTCAATGATCCTCTCCAGGCTTTCTTGGTTCTGAGTCAGGGTGGCCAAGCCCTTCTCAATCCTCAAGGTGGCTTCAATCAGATATCCAAGTTGATCTTGCTTAGTTTTGAGAAACACTTGAGATGCTTCTTCAACACTTGGCATCTTTGCAGCTTTCTCAGCTTTAGCTTTCTCTCTCTTTTCTTGGGCCTCTGCAGATGTTGGGTCATCAGCATTCATGACAACTGTGTTGTCCTCAAATTCAGACCTCAAGGGAAGATGTTCCTTGTCCAATAGATATGTGCTTGTGCCCATCTTGGAGTTGATGAGCATTTGGATCTGTGGAGCATACCCACATGACCTCTTCTGATCTGCAGCTGTCCTCTTGATTGTCTCGACAATCAGACTCATCACTTTGAACTTTTTGGGCACATCAAACAACTGCAGCAAGTTTATGGAATGGCCTCTGATCATTCTATGATCTCCTGACTTGGGCAATCAGGTATGCCTCAAGATAGTATTGATGGTGGTCAGGCCAGACAGTAGATATTATACAGAGCCCATCTTGTGAGTCTCCAAGGCTTTGTCAGGAATCTCCTTATACATATTATCCATGGAGTTGTGATCTTTCTTCTTCTTGGCATATACATCTATGTCATTTTCATTCTCTTCAGGGGCATCAATCAGTTTGACCCACTCAGCAACTGTTGATTGGTACCTAGTACCTTCAGACATCCAGACAATTCTGCCATCAGGATAAAAATGTGATGTGGAGTAGAATTGCATGATCAGTTCATCATTCCACTTGGTCAACTTCTGACCCACAAACTTGTCCACTCCACATAGCCTGAAGCTCTCATGCACTCCTAGAAAGTGGTCTTTATTGTTGTCAATATATTTCCAATCTACCCACTTCATATCACAGACAATTGGCTTCTTATCAAGCAGAATAGTTTCACAGAAGTCTTGTTGTTTCTTGGTGTGAAACCTATAGTCCACAGCACTCCTTCTCCTCATAGCATATGGATCAGATTGTCTCCATAGTTTGAGACCTGCATCCTTTCTGATGTTCATGTTCTCAGCCACTCGATGGGTGTCATCATGATCAGGGATCTTGGGCTTTAACTTTCTAAGCACTTGGGCTTCAGCATCATATTCTTCTTCAACTTCAGTTTCAGGCACTGGGGCCTTGTTCTTCTGAGCAGCTGATATATTCCTTGTGCTTCTCTTTGATGCGGTCTTGGGAGCAGGAGCAGAAGCTTTGGGAGCAGTCTTGGGCTTAGAAGGGGCAGCCCCAGACTTGATGGCATCCCCCATTAGCTTTGGAGCTTTAGATGCTGGTGCAGCATCCTATTCCTCTTCCTCTTCATCCTCAGCTAGATCTCTCATCATAGAGGATCACCCAATGACTTTGGCCATAGTCTTCTTGGCCCTTTCTTTTCTTTTCTTGCCCTCACCAGCCTCTTTTGGTTCAAGAGTGAACTCAATTGTTTCCTGAGTTGAGGCTCTGGCTTTTGACATGGGCACTCTCTTTGCAGGAGCCTTCTTGTTCAAACCAGGCTTTGTAGATGCAGCTGTGCCAAATTCTTTCTTGATAACCATCTTTTTCTTGGAGTTGACCTCCTCCTCAGCATCTACGTAGTCTTCGTCCTCAGACTCAGAATTTTTCTTCCTCCTCTGCCTAGTAGCAGCCTTAGGCAGGTTGCTAGGAGTACTTCTGCTGCCATCGTCATAACTGTCAGAGGGACTAGTGCCCTCACTCAGATTCATCTGCTCTTCTGACTTATTCTGGCTATCACTCTGATCAGACATTCTGGCACTGCAAGCTAACTGCTGACCCTGTGAATAGTTATAGATGAGGTAGAGTGGATGAGCATATGCAAAAGAAATGAGTCAAAAAACTTAATTTTAGTTTTCCACAGAAAGCATTTCGGAGCTACCGATTTGTTAAACTCGGTGACACCGAAGCAACTTTTGGAGTCTAAACTAGTGAAATCGGTCAGACAGAGACACAGTTCGGTTACTCCGAGATTGCTAGGGTTTCACAAAGAGTTGAACTTGGTCACACCGATTTGCGAGTTTCGGTCAGACCGAAACATGCAAGTGCAATGGCCTACGCCAAATCGGTGAGACCGATTTCCACAACTCGGTCGGTCCGAGATGAGTTCGGCGGAAACCTAACCCTAAATTTTTGAATCAAATCTAATCTAAAGGAAGTTTTTGCTGGACAGGAAGATCTCATACGTGGTAAGAAACATGACATTCGCTTTGTGCTAAGAATCGGAGATAAGAACAACACAAAGATTCGAACTCATACCCTAGTTCGGTGATGAGCTCGCTACGGCAGCAACGGCGGAGCAGAATTCTGTTAATGGCGATGGAGACTAGCGGCGGGAGGTCGCTGGCGACGTGAGGACGATCCAAAGACCCGAGACGGCAGAACAGGACACGCGCAGGCTGAGAGGTTTTGGAGGAATTTCCAAAATTTGACCCATCAGTATATATAGCCTGACCCTGTCAGTGTGACCGAGTGGAACAACTCAGTGGCACCGAGATGCAGAATCGCAAGCGGTTACTGCAACTCGGTGTGACCGAAAAGTTCTAATCGGTTGCATCGAGATTGAAAACCTAGATCAACTCAGTGAACTTGTCAGGACCCCGACCCTAAGTCACACCAATCTAGCATGTAACACATCATATCACTTTGCGGCCTCATGCAGGGTATTCCCACGGGTGCCACCTTACCTGGCCCGGGACCGTTTGCGCCTTTTGGCTCACGTATATGATAGTGTCGCTAGCATCCATATGACAGAGAATCCAGGCCGACATGACTAGTCGTGAATCCAAAGTGGCACTAACTTACAGGGACAGGCATACATGACCCAACAACGAACGTGTCGGTCATCGACGTATGAACCCAAGTCGTAGCAAGCTACAAGGACTTAAAGGAACAACGCGTGACATTTCCCTGAAGGGACAGACACAGGAACGAAGAAGGACACATGCCGGCCAGCCTAAGTGTTCCGGAGCAGTAGCAAGCTACCACGGCTCAGTGGAAGCACTAGGAGACATTTCCCGGTAAGAGAGGCTACCAAGAATAAACAACTAGGTTGTCGGATCCCACACATACCAAGCATTTCAATAACATACACACAATATGCTCGATATGTGCAAATACAACATGGCATCACAACAAAACTCTACGACTCAAAGTATTTATTCATTAGGCTCCGAGGAGCCAGATATTACAAACATAGGTCTGATGACCCAATATTCAAGTCATACAAGCAATAAGCACATGCGGAAGCTTAACTTGTCTGAGTACAGACAACTACAAATGAAAAAGACTGAGAAGCCTGACTATCTACAAGACCCTCCCAAGGGTACAAGATCTTAGCTGAGGTTACAAGCTAAACGTCGAAGTCCACGCGGAACTACTAGTGAAACTGAAGTCTCTCTGCAAAACATAAATTAAGCAAACGTGAGTACAAATGTACCCAGCAAGACTTACATCAGAACTAACTACATATGCATCAGTATCAACAAAAGGGGGTGGTGGAGTTTAACTGCAGCAAGCCAGCTTTGACTCAGTGGCTATCCTGAACTACGTCTGCAAGTAACTCTTTTGGGGTGGCCCACACGAGTCCACATATTCACCAAATCAATACACCGCTATGGATCCGCTCCCGTCTCCCTACGAGAAGGCCATCCATAGCACTCACGCTTATCTTGCGCATTTTAGAGTATCCACTTTCACTTGTCTATGAACAATGTAAGCAACCCAGTAGTCCATTACCGTGGATGCGGCTATTCGAATAGATCATGTTAACCCTGCAGGGGTGTACTTCTTCACACACGCTCTCACCACTTATCGCCGTTTACACGACATGTACTTGGCAACCTTCAAGCGGAAGCCCAATGAGGGTGTCGGCCATGACCTGACTAACCACACAAGTCTCCAGTCCAGGTTTATCGCCTATTCGGGTTCCCTCCGCAAGGAGATCCGACCGGGGTTTCACTCACGGCCCCAAGCGATGATTGCAGGGTTCCCGAGGGACCAAACAGGCGTCCCGGTACACCGTGCCTCGTGTCTCTACCGCATCATAGCCCAACCCTAAAGGTCAGCGCTACGCACGGCCCCAACACATATCCTACAACACCAGAAACTAGTTGCAACTCCTGGATAGAGATCAAGGCGATTAATAAGCCGAGAGGGGCACTTAAGCATTCCAATGTGTGGTAGTAACTGTCTAGGATCACAAACACAGAACTCAGTTCCTGAGGACGGTTTCAATGAGACAACCCACCATGTACTCTGACATGGCGTCTCACCGCTACCTTTACCAAATCGTGTTCACACACTTAGCTCTCAACAGTAGGACATGTTCACCACATTCCAATTCATCCCCGATGAATCAGACCTGACTCAACTCTAAGCAGTAGCAGGCATGACAACAAGCATGAATGACTAGGCACATCAGGGCTCAAACAACTCCTACTCATGCTAGTGGGTTTCATCTATTTACTGTGGCAATGACAGGTCATGCAGAGGAAAGGGGTTCAACTACCGCAGCATGTAACAGTTGAATCGTTGTTGTCCTAATGCAGTAAAAGAGAGCAGAAGCGAGAGAGTGGGATTGTATCAGAATGAACAAGGGGGTTTTGCTTGCCTGGCACTTCTGAAGATGATATAGCTCTTCATCGGTGTCATCGAACTCATCGTCGGAACATACGTCTACTGAGGGGGGACAACCACCGGCAAACAAGAGGGAACACAATCAATGCAATGCAACAATATGATGCATGAATGTGACATGGCAGTATGCTCTGATTTGAGCTAATGCAGCTAGCAATGATTTAAATGGAGCTGGTTTGAACACTAAATTCAAATTCAAACTCCATATGTGATCATTCAAATGTCATTTATTTGATTTGTCCAATTCAGCAGCTATAAGTTGTTCTAACATGCATGAAAATGGTACAGATGGATAGATTGGATTTTCTGATAATTTTTCATATATAATTTGTTTAATTTGGAGTTACAAATTATTTTCTATGATTTTTATAAGTTTTAGCTATTTTCTGAAATTTTCCTGAATTGTTTTAAATCCAAAAAACCAATACTGTGTCAGCATGACAAAAGCATTGCATCAGCAGGTCAACTAGGATGCCAGGTCAAACCTGACGTCCCGGGTCCACACGTCAGTGAGACAGGGCTAATCTCGGTCAAACCTGGCGCTGACTGGGTTAGACCAGTGGTGGGGCCAGCTGTCAGTGACAGTGAGGTGGCTGATTATGGGGGATTAGCGCTAATGATGGCCACATCGGATGCGCCGGCGGTTAGACAACGGCGACGGCCCAGAGCGGCGGTGGCTCGCCAGAGTGGCGCTAGGGGCAGCGGCCGGGTGCGCTGAGGGCACCAGGAGGAAGCTCGTGCTCCCGCGCATCCAGCGGAGGCAGCAGAAGGTCGCGGGGCGGTCCGCAGCGGCGGCGGCGGCGAGTTGGGCGGCGGCCGGAGCTCGGGCATCGATGACGATGGCGCCACAGAGCACGGGAGGAGGAACTAGTGGTGGTGCTCGTCTTCTAGGCGCGTGCGGAGCTTGTTGATGTGTTCGGACGCAAGAGGCAGCAGCTGTGGCCGCGGCGGCGCCATGGCCGATGGCGAGGGGTTCTCAGGCAAGGTGGTGGGCTAGCTAGAGTGCGCAAACAGTAGCAGAAAGATAAAGGGGAGATGCGGTGGCTCACAGGGAGGTCTGAGAGCGGTTCAGCGGCTCGGGGACGACCTCTAGCGCGCGAATCGACGAGCGGCGTCCGGCGGGTGCCGAGGTTGAAGACGACCAGATGGCGGCAAAGTGGAGCTCTCTGGCTTGTTGCGTGGAGGCATGGTGCTCGACGGTGGAGATGCCGAACACGGCGGTGCGGCGAAAGGGGGGCGATGGCCATGCGGGTGAAGCACGACGACGGCGGAGCGCTCTCGGGTGAGCTCGGGGAGGGGGCTAGAGGGTGAGGGAGAGGGCAGAGAGTGAGGAAGAAGGAACCAGGGGGCTCTGGGCGTCTCCAGGCGCTCGAACGAGGGCGGGGAGGAAGCAGGAGGTGGAGCTCGGGCTCGCGTGCGTTCGACACGCCTCTGCCTACTGGCAGAGGTTGAAGACGGCGCATGTTGGCTGGGCCGGGCTACAGTGCTGGGCCAGGTGCTGCTAGGCCAGCTAAGCTCCAGGTAAACTATTCCTCTCTCTTTCCTTCATTCTAGTTTCTGTTTTTCTAATTTTCTGCAACTGTTTTGACTTTAGTAAAAATACTAAAGCATTTTGTAAAATCCTGAAATAATTTATGGACACTCTCTGGATTATTCAGTGGCCCACAAATAATTCCAGCATTATTTGAGCACTTAAATTATTTATAGTATTTAAATGCCCAAAGTCAAATACAATATGATTTAATTCAAAAATCCAGAGTGACCTAGAAAAATGTGCACCATTTTTGCCAGAGGTTTTAGCCCAATCCAGAAATGATGAACATTTTGTGAAGGGCATTTTGGGTTCATTGAAACCAATTTTGGTTTGAACCTACTAATTCAAAGGGGTGCTAGGGTTTGTTAGATCCCCATTTCAAGTTTAAATGAAATTTAGACATGATGCAACAACCAAGCTAGTCCAAGTGCATAGCAAGGCTAGGGATGTGACAACTCACCCCCACTAAACAAGAATCTCGTCCCGAGATTCAAGACATGAGGTAAGAGGAAAGGGGGTCACAAAACTATCACAATCTTCATGATCCATTTGCCCTTCTCGAAGATGTTGATTCATTGCTTCAAATTGATCTTGATGTCTTTTCTTTCGAGATCTTTATCCAACACGATTTCGACAGAAAGAAACTCTATAGGAATCGATCTCCTCGAAGATCGAGCAACTCAGGATCAACTCATGGAGTGAGACGTGGGAACATCTCTGGAGTTGAAACACAAAACATACATCGAGAGGGATGGAGGAAACAGATGCCGAGGGTTCAGGTTGGTCAGCAACAACTCCACACTTAAGTAAGATGGTGAACGGTTTTAAAGTAGCGGGGAGTTAATTGCCACGATTCCATATTGGGGCACCTTAGGGGAGGTGACTCGTAAATTTATTCCCTTAGGTGACAAAAAGAATTACTTTTGATACATAGATCATTGAAACTCTTCATACCATCCTGAGGCAATTCACAATTGATCGTTTGAAAGAATTCAAAGAATGGCATACTCAGTTTGGAAAGGAAACTACGGTTATAGGGCAATTCGGCAAATGGAAGGCACATTCCAATTGATACCGAGGATGTAACCTAGTGCCTGAGCGTGCTTTCAAGAACTTGAGCATTTCCATATTCATCAGGGTTTTACCAACATCCGTGCCAAGGATCCTGGCAACACGTCATACTACCATATGATGAATAGTGATGGATGATTGCAGATGCAAAGGAAGACAACACTTTCTCAGATTTCACCATAGCGATGCCAAGGAAACAAAATCTGGATGATCGACCGAGAGACATTTAGCACTCCGCTTCTAATGTTTTCTCCATGATGTACCAGCTTAACTCGATACCATTTGGTATCTGGAATATCAAGTAAAGGTCTGACTTTGGGAGCTCAAGGAACCCATAAGGAACAACTTCTAGAATAAGTCATATGAAATCCTCATGGGGAGTGGCTACTCTTGCTAAACAAGATACTATAACATTCGGTCTTCCGGATAAGTGTGTTAGCCACGACATCCACTTTTCTGGTTTAATAAGAACAATATTATAATTCTTGGAAATCGTTCCAACCATCATATCTGCCTGAGATTCAGATCTGGCTGGTGCCATGATATTCCAGACTCAACATGTCTGGAAGGAAAGTTTGCAACACAAATCAAAGAGATGACGTTGCAAGATTCTCGGAAATGGACTACGGTAGTAAGCTCCAAAACATGAGCTAGTTCTGCTACACACATGTGAAAATATTGTCCCAGACAAGCATGACCACATAGTAGTCTTATAATAAAACACTACCGAGTTCAGGTGGGGAACCATAATTGAGGATATCGAAGTCCTTGCATCAGGCATGCTCTTAAGAAGGAACTTCTTCTCCTTGAACAAATCAATCAGTGGCTTGGTGTGCTAGGAAGTACATATGGAATGAAGATGATCAGTCTATCAAACCATAGAATACTTTGCACATGCATGATTGACTTGGGATGATTCCATAGGAAACAAAAACAAGCTTTCTTGAATTCATGGCGGCAACTTACATCGGGTGCACGTGAATTCAAGGAAGTCACTTCTTTCATCAAACATATACTTCATGAACGGGACACAAAGAGAATGCTTACACAAGTTTACAACACTAGCTTAATGTTCATCATGAATTATGGAGAAGATAGAAATGTTGCCGATGGGCTCAACAACAATTCATCTAAATTCCAATGAAGAGGGAACTCCACAATTATGTGAACAAAGTGATAGCATTAGTCAGACCCAAAAGATATAATGGTGTATGCTCGAGGGACCAACCACGAGTAAGACAACACTACGAACATCGTTGGTTCTGATTTGATTTGACGATAGCCCACAGTCAAATCAAAGATTGGGTAAGACAATAGGTCCAACAACTGATCTCGAGGACCAATCGATGAAGATAGCATCTTACTTCAACACACACAAATGCAAAGATATCCCTTCGGAACGAACTAGGTTAGGAAAGCTTTTATCTTCCAACTCTCCAAGTTGTTGTTTAGCTTAACCAACTAGCTTAGGGGTATCCGACACGGATTCTTGGAGAAGGGGTGGTTACAAAAAAAACCAATTTGATCATGAGCTCAACATAACAGTCAGGGAACAACCTGGTGATACTTCCGAGAAGATAATCGGAAAATCACAAACAACCGATATGTTACAAAGCTCGAGAAAAATCTTGCTTTTTCAGGGCAAGACGATATGATCAAAAGAGTGAGAGATTTACACAATCCTAACTCATTGATCGAAGAATGCACCAAAAATATGGACTAGGTAGCACAATCAATCTTAGAATGATGATTCAACAACCAACACACTAGGAATGGAATTATTGTCCCTTAACTACCCAGCAACGGAGTTGCTAGGAGTATTGATTTCACACATCATGGTTCACTTGTCGGTATTCCGGTTGAAACAACACGGGGATCGAGGAATGAACAACGATGGCGAGAAGTATCACTGGATCAAGAATTCATAAGAGATGGTGCAATTCTCATGACAATCCTGACATAAAGGGGGTAATACTCCAGGGTAGAACAGAACAAAAGCTGGATTGGCATTTGATCTGCGAAATACAACTGCTTTGACCCAATCCTAGAAATGGATAAGGTACTGGAGTTTGTTTCTCCTAGTCATTCCGGAATAGAATGGCTAGACGGACCATAGGAATAATAGACACCGATGAACATGAATGCACAACTACTCCTGACTATCAATTGATAGACGGAGGTAGGAATACAACTGAAGAGGGACAACTCAAGGAACATATAACTTTCTGAGTTGTGGATGCATAGATTAGTATGTCGAGCAAAGCTCAACATTTCTTCTGGATAGCCCATGCAGAAGAGGAAGGACTGTTAGAGTCACAAATATAATGGAGAAATCATCAAGAGCACTCTGGTTGTGATCTTTTGGTTCAAAAGAACTTCTACCATGTTTGTTCATGGTATTGGAAGAACGATATACCATGGACCTCGAGGACTATCACAAAGGTTACTAATAACCTAAAGGAACGAGCAAACACTAACAACATGAAGTAAGTAGAGTGAAGCTTGGGTTCAAGAACCCAAAAATGGAATGCCTACTAACTAAATGGCATCACGGGATGCTTTCGAGAATGACGGCCAGAATCATCACACTGGGAACACAAAACATGGCTAGATTACTAGGTGATTCTCTAAGACGCCTAGGGTCATAACAATAGCTCCAACATATATGTCGATGCAATGGAGTACCTCAACTTGGCGATTAGTGTGGTTAATCTGGCCCAAAGGAATATCAGGAATGGTAAGAAGGGATTTGCAAATGCATGAGATTGTTTAGAAACCTGGCATGACTCGGACAGCCTAACGGCTGTAAATGCTCAAAAAGATTTGAGACATCCTGCAAAAATGGTGGCATAACCACTGAACATCACAATATCAAGGTTCCGAGATCAATGGTAAACATACGGAAGTAGTAGGAACTAAACTGAGGCTTGAATCCATCAATCATGTAAGTCTACAGATTATTAACACGTGATCCTGATAGAAGATGAGAAGCCTAGTTCTTAATTCCCATAGGAAAGAAAAGGGTGACTCAGATCAGAATGGCATAAGGTAAAGGAGTAAAAAGAGCCTTGCGTTCCGTTCCACAATCAATTCCCTTATACAACTAAAGCATTTCTAGACACGACTTCGCCCAGTTTGGCTTGGTAATCCTACAGGCAGTCAGGCTCTGATACCAAAGCTGTCAGGACCATGATCCTAAGTCACACCGATCTAGCATGTAACACATCATATCACTTTGCGGCCTCACGCACGGTATTCCCACGGGTGCTACCTTACCTGGCCCGGGACCGTTTGCGCCTTTTGGCTCACGTATATGATAGTGTCGCTAGCATCCATATGACAGAGAACCCGGGCCGACATGACTAGTCATGAATCCAAAGTGGCACTAACTTACAGGGACAGGCATACATGACCCAGCAACGAACGTGTCGGTCATCGACGTATGAACCCAAGTCGTAGCAAGCTACAAGGACTTAAAGGAACAACGCATGACATTTCCCCGAAGGGATAGACACAGGAATGAAGAAGGACACATGCCGGCCAGCCTAAGTGTTCTGGAGCAGTAGCAAGCTACCATGGCTCAGTGGAAGCACAGGAAACATTTCCCGGTAAGAGAGGCTACCAAGAATAAACAACTAGGTTGTCGGATCCCACACATACCAAGCATTTCAATAACATACACACAATATGCTCGATATGTGCAAATACAACATGGCATCACAACAATACTCTATGACTCAAAGTATTTATTCATTAGGCACCGAGGAGCCAGATATTACAAACATAGGTCTGATGACCCAGCATTCAAGTCATACAAGCAATAAGCACATGCGGAAGCTTAACTTGTCTGAGTACAGACAACTACAAATGAAAAAGGCTGAGAAGCCTGACTATCTACAAGACCCTCCCAAGGGTACAAGATCATAGCTGAGGTTACAAGCTAAACGTCGAAGTCCACGCGGAACTACTAGTGAGACTGAAGTCTCTCTACAAAACATAAATTAAGCAAACATGAGTACAAATGTACCCAGCAAGACTTACATCAGAACTAACTACATATGCATCAGTATCAACAAAAGGGGGTGGTGGAGTTTAACTGTAGCAAGCCAACTTTGACTCGGTGACTATCCTGAACTACATCTGCAAGTAACTCTTTTGGGGTGGCGCACACGAGTCCACATATTCACCAAATCAATACACCACTATGGATCCGCTCCCTTATCCCTACGAGAAGGCCATCCATAGCACTCACGCTTATCTTGCGCATTTTAGAGTATCCACTTTCACTTGTCTATGAACAATGTAAGCAACCCAGTAGTTCATTACCGCGGACGCGGCTATTCGAATAGATCATGTTAACCCTGCAGGGGTGTACTTCTTCACACACCTGTTGGGGAACGTAGTATTTCAAAATTTTTGCCTACGATCACGCAAGATCTATCTAGGAGAAGCATAGCAACGAGCAGGGAGAGTGTGTCCACGTACCCTCGTAGACCGAAAGCGGAAGCATTAAGTAACGTGGTTGATGTAGTCGAACGTCTTCGTGATCCAACCGATCAAGTACCAAACGCACGGCACCTCCACGATCTGCACACGTTCAGCTCGGTGATGTTCCTCGAACTCTTGACCCAGTTGAGGCCGAGGGAGAGTTCCGTCAGCAAGACGGCGTGGCGACTGTGATGATGAAGTTATCGGCGCAGGGCTTCGCCTAAGCACTACGACGATATGACCGAGGTGTGTAACTGTGGAGGGGGGCACCACACACGGCTAAAAGATCAACTTGTGTGTCTATGGGGTGTGATACGTCTCCAACGTATCTATAATTTTTGATTGTTCCATGCTATTATATTATCTGTTTTGGATGTTAATGGGCTTTATTTTACACTTTTATATTATTTTTGGGACTAACCTATTAACCCAGAGCCTAGCGCCAGTTCCTGTTTTTTCCCTTGTTTCAGTGTTTCGCAGAAAAGGAATATCAAACGGAATGAAACCTTCGGGAGAGTTATTTTTGGAACGGAAGCAATCCAGGGGACTTGGAGTACACGTCAGGGAATCAACGAGGAGGGCACGAGGCAGGGGGGCGCGCCCACCCCCTGGGTGCGCCCTCCACCCTCGTGGGCCCCTCGTGGCTCCCCTGACCGACTTCTTTCGCCTATATATATCAATATACCCTAAAACCATCGGGGAACAGAATAGATCTGGAGTTCGGCCGCCGCAGGCCTCTGTAGCCACCAAAAACCAATTGGGACCCTGTTCCGGCACCCTACCGGAGGGGGGAACCCTCACCGGTGGCCATCTTCATCATCCCGGCGCTCTCCATGACGAGGAGGGAGTAGTTCACCCTCGGGGCTGAGGGTATGTACTAGTAGCTATGTGTTTGATCTCTCTCTCTCTCGTGTTCTTGAGGTGATACGATCTTGATGTATTGCGAGCTTTGCTATTATAGTTGGATCTTATGATGTTTCTCCCCCTCTACTCTCTTGTAATGGATTGAGTTTTCCCTCTGAAGTTATCTTATCGGATTGAGTCTTTAAGGATTTGAGAAAACTTGATGTATGTCTTGTCGTGCTTATCTGTGGTGACAATGGGATATCACGTGATCCACTTGATGTATGTTTTGGTGATCAACTTGCGGGTTCCGCCCATGAACCAATGCATAGGGGTTGGCACACGTTTTCGTCTTGACTCTCCGGTAGAAACCTTGGGGCACTCTTTGAAGTACTTTGTGTTGGTTGAATAGATGAATATGAGATTGTGTGATGCACATCGTATAATCATGCCCACGGATACTTGAGGTGACATTGGAGTATCTAGGTGACATTAGGGTTTTGGTTGATATGTGTCTTAAGGTGTTATTCTAGTACGAACTCTTGAATAGATCGATCCGAAAGAGTAACTTTGAGGTGGTTTCGTACCCTACCATAATCTCTTCGTTTGTTCTCCGCTATTAGTGACTTTGGAGTGACTCTTTGTTGCATGTTGAGGGATAGTTATATGATCCAATTA
Organism: Aegilops tauschii subsp. strangulata; assembly: GCF_002575655.3. NCBI lineage: Eukaryota > Viridiplantae > Streptophyta > Magnoliopsida > Poales > Poaceae > Aegilops > Aegilops tauschii. The sequence continues at coordinate 21,599,996 of NC_053038.3, read as the reverse complement.
TGTTATTATTGTTGAGAGAACTTGCACTAGTGAAAGTATGAACCCTAGGCCTTGTTTCCTAGCATTGCAATACCGTTTACGCTCACTTTTATCATTAGTTACCTTGCTGTTTTTATATTTTCAGATTACAAAAACCTATATCTATCATCCATATTGCACTTGTATCACCATCTCTTCGCCGAACTAGTGCACCTATACAATTTACCATTGTATTGGGTGTGTTGGGGACACAAGAGACTCTTTGTTATTTGGTTGCAGGGTTGTTTGAGAGAGGCCATCTTCATCCTACGCCTCCCACGGATTGATAAACCTTAGGTCATCCACTTGAGGGAAATTTGCTACTGTCCTACAAACCTCTGCACTTGGAGGCCCAACAACGTCTACAAGAAGAAGGTTTTGTAGTAGACATCAAGCTCTTTTCTGGCGCCGTTGCTGGGGAGGTGAGTGTTTGAAGGTATATCTTTAGATCTTGCAATCGAATCTTTTAGTTTCTGGTTTTATCACTAGTTTAATTTATAAAAAAACTACAAAAAAATTGAATTGAGTTGGCCTCATACGCTTCATCTTTTTAATATCTTTCATAAGTATGATGAAAAGGAAAATTGTGCTCAAGTGCTAGTAGAAGAAGTCTATAAATGTTTGGCACTAAATCTTTGAATGATGAGCATGATTGCAATGTTGTTAGTATGAACTCTTTGAATATCCATAGTACTAATGATGATTGCACTAGTTATGATGAAAATGTCTCCTATAAACATGTCAATTTTTGTGGAGTGCATTGGGTTTGCAAGTACACACCAAATAGGGAAGATAGATATTGCAAGAGGCATAAGCATTAACTCTCCTTTCCGATGAAAACGAGAAAGAAAGATGTCAACTACTAAATGTGCTGCTTTGTGAATTTGATACTAGGTAGTTCTACCCCCTCGGCAGGCAAGTAGCCTTTGCGACTTACATCTCTGCTACAACTAAATTGTTGCAAGAAAGGCTAGATGTTTGTGCTGAAAATTTAATTTTTCTTAGCCGTACTTGTGAACTTTGCAATGAACATGATCATTTCAGTACCCAATGCAAATTGTTTCATGATCGTATCGTGTCCAAAAATTGTGATGACTTGATTTCCCTTGCACATCATAATGAACTTAGTTTGCTCTTGGGTTATGAAGAAATGAAACGTATAACTAAGGTCATTCCAGAATTTGCCCTTGATAGAGTTCTTCATTTTGATCTAGAGGAAATTTATATGTATTGCGCGGTGAATTGCATTGAAAATCCTTATATTGCCAACTACATAAAGAAAAGAAAACAAATAGAATATGAAGGGAATACTAATGAAAGGTAAGAGACTTCCCAATATCCTCCTATTATTTCTTATGATGAATCAGGTAACAAGGAGGAGCCTTCTATTCAACCAATCTCATTAATAAGGAGCTCCAAAAAGAGGATTGAACCCACACATGATGTGGTGAAGAAGAAGAAAAGAAAAAGGAAGAAAGGTAAAAAGATATCTCTCCCAAATAATGTTGCTCCTATTATTGTTGTGCCTCATGAAAATGAATCAAAAATAATTGTGGAAGATGATGCACTTGATGATGATCTCGTTATGCCTATTGCTTGTTGTGATGATTGGGAAGATAATGATACTTCTTATGATCTTGAAAATCCTTTTGGCACTTGCTTGGAAGAATATGATAATTGCTATACTATTGGTGCTATCCATACTATTAATGATGAGAGTGATTATATGATATGAAAAGGCCCAAGCTTGGGGATGCTATGTTTGATGAGAATGACATGTTTGAGAATATATTTGCTGATATTAATGTTTGTCCCAAGCTTGGGGATGCTACGTTTAATGAAGATGATGTTTTTAGCCTCCCAAGTTTTGATGAGCAAATTTATTATGAGGATAGCATGCCTCCTACTTATGATGATTATATTGATGAAAGTGGGTTTGGAAGAGTGTCAACTTTAGGAAGTAATGATCCCACTATTTTGGAGGATGTTGAATCTTATTGTGATGAATATGAAAGTGGACTTGGAGAGGTCGTGACTTTATTTAGTGATGATTCCACTATCTTGAAAGAGGTTTCAATCAATTATGATGAGAACAAAGTTGCTACTTATGATGATTATTGTGATGAAACTTATGCTATAAAAAGTAGTGATGACTATATTTATAAAACTTGTCATGATTATGATTCCCCTTTTTCTGAACATTACTCTTTTAATGTGGAAACAATTTATAGTATTCAAGTCTCTTATGATACTCCCACTATCCCGAATGAGAAGAATTTTGCTTATGTGGAGAGTAGTAAATTTTCTATGTTGTAGATCATGAAAAGAATGCTTTAGGTGCTGGTTATATTGTTGAATTCATTCATGATGCTACTGAAAATTATTATGAGGGAGGAATATATGCTTGTAGGAATTGCAATAATATCAAGTTTCCTCTCTATGTGTTGAAAATTTTGAAGTTATGCTTGTTTTTCCTTCTTATGCTAGTTGATTATTATTCCCATAAATTGTTTGCTCACAAAACCCCTATGCATAGGAAGTGGGTTAGACTTAAATGTGCTAGTCATATTCTTCATGATGCTCTCTTTATGTTTCAATTCTTATCTTTTATGTGAGCATCATTGAAATCATCATGCCTAGCTAGGGGCGTTAAACGTTAGCGCTTGTTGGGAGGCAACCCAATTTTATTTTAGTCTCTTGCTTTTTGGTTCTGTTTAGTAATAAATAACTCATCTAGCTTCTGTTAAGATGTGGTTTTATGTTTTAATTAGTGTTTGTGCCAAGTAGAACCTTTGGAAAGACTTGGGTGAAGTCTTTATGATCATGCTGTAAAAAAGAGAAACTTTAGCGCTCACGAGATTAGCTAAAAAAATTACTGGAGAGTGCTATTTAGTTGATTCTTTTTGAAGATGATTACTAGAAAAATGCCTCAGGTTCACCAATTTATTTAAGAATTTTTGGAGTTCCAGAAGTATACGTTTGATACAGATTACTACAGACTGTTCTGTTTTTGACAGATTCTGTTTTCTATGTGTTGCTTGCTTATTTTGATGAATCTATGAGTAGTATCGGAGGGTATGAACCATAGATAAGTTGGAATACAGTAGACATTGCACCAATATGAATTTAGAATGAGTTCATTGCAGTACCAAAAGTTGTGATTTATTTTCTTATACTAACGGAGCTTATAAGTTTTCTGTTGAGTTTTGTGTTGTGAAGTTTTCATGTTTTGGGTAAAGATTTGATGGACTATGGAATAAGGAGTGGCAAGAGCCTAAGCTTGGGGATGCCCAAGGCACCCCAAGGTAATATTCAAGGACAACCAAGAGCCTAAGCTTGGGGATGCCCCGGATGGCATCCCCTCTTTCGTCCTCATCCATCAGTAAATTTACTTGGAGCTATATTCTTATTCACCACATGATATGTGTTTTGCTTGGAGCGTCATTTTATCTTCTTTTGTTTTGCTTGCTGTTTGAATAAATTACCAAGATTTGAAATTCTTAAATGTTAGAGAGTCTTCACATAGTTGCATAATTATTCGACTACTCATTGATCTTCACTTATATCTTTCGGAGTAGTTTGTTGTTTGCTCTAGTGCTTCACTTATACCCTTTTAGAGCACGACGGTAGTTTTATTTTGAAGAAATATATGAACTCTCATGCTTCACTTATATTATTTTGAGAGTCTTAAACAGCATGGTAATTTGCTTTAATTGTGATCTTCCATATTGAGTTAATTGAATATCATGAGAAGTTAGATACTTGATAATTGTTTTGAGATATAAAGGTGGTAATATTAGAGTGTGCTAGTTGAGTAATTGTGAAATTGAGAAATACTTGTGTTAAAGTTGGCAAGTCCTGTAGCTGTGACGCCCCCAATTCAATCGTACACTAATCATACACTCAAACGTGTACGATCAAGATCAGGGACTCACGGGAAGATATCACAACACAACTCTAAAAATAAATAAGTCATACAAGCATCATAATACAAGCCAGGGGCCTCGAGGGCTCGAATACAAGTGCTCGATCATAGACGAGTCAGCGGAAGCAACAATATCTGAGTACAGACATAAGTTAAACAAGTTGCCATAAGATGGCTAGCACAAACTAGGCTACAGATCGAAAGAGGCACAGGCCTCCAGCCTGGGATCCTCCTAAACTACTCCTGGTCGTCGTCAACGGCCTGCACGTAGTAGTAGGCACCTTCGATGTAGTCGGAGTCATCGTCGACAGTGGCGTCTGGCTCCTGGGCTCCAGCATCTGGTTGCGACAACCAGGAAGAAAGGAAAAGGGGAAAATGGGAGCAAAGCAACCGTGAGTACTCATCCAAAGTACTCGCAAGCAAGGATCTACACTACGTATGCATGGGTATCTGTGTAAAGGGGCAATATCGGTGGACTGAACTGCAGAATGCCAGAATAAGAGGGGGATAGCTAGTCCCGTCGAAGACTACGCTTCTGGCAACCTCCATCTTGCAGCATGTAGAAGAGAGTAGATGGTAAGTTCACCAAGTATCATCGCATAACATAAATCCTACCCGGCGATCCCCTCCTCGTCGCCCTATGAGAGAGTGATCACCGGGGTGTATCTGGCACTTGAAAGGGTGTGTTTTATTAAGTATCCGGTTCTAGTTGTCATAAGGTCAAGGTACAACTCTGGGTCGTCCTGTGACCGAGGATCACGGCTATTCGAATAGATAAACTTCCCTGCAGGGGTGCACCACATTACCCAACACGCTCGATCCCCTTTGGTCGGACACACTTTCTTGGGTCATGCCCGGCCTCGGAAGATCAACACGTCGCAGCCCTACCTAGGCACAATAGAGAGGTCAGCACGCCGGTCTAAATCCTATGGCGCAGGGGTCTGGGCCCATCGCCCATTGCACACCTGCACGTTGCGAGGGCGACCGAAAGCAGACCTGCCCCCCTTAATCCAAGCGCAGGCTTACGGTCCAATCCGGCGCGCGCCGCTCAGTCGCTGACGTCAAGAAGGCTTCGGCTGATACCACGACGTCGAGTGCCCATAATTGTTCCCGCGTAGTTGGTTAGTGCGTATAGGCCAGTGGCCAGACTCAGATCAAATACCAAGATCTCGTTAAGCGTGTTATTTTGAAGTAACCGCGAACGCCGACCAGGGCCAGGCCCACCTCTCACCTAGGTAGTCTCAACCTGCCCTGTCGCTCCGCCACAAAGATCCACCCAGAGGGCCGTCGGGACAAAGGTCCTTTCAGCCCCCAATCCATGAATCGCTCGCGTGTACTCTACGAGCCGACCCGACTTTAGTCACCACATGTATCATGTATAAAGTATATAGTATATACCCGTGATCACCTCCCGAGAGATCACGGCGCAATAGTATAGCATGGCAGACGGACAAGAATGTAGGGCCACTGATGAAATACTAGCATCCTATACTAAGCTTTTAGGATTGCAGGTAAAGGTAACAACAGTAGTAGCAAAGACAGGCTATGCAGCAGAATAGGATAAACCGAAAGCAGTAACATGCTACACTACTCTAATGCAAGCAGTAGAGAGAAGGAATAGGCGATATCTGGTGATCAAGGGGGGGCTTGCCTGGTTGTTCTGCAGATAGAAACGGGCCCTCGAAGGTGAAGTAGTCGATCACTGGTTCAACCGCGGTCTCGGGGTCTACCGGAAAGAAGTAACAGAGGGGGAACAGAATAAATAACAGAGCAATCAAAGCATCACAAAGCATAACATGGCAATACGCGGTGCTAGGGGTGAGCTAACGCAGTACTAGGTGATACCGGCGAAGGGGGAAAACATCCGGGAAAGTATTCCTGGTGTTTGGCATTTTCGGACAAACGAGCCGGAGGGGGAAGGTTGCAGGTTCGCTATGCTAGGGACGTGTGGCAAATGAACGGAGTGCGTAGTCGGACTCGTCTCGTCGTTCTGAGCAACTTTCATATATAAACTATTTTCATCCGACTTATAGTTTATTTTATATGATTTTTCAAAGTTTAAACAATATTCTGTAATTATTTATTAATTCGAAAATAGAAGGGTAAATGCTATGGGTACACAGAAGCGTACCCAGCAAGTTGGCAAAGTGGTTGATAGATGGGGTCCAGTGGCAGGGTTGACCAAGTCAAAGGTTGAATGGTCAAAGGATGAATAGTGTAGACGGGTCCCACATGTCATTGTCTATGGTTAGTTTGACATTAATTAAATCAGATTACTAACGGTGGGGCACTGTCATTGGTTTGTAGTTAAACTAACTAGTACTAGTAATTAGACCCTAAGCTAATTTGCACGGCCGGCCAGCGGTGGCCGTACGTACACGCACCTAGCACATGCTCATCCATGGCCAGGGCTGTTAGTAGAGGCGGGCAATAGATGTAGCAGGAACTAGAAGGCAGCAGCGAATGGCAAGCGGCAGCAGCAACGAACAGCAGCAAAGCATAGCAGCAAGCAAGAGCAGCAGCGGAGCAGCAAGGCTAAGAGCAGCAGCATGCAGCCAAGCAGCGGCAGAGTAACAGTAGCAGGGCAAAGCAGCAACAGGTAGCGGGAGCAGCAAAACAGCCAAGCACGCAGGCGCGGCACATCGGCGCGGCGAGCGGGGGCGAGGAAGGGTGCGGCCGGTGCGTGCGCACAGGCGGCATCGACAGCGGCCACGGGCACCAGCATCTGCAACAGGAGCAGCGGCCTAGCACGATGCAAGCAGCGGCAACAGCGCCCGTATGTACGTACACGTACGTGGCAGCTCGGACGAGCTCGGGGACGGCGCGGCTACGGCGACGAATCAACAACATGGAGAGGGGGTTTGGGAAGAGTGGTGCACAGCGGTGCCGGGGACGAGGTCAGGGAGGCCGGGGTGGACCGGAGCGATGGCATCGACGGCAAGTTGGTGACGCCCGGTTGAAGAAGATGGCGATGGCGTCGGATGGTGTCGGTCACGCAGCTCCCCGGCTCGATCTGGTCCTCGGGACGGACGAACCCGAGCGCTGCGATCCTCCAGGATGTGCCCCCGAGTGACGGCGACTACGGTGGCCACGGCAACAAGGGCGGGGCAGCGGTGACCGCGGAGATTTTGACCTCGATTTCGAGCAGAAGAAGAAGGGGTCGATGGGGGAAAGAAGGGGGGACGAACTAGGGTTTCGGGGGCGGGCGCCGGGGCTATATACGCCGGGGGGGGGGGGGGGGCGGTGGATGGCTGCCACCGCGGCCATGGCGCCGTGGATGGCTGCCACGGCCCCCCTCCGTCTCCTGTAGCGAGGGGAAGGGGACGAGTGGGCGTGGCTGGGTCGTTTTGCTAAATGGGCCAAGTGGCCCATTAGATTAGATTTCTTTTCTTTTTATTAGTATATTTCCCTTTTTCTTTTCAGTTTCTTCTTTAGCTACTATTTTGTATTTAGTTTAGGTACTAAATGATTTTAGTTAAATGTTCAAAGTATTACATAAATTTGAGACAATATTTTGGGCTAGTCCAACAAGTCTCAACTGATTTTTGAATATTTTTCATATTTATTTAAATTAGATTGTTTCAATAAAAAGCTTATGGGTCAGTTTTAAAAATGTTTAGGGGCACTTGTATATTTTGAAAAAGGTTATCTCTTACATGAAAATTAGTTAGTGAATATTTGCAACCCAACTTACATTTTTATTTTACCTTTTGAAAATTTTAATTATTTGACTTTACTTTATATTTGAATTTGAATTGGGTTTGGATCAAAGTGAGGTTTAGCAAAATTAATTGTGATGACATGGCACTATTAGTGTGTGATTACTGTAGCTTGACTACCGGGGTGTTACAAATCTCCTCCACTACAAGAAATCTCGTCCCGAGATTTTAAGAGGTGGAATAAGGGGGAAAGTTCTGGGTACGAAATTCTAACGAGTCCTTTTGTTCTTGGTTGCTCTTCTCGAAGAGGTCGATCCCTTACGTTGATGTCTTCATGTCGCTGCATCAGGGCATCATGATGAAGTCGTCATCATTTCTTCAGGAAACCCAACGTACTTATGAATAGGTAGGGGGCAGCTTGACAACGATAGAATGCTTTAAGGGGTAATTATCTGGGGGGTATCCCATGAATGAACTCATGAGTAACTCTTGAGTTGAACAAATGAAACACGTCAAGAGCAAAGTAAGAAGGTACAATAAGAAGTTTCAACTAGATATACAAGCGTTCGATGTCTGAAACAACATGCGAAAGGGGTCCAGAGCAACGAGATTGAGTATTGCGTCTGTTACCAGAATAGATCACTTGGGACGGTGGCCCGTGAATTACATACGAGGCCACGCGCGAGGAATAACTTTGGGAACATGGGGTGTACAGGAGAGTCAGGTTTCGATCATGTGGAACTTTGGGTTATGGGCCCACCATGTGGTTGAAAGTAGGAAGGGGGCCGACATCTTGCACGGTCACGATAGTAAGGCGTGTCAGAGGGTAACCTGTCAGTTATGTCAGCAACAACATCGATACCAAGGGCGAGGGACGAAGAGAACCATTTTCCTGCTCGTTGAACGAGGCGGGCCAATAGGCAAGGTTCTCGTCCATCGGTGGCTACCGAAATGTCATCAACAATAGTAACAGGGTCTTGCTGACAGAATTGTACACCGAGGTATATACATAAGCAGGAGAATATTACTGCTTAGATCATATAGATCACAGGAAAGGTTAAACCAAACAATGGAAAGGAAAATGTGTTTAAACACATATATAAGGGGTATATCCTTCCCAAGGACAAGCAGAGCATGATATCCTTGGCAGGATGACAATTACATGCCTCTCTCCGAAGACGAAGTGAGCCTCGGCGACGAAGAATTTGTCATGCCTGAGGATCCCGTCGAGCAGGAGCGCTTCAAGCGCCGGCTTATAGCCACAGCAAACAGCCTGAAGAAAAAGCAACAACAGCTTCGAGCTGATCAAGATCTGCTAGCGGACAGATGGACTGAAGTCCTGGCAGCCGAGGAATACGAACTCGAGCGCCCAACCAAGAGTTACCCAAAGCGCAGGTTGCTACCTCAACTCGAGGAGGAAGCATTGAAACCTACATCACCAGCGTATGATGTGGCTGATCGGCCACCTCGTGGCCGAGACAGAGAGGCATATCAGCCCGAAGTCCAGCCCGCACCCCGCCGCCATTCAAACAAAAATACCAAGGCCCAGGGCAATACGCGGGACCTGCGAAACGTATTGGAAAACAAAACAAAACATGCAAGGACGATCTACGGATCATGGGGTCGCGCCCCAACACGTGATGATGATCGTCACGCCGGATACACTAAAAGCAAATCCGGCCGGGCCGAATGTTGGGAATCGCAGCATAATTTTAAAATTTTCCTACGCTCACCAAGATGCATCTATGGAGTGTACTAGCAACGAGGGGAAGGGAGTGCATCTACATACCCTTGTAGATCACGAGCGGAAGCGTTCCAATGAACGTGGATGACGGAGTCGTACTCGCCGTGATCCAAATCACCGATGATCGAGTGCCGAACAGACGGCACCTCCGCGTTCAACACACGTACGCTGCAGCGACGTCTCCTCCTTCTTGATCCAGCAAGGGGGAAGGAGAGGTTGATGGAGATCCAACAGCACGACGGCGTGGTGGTGGATGTAGCGGCTCTCCGGTAGGGCTTCGCCGAGCTTCTGCGAGAGAGAGAGAGGTATTGCAGGGGAGGAGGGAGGCGCCCAAGGCTGTAGGTTGCTGCCCTCCCTCCCCCTTTATATAGGCCCCCTGGGGGGGCGCTGGCCCAGGGAGATGGGATCTCCAAGGGGGGGGCGGCGGCCAAAGGGGGGAAAGAGGTGCCTTGCCCCCCAAGGCAAGGGGGAAGCTCCCCCCCTTAGGGTTCCCAACCCTAGGCGCATGGGGGGAGGCCCAAGGAGGCGCCCCAGCCCACTAAGGGCTGGTTCCCTTCCACTTTCAGCCCACGGGGCCCTCCGGGATAGGTGGCCCCACCCGGTGGACCTCCGGGACCCTTCCGGTGGTCCTGGTACAATACCGGTAACCCCCGAAACTTTCCCGGTGGCCGAAACTGGACTTCCTATATATAATTCTTCACCTCCGGACCATTCCGGAACCTCTCGTGACATCCGGGATCTCATCCGGGACTCCGAACAACTTTCAGGTTTCCGCATACATATATCTCTACAACCCTAGCGTCACCGGACCTTAAGTGTGTAGACCCTACGGGTTCGGGAGACATGCAGACATGACCGAGACGCCTCTCCGGTCAATAACCAACAGCGGGATCTGGATACCCATGTTGGCTCCCACATGTTCCACGATGATCTCATCGGATGAACCACGGTGTCGAGGATTCAATCAATCCGTATGCAATTCCCTTTGTCAATCGGTATGTTACTTGCCCGAGATTCGATCGTCGGTATCCCAATACCTTGTTCAATCTCGTTACCGGCAAGTCTCTTTACTCGTACCGCAATGCATGATCCCGTGACTAACGCCTTAGTCACATTGAGCTCATTATGATGATGCATTACCGAGTGGGCCCAGAGATACCTCTCCGTCACACACGGAGTGACAAATCCCAGTCTCGATCCGTGCCAACCCAACAGACACTTTCGGAGATACCCGTAATGCACCTTTATAGTCACCCAGTTACGTTGTGACGTTTGGCACACCCAAAGCACTCCTACGGTATCCGGGAGTTGCACGATCTCATGGTCTAAGGAAAAGATACTTGACATTGGAAAAGCGCTAGCAAACGAAACTACACGATTTTTTATGCTATGCTTAGGATTGGGTCTTGTCCATCACATCATTCTCCTAATGATGTGATCCCGTTATCAATGACATCCAATGTCCATAGTCAGGAAACCATGACTATCTGTTGATCAATGAGCTAGTCAACTAGAGGCTTACTAGGGACAGGTTGTGGTCTATGTATTCACACATGTATTACGATTTCCGGACAATACAATTATAGCATGAATAATAGACAATTACCATGAACAAAGAAATATAATAATAACCATTTATTATTGCCTCTAGGGCATATTTTCAACAGTCTCCCACTTGCACTAGAGTCAATAATCTAGTTACATTGTGATGAATCGAACACCCATTGCGTCCTGGTGTTGATCATGTTTTGCTCTAGGGAGAGGTTTAGTCAACAGATCTGCTACATTCAGGTCCGTATGTACTTTACAAATATCTATGTCTCCATTTTGAACACTTTCACGAATGGAGTTGAAGCGACGCTTGATATGCCTGGTCTTCCTGTGAAACCTGGGCTCCTTCGCAAGTGCAGTAGCTCCAGTGTTGTCACAGAAGAGAGTCATTGGGCCCGACGCATTGGGAATCACCCCTAGGTCGGTAATGAACTCCTTCATCCAGACTGCTTCCTATGCTGCCTCAGAGGCTGCCATGTACTCCGCTTCACATGTAGATCCCGCCACGACGCTTTGCTTGTAACTGCACCAGCTTACTGCTCCTCCATTCAAAATATACACGTATCCGGTTTGTGACTTCGAGTCATCCAGATCTGTGTCGAAGCTAGCGTCGACGTAACCCTTTACGACGAGCTCTTCGTCACCTCCATAAACGAGAAACATATCCTTAGTCCTCTTTAGGTACTTCAGGATATTCTTGACCGCTGTCCAGTGTTCCATGCCGGGATTACTTTGGTACCTTCCTACCAAACTTACGGCAAGGTTTACATCAGGTCTGGTACACAGCATGGCATACATAATAGACCCTATGGCCGAGGCATAGGGGATGACACTCATCTTTTCTATATCTTCTGCCGTGGTCGGGCATTGAGCCGTGCTCAATTGCACACCTTGCAATACAGGCAAGAACCCCTTCTTGGACTGATCCATATTGAACTTCTTCAATATCTTGTCAAGGTATGTACTCTGTGAAAGACCAATGAGGCGTCTCGATCTATCTCTGTAGATCTTGATGCCTAATATATAAGCAGCTTCTCCAAGGTCCTTCATTGAAAAACACTTATTCAAATAGGCCTTTATACTTTCCAAGAATTCTATATCATTTCCCATCAATAGTATGTCATCCACATATAATATGAGAAATGCTACAGAGCTCCCACTCACTTTCTTGTAAACACAGGCTTCTCCATAAGTCTGTGTAAACCCAAACGCTTTGATCATCTCATCAAAGCGAATGTTCCAACTCCGAGATGCTTGCACCAGCCCATAGATTGAGCGCTGGAGCTTGCATACTTTGTTAGCATTCTTAGGATCGACAAAACCTTCCGGTTGCATCATATACAACTCTTCCTTAAGGAAGCCGTTAAGGAATGCCGTTTTGACGTCCATCTGCCATATCTCATAATCATAGTATGCGGCAATTGCTAACATGATTCAGACGGACTTCAGCTTCGCTACGGGTGAGAAAGTCTCATCGTAGTCAACCCCTTGAACTTGTCGATAACCCTTAGCGACAAGCCGAGCTTTGTAGATGGTCACATTACCATCCGCGTCCGTCTTCTTCTTAAGTATCCATTTGTTTTCTATGGCTCGCCGCTCATCGGGCAAGTCAGTCAAAGTCCATACTTTGTTCTCATACATGGATTCTATCTCGGATTTCATGGCTTCTAGCCATTTGTCGGAATCCGGGCCTGCCATTGCTTCTTCATAGTTCGAAGGTTCACCGTTGTATAACAACATGATTTCCAGGACAGGGTTGCCGTACCACTCTGGTGCGGAACGTGTCCTTGTGGACCTACGAAGTTCAGTAACTTGATCCGAAGCTTCATGATCATCATCATTAACTTCCTCCCCAGTCGGTGTAGGCACCACAGGAACATTTTCCCGCGCTGCGCTACTTTCCGGTTCGGAAGGGGTGACTATCACCTCATCAAGTTCCACTTTCCTCCCACTCAATTCTTTCGAGAGAAACTCCTTCTCCAGAAAGGACCCGTTCTTGGCAACGGAGATCTTGCCTTCGGATCTGAGGTAGAAGGTATACCCAATAGTTTCCTTAGGGTATCCTATGAAGACGCATTTTTCCGATTTGGGTTCGAGCTTTTCAGGTTGAAGTTTCTTGACATAAGCATCGCATCCCCAAACTTTTAGAAACGACAGCTTAGGTTTCTTCCCAAACCATAATTCATACGGTGTCGTCTCAACGGATTTCGACGGAGCCCTATTTAAAGTGAATGCGGCAGTCTCTAAAGCATAACCCCAAAATGAGAGCGGTAAATCGGTAAGAGACATCATAGATCGCACCATATCCAATAGAGTGCGATTACGACGTTCGGACACACCATTTCTCTGAGGTGTTCCAGGCGGCGTGAGTTGTGAAACTATTCCACATTTCCTTAAGTGTGCACCAAAATCGTGACTTAAATATTCTCCACCACGATCTGATCGTAGGAATTTTATTCTTCTGTCACGTTGATTCTCAACCTCACTCTGAAATTCTTTGAACTTTTCAAAGGTTTCAGACTTGTGTTTCATCAGGTAGACATATCCATATCTACTTAAATCATCAGTGAGAGTGAGAACATAACGATATCCTCCGCGAGCCTCAACACTCATTGGACCACACACATCGGTATGTATGATTTCCAATAAGTTAGTTGCTCGCTCCATTGTTGCGGAGAACGGAGTCTTGGTCATCTTACCCATGAGGCATGGTTCGCACGTGTCAAATGATTCGTAATCAAGAGACTCCAAAAGTCCATCTGCATGGAGCTTCTTCATGCGCTTGACACCAATGTGACCAAGGCGGCAGTGCCACAAGTATGTGGGACTATCGTTATCAACTTTACATCTTTTGGTATTCACACTATGAACATGTGTAACATCACGTTCGAGATTCATCAAAAATAAACCATTGACCAGCGGGGCATGACCATAAAACATATCTCTCAAATAAATAGAACAACCATTATTCTCGGATTTAAATGAGTAGCCATCACGAATTAAACGAGATCCAGACACAATGTTCATGCTCAAAGCTGGCACTAAATAACAATTATTGAGGTTTAAAACTAATCCCGTGGGTAGATGCAGAGGTAGCGTGCCGACGGCGATCACATCGACATTGGAACCATTCCCGACGCGCATCGTCACCTCGTCCTTTGCCAGTCTCCGTTTATTCCGTAGTTCCTGCTTTGAGTTACTGTAACATCCCAAAATTCTAAATTTTGGAATGTTATAATAAACAGATAGATTGGATTGATTGTTTGACTGATTGACTGAAAGTGAGTGGAATTCGAAATCTTTTGAAAGTTAAATGAGAGGGAATAAAAGGACTTTCCCAAACTTTCATTTTTGCTGCTATGATCTCCATGAATTCAAATTCTTTTCATCACAAAACCCTCGAGAGAAGATGACATGACTTCTTCCATTTTTTTTAAATAAAAAGGGGTGTTGAAAATATTTGAATGTCATTTGAGAATATTTCCAATTTTGAAACTTTATGCAACTCAATGATTTTCACGAGAGAAGATAAAATGACTTCTTCAAAACAAATGAAATATGAGTTGGGAGTTTCAAAGGATTAAAATCAAAGTCCCATTGAAATTATTTTCAATATTGGAGTTATTTGAGTTTTTATTCAAATTATTTTTCTCCAAAAACAAAATATAGAGAAAATAGGGTAACATGATTCCCTACATCAGAAAATTGGAGAGAAATAAATTTGAAATCATTTTGGTATTTTTAAAATGATTTTATTGGATTTTATTAAGGCAGCAGCACTGTTTGATTTATTAAAATTTGTGTGGATTTTATTTGACTTTACAAAAATGTTCACGCTGTTGGAAATCTTTTTCTGAAAATTTTGATATATTATATGCCTATATAATATTTTTTTATTTGTTTTTATTTTGTTTGTCGGAGTTTAAAAAAAAACAAAACCCACCCCTCCGACTGGGCCGGCCCAGCTCCCAGGCAAGGCCGCGGCCCAGCCCAGCTCGCCCGTCGCCCCGTTCCCGACCGGGACTCTCCCCGAGTCCGCCGCCGCGCCGCCATGGCCGTCGTGCCGCCTCCGGCCTCCTCTGCCCCCTTCCCCACGCCTCCTCCTCTCCCCCACCTTAAATAGCGCCGCCCCGGGCCCCCCTCTCTCTCTCTGCCCCGCCGCCGCCTCTCCCGCATCTCACCGCCGCCGCACGCCGTAGCCGCCGCCCCGTCGCCGTCGACCGCCGCCGACGCCGCCATCCTCCTCGCCGCGATGCGCCGCCCCTCCTCGTCCACTCCGCCCTCGCCACGGGCCACCAGAGCCGCAGCTCCGGTCGAGCCCGAGCTGCCGCCGCCCTTCTCCGACGCCGGCGAACCCCGCCACCGCCGACCCGGTCCGCCGCTGGACCGCCGCAAACCGGTATAACCGTCGCCCGGTTTTCTTGGTTTTTTTCTTTTGTTCGGTTTTTCAAAAAAAAACTAGACTAGATCTGTTTTTTTAGGGTTTTATTAAACAACGAACGTCCACTGTTTAGGTCTTATAAACGAGCGTTCGTTAATTAGTCTTTTCGTTTTCTGTTTATTTACGCCAGGGACTTAGTTGTAGTTATTTTATTTACAGATTAGTCCCTGATTTTTCAAATGATCACAACTTTTCAACCGTTTGTCCAAATCCAACGAAACCAATGCCCACTTCTTCGTTATGATCTCCTCTATCCAGTAAAACAACTTAAACATGTTTTAGAAAGTTTTAAAATTTGAATTCAAACAGACTTGTATCCAAACTTCTTTTGTTCATAACTTAAGTTTTATAACTCCGTTTGAGTTGATTCTTTTTGCAAACCGAAGCTCTTGACCTAAACTTTCTGATAAGGCCAAATTCATATAATTTTGCTACTGTTAGAAATTGTTTTATGTTGCAAGAGTTATTTGCTTGGTTTTGATGTTTCCCGAATCGTCTTCTTCGTTCTTCTCGATCTTTTGAGTGATTGCTTATGTGTGGTTGCTATTGCTTGCTTGTGATAGATTGACCGGAGTGTGACGAGTAGATCTATCAAGAGTTTTGAGTGCGAATCATCTTCATCAACATTGCAGGCAAGTAACACTTTGATCATACCCCGTTCATACCCAGTTTTTATGCATTAGATTCTATTCCTCAAACATTGCATGACTAGGATCTAATTAAACTGTGGGTATTGGGAAGTAGTTGAGGTAGTACCTATTACCTGTTTCATTTATCAAACCCTTGGGAGTTACTTCTACGTTGCTTTATTATTGCCATGCTATGCTCGTAGACGTGGATTTGGGTTTGAGTGATATTCGCGACAGATGTGAGATGTTAATAATGGTTTACTTAAGGTGGCAACTAAAACTCACATCTGGGTGGATTGAGGCACCTGGAGAACCCAGTGTTGCCTATTTGTATAAGGACCGCCACCCAGGCTCAAAGGGATCATAAGATTATTCATGCTAGAAACTTCCGTGTCCAGCCACAAGCTATTATGGGCTCTAGCATAGCTGAGTAGGTTATAGGATCTCTTGAAGAGGTGGACTAGCAGATTTAGGGGAAAGTAGGTGTACCGGTCCATCCAGAGTAAAGAGTGATTGTTTCTGAAAGACTGTGTCTCGGTCATCCGTTTCTCAAACATCATGCAGTGCGAGAATCAAGCGGAGGCGATCGAGTCTTGTGGGAAAAGTGCACAAACCTCTGCAGAGTGTACAAACTAATCATGATTAGCCGTGTCCCCGGTTATGGACATCTTGAGTATCTAGTTCTTGGATTATCCCGTTGATCTCATCATGTTACTTTAATTAATCTTGTTGGGTTAATGATGATACTTAATTGGGATTGAGATGCTGTCAACCATCTCAATGTTTCACAACCACCATGATAGTTAAATAAAAATTATTCCTTTGAAGTAGGGAAAAATTGGCTTTTCGCAAAAACATTATAACCATAGAGCTTTTCCACCAGCCATATATGCATGTAGTGATAGCCTTTGTTCATCATTTCTCTATGGTGTGAATTTGCCAGCATATTCCATGTGCTGACCCGTTTTCGGGCTGCAACGTTTCATGTTGCAGGATATCTTACGACGAGTAAGTGATACGTTAGGGTTACGATTTCTACACTCAACTTTGCCGTTGG
This sequence comes from Aegilops tauschii subsp. strangulata, assembly GCF_002575655.3. Lineage (NCBI taxonomy): Eukaryota > Viridiplantae > Streptophyta > Magnoliopsida > Poales > Poaceae > Aegilops > Aegilops tauschii. The sequence goes on along the minus strand of NC_053038.3, from coordinate 21,582,972 downwards.
TGTTGATGGGAATCCACAACCTTATTTCTTCCGCTATTTGGATTGAGGTAATAGTATTTACGTTATTTTATACATGTGATTTACCTCTGTTATAAATCCTCGAGTACTGTGTGTGTCAGCATACCGATCCAGGGATGACACTTAAGCACAGAGACTTGATCCATTCGGGTCGGGTCGCTACAGTTACAAATATGAGCAACTGCATCGGTATCAAATACCCAGGAGCTACTACGAGTACTGGTAAGGTACACATCAATTACTTGTATATCACATATACCTTGGGTGTTGCCGGCCTTCTTCTTGTCCGCTAAATATTTGGGGCAGTTCCGCTTCCAGTGACCACTTCCCTTGCAATAAAAGCACTCAGTCCCGGGTTTGGGTCCATTCTTTGACTTCTTCCCAGTAACTGGTTTACCGGGCGCGGCAACTCCCTTGCCGTCCTTCTTGAAGTTCTTCTTACCCTTGCCCTTCTTGAACTTGGTGGTTTTATTCACCATCAACACTTGATGTTCTTTTCTGATCTCCCCTTCCGCTGATTTCAGCATTGAATATACCTCGGGAATGGTCTTTTCCATCCCCTGCATATTGTAGTTCATCACAAAGCTCTTGTAGCTTGGTGGAAGCGACTGGAGGATTCTGTCAATGACCGCGTCATCCGGGAGATTAACTCCCAGCTGAGACAAGCGGTTGTGCAACCCAGACATTCTGAGTATGTGCTCACTGACAGAACTGTTCTCCTCCATTTTACAGCTGAAGAACTTGTCGGAGACATCATATCTCTCGACCCGGGCATGAGCTTGAAAAACCAGTTTCAGCTCCTCGAACATCTCATATGCTCCATGTTTCTCAAAACGCTTTTGGAGACCCGGCTCTAAGCTGTAAAGCATGCCGCACTGAACGAGGGAGTAATCATCAGCACGTGATTGCCAAGCGTTCATAACGTCTTGGTTCTGTGGGATTGGTGCATCACCTAGCGGTGCTTCTAAGACATAATCTTTCTTGGCTACTATAAGGATGAGCCTCAGGTTCCGGACCCAGTCCGTATAGTTGCTGCCATCATCTTTCAGCTTGGTTTTCTCTAGGAACGCGTTGAAATTGAGGAGAACATTGGCCATTTGATCTACAAGACATAGTGTAAAGATTTTAGACTAAGTTCATGATAATTAAGTTCATCTAATCAAATTATTTAATGAACTCCCACTCAGATAGACATCCCTCTAGTCATCTAAGTGAAACATGATCCGAGTTTAACTAGGCCGTGTCCGATCATCACGTGAGACGGACTAGTCAAGATCGGTGAACATCTCCATGTTGATCGTATCTTCTATACGACTCATGCTCGACCTTTCGGTCCTCCGTGTTCCGAGGCCATGTCTGTACATGCTAGGCTCGTCAAGTTAACCTAGGTGTATTGCGTGTGTTCCGAGGCCATGTCTGTACATGCTAGGCTTGTCAACACCCGTTGTATTCGAACGTTAGAATCTATCACACCCGATCATCACGTGGTGCTTCGAAACAACGAACCTTCGCAATGGTGCACAGTTAGGGTGAACACTTTCTTGAAATTTATTATAATGGATCATCCTACTTGCTACCGTCGTTCTAAGCAAATAAGATGCAAAAACATGATAAACATCACATGCAATCAAATAGTGACATGATATGGCCAATATCATCATGCTCCTTTGATCTCCATCTTCGGGGCACCATGATCATCTTCGTCACCGGCATGACACCATGATCTCCATCATTGTGTCTTCATGAAGTCGTCACGCGAATGATTACTTCTACTTCTATGGCTAACGCGTTTAGCAACAAAGTAAAGTAATTTACATGGCGTTATTCAATGACACGCAGGTCATGCAAAACAATAAAGACAACTCCTATGGCTCCTGCCGGTTGTCATACTCATCGACATGCAAGTCGTGATTCCTATTACAAGAATATGATCAATCTCATACATCACATATATCATTCATCACATCTTCTGGCCATATCACATCACATAGCACTTGCTGCAAAAACAAGTTAGACGTCCTCTAATTGTTGCTGCAAGTTTTTACGTGGTTTGTAGGTTTCTAGCAAGAACGTTTTCTTACCTACGTATGACCACAACGTGATTTGCCAATTTCTATTTACCCTTCATAAGGACCCTTTTCATCGAATCCGTTCCGACTAAAGTAGGAGAGACAGACACCCGCTAGCCACCTTATGCAACTAGTGCATGTCAGTCGGTGGAACCTGTCTCACGTAAGTGTACATGTAAGGTCGGTCCGGGCCGCTTCATCCTACAATGCCACCGAAACAAGAAAAGACTAGTAGCGGCAAGAAGAATTGGCAAACTCAACGCCCACAACTACTTTGTGTTCTACTCGTGCATAGTAACTACGCATAGACCTGGCTCATGATGCCACTGTTGGGAATCGCAGCATAATTTTAAAATTTTCCTACGCTCACCAAGATGCATCTATGGAGTGTACTAGCAATGAGGGGAAGGGAGTGCATCTACATACCCTTGTAGATCGCGAGCGGAAGCGTTCCAATGAACGTGGATGACGGAGTCGTACTCGCCGTGATCCAAATCACCGATGATCGAGTGCCGAACGGACGGCACCTCCGCGTTCAACACACGTACGCTGCAGCGACGTCTCCTCCTTCTTGATCCAGCAAGGGGGAAGGAGAGGTTGATGGAGATCCAACAGCACGACGGCGTGGTGGTGGATGTAGCGGCTCTCCGGTAGGGCTTCGCCGAGCTTCTGCGAGAGAGAGAGGTATTGCAGGGGAGGAGGGAGGCGCCCAAGGCTGTAGGTTGCTGCCCTCCCTCCCCCCTTTATATAGGCCCCCTGGGGGGGCGCCGGCCCAGGGAGATGGGATCTCCAAGGGGGGGGGGGGGCGGCGGCCAAAGGGGGGAAAGGGGTGCCTTGCCCCCCAAGGCAAGGGGGAAGCTCCCCCCCTTAGGGTTCCCAACCCTAGGCGCATGGGGGGAGGCTCAAGGGGGCGCCCCAGCCCACTAAGGGCTGGTTCCCTTCCACTTTCAGCCCACAGGGCCCTCCGGGATAGGTGGCCCCACCCGGTGGACCTCCGGGACCCTTCCGGTGGTCCCGGTACAATACCGGTAACCCCCGAAACTTTCCCGGTGGCCGAAACTGGACTTCCTATATATAATTCTTCACCTCCGGACCATTCCGGAACCTCTCGTGACGTCCGGGATCTCATCCGGGACTCCGAACAACTTTCGGGTTTCCGCATACATATATCTCTACAACCCTAGCGTCACCGGACCTTAAGTGTGTAGACCCTACGGGTTCGGGAGACATGCAGACATGACCGAGACGCCTCTCCGGTCAATAACCAATAGCGGGATCTGGATACCCATGTTGGCTCCCACATGTTCCAAGATGATCTCATCGGATGAACCACGGTGTCGAGGATTCAATCAATCCGTATGCAATTCCCTTTGTCAATCGGTATGTTACTTGCCCGAGATTCGATCGTCGGTATCCCAATACCTTGTTCAATCTCGTTACCGGCAAGTCTCTTTACTCGTAACACAATGCATGATCCCGTGACTAACGCCTTAGTCACATTGAGCTCATTATGATGATGCATTACCGAGTGGGCCCAGAGATACCTCTCCGTCACACACGGAGTGACAAATCCCAGTCTCGATCCGTGCCAACCCAACAGACACTTTCGGAGATACCCGTAATGCACCTTTATAGTCACCCAGTTACGTTGTGACGTTTGGCACACCCAAAGCACTCCTATGGTATCCGGGAGTTGCACGATCTCATGGTCTAAGGAAAAGATACTTGACATTGGAAAAGCGCTAGCAAACGAAACTACACGATCTTTTATGCTATGCTTAGGATTGGGTCTTGTCCATCACATCATTCTCCTAATGATGTGATCCCGTTATCAATGACATCCAATGTCCATAGTCAGGAAACCATGACTATCTGTTGATCAACGAGCTAGTCAACTAGAGGCTTACTAGGGACAGGTTGTGGTCTATGTATTCACACATGTATTACGATTTCCGGACAATACAATTATAGCATGAATAATAGGCAATTACCATGAACAAAGAAATATAATAATAACCATTTATTATTGCCTCTAGGGCATATTTCCAACACCGAACACAGCAGACAAGACTCGTATGAACTGCGTCGTGATATAGCCCGGCACAGAGGCGCCGCACACCCCTTATACTTCACTGATGAAGTAATGGATCACGAATTCCCAGAGGGTTTTAAACCCGTAAACATTGAATCATATGATGGTACAACAGATCCCGTGGTATGGATCGAGGATTTCCTCCTCCACATCCACATGGCTCACGGTGATGATCTACATGCCATCAAGTACCTCCCACTAAAACTCAAAGGACCAGCTCGGCATTGGCTGAATAGCTTGCCTGCAGACTCCATTGGCAGTTGGGAGGATTTGGAAGATGCATTCCTTGACAACTTCCAGGGCACTTATGTGCGACCACCGGATGCTGATGACTTGAGCCATATAACTCAGCAGCCAGGGGAATCGGCCAGGCAATTCTGGACCCGGTTCTTGATAACTAAGAAAAACCAAATTGTCGACTGTCCGGATGCAGAGGCCTTAGCGGCATTTAAGCATAACATCCGTGACGATTGGCTCGCCCGGCACCTCGGCCAGGAGAAGCCGAAGTCTATGGCAGCCCTCACGACGCTCATGACCCGCTTTTGCGCGGGCGAAGACAGCTGGCTGGCTCGCAGCAACAATACATCAAGAAGTCATGGCACTTCAGATACAAAGGATACTAACGGCAGACCACGTCGTAACAGACACAAGCGCCGCAACAACGGCGACAACGCTGAAGACACGGCAGTCAATGCCGGATTCAGTGGCCCTAAATCCGGTCAGCGGAAAAAGCCGTTCAAAAGAAGTAATCCGGGCCCGTCCAGTTTGGACCGCATACTCGATCGCTCGTGTCAAATTCATGGCACCCCCGATAAGCCAGCCAATCACACCAACAGAGAATGTGGGTGTTCAAATAGGCCGACAAGTTGAACACCGAAAACAAGGACAAGGGGCTGCATAGCGACGACGAGGAAGAGCCTCGGCCGCCGAACACAGGAGGACAGAAGAGGTTCCCTCCACAAGTGAAAACGGTGAACATGATATACGCAACCCACATTCCCAAGAGGGAACGGAAGCGTGCACTAAGGGACGTCTATGCGATGGAGCCAGTCGCCCCAAAGTTCAACCCATGGTCCTCTTGTCCGATCACCTTCGATCGCAGGGACCACCCCACTAGTATCTGTCATGGCGGATCTGTCGCATTGGTCCTTGACCCCATCATCGATGGATTTCACCTCACTCGAGTCCTTATGGACGATGGCAGCAGCCTGAACCTGCTCTATCAGGATATAGTGCACAAAATGGGTATAGACCCCTCGAGGATCAAACCCACTAAAACCACCTTTAAAGATGTCATCCCAGGTGTAGAGGCCCATTGCACGGGCTCAATCACACTGGAAGTGGTCTTCGGATCTCCGAACAACTTCCGAAGCGAGGAGATAATCTTCGATATCGTCCCGTTTCGCAGTGGCTATCACGCACTGCTTGGGCGAACCGCATTTGCCAGATTCAATGCAGTACTGCATTATGCATACCTCAAGCTCAAAATGCTAGGACCTCGCGGGGTTATAACAGTCAATGGCAACACAGAACGCTCGCTTCGCACGGAGGAACACACTGCGGCCCTCGCAGCAGAAGCACAAAGCAGCCTTTTAAGGCAAACCGTCAATTCGGCGATAAAGCCCCTGGACACCTTCAAGCGAGTCCGGAGTAACCTGCAACAGGATCGCCTGGCACGTTCAGAGCTTGCCTAGCAATTCGGCCCCCGTCCTAGTCCCAGTCAAGCAACGAAATTTGTGTCGCGCGTACATAATTACGCACTAAAAATACCATGGGCATAGGCGGGGGCACGACCAGGGCACGTCCCACAATGCAGCTCAACCGCCCCAAGGGCTGTATACCTTTATCATTTTCTCTCTTTCAGGACCTTACTCTCTGGAAGCCCTTTTCGGCAGTCTGATTGCTGGACACATTATGGGAAGGAACAACCAAGGAGGCAAGAAGCTAAGACGTACAAGGGCATCCCCAGGTGGTCTCTGATAACAATCGAAGTACCCATTTTAAATACCCATACGCAGCTTGCCCTTGGATAGGACATGTCAAATAGTCCTATTTTTTGCTTATTGCACTACTTGTATCAGTACGCTTCGACGTATTATTTAAATAACAATGCATAGCATTAGTCTATTATTGCATTACCCTTCCCTTTTTCCTTGTCTGTCTATTTATGACAAATTGCACCCGTACATTCTGGTACGACCAGTACGCCAGGGGCTTCAGTATACCCCATAATACGGCATGAGAAGTCCGAACACTTTCGACAGTGCGGCACCCCGAACTTATAGCATTATATGCATCAGCTCTGAATCATGTCTTGGGTCAATAGTTGGGTTTGCGCGGCTCCCATGTTTTGGTACCTTACGTTCCGCAATATCGGCTAAGGTAGCGCTGGGAGAACTACTGCGATTGTGTCCCGGTTCTTCCAGACGAGCACCTCAGTAGAGAAAGCCGAAAACTGACTATCATGATAAGGCGAGAGCTGGTCGTTGTTCGAGAGGTCTCAAGTCCTTAAAGACTTTTTCCGCTTCGGGCGAGGAGTCGGCCTTGCCCGACTTAGGCGTATATAGCGCCCCAAATTCGGCCTTCCGAATACTAGGGGCTTCGCCAAAATTTAAAATTGTAGACTTCTATGGCTAAGTGAGAGTGATAAAGCCTTATAATCCGATTGCCTGGTTCGTTGTGCTGAACACCTCCCTCGAAGGACCCAAAATTGGGATAAAGAGTGCTCAGGTTTATCCTGAACACCTCAGTACTAGTTACATGGGGGCAGAAGCCGACGACTGGCCAACTCTCAGATTTTATAAACGGCCGCACAAAAGGTAATATTTTAAATTCACAAGCGTTGCATAGTGCAAATGAACTCGTTTCATATTACAGGATCACATGAGTACATTCATTCGAATATTACATCCTTAGCACATTCCTCCACCACAAGGCGAGAACCCTTCAGGACACTGTTATAATACATTTCGGGGTGGCAATGCTCCTTGCCTTCCGGCGGCCCCTCCTTCACCAGCTTCTCGGCGTCCAGCTTCGCCCAGTGCACCTTTGCCCGGGCAAAGGCCCTGCGCGCACCCTCGATGCAGATGGACCGCTTTATGAATTCAAGCTGTGGGCAGGCATTCACAAGCCGCCTCACCGGGCCGAAGTTGCTATCAGGCAGGGGATCGCCAGGCCACATCCGGACTATAAGACCCTTCATGGCCTGTCCGGCCTCCTTGTGGAGCTCGACCAGTTGCTTCAGCTAGTCGCTCAAGGGCATGGGGTGTTCGGTCCCAGTATACTGAGACCAGAACAACTTCTCCGTCGAGCTCCCCTCCTCGGCCCGGTAGAACTCCGCGGCATCTGACACACTGCGGGGTAGATCTGCGAACGCTCCTGGAGAGCTCCGAACTCGGGTAAATAAAACGAAATTTTCTTTCACATGCTTGCTTTGCATAATGAATGCCTTACCCGCCGCTATCTTCTTAACCGCCTCAATTTCCTGGAGGGCCTTTTGGGCTTCGGCCTTGGCATGTTGTGCGCTTTCGAGGGCCTTCGCAAGCTCGGACCCTTGCGCCTTAGAGTCACGCTCCAAGGACTCATGCTTTTGGACGAGGGCCTGGAGCTCTTTCTGCACCTCGCCTACTCGGGCCTCTTGTTTCTCTCGCTCGATGCGCTCCTTGGCCGCCTTGTCCTCGGCCTCGGACAGTGCCTTCTTCAGGGTCGCCACTTCGGTCGTGGCCCCTAGCAAAATTCATGACGATCCTATGATCTAAGCAACCACCCTTGTTTTTTTCTTATCAATATACAGACGGGGTATCACTTACCTTTGTTCTCTTCGAGCTGCCTCTTGGTAAGGCCGAGCTCTTCCTTGGACCGCTCAAGGTCCCGCTTTAGTGCGGCGACCTCCGCAGTACGTGCGGCAGCGGCCAGCAGTGAAGCCTGCATATGCACATAGACATATTATGATTAGACTCCTGCGATTATTATTTGATCCTCTATTCTCCTTTTCTTTGCGAACGCCAAACAGAGCATCAGGGGCTACTGTCTATGACATAATATTTCCTTATAATTTGATTACTTACCTCAAAGCCTGTTAGGAGGCTGGCACAGGCTTCAGTCAGTCCGCTTTTGCTGGACTGAACCTTCTTGATCACCGCACTCATGATAGTACGGTGCTCTTCATCAATGGAAGCATCGTGAAGCGCTTCCAGCAAGTTGTCCAATGCCTCTGGATGGACAGAGGTCATCGGCACAGACGGCTCGCCCCCCTTAGCGAGGGGTCGCCCGACGGAGTCCGGAACCACTGGAGGTTCCGGCACAGTATTCGGCTGGGGAACTAACTTGTTGCCCCCGCCATTGGAGCCCTTGGGAGTCTTGTTCCCCATGCGCCCAGTGTCCGGGATGTCGCCTTGGGGCGCCTCCAAGACTATCTCCCCTTGAGCTACTACCCTTCGAGATAACACCTCGGCGTCGTTCGTAGGGCAGGGGGAGGTGGCGGTCGGGAGTGAATCGCTGTTCATCGCCAACGGATCCAAAGACCCATCCGAAGAGGATACGTCAATATGGGCCTTGGAGGGACCGCATGATCATGTTCGGCATGATAAGGAGCAATAAAATGAAACATACCAAAACTATTATGGTATCCGGATACTTACGACTTCGCCAGGGGCTTGTCCCTGGGCAACCACTCCTCTTCGCTGAAGGCGGCGGTGGTGGAGTTGTCCGGAAGGAGGGTTCTTCCCTTCTTGGACCCTTCGGCCGCCCCGGACGGGGCGGCCTTCCTTTTCTTGTCTCCCCTAGCTGGGGGGGAGAACTTTCCTCTTCCTCCTCCTCGTTTTCGTGGGAGGAGTGCGCCTCGGTGCTTTCGGACGATGAGTCCGATATAACCTTGCGCCGGAGACCCTTCCTGGTCCCCGTGGCCTTCTTCTTGGCCTTCTTCTCCGGCACCTCATAAGGTGCCCGGAACCAGCATCTCCGTTAGGAGAGCATCTGCTGGATCTTCGGGTAGGGCAGCCGAACAATCGATCCGCTCCGCTGTCGCTACCCAGTCCTGTTAAACGGCGTGGAGGCTTAGATTCTGTGCATGGTTATACTGGGGAAATGAACATCTTATAAGATATAAAAGACTTACCGGATTAGCAGGGCGCTTTGCGCTGAGTCCGCGGTCCTTGATAAGGGGAGGAGGTACCTCGGCGCCCTTGAACAGCACCTTCCAGACGTCCTTGTGCGTCGTGTCGAAGAGCTCTCACAGTGTCTGGTGCTCAGCTGGGTCGAACTCCCACAAATTGAATGCCCGTCTTTGACACGGGAGGATCCGGCGGAAGAGCATGACTTGGACCACGTTGACGAGCTTGATTTTCTTGCTCATCATGTTTTTGATGCATGTCTGGAGTCTGGTCAGCTCTACCGGGGAACCCCAAGACAAGCCCTTCTCTTTCCAGGAGGTAAGCCGCATGGGGTCCGGATCGAAATTTGGGGGCCGCCACCCAGTTGGTGTCGTGCGGCTTGGTGATGTAGAACCACCCCGATTGCCACCCCTTTATGGTCTCCACATAGGAGCCTTCGAGCCAGGTGACGTTGTTCATTTTGCCCACCATGGCGCCTCCGCACTCCGCTTGCTGGCCGACCACCACCTTCGGTTTAACATTGAAGGTCTTCAGCCACAGGCCAAAGTGGGGCTTGATGCGGAGGAAGGCCTCGCACACGACGATAAACGCCGAGATGTTGAGGATGAAATTGGGGGCCAGATCATGAAAGTCCAGCCCGTAGTAGAACATCAGCCCGCGGACAAACGGGTGAAGCGGAAATCCCAGTCCGCGGACGAAGTGGGTAAGGAAAACCACCCTCTCATGGGGTTCTGGAGTAGGGATGATCTGCCCCGCATCTGGCAGCCGGTGCGCGATATCCGCGGCCAGATATCCGGCTCCCCGCAACTTTGTGATGTTCTCCTCCATAACGGAGGAGACCATCCACTTGCCTCCTGCTCCGGACATGCTTGGAGTGGTTTGAGGAGAAAAACACGAACTTGGGCGTTGGAGCTCGAGTGCGCAAGAATGGATGAGCAAGGAGGAAGAAGGCGTGGGTGAAAAGGGTGAATCCTTGTCCCTTTATAAGGGCGGAAGAAGCTATGCGCCTCCCCACCTACCTGGTAAACTCGCTTATTCCCCAAGCGCTGTAATTGATGGCACGGTTGGGTTACCCATACCCGTATTGATGAGAATCCCATGATAAGGGGACACGATCTCTGCTTCAACAAGACGTGCCAAGGAAACCGCCTCGCAATATGTGCAGTGGCTGGTTGTGAAAAACTGTTCGAATAATGACCAGGCCGTGGTGTGATGTCATGCTGCAAAATGCGTCAGCAGATTAGATATGTGGAAATATTATTCTCTCTACGGTGGTATGTGGAATTTTTTTGCAGAGCCGGACACTATCCTTGTGTTCAAAATCTTCTATGGAGTATTCGGAGGAGGAACCCGCTTTGCAATGCCGAAGACAATCTGTGCGTCGTCATTGAAGCCTGGTTCAGGGGCTACTGAGGGAGTCCTGGATTAGGGGGTCCTCGGACAGCCGGACTATATCCTTTGCCCGGACTGTTGGACTATGAAGATACAAGATTGAAGACTTCGTCCCATGTCCGGATGGGACTCTCCTTGGCGTGGAAGGCAAGCTTGGCAGTACGGATATGTAGATCTTCTCCCTTGTAACCGACTCTGTGTAACCCTAGCCCCCTCCGGTGTCTATATAAACCGGAGGGTTTTAGTCCGTAGGACAACAACAATCATACCATAGGCTAGCTTCTAGGGTTTAGCCTCTGCGATCTCATGGTAGATCAACTCTTGTAATACTCATATCATCAAGATCAATCTAGCAGGAAGTAGGGTATTACCTCCATCGAGAGGGCCCGAACCTGGGTAAACATTGTGTCCCCCGCCTCGTGTTACCATCCGCCTTAGACGCACAGTTCGGGACCCCCTACCCGAGATCGGACGGTTTTGACACCGACATTGGTGCTTTCATTGAGAGTTCCACCGTGCCGTCATCATAAGGCTGGATGGCTCGCCTCGTTGTCAAGGACAACATCACCTCTGGGGGAGCCCTGGCTGTAGGCCAAACTCTCCGACTAGGCGGTTTCGTCATGACCGCCCGTTCAGCCGCTGCACCGACGATGACTTCTCGGGTCATCGAAAACAGCCTCCACGTCGGCTCGGAATTCACCGAGCAGATGGATCCAATGGAGCTCTCCTCTTTGAACGAGCTCTTGGATCGCATCGCTGCTTTGGGAGTCGCTACGGACTATGATCGGATTGGGCTTAAACCCGACCAACGGGATATTGACTCTCCGCCGGTCACCCATCAGATAGCGGTGGTGGAGGAGCAATGCGGCGATTCTTCCTCTATCTTGAGGACAAACTATGTCCGGATTCCCGAGCTCTCCGAGCCGGATACCCGTCTACGGGAGGACATGGCCCAAACCTTGAACCTAGAATCAGGCAGCAGGCCAGACCTATTGGGCAACATCCCGGAGCCCGAACTTCCAAGCTCGGAAACTCTTCCGCCCCTGGGTCTCAGATCGGGTCAGGGTTCGGATCTAAATCTACCCACCCACCCAGATATAAGTGATCTTTCCCACATTATACAAGAGCCCCAGGAGACAGTACACCACTATTGGGCCAGATTCCTCCTTGTAATGAGCAAGGTTAAGGACTATCGCAAGGAAGACGCAATTTCATTCTTTTGCAAAAATTGCACGGACAGGAGAATCCTCAACGCCATAAGTCGCCGTGACATAGCACACTTCGCCGACTTGGCGGCCATCGTATGAAAGTACTGTGCGATGGAAAGGGCCTGGAAAACCCAAACAAAATTTTGGGATCCTCCGGCTCTGACAAAACCCCCAGTCCGAACTAAAAGGGTGCACTCTTGTAAGTCACCCGATCCAATTACAAAGAAACATAAGCCCACTGCAGGGCGTGGAACCGTATTGGAGGGATGGCTCAATGGGCCATGCAAAATTCACAGTACAGCGGATACAATGCCAACACACAGCCTTAGAGCATGTTGGGTACTCTGGCAGGTGGCCAAGAGCGGTGAGGATCTCCTCATCAACAATACCGCAGAGCACCATCCCGTGGAGAACAACAATATAGTACTGACAGTCTTCGAGACCTTCGCCTCAAATAATAGGCGTAAGCGAGCACTCCGCAGCCTTGCCGAAGTCTGCCACGTGGCAGCAATAAATCCATGGAGCGATACGGCTATCACCTTCAATGCCAGTGACGAACCTAAATTCCGAACAGCCCGAGCACCAGCCGCTTTGGTCCTTAGTCCAATTGTGGACGGCTTTCGGCTTACTAAAGTGCTCATGGACGGCGGCAGCGGATTAAACCTCATCTATGAGGAGACTCTTTGAAAAATGGAAATAGACAGAAGCCGCATTGAGCAAAGCAGCACGACCTTCAGAGGAATCATCCCTAGTCGGGAGGCACGATGCGCCGGGAAAATCACACTGGATGTGGTATTCGGCACGCCGGAGAATTACAGGTCCGAAGAAATCACATTCCAAGTGGCCCCGTTCAATAGCAGATACCATGCCCTTCTAGGGCGGGAGGCATTCACGATCTTCCAAGCTATACCCCATTACGGGTACATGAAGCTCAAAATGCCCGGGCCCAATGGAATCATCACTCTAGCTAGTGATCCGGACATAGCACTCCGCGCCGAAAATAAAACAGCCGCACTGGCCCTCGAGGCGTTATCCGAAGCCCTCGCGGCCGAGGAATTAACTACGCTACGCTCCACAGTGGACAGGGACGACGTGATACTCGACAAAAGATCCAACTCCACCTCTTTTAAACCAGCGGATGAAATAGTCAAATTCCAAGTCCATCCAACGGACCCTACAAAAACAGCATCCATCGGAGCACAGTTAAACCCCACAGTAGACGCCGCACTACGGGAGTTCTTGCGCGAGAATTGGGACATATTCGTCTGGCATCCTTCAGACATGCCGGGAATCCCATGCAGGCTGGCCGAGCATAGCCTTAACATTCTAAAAGGATTCAAGCCGGTCAAGCAAACTCTTCGGCACTTCTCTGAGCCTAAGCGACAAGCTATGGGAGAAGAGCTAGCCAAGTTACTGGAGGCCGGATTCATCCGAGAAATAAGACATCCAGACTGGCTAGCAAACCTGGTGATGGTACCATAGAAGGACAAATTCTGGCGCCTATGTGTCGACTTCAAGGACCTTAATAAGGCTTGCCCAAAGGATCCCTTCCCCCTCCCTCGCATCGATCAAATTATCGACGCTACCGCAGGACACGACTCACTGTGTTTCCTCGACGCATACTCCGGATACCATCAAATTAAGATGGCGGAGTCCGGTCAAGCCGCAACGGCATTTATCACTCCATACGGCCCCTTCTGTTTCAACACCATGCCTTTTGGGCTCAAAAAACGCCGGCGCAACCTATCAACGCATGATTCAGACATGCTTGGAGACACAGATCGGCAAAACAGTGGAGGCATACGTTGACGATGTGGTCATTAAAACCAAACATGTCGAATCCTTAATAGATGACTTGAGGCTCACGTTCGACAATCTCCGAACATACGACATCAAGCTCAATCCGGAAAAATGCGTCTTCGGCGTGCCCGCCGGAAAACTCTTAGGCTTCATCGTCTCTAATAGAGGAATTGAAGCAAACCCGGCTAAAATTCGAGCTTTGTCATAGTTGGCTATCCCAACATACCTCAAGCAAATCCAGAAACAAACTGGATGCGTGGCTGCCTTAAGCCGCTTTATCTCCCGATTAGGAGAAAAGTCACTGCCCCTTTATCGCCTTCTTCGGCACACCGAACACTTCGAGTGGACGGATGCTGCCACGGCCGGATTGGAAGAAATAAAAGCCATCCTGGCCACCAACCCAATCTTGGCCGCGCCAAATGTCGGTGAACCAATGCTGTTATATATAGCGGCAACTCACCAAGTTGTAAGCGTAGTGCTCGTCGTCGAACGAGAGACAGACGGACATAAGTTACCACTTCAAAAGCCGGTATACTACGTATCCACTGTCCTTACTCCATGCAAATCACGGTACCCACATTATCAAAAGATAGCATACGCGGTCTTCATGGCATCCCGGAAACTACGACACTACTTTCAAGAGTGTTCAATCACGGTGGCCTCTGAAGTACCACTCAACGACATAATAAACAACCGCGATGCCACCGGCTGGATTGCCAAATGGGCTATTGAGCTCCTCCCGTTCGACATAATATACAAACCACGGCGAGCCATTAAGTCACAAGTACCGGCTGATTTTGTCGCCGAATGGACAGAAGCCGAACTCCCTAAAGAGTACGGCGCATACTCCAATTGGATATGCACTTTGACGGCTCTAAAATATTGGCTGGTCTGGGGGCTGGCGTCGTCCTGACATCCCCCACCGGAGATACAGTCCAATACGTACTCCAAATACTATACACAGACTCCAACAACGCAGCAGAATATGAGGCCCTGTTACATGGTCTCCGGATGGCAGTCTCCATGGGCATTCAACGCCTGGAGGTGCGTGGGGACTCGAACCTCGCGATATCTCAAATAAATGGAGATTTCGACGCCAAAGATCCAAAAAATGGCGGCTTATCGCGACGCCGTCCTCAAAATGCCAGCTCGGTTCGAGGGGCTCGAATTCCACCATGTGGTCCGAGAAAACAATCAAGCGGCGGACATCCTCGCCCGCATCGGCGCTAAGCGCGACCCTGTCGCACCCAATATCTTCTTGGAAAGGCTGTTTAAGACATCCGTGGTATGGGAAGGAGAGACCGGCAACAACAGTCCGGACTTGGCCACAACACCAGATACCGAACACTCTGACGTAATTGGAGGCTCCGCCACCGAAATAGCACCTTCCGCCCACGTGATTATGGCTGTCATCGCCCCGTGGACAGAACCCTTCCTGGCCTACCTAACTAGGCAGGAACTACCTGAGGACCCAAACGAGGCACGTTGCATTGTGCGGCTGTCTAAAGCCTACAAGGTCCACGAGGGAGAGCTTTATAAGAAAAGCGCTACCGGAGTCCTTCAAAGGTGCATCTCCGAAGAGGAAGGGCGGAAACTTTTGGAAGAAATTCATGCTGGACTTGGCGGCCACCATGCCGCAGCTCGGGCCCTTGTAAGCAAGGCCTTCCGTACAGGTTTCTACTGGCCGACGGCCCAAGCAGATGCACAGGACCTTGTCCAACATTGCGTCGGTTGCCAGCTTTTTGCAAACCAAAGCCATATGCCGCCTACCGCTCTCCAAACAATCCCCATTACTTGGCCCTTTGCGGTCTGGGGGCTTGCTATGGTCGGACCCCTCAAAGGGGGAAGCCATAAGAAAAAATACTTATTGGTCATGGTGGATAAATTCACCAAATGGATAGAAGCCAAACCAGTTAAAACGGCCAAATCCGGACCAGTGATAGACTTCATATCTGGGGTTGTACACCGTTATGGTGTCCCCCACAGCATCATCACCGATAACGGCTCGAACTTTACAGCCGATGAGGTAAAATTTTGGTGCAGCAACATGGGCATCAAGCTCGATTATGCTTCTGTCTATCAGCCGCAAACTAATGGTCAAGTCGAGCGAGCAAATGGTCTTATCATGAGCGGCATTAAACCCAGATTAGTGCGGTCCTTAAAGGAATCAAACACGCACTAGGTAGAGGAGCTCGACTCCGTACTATGGGGGTTGCGGACCACGCCGAATCGCACTACCGGATACACACCGTTTTTTATGGTGTACAGCGCAGAGGTGGTACTGCCCTGCGACATAACTCATGACTCACCTCGAGTGCGCATGTATGAAGAGAAAGAAGCCGAGCTTGATCGGCAGGACAATTTGGACGCCCTGGAGGAGGAGCATGACGTGGCAAAAGCCCGTTCCGCATTCTATCAGCAACAAGCTCGAAGGTATCAAAGCAGAGAAGTACGGGCCAAAACCTATAACGTTGGCGAACTCGTTCTACGCCTACCGGAGAAGAAAAAGAACAAGCTCAAGCCCAAATGGGAAGGTCCCTTCATTATTGACCAAGTTCTGACCGGTGGAGCGTACCGTCTGCGGCATGCATCGGACAATCGACTCGAGCCAAACCCATGGAACGCAGCCAGACTCCGAAGGTTCTACGCCTAGTGCCGGACTCTATGTTCGTCTCCTTACCTCCGTCAATTTTTTACATATCCGTTATCTGTCTTTTATCTCTTTCTTTTTTCCTTTTTCTTCAAGGCCTTAAAAGGCTAAATTGTGTCTTGACTACACAATCTTGACGCGCTAACCGCGCTCATTATACCTGGGGGCTTCTTATACAGAAGCTTAATATAACTATTTTCCGGGCTCTATGCCCCACACATGTGTTATTCTTCCACATGTACCTTTTTTCGCCATTATACGCATCGATATGACTTAACTTTTGGCCAAGCTGGGTTGCCTGGCTCTTGTGTTTATGCCCTACGTTCCCGTTAATTCGGCTAGGGCATAAGGGGAGCACCTCTGCCATTGTTACTGCCGGGTCAGCCGGATGTGTACCTCAGACTGTGTGAAGCCGAAAGCTAGCGTTCTTAAGGGAATACTCGGTCGGTGAACAAAAGATGACCTTTATTTATTTTAATACATGCCCCCAGATGTTTATAGCCTGCGTCTCTTTTCGCAGTTCAGACATGCACATTAGGGCATGCGTAGCCAGGGAAAGGAACCCTTAACGGAACTATTCTCCCTGGAAGATGTTTCTTACTATCCATGTAATATAACATAGCTAGTTGGGTACTTGTCTGTTCAAGCACTTATGACCCCTACGCCTGGTTTCCACGCGTACCCCGGTTTTTACATAACTGAGCGGGTATTCGGATACACTCCGGACTATCGGGTCCAGAGGTCGAAGCGAAAAGGTCTGCAATGACAAATGATTTACAATCCGGCTAGGGACAATATATGTCACTTGAAGTACACAGTCACTTAGACTGACTAAATTCTTCTTCTATACCATCCAATAGGCTGTCTAGCCTACAATCCTGTTGGGAATACTTTGCGGCTAATTCTACTTGGTCATACACCAAACTGACGGGGATCTCTTTCCCATCAGGCCCCACAGGTCTGACCTCGGCCATGTGGTTAGGGTCAGCCTTGGTATACCGCGTCTTCACCATGGCCCAGGCTTCCCTCGCACCTTGTCGGCAGGCTGATATCTTCCATAATCGGAAGCGCCGCCGCGCTCCCTTGAGCTTCTCTACAAGCTCCCCCATGCCTCATGGCAGGGAGACGGATGGCCACAAGGCTTGGGCAATGCCCTGCATCACCTGCCGAACTTGTTCGTGCAGTTGTCCGGCAGAAGATCACCCGCAGACCCGGGCATCTCCTCCTCGGGATGACCCGTCAGCATACCTGCAGATATAACTCTGTTAGCCGGTTTCTTCGCCAAACTCTTTAAAAGTTCGTTCAAGCACTTACTGAAAATGCCGCATCGAAGCCTCTTATTCTCCTTTACGGAGTCAGCAAGCTGGGCCCGAACATCTTTCAGTTCCACACCCAGCTGGATATTGGCATCTTGGAGATTGTTTTTCTCCTGCCTAACCTTTTTAAGCACGCGCTCACCATCCTTTAGCTGTCGTTGGGCATGCGGCTCATTCCCTATCACGACCTCCGGATTCACTCCAGAGTCATGTGCAGAATCTATTGTTAGATTTGCATGCTTGCCGCATACTATCTGGTACCTGTCATTCTTTGCAATAGAGACAAGTGTTACCAGAGGGGCCCTTCTCGGACTCCTTCAGCGCGGCAACTGCGGCCCGTAGCTGGCTTTGCACTCTTCCAGCTCTTGAGACAATTGGGTATTCTTCTCCGTAAGAACCTGCACAAATAATGATCCTTAAATCAGCTGTGTCAACTGTTTCAAGTCTCAGGGGCTACTGATATACATAATTATTAGATTTCCTTACCCGTATATCCTTTACATACTGGTCCGTGGCTTTGGCAAGACCATTTTGAGCAGCTCGGATGTACGCGTCTCCTGAGTTGAAGGCATCGAACGCCTCTTGGGAGAAACAAGCGTCACGGAGTACGGCCCGGCGACGCCTGTGATTCATGGCGCTCTCCACTTCGGAATTTGTAGCGGATAGCCTATCTGCATCCTCTGTAGAAGGAACATACGGCGTTGGCCCCATGTTAGCATCTGCCTCTATGTCCGGCTCTGGAGCCCGACTGGTGGAGACGTGATCGGCAACCTCTCCGGATATAGTCCGGCGAGCGTTTTTCCTACTAGGAAACATGGACGTTATTATATTTTAAAAAGACAACAACCACGGAGTGGGGTTCTTTATCATACCTCCGCGACGGCGTCTCAGTCCTGACCGCCTTCCTTTTAAGCCTACCCGGCTTCGGTGCCCCTCGTTGGTGAGTCACTGCGGGTTCGGCATGGCGTCCCGAGGGCCTTCCCTGTAAAACGCCATATGTGTGCGGCAGGTGAAGTGCAGGAAAAGGGATCCTTCTCGGAAGTTGGGACTCCGGTTTTACTTACGTGCGATGCAGGGAGTAGTCCAGGATAATCGGATGTGATGGCCACCATGGCATCATCGCAGCTCAATTGATAGAACGTCCTGTCAATCAGCTCCACAAATATGTCGGGATCCTCTTCGAGTCCGGGGTCGAGGGCCCGGTCAGGGTCCTCTAGTTGTGGAGGCGGGCTTTGGACCTCCCTCACAGCTTTTCGCAGCTCCTGCTATGAAATGGCAAGGTAAATATTTATGACAAAGAATGCGGGATGGTCTGGAGTAAAAAGTGACAGCTTACCCAGCTTGGAGGGTTGTACATGGAGAATCCATCTCGTGGCTTAATGCGGATGAACTCCTCTTCCTCCCCCTTATATAAATCAGACAATATCTTCGCTAGAGCAGCGACAGAGTCCGACCCCTTACGACCGCAGCGGGTAGCATCGTCTTCTCCATTGAAGTGCCACATGGGTTGTCCCCGGTATTGAAGTGGCAGCACCCCCCGCATTATACATATTGACATAACCTCGGTTATTGTCAGCCCTGATTGAGCCAGCATTTTTATCCGGCCCATCAGGTAAAGGACTTCTCCGTTATCTTCCTCCTGGGGGCTCCGAGGGCGCCAGCTGCGGCGTTTCTTCAGGGGAGCGTTGTCGGACTCAGGAAGGCCCATCCGAATAGGGTCCGGAAGGGGGAAGTCCTCCATATAAAACCACTCCGAAGGCCAGTCCAACTAGGGGCGCACCTATAGGGGGAGTCCAACTAGGATTCCCAATCCTAGTTGGAGTCCCCTTCCTTTTCCAAGAGGGGAGAGAGGGAAGGAGTAGGAGAGGGAGAAGGAAAGAGAGGGGGCGCCGCCCCCTCCCTAGTCCAATTCGGACTTGCCATGGGGGGAGGGGGCGCGGCCACCCATTGAGGCCCTTCTCTCCTTTCCCGTATGGCCCATTAAGGCCCACTACTTCCCCCGGCGAATTCCCGTAACTCTCCGGTACTCTGAAAAATACCTGAATCACTCGGAACCTTTCCGATGTCCGAATATAGCCTTCCAATATATCGATATTTACGTCTCGACCATTTCGAGACTCCTCGTCATGTCCGTGATCTCATCCGGGACTCCGAACAACCTTCGGTACATCAAATCACAAGCACTACGACGATATGACCGAGGTGTGTAACTATGGAGGGGGGCACCGCACACGGCTAAAAGATCAACTTGCTGTGTCTATGGGGTGCCCCCTGGCCAAGTATATAAAGGAGGGGGAAGAGGAGGCCGGCCTAGGAGGGGCGCGCCTATAGGGGAGTCCAACTAGGATTCCCAATCCTAGTTGGAGTCCCCTTCCTTTTCCAAGAGGGGAGAGAGGGAAGGAGTAGGAGAGGGAGAAGGAAAGAGAGGGGGCGCCGCACCCTCCCTAGTCCAATTCGGACTTGCCATGGGGGGCGCGGCCACCCCTTGAGGCCCTTCTCTCCTTTCCCGTATGGCCCATTAAGGCCCACTACTTCCCCCGGCGAATTCCCGTAACTCTCCGGTACTCCGAAAAATACCCGAATCACTCGGAACCTTTCCGATGTCCGAATATAGCCTTCCAGTATATCGATATTTATGTCTCGACCATTTCGAGACTCCTCATTATGTCCGTGATCTTATCTGGGACTCCGAACAACCTTCGATATATCAAATCACATAACTCATAATACAAATCATCATCGAATATTAAGTGTGCGGACCCTACGGGTTCGAGAACTATGTAGACATGACCGAGACACATCTCCGGCCAGTAACCAATAGCGGAACCTGGATCCTTATATTGGCTCCTACATATTCTACGAAGATCTTTATCGGTCAAACAGCATAACAACATACATTGTTCCTTTTGTCATCGGTATGTTACTTGCCTGAGATTCGATCGTCGGTATCACCATACCTAGTTCAATCTCGTTACCGACAAGTCTCTTTACTCGTTCCGTAATGCATCATCCCGCAACTAACTCATTTGTCGGATCATGGATTCCGGTAAAACCCTTAAGGTTCAAACTCTGGGGTGCGCACGAAGTTCTCCCCCTACCGATCCACGTCCTAGCTTGCTAAGATCTCAAGGGCAAACTCAACGAACTCACAACATGAGGGATGCAAGATTTATACTGGTTCGGGCCACCGTTGTGGTGTAATACCCTACTCTAGTGTGGTGGTGGTGGATTGCCTCTTGGGGCTATGGATGAACAGTTACAAGGGGAAGAACAGCCTCCTGAGGTTGAGGTGTTCTTGCGCTCTGTGTGTGGGTGAGGATCACCCAAGATGAGATGCCCCCTATGGTGGTGGCTAGTTCTACTTATATAGGCCCTGGTCCTCTTTCCAAACATTGAGCGGGAAGGGAGCCAACAACGGCCAATTTGAAAGGGGACAGCTAGTACAGCTTATCCTGACAAAAGCGGTCTTCGCCTGCAGAAGGCGCTAGTGGTGACGCCGCCTCGGGCTCCATGGTGACCTCCGTCTTGTCGTCCTGCTGGTCTTGTCTCGTTGCACCGATATGGAAACCTTTGCTTGACACCTTAGTACTCCGCGCCTGCGCTCGCTTCCTTAGCACCAAAGGGGAAACAAGGACACTGCACGCGCTGGCGCTCGCCTGGCGCCCGCCTAATCTTGATCGTCATGGCTCACGTCACAAGAACCTCGCGAGGTTTGCCTTGCCTTGATCTCTCCACCCCTCGCGAGCCAACCTGGTGAGGCTGCTCCTGAGGAGGTATTGTGTCGTCCACCTCGCGAGGCTTGGCCCCTCGCGAGGGTCTTGAACGCCTTGTTGATGAAGATGGGTCGTACAGGCCCACGCGCTAAGCCACGCCATGGGCCGCAGGCAGGCAAGTCTGGGGACCCCCGTTCCCAGAACGCCGACAGTAGCCCCCGGGCCCAAGGCGGGCCCCAATAGCCTGCGGCCTTGGTCGACGCGTGGCGGTTGATTGGACGTGGGCATCTCCGCTTCCCCACGCTGCCTCGGCAACTGCCCGACTTGACAAGTCCCTGCGACATGCAAGGGAAAACCATCATTACCTGTGATCGTGGGGGGCGCTGGTTGGCCTTCTCTTGCTATAAATGGGGAGGGGGTAGAGCCCCCGTCGCCCATCTCTTCCCAGTCCGCTTGCTTCTTCCTCCTTGCTCCTCTGCTAGTAGAAATTCCCATGGCATCGATCCGAAGGTTCTCCGCCGAGGAGAAAGGAAAGGCTCCCCGCAACGAGCCAAGGCCGCTTCCGCCGAAGAAGAGGCCAGTCCACCGTAGCGACATTGTCGTGAGGGCGGAAGCGACGAGGCCCTGGTGTGAACGGCCGCCTCCAGGGTATCCGCTGCCCTTATATGCCCAAGCCGAGGGCTCGGGAGGAAGGAGCGACGAGCGGCGCCGCCCGCGCCGCGACGGCGGCCGCCACGCCATGGCGGCACGCGCCGTCGCCCCTGGAATCCACGTTCCGGACTCCTCTCGCAAGCTCGTGTTGTGGGCGGCGATGCCCCCAAGCACTTGGATCCGCTTCCCACGGTTCTTCTCCGACGTGATGCCGCCGAGGGGACCCCTCGAGCTCTGGTTGCAGCATGCTGACTGCGACGCCCCGGTGACCGGAGCAGAGCTTGAAGTGGTCTCCTCCGGCAAGATCTTCATGACCCGTGGCTGGGGTGAGGTTGCACGGCTTTGCCGTGCTGAGGTCGCCCTCGTGATCCACTTTAATTATGATGGCGCATCCACGTTGTTCTTCAAGGTCTTCGATGCGGAGGGCCGCCGCCTGGAGTGTTGCCCAGGACGATGCGCGCCCGGCCTGCGGCTCCTCCAGTAGCAGCGACCCTTGGGCGTCCAACGATTCTCCTGAGCTCTATGACACTTCGGAGACGAGCGACGACAGCTACGTGCCCCTGAGCTCTCGCCGCGCCCGGAGCAGGGCTGCAGCGTCCAGCCGCCGCCGTCGCTGATCTGGATGGGGTTGGCGCCAGCCTCCCACGGCCCACTGTTGATGACGGCGTCGGCCGCGGGACGGTGCAGATAGGATTCCCCTAAGTTCTCATCTTTTGTTCCCTGCGAGGAGTGAAGAAGTACCCGGTGGGGGTGTGTAAAGGGTCTGTAATGTCTTTTGTTGATACTATCCCTGTTATGAAAAATTGCGAATGCATGTTCTGTTTAGGCTCGGTCTCCCCTTTCCAACCTCACGACGGCTCGTTGCTCTACGCTGACAGGTCCCGGTCCCCAGGCAAGCTGCAGCCGTCGCTGGTATGCCAGGTCGCGTGCCGTGGTCACGGCCAGGAGGTGAGCGGCCCGAGGTCCAGTAGAGCCCCTGAGGCGCGATGCTCAGGAGGTCCCCATTAGCGCTCAAGCAGCCGTGGTTAGGTAAGAAAGGGAGGCGACGTTGCCGCAACAGGGCTGCGGTGAGCGTGACCCCTAGGCTCCAACGATTAGCCGATCTGAGTGCGAGACTTATCTTAGTGGTCTGGGGTCGATTCCTTGCGATGCGTCGTGTTAATGCGTAGCTAGGCCAGGTCCATGCAAGCCTCCCCCTCTTCTCCACGCCCTCCTTCATGCTCTGCGTCCTCAGGTCCCGGCCCTCGAGTGAGCTCAGCCGCCGCTGGTATGCCAGGTCACGTGCCGTGGTCAAGGCCAGGGGGTGAGGGCTGGAGAGCCAGTAGGAGCTCCTGAGTCGCGATGCTCAGGAGCCCCCCTTTTAACGCGCAACCGGATTGCATGGGAGAAGAGGGAGCTCGCGGTGCCGCCTGCTGTCATTCTCATTAGTTTCCTGCAAGCCAGCACAAGGAGAAACACAGTTTGCCATTATGGTTGCCAGTCCGCCGCCGGTTGCTTTGCGAGGAGACGAAGGCACTGAGGGCCTGGTGAGGTGACGTACGTGGGGCGTGCCGCGAGCCAGAGCTCGACCGCTCAGATTTGTCGATGTTGCAGGGACGGACCCATGCACAAGCGCCGTGCCAGCGTGAGTAGCCCCCGTGGGAGGTGAGAGTCAAACAGGTGATAGTCACAGGTAGACTAAGCATGGGAAACATACTGGCTTAAGTAAATGCAGGGAAGATACATGCCACCGGGTTCGGCCCGAGCGGCTTGGGGATGATGCAGCCCGAGGGGCGCCCCCAGCAAGGTAAGCTAAAGACATAAGAAAAAGGGGTACATGCCACAGGGACGGACCCACGCGGCCTGGGAATGATGCAGCCCGAGGGGCGCTCCCAGATAAATAAACTTGGAAAATGTCACCTGGTTCTGTCAATGAAGGGATGTCGGAGCAGCTGGAGGTACGCGGTGAAGGGGTTGCTCCTCACGAGCCACCGAGGCCCTGAGCCTCGGGAGGCTCTGGGGGTCCAGGTGGTTCCTTGAGGACCTTCTCCATCTCCGTCAGGACGGCGTGATGCCTGGCCTCCTGAGTCACCAGGACGCGCCGCAAGTTGCGCTGATAGGCGGACGACACGCTCGGCAGGCCAAAAGGCATGCGAACGTAGCTGTGCGGTGGGCCCTCGCAGCGGCCCACGCGCGAAGGCCAGAAGGGCTCCTGAGATGCAGCCGTGTTGAGCCCTGGGATGTCAATGCAGACGCGCAGCCCAGCATCCTCGCCTGGATGGGGAGCTGCGCCTCGCGAGCGGCGGTCGCCGCGCATGGCCCTTGCGTCTTGCAGTTCCTGAGTGGTCCTGGTGATGAACTCCTGAGCGGTGGGCGCTCCTCGCCCCGTGTTCTCCTGAGGGAGACGTGCCGTGAAGCACGCCTCCAGGGTGTGCCCGAGCGCCTCCCTCGTGATGTTGGCAAGGTCTGAGGCCCTCCAGAAGAGAGCCCTCGAGCCCTGCCCGAGAAGGGCGCTGGGCGCGCCTTCCTATGCGATGGAGGGAGGTGCCCCTGGCGTGGGCGCTGATCCTGACGAGGTTCCAGTCGCGACGCCACCCTCCTGAGGTCCTACACAGCGCAACTGCTTCTTCTTCTTGGGGGTGGCCACAGGAGGGCACTCGCCCTTGCTGTCGGGGTCGTCGATTGCTGCAGCTTGGAAGGCATGCTCAAGGGAGCACACCGCATCTCTTTCTTCGCATGGGACCGTGATGATTCCGCTGCTTCCCGGCATCTTGAGGACATTCTAGCTGTGATGGGTCACCGCCATGAACTTGGCCAGGGCTGGATACCCGAGGATGGCATTGTACAGCAGACGGATGTGCGCGACGTCGAAGTCGATGAGTTTGGTGCGGTAGTTTTTGCGTTCTCCGAAGGTGACGGGAAGGCGGACCTGCCCGATCGGGGTAGTGGAGCCGTCGGTCACTCCTGAGAAAGGCTTGGTGGGCTGAAGCTGATCATACGACACTTGGAGGTTATCGAACGTGTCGACGGACAGGACGTTGAGCCCTGCGCCACCGTCGATGAGGGTCTTAGTGACTTGCACGTTGCTGATGACTGGAGAGCAACGCATCGGGAGGGCGCCTGCGGTAGCCGCGCACTTGAGTTGATCTGCCGAACAGAAGGTGATGGTGCACTTGGACCACCTGAGCGGGTGTGTGGCCTCAAGCTTGGGGAGGACTGCATTCATTTCACGAGCAAACTGTTTGGAGATACGCTGCGAGGCTGGGGCCTGAGCTCCGCCCAAGATGCAGGTGATAGCACGCGGCTCCTGGAAGCCCCCGGCCCCCTCGTCTTGATGGTGGTCGTCATTCCTTCTTGGCGGCGGCGGTAGTGGGGGAAGACCGGCGTTGCCCTGAGGACGATCCTCACGAGGCTGGTCCCTCCAGGCGCCCTCGCGAGGCTGATCCTGCTAGCGATCCTCACGAGGCCGGTCGCGCCACTCCTGGCACGGGCCCCGGTCGTCCCAGCGTCCGCCACCACGTCCTCCTCCTCGGCTGTAGCCCCGGTCGTTGCGCTTGGGGCGTCGACCAAAGCATCCTTCCCGAATGCCTCTGAGCTCTTGACAGTCACTGGTGTTGTGGGTATGCAGGTTATGGAAGGCGCAGAACAGTCGGCTGCTCTTGGATGACTCGGGTGGTCTCTGCCGCGCTTGGTGTCCGGCTCCGCCACGAGCACGGCTACTCCCTTGCGCTTCACTTCCTTGGCCTTGGCTTTCTTCTCCTCTGGGTCCGCAGCCGGGAGCTCGAGGAGGGAGAGGCACCCCTCCTCGGCTCTTGCGCACTTGGTCGCCAGGTTGAACAGCTCCAGGGACGTGCATAGCTCCTCGTGGATGGTGAGCTCCTCCTTCATCTTGACGTCACGGACGCCATCAGAGAACACGGAGATGATGGCCTCGTCCATCACCTTGGGGATCTTGAGACGAACGTTGTTGAAGCGCTGCATGTGCTTCTGGAGGGTCTCTCCTGGTTGTTGCTTGACGCGACGCAGGTCACCCGCGGCCGGTGGGCGGTCACGAGTGCCCTGGAAGTTGGCGACGAAGCGGTCGCGCATCTCATCCCAGGAGGAGATCGAGCCTGGAGGCAGGTTCAGGAGCCATGAATGAGCGCTGTCTTTGAGCACCATAGGGAACTAGTTCGCCATGACTTTCTCGTCGCCGTTGGCCGCCTAGATGCTCAGCTCGTAGAGCTGCAGGAACTCTGCGGGGTCGGGGTGCCGTCATAGCGAGGAGGCAGGTCCGGCTTGAACTTGCCCGGCCAGACGACGCTACACAGCTCAGTGGTGAAGGCGCGACAGCCGGCCGTGGTCACCGGGGCCCGTCTTGGAGGTGGAGCTTGGTCTTAGAGCCCGCGCGCCGCTACAGCAGGCGGCGCGGGCCCTTGACGCAGCAAACAATCCTGGCACGGCGGTGCGAGGAGTGGCGGAGCGTTCTCTTGCGGTCGAGGGACTTCTTGACAGCTTCTTTCTTCACGCGCGGGCGCCGGACGTGGTGGGTCACGCCGTGGAGCCGCGCGCCTTGGCGCCAGGGCGCTGTCTTGGTGCAGAGGTGGTGGAGGTGCTCCGTGAGCTACGTCGCCCGTAGCTGGCGGAGGGCGAGGCAGCGAGAGGGATGGCGCAGGGGAGCCCCCTGCGGCGCTGACAAGCTCGACGATGCGGTTGAGCCAGTCCTCGTAGAGGTCGTCGACCGGGCGGTAGCGCAAGAGCTCGTGCGACATGAGGAGCACAGCCCGTGCGTCCGTGGGAGCGCGACGAGCGTGAGATGACGAACCAGCGGGAGTCAGCGATGGAGTGGCGGTGCGGCCGTCCTGTCGCACCGAGGGGTGCAACGAGGACGCTTGCTGCTCGTTCCCCACCGGGCCAGTGGCGGAGTTGGCGGCAGGCGACGGAGAGCGACGGGGTGGCCCGCCGACAGGGGCCGTCTGAGCAACGCGGGTGGCGAGGGCAGCCCGGCGCTCGGCGCGGGCGCGGCGTGCGTCCGCCATGGGGACGATGAAGCGACGTGACGCGGAGCGACGGAAGGGAAGCTTCAGCGCACCCCTACCTGGTGCGCCAAATGTCGGATCACGGGTTCCGGCAAAACCCTTAAGGTTCGAACTGTGGAGTGCACACGAAGTTCTCCCCCTACCGATCCACGTCCTAGCTTGCTAAGATCTCAAGGGCAAACTCAACGAACTCACAACACGAGGGACGCAAGATTTATACTGGTTCGGGCCACCGTTGTGGTGTAATACCCTACTCCAGTGTTGTCGGGGATATACCCCGTGGCGTAAACCAGCCGGAAGTATAACCCGGCCGGACTTGGTGGTTTATTTGAGATCCTGCTGACTCTTGGCGATTCACTGGTGACCCGCCCTGACCTGGCGGTTTACAAGCAACCTGTCTGGACATTATAATTCACTGTTGACCAGGCGGGCGGGACAGACGGATGACAAGGCCCAGAACCCAGAGGGCCGGTTTATATTAATGGTGGGCCGGTTTAAGAGGAAAGGCGTGAAGAATATTACCTTACAAGGAGTTAAAGGCCTGGACTTGTATCCGGTTTGTATTACAGATAGACTAGTCCTAATCCTAATAGGACTCCACATGTAACACGCCCCTTCAACATATATAAGGAGGGGCAGGGCTCCCCAAAGAGGGACAGAAAACAATCAATCATCTCTAGGGCTAGACACAATTAGAGGAGAGCCGGTTTACGGTGACTCCCTCATGAGCGTAATGAGATCTAGCCTCAAACAACCTGTAGGGTTATTGCCGGATGATGTTTCCCGGGGCCCGAAGCTGTTTAAATCCTTGTCTTGTGTTGCATCTCTCGATTCTGCTCAACCCCTCTCAAGCTACCACATAGATGCGTTGGCCTCGCGACTAAGTCCTGACACTAAGGACATCTGCCGTGATGATTCCACGACAGTTGGCGCACACCGTGGGGCCACGCGCACGGTGGTGTTGAGTTCTTGAAGGGATCTCTCTCAGGGATCGAGAAGTTTGCAGTTTTTCCGGATGAAGAAAGCCAGTTCAGAAAGATTTATATCAGCTTCAAGTTCATCAGTCCAGGTTTAAGATCTGGGATTTAAGGTTCAAAAGAACTTAGGGTTACAATTTTTTCGTTGCCGTGAGTCGCCGACGCAAGTCGCCGAGATCATTGTTTTTCCGCTACAGCCAGTTTCGTCACCACATCAAATCCGATCTGTAAGTCACCAGAATCAGCATGGTTTGGGTCTTCGTTCTGATCACCGGGTCCGATGGCAATACCAACTGCACAGATCGCTGCAACGCAGGAAGACAAGTAGGAATCGAGCTATCTAGCCGGTCCAGAGACCAGATATTTTGTATAAAGTAATGGTGATTTACTCCATGGCAGATCAGTAGGTTCCAAGTCCCGAGGTAGTCAACAATAGCTGCTCATGTTTACTCTATGACTTGTGGACTCAAGTCAGATCCAAGGAATCATCACGTACTATTTCAACATGTGACTAGGTGAAAGTGAAATCAAGTCCCGAGGACAGTACTAGTCTGCTCGTCGGATCACGACTCAAAGAAGGAAAAGAAACAATCATCTACTCGTGAGATCACGACTCAAAGAAAACAAATTGGCCAGAGCGGCCACGACCCGGACACGGAGATGGACTTGGACTCCTTTGTCGCTGCTTGCGTGACTCCGCTGCTACAGTTCGCATAAAGGGTCCACCAAGTACTTGAGTATTATCCACGTGAAGACTCAGGTTTTGGGAAAGGATAATCTATACAGCAAGCCACGGATCGAGCCGCCGACCACCACGAACCGCCCGCACGCTTTCTGTTGCTGCAGCCATCCTGCGCTGCTCTGCCCGGCATCTGAGCCGCCTGTTACCGCCGCGGTTTCTGCTACTGGGAACCCGCCGAGCTTTTTATTGAAACAGCTAAAAGGCAGCAGTTAAAAGCTTTTGAGATCAAACCCAAGAAGTGGTCAAATGCCCTTTTTATGAGGCCACGGTGCTAGGGTCACATCAGACATTTGCTATGCTTTTATCATCAGCGTCCGCGTTCATGCGTCCAAAAAATAAATCAGGTGTTATTTCTCCTATACATTTTCTTAGTATACTTTAATTACTCTAAGCACAACTACTTTGCTCTACGGTATTTTTTATATGCAGGAGAATTATTCATTACAACGTGGCATTATACTGCGGAGATGGAGGTCTGCCAACATCAATCGGCACAGCGCCACGGACGACTCGCTCATCTGCCCTCGTGGCAGTTCACGTGTCCGCACCAGCTTACAGCGTCGCGGCCGACTCTCCCGCCCGAACTGGCTTACGACACTACAGCCGATTCATCTGTCTGTGACGCCTCTGATGCTGCGGTCGTTTACTGTCCGCCCTGGGGTCCGGCCTATCCAAAGTGATGGGTTAACTAATGGGCTTTATGCACAGATCATGTGTCGTTCACAAACATCAGGTGATATCCATCTAAATTTATCTATTAAACACTTATTGTTTTTTGTTGAAGAACAATTACTCTGCCCTGTAATATTTTTACACAGGACAATTGTTTATGCCATTACACCGCGGATGCACGGTCAGCTGTGCTGTACAGCTTCACGAGTGTGTTGCGGTCCAATTTGCATCAACATGTCGGCTGAATCGCCCGTCCGCGCCGCCTTACAATGCCACGGACGACTCGCCCGTCTGCTCTCGCCGCCGGTTCATGTGTCCGCGTCGGTTTACAACGCGAAGGACAACTTGCTCGTCTGTACCGTTGTAGAGATGCCGCGGCCGATTCATCCGTTTGCTCGCATGGCCGACTCGCCCGTGATTGATTTCAGTTTCAGCGTGGTGATCATCAACTCCGCGGTGGATTTTTTTTTCTGGCTTAACATATCAGGTGAAATTCATCCATTATATTTTCATATTATGTATTGCTTTCTTTAAAAAGAGCAATTACTCTGGCTTGCAAGTTTTCCAATGCAGGACAAATTGTCTACTGCAAAAAGGGATTATTATATCGCCGAGCTATTGGATAACCCATGCCGGTTTATATCGCGGTCCAGTCTGCATCAACTCGTCAGGACCGTGCGAATTACCCAATAAAGCGTGCACAGGTCGTCCGTCTCCCGCGGCCTGGTCTACATCAACATACCGGGCCGCACCAGTCTGCATGAGCTGTTTATTGAGTATGAGCAAGTCACAGCTTGGGTAGCCCGGTTTTTTTCTTTCAAATTGGAGGCAAATTATCATCAACCGCCGTTTGCACTGGATGGCTCAATGAGCAGGCACACAAGTCACCGCCACTACAGTTTTGGTTAACTTCAAATCACCAGTTGGAAGGAACCATTGGTCGAGTTGCTGACACGGCTCATGCGGGATCGTTTATAACCCGCCACAGTCACCTCAACCTTCTGTGGATTCACATCATGCTATCAACACCAATGAGATACAAGTTATGCCGGTTTACCTCACAGTCAAATATGGAGAGTCTCAAGCCAACTCCTCGAGTCACCTTTGAGACTCGGGGGCTACGATGACATGATTCAGCAAATCTTGCCAGTTTCAGCAAATTCAAGAACCCCAGGACGATGGAGGGAAAAATAACCCGGTCCTGGAGGCTACTGTTATATTGATGAAAGTTTAAAGGCCGTCAGAAAATTTCCGGCTGAAAATGAAAATTCCAGTTTAAAGTCCGGTTCAAGGGAAAGATGTCTCCCACAAAGCTTTGAAGCTCTCAGTATCCGGTTCAAAATTCCGGTTAAAAAGAATTCATCTCTCGCAAGTTCGAGTTCTCAGAAAAAATTACAGGGACCAAAGAGAGTTTGTTGCACAGCACAACTCAAACATAGGCACCCGGCGAGCACAACTCAGAAATATATCACTTGGGGGCTTAGTACCCAGATTAAAGGGACCAAAGAGAGTCTGTTGCAAAGCACAACTCAAACATAGGTACCCTGCTTCAATGGTCATTTGGGGGCTTGGTCATATTTGAACCATAGCTACACCTCTTGGTTGGCTCAAGGCCACGAAAGAAAGTCACTTGGGGGCTTGGTCATGTTTGAACCATAGCTACACCTCTTGGCTGGCTCAAGGCCACGAAAGAAAGTCACTTGGGGGCTTGGTCATGTTTGAACCATAGCTACACCACTTGGCTGGCTCAAAAGCCACGACAGTAAGTCACTGGGGGGCTTGGTTGTGTACAAACCATAGCTACACCTTTTGGCTGGCGCAATGCCATTACATGGGGGCCAAAGACTGTTGTCAAGAACAACTCAAACATAGGCACCCCGGGTTAACCTGCCTTCATTAAGTAAGTCACTCCGCCCAGGTAAGCCTGGTATGACCCGCCAACTTGACAAGTCAATCGGATAAGCCCTGAACTTGTCAATGATAGACCGGCGATTGGTTAAAGACGGAGGACCATCTTAAAAGGCTTTGAAAAATGGTTTAACTCAGTGGCCTGGCAGCCCATGAAAAGCCTCGCATTTGGGCCTGGCAGCCCTTGAAAAGCCTCGACTACAAGTTTTCCTCTGGGTTTTATTGATTAGTTTTTTTGTTTCTCCCTTATTAAAGTTTTGAGCTAAACCGGCGTCCCATGGCCCGGCCTGATTATAAGGCATCCGTATGAACCGGTGGTTATCATAACCCGGCATCACTTATTATATACCAGCATAACATGGTTTGAGTTATCAATACTCAAGATTTGGGTTATCACCCTTACTACAAAAAGTTGGTAAACCAACGATGTGATTCAATGTCACAGGTATGATATATTTCATATTTGATTATTTTTAAATGCAGCCTTGGTTATAAATCCGGGTTATATGTTGGGCATTATGACCCGTCCGGCGGTAAACCGCTAGGACACTTTAAACTTGTTATATGCAGAAACAGGTTGAATAAAGCATGATTATAAATCACCGGCGTTTATTAAACCGGCTTGGCTTTAAGACGATAAGTCGCCAGTATATGATGAGAAATTATCCGGTGTTTGTTAACCCAGCCTGGCATTGGACTATAAGTCGCCAGTATATATTTGGATTGCGCCATTGGAATCATGCGCTTATAAATCATTGGGTTATATTATTCAAATAGCCAAACTTGGCTGAATTTTCATTATGATATTGAATGAATAAGGTTGTCATACCGGATTATATTATCTTGAATAGCCAACATGGCTGGATTTTATTATGGTTATCAATAACCAGTATTATGATTGAGGTTTTCAAAGTCACTTCAGCGCGATGGCTATTATCAATGGATATAATTTATTCTACAATTGAAGGAATAGTCCCGAGTCGCTGCAGGCTGACAACCCGGCACTTGGGGTTACATTATATAAGTTGAGATTATATCAAATATGCAAGTCTCATGTTGCTGCAAGCATGCACCATGACACTTGGGGGCTAATGCAAAGTCATTTTTTGGCCTTATTGAAGACCCGACTCATTACATCATAATGAGCCGGCCCTTGGGAGCTACCAATTGCTCCTGTCAACAATTCAAGGTACACAAGTCTTAATCCGTTATATTGAAGGGTCTACTCCTCAGTTGGTAAAGCACAAAGCTCTTAACCTTATGGACGTGGGTTCAAGCCCCATGATGGAGTTACATCATAAGATGTTATTTTCATTGAAGTATATATCAAGTCCCAGCTCAGTTTTACCTAACTAAGCTGGCCCTTGGGGGCTACACATCACTGCTCAAGTTTACATGATTATATTTACAAAGTCCCTGCTCATTATTGCATAATGACCCGGCCCTTGGGGGCTACCCTGGTTGAAGTTTTTATGAGCATAAGGCAATTTCAAGTCCCAGGTTGCTGCAAGCAAGACAACCTGGCACTTGGGGGCTACATATATGGAGTATTCAGTTTTTACTAAGATGAACATGGATTTCTTCAAAGTGGCGGTATTTATATTGAAGCAAGTCTTAAGCCATCACTTTGTTCTGCTCAAGACTTGGGGGCTACAGGTATTATATTATTATCGGAGAAATATTTTCAAATTATCTGTTTTTTGAGCAAGCCAGATTGACCCGGTGTCATCAATAATTATGACCCGGTGACGGCAAAAATTATGACTCGGTGCCATCAGTATTCACAAACCGGCAATTTTGGTAATATTAAACCGACAAGTTTTACATCTTCAAACCGGCTGAATATCAGATGAGTATTTCAAGACCAATATTTCTTAAGCCGGTGCTTTGGAAGCCGACTCAAGTGGACTATTCTTCACAATATTTTTCTATGAGAAACCAACGTTAGCAATTTAAGTATGAAGCTGGTTATTGACCTGGATTTTCTAGAAGGAGGAATGACAAGGATTTAAGGATGATTAGGTGCCGGCTTACAGGAATTCTTAACCCGGAGCACAACCTGTCAAATTTGTTCTTGTGTTTATTTTGCAGCATAAGTTTACCATGGATAAATCCAAGCTAAATTTGGGGGCTAATGTCAGGGATATACCCCGCAGCGTAAACCGGCCGGAAGTATAACCCGGCCGGACTTGGCGGTTTATTTGAGATCCTGCTGACACTTGGCAATTCACTGGCGACCCGCCCTGACCTGGCGGTTTACAAGCAACCTGTCTGGACATTATAATTCACTGGTGACCAGGCGGGCGGGACAGACGGATGACAAGGCCCAGAACCCAGAGGGCCGGTTTATATTAATGGTGGGCCGGTTTAAGAGGAAAGGCGTGAAGAATATTACCTTACAAGGAGTTAAAGGCCCGGACTTGTATCCGGTTTGTATTACAGATAGACTAGTACTAATCCTAATAGGACTCCACATGTAACCCGCCCCTTCAACATATATAAGGAGGGGCAGGGCTCCCCAAAGAGGGACAGAAAACAATCAATCATCTCTAGGGCTAGACACAATTAGAGGAGAGCTGGTTTACGGCGACTCCCTCATGAGCGTAATGAGATCGAGCCTCAAACAGCCTGTAGGGTTATTGCCGGATGATGTTTCTCGGGGCCCGAAGCTGTTTAAATCCTTGTGTTGCGTCTCTCGATTCCGCTCAACCCCTCTCAAGCTACCACATAGATGCGTTGGCCTCGCGACCAAGTCCTGACACTAAGGACATCTGCCGTGATGATTCCACGAAAAGTGTGGTGGTGGTGGATTGCCTCTTGGGGCTATGGATGAACAGTTAAAAGGGGAAGAACAACCTCCTGAGGTTGAGGTGTTCTTGCGCTCTGTGTGTGGGTGAGGATCACCCAAGATGAGATGCCCCCTACGGTGGTGGCTAGTTCTACTTATATAGGCCCTGGTCCTCTTCCCAAATAT